>NC_132927.1:19074128-19686628 GCF_047675955.1 Chlorocebus sabaeus | reverse complement strand
CATTGAATACCTTCTGTATCAGGTCTTATGTCAGTTGCTTCGATTATGAGTTTGAACAAGACAATCACTTTGCCTGTTTCCTTAAGAAAAAAAATTATAAAAATTACATTTATTCTGAGTGTACAAAGTAGAAAAAAGAAGAGACTTATAGGTGTCTGTAAGACAGGGAGCTAACTCAATCTAGAAAACAACTTTCATTAAAAAATGACCTTTCCGTGAAGGTGACAATGAAGACTACGGAAAAAGTAAATTAAGTACAGTGTAGGGAAGAATAACGCTGTCAGAAGACTCTAAAATAAAAAAGAAGAGATAAATAAAAGAGGGAAAAAAGGCCAGCATAGCTAGCACATAAAAATGATGATGAATTAGATGATTTAAGAGAAGAGTCCAATTATAGTGCCAGGTTAGAAATTTTGTAAGTATTGCATTGTAAAAATAGGGAGACATGGATGTTTTTTAAACTAAGAAATTTCATGACTAGATTTATATTTGATTAAACAATTTTATAGCATTATGGAGAAAACATATAAGGGATAGCATACTTGAAGGGAGAGTATTTGAGGTTGCAGCATGAATGTAGCCTTGGGTTCTGGCAGAAGTAATGAAAGGTAGAAACAAAAAACAATCTTGGATTTACTAAGATTGATTTTGAATATGCTATGGGAAAAGGAGGAATCAAGTATAGCTCATAGGCTTTTGACTTGAACAACCAAGTAGTGGTTTACTTCATAGAAATTTGTAAAGAAGAAAACATGATTGGAATGTTGAAGCGAATTACTACGCTTTGGACATTCTAAGTAGTACATATATGACACCGATTTAAAATATTGCTTAAACGATTGGATGCAGAGTTCAGCAGAGAGCTTTCTATAGGTCACAAGAAAGTCATAGACTGGTTGAGTTACCAAAATAAGAGCATATAATGAACAGATCAGTATCTCAGGATAAAGATGTAAAAATCTTTATTGTTTACACTGTTGATGGGAGTGTAAATGAGTTCAGTCATTATGGAAGACAGTGTCGCAATTCCTCAAATACCTAAAGAGAGAAATACCATTCAACCCAGCAATCCCAGTAGTGGGTATATACCCAAAGAAACAGAAATCATTCTATTTTAACAGCACATGCACGTGTATGCTCATTGCAACGCTATTCACAATAGCAAAGACATGGAATCAACTTTAATGTCCATCAACGATAGACTGGACAAAGAAAATGTGGTACATATACACCATGAAATACTATGCAGCCATAAAAATGAGTGAGATCATATCCTTTTCAGGGACATGCATGGAGCTGGCGGCCATTATCCTTCACAAACTAACAAAGGAACCTAAAACCAAATACTGTATGCTCACACTTATAAGTGGGAGCTAAATGATGAAACCACATGAACACAAAGAGGGGAAAAACACACACTGGGGCCTTTTGGAGGGTGAAGGTTGGGAGGAGGGAGAGGATTAGGAAAAATAAGTAATGGGTCCTAGGCTTAATACCTGGTTGATGAAATAATCTGTGCATCCAATCCCCATGATACGAGCTTACCTATGTAACAAGCCTGAACTGGTAACCCTAAACTTACAAAATAAAAGTTAACAACAACAACAACAACAACAAAGAAGAAAAACAGGGCAGTGAATCCTTGGCCAGAGAGGAAATATAGAGGGTGTGGTATCCTGGCAGATTTATACATCGGCAGGATAAATTACCAATTTTATTAAATGATATTGAGACATCTAATGGTTAAAAATGATCCTCATTGGGAAATATAGAGATAACAACTTCTTGTATGTAAGAGAGGTGTACCAAAATGGAGTGACTTAAAGTTAATTCAAGTTGTGAAGATAAAATTTAGAGTGTAGGCCAGGAGCTCACACCTGTAATCCCAGCACTTTGGGAGACCGAGGTGGGTGGATCACCTCAGGTCAGGAGTTCGAGACCAGCCTGACCAACATGGTGAAACCCCATCTCTACTAAAAATACAAAAATTAGCTGGACATAGTGGTGGGCACTTGTAATCCCAGCTACTCTGGAGGCTAAGCGAGGAGAATCACTTGAACCTGAGAGGTGGAGGTTGCAGTGAGCTGTGATCGTGCCATTGCACTCCAGCCTGGGTGACAGAGTGAGATACCATCTCAAAAAGTAAATAAATAAATAAATTGGGAGCGTAAACAACACTTCAAAAATTAAACTGTGAAGGGGAGAAGAAAGAAAAGCAAAGTAACACATATACAATAAAGTGGTAAAATGTAAGGCAGATAAATTGGGTTGTTTTGGATCATGCATTGGTGTAAGTCTAACATTTAAATCAAGTTTCGCTCAATATCATGTGAGTTACTTTATTTTATACGAACTTCAGTCTTATGTAATATAAATGTTGACAAAAATGCCCCCTCCTTAAAGAATATTTTGAAAAATAATTAGATAGGAAAAAATAATATATACTGCTGGAAGTACGTTTAAGTGTTGACTGAGAAAAAACAAAGAAACAAAAAAAACTAATGCCAGGAAGGCCTAACCTAGTGACACCCTCACACAAAGAAAGTTTTGTTTGTTTGTTTGTTTTTCTAAATGGAAACTGAAAGCAGAAAGGTTGGCCTAGAATCAAGAATTGAATAATATGTATTAAGCACTTATTGCAGGCAAAAAAATGACTACAAAAGTCAGGCGTAAGAATCTTTGAAAAGGCATTATTTGCCATAAAAACCTAATAGCTTTCTTGAGAAGATTGACAAGTATATAGACAATTTTCAATACCTTTGAAATTTTCAATATCTTGTGTGTGGATCAGCCCATTATAAAAACACACGTCATCTTCTTTACAAACAAACTCCTGCTTTTTTAAACATGTATTATGCGAATTTGTACTGCAAAACCAAGCTTCCTTCTTAGGGATATATATTTCCTAAATATATGTATTAATCAAGATTTTCCAGAGAAATACGCAAAACCAATAGGGTATCTATGTGTATATGTGCATGTATGTATGCTTGTATATGTATATGCATAGAGACAAACCATATATGTATATATATGTATATATGTTCTATCTCTATTTATTTTACATTTTTTTACAAATATAAATATATATAATCTTTCTATACATACAAACACACACATCCCTCTCTCTCTCTATAGAGGGTATAACAGCAGGCTAGACACCTAAGGAAGAGTTACAGTCTGAATACAAAAGCATTCTGCTGACAGGATTTCTTCTTGCTTTGGGGAGTTCAGGCTTTGCTCTCTTAAGGCCTTCACCAAGTAGACTAGGCCCATCCTTATTATGTAGGATAATATGCTTTATTAGGAGTCCACAGGTTTAAATGCTAATCTTATCTAAAAAACATCTTCACAGAAACAGCCGGATTAATGTGTGACAACATATCTGTACACCATAGTGTAGCCAATTGACACACAAAATTAATCATCATAATACAATACATATTTTCTTATAAAATTTTATTGTGAGATTTATTTTAGATTTCAACAAGATTGTGACTCTTCTTTCAGTGTTATATATTCTGATTTTTCAATGAAAGATAAATTCGTAGTTTTATACAATATTTATGTTTTTCTTCCTCTAATACTATTTCACTGAAAGCACTTGCATCCTTTCAAAAAAGTTAATTACCCAACATTACCATACATCAACACAAGTTGAATAAAGCTATTTATCTTTTTAAACGAATATAGTCATTATTATAAATTGAAACAGGCTCTATTCCTAATGGAAGGTAAGGAATTCAGTATAAGCACTGTAATTAACTTAGCTGCACTTAGGGAAGTAACTGAAAATATATGAAATGAGATGCTATTAAGCACAGATAGTGTGAAAGTCTTATAACATCTGTTAGTTAAGCCTTCAATATAGATTAGATTTTTATGAGACTAGGTAAGTATTTCTTGCATAGCTAGTTTGAGGCTATTTGCTGTCATCTACACATTTAAGGTCAAGAATTGCAGCTGTGATGTAACTGATTTCTTCTGACTTCAGCAAAATAGTATGAAATAGCTCAATAAACACATTGACTCTCATTCAGCAGTGTATTCTAAGATAAAACCATCTCATATTGGGCTTAAATTTATGTCTGATATTCTAGATTGGCTTCCTCTGTACTATACAATGAAGAATTCATAGGGATATAAAATCAGTGTGCTGATCAGTAAGCATTTTTAAAACAAAAAATAATATGAACCATAAAGACTAAAAGACAAACTGTTTATGTCTATCACTTAATTTTTAGAGCTATTTTCTTTATGACAATAGCAGTATGGATAATTATTATAGCATAACTTCTATAATATACTATTTAAAACTGAATGGGATCTATTTTTTAGTGTTTGGAGAAATTCAGATAATGAAGTGACATATAATATGGTTAATGATTTTTTATATTAATTCTGCCTTAAAAGATATTACAAAGCAGTCAGAGTCCATAAACAACAGATATTTGCAGGGAAATGGAAAAGAGTGCTTTTGTGGTATAAAGCATTCTCATTTAAATTTATTATCTGTGATAACAAATACTATTTAAAATACATTATACATATGATAATTCCCAGAGTTCATAATTTCATTTTGTACAAGGTTCAATTTACTAAGAAATGAGAAATGTCATTTGGACTATACCATTCCGAGTGAAATACTTGTGGCAGACAAAACTAAGTAATCATAATCAAATTTCAGTCTTTGTTCATTTAGAGGACAATTGATATACATCTACTGCTATGGTCTGAATATATTACCCAACCTCATGTGCTGGAAACTTAATTACCATTGCAACATTGTTCAGAGGTGGAGTCTATTGTAAGGATAGCTCCGCCCTCATGACTGGATTAATGCTGGAATAAAAGGGCTTGCTGGACTGGGTTCTCTCTCTTCCCTTCCACCACGTGAGGACACAGTGTTGATCCTCTCTGGAAGATACATGATAAGGCACCATCTGACAACCAGAAACAAGCGTGGTCTATTAATCTTAGACTTCCAGCGTCCAGGACTCTGAGAAATAAAAATATATTTATTTATAAAGTACCCAGTCTCAGGTATTGTGCTATAGCAGCATAAAACAGGCTAATACACAAACCTATTAGTTTTCTTTCTGTAAATGAATTATTAATATCAACGCCAAGTTATAAAACTTGGATATCATGACTTATTCTTACTTTACAGAGCTCATGATTAAATATTAGATGACTGAAATACAGACATGCCCTCAAAAAGCATATATCAAATTTCTGGAAATATTTTTACCAACACGTATACACTTATAATATAGAAAAAAAGTAGAGCATATGAAGCGTTTTTTTGATAATAGTCCTTATGCTTGAAATGCAGTGTCCTATGACTTATACACATAAGATAATGATGAGATTGAACAGGATGTTCACTCAACCTCTATGAACTTGGAACCAAGGATAGGTAATATATTGCAGATTCCTCATAGCATAGTTAGACTAAGCCACACGATATATTTTTTTAATACATGTGATTCAGTAGGTTAATCTAGTTTGAAGTTTAATTTTTCAGGTTAATTTCTTATGTAAGCATAGGTTGTGAAATTGGGGAACAAAATGACAGCAACAATGATAGGGCCTCTAAATTTCCTAAAATTTTCCCAAGACATAAAAAGATATTTAACTTTTCTCCAAAATTCTCTTAAGATCATTATGAGAACGGTTTATAAATGAAGTTTACTGATAGCTATGGTGTTAAAATGAAAATTGTAAATTATATGTTGTGTGTGCATGTGTGCATGTGTGTGTGTCTAGAATCTAATATGGCATAGCATATATTGTCATGTATCAACTGCTCAAATTTTGACTAACAGATGCTTTCAAATACAGTCTGTTATTTACAGTTTTTACCTTTTCTAATTATTCTTTCTCTTTATATGGTAGCATATCTATTTCATTAGTCTGTTTTGTTTAACATGCTTTATATTGTGATACAAATGTACTCCCAAATTATCATACAAAAGCATCTGAATAAAGGATCAATTAGTAGAAAAGGAGTTGATGATGTGTTTGCCAAGCTGCCTTGAGCCATGAATATATTATAATCATTTTCTATATAATTTCTCTAATAATAATAATCAGTGACAGATTTTTAACATAGAAACTAGAACTTTGAAGTAAAGAATAACAAAAACATTATTCCTCTATTAAGCATATTTTTTTGTTTTCACTAGTGTAATGCACACATTGTACATACAAACAGACAAGCATACATGCACATGCCCATACACACACACACACAAACACAAATATACACTCATCTTCCTTCCCATGTAATTCAGGTAAATGATCAGAGGGGAAAACCATGAACTTCATAGATCTTGGGGTTCTCCAGAGAAGCAGAACCAACAGGACAGACAGGTAGGTAGATAAATACATACATACATAATTGTATAGATACATACATTGACTGCTACATAGATACATAAATATACCTATACGTCTATCTACATACAGATATTTATCTAAATGATTTTAAGGAAGAGCCCATGGGGTCTGACAAACATGAATTCTGTAGGACAAGCTAATAGAATGGAGATCTAGCCAAGTTGACACATGAAATTATCAATATGTATAATAAATTATTGCTGTTGCTAACATCTTTGCTTACTTTGTCGATATTTGTACGTACAAAGATTTCCAATGAGTAATGAATATCAGCAGCTACTCTGGATGATTTTTGCCTGTCTCCTTAGGTCCTCCCCAGGACTACCAAAAGAGAAGTTGATGTACTTCAAATGACATATATTTTAAGTCAGATCCTGTCAAACATAAATCACAAAATTTGATGAAATATATTAGTTGTATTCAGGCATTTTTGGCAAACATAGCTGATATTTTTATATAAATAAATATATATTAATTATATGAATATTGTCATGTGGAAAGAAAGATGATGCCTCCTCCATCAAAGGACACTTGAGCCAAATTCTTTCTCCAGTGTGACTAAGCATAGTTCATCAAACTCTGAAAAACTTTTACAGAATCATTAAATCACTCAATGCTAAGGCAAGATGCAAGTGCAGTGAAGACTGACCAGATTATCTGGTACTTTCTCATTATAACACTGGGAATACACAGCAGATCTCCATGGACAATGTTCACACCTATCCATGCTTCCTCTAATATATTCCCTAAACTCTTGTTTTATCTAAACAAAAAGCAAACCACATGACGTATAAGCACGAATAGAGTTTAGCCCGAAATTAATTCCCCAGTTTATCCTGAAAAATCGTATTTCTGATTTTCTGCATACCAGTCACATGGCCTTCTTCCATAGCAGTGTAGCTGTTGTTCTTCTTCCAAATGTGGTGATTTTACATAGACTCCTTCCCCCACCTGAGATCCTCTTACCTTATTGGTATTTTTAAAATTTAATTTTTAACATTAACTTCTACAGAATCCCTGGACTTCCTAACTAGATGATACCTCTTATTACATTTTCTTATATGCCTGTTGTTTGTAGCATTATTTACAATTGTTGTTTCAAATTAATTTGTGTGATTATTTTAGTATTCTTTTCCTTCCAGTAGACTACAAGTTTCAGAAGGGATCTTCCTTACAACTTTATACTTAAACATCCATGTTTAATGTAGTGTCTCAGACAATCAAAACAATATTTGGAAATGGTTACTATTCAAAGCTTATTTGTCAAATGACAAGACAAATATAGTGTAGAAAATTCAAAGAAAAGAAGGCCTCCAGAATAAGGTAACACATTATTTTTTTCTAATATATCAAGATAATGCTTAAACATTCAAATAGAAAGTAATGATATGTGAAAATATTTACACACCTGTGTTTAATATTTATAGTAAGCTATCAGCTCTGTGTACATGTGAATTTTGCCATTTAAAAATATAAGTATGTATATGTGTATATGTCTATGTAAATATAATTTGTATGTATGTGTGATATACGTATCCTTAAGATAACAGTTTCAATAATAGAGCACATTTTAAATTTCATATAATTAAATAGTTCATTCTCCAATATTTATGCTGAAATTTTTTATATAAACTTAGGGTTAAAATTACTTTCAAATTTGTACAATAGGACTCGAAGTGAAGGCACTCAGTTGAAAATTACAGCCAAGTTTCTGGTGTTTATAATGTTTAGATAAAACAATCTCCAAATATAACTCTACCTTTAAAAGGTGAGTTCCTATTTGGTTATATCATTTAATACAATGCTAAGATTGTCTTACCGTTTCTCTCTCTGATAGTATAAAGTTCATCTTCCATATCATACAGTTGCTTTCCGTTTGCCTTAGAATCAAGCTTGGAAAAGAAACTCTAATTGGCATTATTACCATTGCTTCATCCCTGACTTTTTATTTAACAAACATATTTTTCAAAATCTCTCAAAGATAACCAAATTATCCCTAGTCCTTTTTAAAGCTGATTTTCTTTCCAGAAACCTAGAAAGAAACTTTTCTTTCCAGAAACCTAGAAAGTTTTCTTTCTAGAAAGCTTTCATTTCTTTCCAGTATTGATGCAAATACAACTAAGCTTGCTGTCTACTGCTGCTGTATCAAATTACCAAAACTTGGCAGCTTACAATGCCCATTTATCGTCAAGCAGTTGACGCATGAGAGAAGTCTTGCTCAACGAACGTATCTGGATTCTTCTGTATCATCCTCAGCTGTATTTCTCATCTGAAACTCAGGGTCTTCTTTCAAGCTCACTTTTGAAATAAGTGATAATTAAGTTTTTTGAAATTGTAGTAATGAGGAGTCCAAAGCTTTAGTAGATGGCACTTCAAGTCAATTTCAGTGTGTTAAATCTTTTTCATGCTTTAAATCCACTTCTTCTTCAGTCCTCACTCTGCTTTTTAGTGATCATGTGATTACACTAGATTCACCAGAACATCCAAGATAGCCTCCGCATTTTAAGCACAACCAATTAGTAATCTTTTTTTTTTCTCCCCCCCACCTGCAACATCCCTTTTACCATGTGAAATAACATTCATGTGAGTAACACCAGGTGGCGGAAATGATGGGAGTGAATATCCTGCCTACTGCATTCCTAATTATATTTACTTCCTTGGCTTATATGAATATCTATATACTACCTAAGAAAGAAGAAAATTCCCTTGATTACATCTTTGGGTCTCCATTTCTGTTCTTATAGTTGCCCAACATCTACCTACAATTATGCTCAATATACCAGAGGACTTAGCAATTCTCAACTGTTAACCACTACGTATCTGTTGAAGGAGATAACAACTATTTCAAATCTGAGCACAGGCTAAATTAGTTCACTGATTTAATCCTTAAGATTCTTCTACACCATCTCATAACCTGTAAAGAGATGTTATCCAATTTTCTAAAACTACAATTTTCATAACCCAGGAATGCAATGAAGAATTCATAATGTTTTAAGGAATGAATGATGGGATCATAAAAAAGGAGAAAATAAATTTTACTTAAAGAAAATAGAGGAGTACATTTGCTGGTGTTCTCTATTATTCTGTGAACATCACTGAATTTGTGTAAAGATACGTAGCAAAAGACAGTAGCATAGAGTAGAGGCCTATGCTTTCTGCAAAGTAAATTTACTGTTTTGGTGAATTATTTTAAAAAGAAACCACCAAAAATGAAGTTAGTAAATAAAGTCTTCAAAGGAAATAAAGAAGGCATCTCTTTGTATTATATATGGTTGAGTTTCAAGTACTAACATTCTAGGTACTAATATTCTAAGTATTATTTTCTTAACTGAAATTATTCTAATGCCCTGAGATAATTCATTCATTACATGATTAGAAATAATGTTTTTATTGCCTACCAAATGGCAGAAATACTAACAAGAACTGAAATTATAAACAGGACACATTTTAGAAATACCTTATAAATTACAGAATTAGTTAAATTAAAATTTATTTTCTAAATTATGGAAATCCTTTGCGTCTTTAGTAAAATAAAATTTGATACTATTTTATTATACTTTGTCTAAAGATGTCCACTGTTATTTTGTTTCTGCTTCTACTAAAACTTTAAAAGAAAAAAGATATTCCAAAATGAAAATAATTGAAAGCAATACAAATAGCTGAATATTTAAAATACACTTTGTACATTTTCCTGAAATAGATATATTCAAATAAAAATATAAAATATTAAGAGCTAATTATCCCTGATTACACTTATTATAAAACAGGTCAATGGCATTCTTTCTGGGACAAAATTAAGCAATGTAAAAATTTCGATATTTCTATATGTGAGTTATAAAATCAAACATTCTAATACTTTCATATTTGACCATGTAGCTTTCTCTGCTTTCTACCCTACCTATTCTCAGATAATGAATCAACTAAATTCATATAGAAATCCAGATAAGGTGAAAATTCCTTGAAGAAATAATCATTCAGCTTGGAGGAAAATGCTGAGTCTAAAACATAAACTTTTCACAAAATATGATATTAAAGAGAAGAATAGTATATGTTCTGTTGTCATCATCAAAGGGTCATATTCTTTCTCTTTTTCTCTATCAATCTTAATGTATTCCTATAGATTAAACTGCAACCTAAAACCATATAACTAAGGTAAGTATTAAGTAAAATTAAAATGATTGACTAATTAATTACACATATTTAATATAAATATTTCCTGAAAGATGTTACAGTATACTTGTACCTGACATATGTTATTGGAATAACACATTAAATCTATTAAAATTGTGTCAGTCATCTAACTTGGGACTAGAAATATTTTGCTCAATTTCTTAAACATTACTCCCAACTGGATGTCTGACTCAATATCAGGTAACAAGGCAAAATAAACAAAATAATTTAGGAGTAAAATCTATTCTTTAACATTTATTCAGGGCTGTGACTTTACAACAGTGTTTTCCCATAAAACTGTCTTCTGTGGCTTAAATGTTCCATATCTGCATTGTCCACAGAGTAATCTTTATACACATACAGCTATATATTCATTGAAATATAGTTAATGTAGTTAAATAATTGAATTTGTAATTTTTTAAAGTTTTAATTAGTTAAAATGTAAGTTGCAACATTTTGTGTGTATCTACCCTACTGGACGGCGTAGCTGGAGTCCTCTTAGTAAAGTGGGTTTTCTTCTCGTTATTATTTTGTCTTTAACTTTTACCATAACCTTTGGTAAATAAAGACATATTTTTAAAACTGTATGCCTGTATGCAAAGCCTCTAGATCTATTTATAAATATAGACATAAATACAAATATATAGAAAATTTTTAAAGTTTAGTAAAAGTAATTCTTATACGTACTTTACTTCATGATCTGAATCTTAATCTTCTCTATTCCACATTATTCTATTTCTTTCTTCTCTAGCATCACATCAAGATTTCTTCTGTATAAGAGTTTGGTGTGTATTCTTCCCTCTACCAATAATGCTTTTTTAAACCTATCACCACATGACTTTTTTTTTTTTTTTCAGCATCAGGATGGACACAGCTTTCTTACATCCTTTTTCAGAAATGACTTAAGTACCTTTGCTGAAGTATCACACACACAAAAATACAGCATCGTGGTCCTTTATTTTCCATTACCCAGTTTTATTTGTGTCATAACAATATCAAGTATATAAAATTGTCTTATTTGACTCTTTACATGTTTCTCACCTTTATTGTCAATTAAGCAAGAGTTATGAAAAGCTCTTTTATTATTCACTGTCAAAATTCTCTGGACTTTTAATTTAAAAATCTTTGCTATTATAAATGAGTAAATAAGCTAATAATTGAATTATGTGTTTAATCAATTCTATGATCTACATTAGTAAATATCTTGATAGTTTGTTATAAAGACCAATAAGCGAAGAGGTTGGGCTAAAGGCTGATGAATGCTTAACTGAAAGCTCTTATGCAACTAACGTGGACCCTATACGAAAAAAAGAGGTATAATAATTGGCAAAAGCAAGAGCTTTTGTAGGTTTCAAACTTTTAAAAATGGGTTGGGCGCAGTGGCTCACACCTGTAATCCCAGCACTTTGGGAGGCCAAGGCAGGCGGATCACCTGAGGTTGGGAGTTCGAGATCAGCCTGACCAACATGGCGAAATTCAGTCTCTACTAAAAATACAAAACTAGACAGGTGTGGTGGCACGTGCCTATAATCTCAGCCACTCGGGAGGCTGAGGCAGGAGAATCACTTGAACCCGGGAGGCAGAGGTTGCAGTGAGCTGAGATTGCACCATTGCACTCCAGCCTGGGAAACAAGAGCGAAACCCTGTCTCAAAAAGAAAAAGACAAAAAAATATATACATATGTGTATATATATTTTGTGTATATGTATATATGTATATATGTAATGTATATGTATATATGTAAAAATATATAAATATATATTATATATAAATATATATACAAGTATATATATAATGTCCAAAGTACATTTTGTGATTCTTATCTTAAATATTCTTTGGCATTACTGTTAATGTTAAAATGCATTGATATTGTGGTGTACTACTTCAACATGTAATTTCCAAACATTCTCATTGCCCTATGCATGTAACATATATTTTCTTGAATCTATATTATCTATTTTATAGGAAAAAATTCAAAGAATATATACAAGTGTTGGACTAGTGACAGCTTCAGCATTACTAGCATAACAGTGACAAATGTAAGAAGTAGCTCTAGGATATTGGCCAAATATACCTTATATTTTATAAAAGTTTATTTTCTTTCACTTTTTCTTGCTCACCATTACTTGGCTTTCTAGCCAATGATGTATCTAGTAAAAATAAGTAATCAAGAGAAGACATCTTTGCAATTTTAATATATTGTTCTCTATGTTGAAAAATATATTAAACATCAGTGTTTTCAATCAGAATATTAAATTTGGGATATCAATATTATTTGGTTGGATAATAGAAAAAAAGAAGACTTTAATAAACATGTTAAACACTGTAAACATGTAAACATGTTCCTAACTTCTATAAATTCCCTGTTTTCCAAGCTTCAATAAGCTCCTGAAGCAGAAATACTGTGGAAGCAATAGTAATTTAAACAGATCATGATGTATTAGTCCCTATACAACTCATATTAATCTGAATGGTGGTTAAAGTTGACAACTACTGCCAGAGCTTAACTGTCAAAGTGTTTGCCTCTTTACAGCAAAGTAATTTCACTAAATCATATAAATATAATCATGCAGCTTTAGTGGAAGGTGAAATTGATATAAAATTTGAACTGTCACTATTATCCACTATCCTTTTTTTGTCCTAAAAAATAACCCCTTTCTGGCAAACCATAGGCAGTATACAGTAAGGACACTTATTTAAAGGAGTCCTGATATATTTACATGCCTCTTCCCTTTTTTATATACAATGACTTCAGGATTCAAGAAGAATAAAAGTGAAGGGAAAGCTCCTTTGTAAATTCACTCACTAAAATATCATTTGATAGTGTTATATTTTCTTATGACATAAAAGAAAATTCATTGAAAAGCACTGCTTCATAAATTATGTTTAAAAAGAAAATAGTAAAACAATGTGTGATACGATGTAAATAAACCTGATTATAGTTAAAGTATTTGGAGCCTGGGGTTATAGTTGTGAACAAAGTTATTACGTAACTTTAGGTTAGAAACATAAACTTTTAAACCTTAGTTACTTTTATAAATAAAGGTGTTGCACAAAACAGTATCACATAATTTTTTTAAAAACTCAGAGGATTTTAATTCCAGTAAGATAAAGGCACTTTTAGTAGTAGTATCAGAAAAAGGATTTTACAGAAAAAAGAGTTTTTAAATTTTATGATAATTGTTTTGGTCACTGAAATATGCAAGCTCTAAGTATATGCAATATAAGTATATGCAGTATAAATATACTCAATATACTTAGAGCTTGAAGCAGCCTTAGGGATAAAACCATAAACCATTAGAGTGTTTTAAAAAAGAGAATACAAAATAACAGAATAATACAAATAACAGCAACTCACATTGATTTCGTACTTATTTTATTGAAGGCATTTTGCTAAGGATAAAAGAGTACTGTATGTATGTGTATTATAATATGTGTATATATAGAGAGTAACATGTGTATATAGTAATATATATATTGCATTTCTTTATATGATAGTTGTTATAACACAAAGAATAAATGTTTGAAAGGATGGATACTCCATTTTCCATGTGATTATTACACGTTTCATGTGTATATCAAAATACTTCATGTATCTCATAAATATATACATCTACTATGCACTCACAAAATTTTAAAAACTAGAAAAAAGACATAGGAGCATAATAAAAATGGTAAAACACTCTTGCACATGTTAAATGGTTAAGACATTCTAAAGAATACAATTGATACAGAAAGTGGGTAGGGGAGTACTGGGTAGACAAGTGTGGGTCCCTGGCTAGGACTCCATCCTCGGGCTTGTGTCCACAGACCTAGGTGAGGACAGGCATTGTTGTTTTTGTGCCCAAATGTTGCATTTCCCAAGACCACCCTGGCCTGCCACGCCCCCATCCTGTGCCTATAAAAACCCCAGACCCTAGAGGGCAGAGACACAAGCTGCTGGAGGAGAGGAACACATTGGCGGGAGAACACACCAGCGGCTAGATATCTGCTGAGAGAGCTACAGCCTCCACTCAGTAAAACCCTGCTCTCGTTCTCCAAGCCCAGCGTGTGATCCAATTCTTCCAGTACACCAAGGCAAGAACCCGGGATACAGAAAGTACTTTGTCCTTGCAATAGGGCAGAGGGTCTAATTGAGCTGATAAATACAAGCCGCCGACGGAGGGCTAAACTGAAAGAGCGCACTATAACACACGCCCACTGGAGCTTCAGCTGTGAACATTCACCCCTAAACACTTCCCTGGGGTCAGAGCCCCATAACCTACCTGTCTGCGTGCTCCCCCTAGAGGTCTGAGCAGCGGGCACCAAAGAAGCAAGCCACACCCGCTTCGCAGGGCCTGTGGGGGATAAAGGAAATTTTTCCATTTCACAATCAGTAAGACAAATTGCTTTAAACAAAAAAGCCTTGTTGTATCAAACATGTTTTGAAACATGTTTGAAAATTTTAAACACGTCATTTAAGATGACATGGCTTATACAAAATTTAATTTAGCTTTGTCAACACCTATAATCTCTTTAGACCACTGCTGCTTATTTGCCTAGATGCTTCCTATTTCATACCGATTGTTACCACCATCTTTTATTTTTTTACCTTAACTTCCAGTTCTTATTAGTAATCCCTATTAATATTTATTTTGGACTAAAATTTATTATGTAATTCTGATACTTTAAATTTGAGAAGTAGTTTTTTTTCCCGTGTTTCTGAGACTAATGATTATCTCCAATTATTTCTAAAATTATAGAATGAGGTTGGCTATGAGTAAAAGAAAAATCAAACATAACAATGACTTCAACTGTAAACAGGCTTATTTTGATAAATTTTTATTATCTTAATCAATCTGGAGGTAAGAAATCCATAGTTAGAATAGTAAATCTGCTCCAGGACTTTCTCAAGGATCCAGGTTCCCCACAGCTAATCCTCCACCAATCCTGAAACATGACTCTTATCCACTTGATCCAAGATTTTGCATCAACTTTATAGGTAGCAGAATGGAAGAACATGGAAGAAAGGGTAAATATATCTTAAAAGTCCTGACAGAAGTCACTTTGGCTTATACAGCTTTGGCCAGAATTTGGTTATGTGTTCCCATTTAGCTAGAAGGATTGTTAGCAAACGTCACTAGCTGTGTAGTCTGGGGGGTTGTGTATTTTGGTAACAGTACTTCATATGAAAGAACAAGTATTGTCTCTGTCACATCTCACAACATACCTGAACTGGGAACTTTAAAAAAATGTGGTAAGAATTAAAATATTTCAAAAAATATTTATTTGGCAATTATTTTTGTAAATTATGATTTCACGATGTTGACTAAAGAACTTTGAACCTCAAACTCTTGTTTTATTTTTCTTAGTCTCCCTTGTTGCTCTTTTGGCTGTTGCTGTTCCTTCCTCATTCAAATGTTGTACTGGTTTGGATTTGTGTCTTAGACAATTTATCCTATCTACACTCACTGCCTGGGTACTGTTAGTCCATGTGGTTTTAAATAATTCATATAGATGGACATATTTCTATTTCCAGAACTTCTCTCTCTCCTGAACTCTGAAACTATATCTCTGTTTAGTCAATGTTTCTACTTATATGTCTACAATAAATTAAGCATCACATGTGACATGATGGAACTTATGGTTTCTCTCTTCCTTACATATACCTCTTCTTAGTTTGGTTTTCTTAATATACGGCAATTCCACTCATCTGTTGATAAGGTCCACAATTTTGAATACATTTTTACTTCTTTCTTTCTATAACATATATCTAAACACATATCTAAATTGTAATAGCTTTACCTTAAATCATTATATAAATATTTATTTACTAGGCTTAAAATGCTTCCAAAGCCCTACTGTTGTACTATCATTCAGGTCTTGTCCATGATGATTTCTCACTTGAAATCTTGGAGTTTCGTTCCAAATGAATTTTTCTCACCTTATCTGTACCCCTTTGTACTCTATTTCTCCAGAGAAGTCAGATTAATTTTATTTTTACATATAGAGGCCATTATTTCCCTTTGATATCCATTTCTCAGTGAATTTCCATCGTAATTGGTATAAAATATAAAACGTTAACATTGTGGCTTGCTTCATTTATCATCGTATATCTTACTACACTTTTACTTTTGTCTAATACACTATCCACATTTTTTATCTTTCCTTCTTCTGCCTTACAGTCCATGTTCTGTTCTCTTTTCCTCGGGGAATCTTCTGGTATTTTGCTGGCTCATTACTCAATCTGCATCTCCAGTCAAATGTCACTTTCTTGATTTGTTCATCCCTAAGCATCCTATATAAAAGAGCAACACCTCTTCCCCTTCATCATTTTATTCTCATTCTGCTTTTCTAAGTATGACTGAAAAAGTATACATTACTTGTTCATTTAGATAATGTCAACATCCCCCATTATCTAGTTTTTACTGATAGAACATCAGCACTTGAAACAGCACCTGTTATATAATCATTATATGATAAATTAACCAATAGTAATCAATTAAAATTGTATCAGTAATATGTTCTTATATTGCAATAACGAAAAACAATCTAGTTTAACATAAAGAAACACCTTTTATAATATAAAATATTTTGAATAAAATTGAATGATATATTTGTTTCTCTAACAATTTTTAAAATACCTATTATTTTCCTTAAAATAATAAACGATATCAGGCCAGGCGGGGTAACTCACGCCTGTAGTCCCAGCACTTTAGGAGGCCAAGGCGGGCAGATCACAAGGTCAGGAGATCGAGACCATCCTGGCTAACACGGTGAAACCCCATCTCTACTAAAAATACAAAGAATTAACCAGGCGCGGTGGCGGGCGCATTTATAACCCCAGCTACTTGGGAGGCCGAGGCAAGAGAATGGCGTGAACCCGGGCAGCGGAGCTTGCAGTGAGCTGCACTGCACTGCATATCGCCACTGCACTCCAGCCTGGTGACAGAGCAAGACTCCGTATCAAAATAGTAATAATAATAATAATAATAATAATAATAATTGAGATCATTAAATAGTAAGGAACATGTAAATGTTGTACTCATCTGACATTCATTGTCGACATGCAAGTAGATATGTGACAAAACTATTTGTAGAAGTATCACAGAAATGTATGAGAATAATGCCACAACTTGTTTGACATTGCCTGTCAGTATCACATACCTGCTCATTTTATGTTTTTTCTTTCAAGTTGCTTTTTCAGTTTGTTTATCAGCAGGATCCTCTGTTCATGCTAAAATACCCAAATTTTTATCTTCATCGTCTCTTCACTCCGTTGATTTGATGTTGTCCACATCATATTAATTTGGTTATCTTGATATCAATTACCTTTTCTTTGCAAAATTTTACCTTTATGACAATAAATTCTATGTCAAGATCCCAATTTTAAAGAAAGTTCCCCAGTATTTATGACCAGATATCAAACTGCCTGCTGCATCTCTTCACCTGGATGGAAAAGAGGAAGCTCACATTCAATATTTTCTCCCCATGAAACTACAGATTCTGTATTGCTACGTCAGTTGTAGAGAAAACAAGTATCCTTATCACGTATGTTAAATTTCTGGTTTTCAAAATTGCAAAGCCATGTGTCTTTGATATTAGCATTTTAATGTAGCGTTTAAAGGCACAAGCTTTAGGATATAACTTCTGAGTCAAAATTCTGTTTCTGCTGCCGTATTTGTATTTATGTAAAGTATTTCACCTTAGCTTCACTTGTTTCCTTAATCTATAACACTGGAATATTCACAATATCCAGTGTTTTCATGAGGAGTAAATAAGTTTGTATGTGTGTGTGTGTGTCTTCACACAGTCCTGATCAGTGTGATACCAAATTTTATGATAGTATTAATGTTGATAAGTATTTTAAAACAATAGAATGTAAGGATATTATTATTATTTGACTTTTCAAACATTGTTTTTCACATTCTTGTTTTCTATTAATTTATCACATACTGGTAAAGTTTTTTATTAGTTACTCCTGAAATACTACAGCACCTCCTAATTTATTTTTCTTCTGTATCAGTTTGAACTTTCTTGACATAGACACTGAGACATAATAGTAGTGCAAAATATTTGTTGTGCAGTAACTCCTATAAAAGATAAAAGGCTGTGGGAGAGAGGCAGGAATGAGGAATCAAATTCCTAAGTCTGGAACATAAATCTGATCCCTGGGACAGGAAAGATGGGGAAAAACAGAATTATACACAGGAAGACCCTTACAGCCACCCAGATATGGCAAAGCCATGAGCAATGCAACAGGGAAATTTGGAGCAACGATTGTATATGAATCCAAAATTAGGCAGAAATGGCCTGGTCCTAATAAACCATATTGTTCAGTGATGGCCTGAGGGCTTTCCAGAAAGAATAATTTTTTTCTTGAATGCTGTAATATATCCCCAAGACATTGCAGCTAGATATTGTTATCAAACTAGACTACGAAATAGTACATTTTTTAAAAAAAGAATATCTGAGCAACATCTCTTCATGCCTACCACACCTTCCTAACATCCTGCAATTCTTTAATACCTCGCTCACACAAATACTGTTGAACTAAATGGTGACCTTTACAATAATCCATATCAACTTAAATACTTAAATAGCTCTCTATCAAGTAGAATTTAAAAATTGATATTCCAAATATATTAATAAAGAACTCTGACTACTTTTTTGCTGCTATCGACTAAATGGCTTTGACTTTGAATTTGAGCTAAAATAAGTCTAAAATCCTTGCTGTTTCTAGTATATCACACTGTTTCAAGCCTACTTGCATTTGGTCTTGGTCTAGTTTTACCTATCCCTTTGCATTCGCTACTGATTAATACTCATCCCGTGAATAATTTTCTCCAGTGACTTTACCTCCACAACACCAGACTGCATTAGTCACCCTCCTCTGATGTCCACAGTGCCCTACGGATATTAATGAACAGAGGGAAAATAACTCCATTAACAGCTATTTCATGTTGTGAAAATCTCACAAATTTCCTGAAGCAAAGGTCATTACTACCTTTGCAGGAGATGTCCACATGTCATGTCAGGGAAAAATGTGAAACAGAAAAGCATACCAAGAACAATTATATGACACTGACAGACCTTTCTAAATACAGAATAGCAGGATGATAATTATTTCCTTGAAGTTTAACAGTTCTGTTAAAATAAATGTGGTTTATAGGGATTTTCCTGCATCTTGATATGCATACCAACAATGATTTCTAAGAAAATGAAAAGAACATATCATTATCTTTGATTCATTCTTCATGGCATTTTAAGAGAAATAACATTGGATGAAATTTTTAATTTTACCACAAAGAATTGATTGATTCATTCTACCTTCTGTGTTTACAAGCTGGCTAACCCCAGTAAAAGTGTTGTTTAACAGTCTTTGGCAGGCTGACTGAGAAAATAATTCCAGTTTTAATGGTACAGTAATTTTGCATGTGTGCCTATGTGGAAGCACTGCAAAAAAGACTGTATCTTAGTAAGTGAAAGTTGCAACAGCATCCTACTTGCTTATCCATGTGGTTCTTTGGTTCCCAATGTAACCATGGAGATTTCATCATCAAGAACAAAAGAACTGCGTTGTAATGTAAGATGTCCAAGAGGCAATGTATGATCACATTTTAACCTTTTGCCAACTTTACTAGTGTAAGAAAACAGACAGAATGGAATGTTTCTACTTGTGTCTGTTGGTGGAAGATCAGTGAATGAGAAATTCGTAGTATCTCTTACCATTTGCTTTCCAATTGGTTTCATCTTCCAAATTATTACTCAAGGGGAGTAACAACTATGAATTTTGTCGCACAGTATGTATAGACCAGAAAGGATTTGGAGAGATGGTCAATTTCTTGAGCAATTAACTGTTCTAGACTGATCCCAAAAGTAGACATCTCTAACTATAAACTTTAAGAGGATGGGCACCATGGCTCTTTTTGTTTGTCTGTTTGCTTGTTTTACTTAGCATTCTATCTGCAGGCACACAGTAGGCAATGAACTGGTACATAAATGAAATAATAAAGACATCAATTTTTTAGGCACATATTGGACTTCAGAAGCTCTGTGGTGACTCTGGAATTAAATATGCTAGGAACAAGAAGAAATAGTGCTGCAGAAAGCCAGAGAAGACAAAAGGAGGTATAGCACGACAATCAATACATACACTTCAGACTTTTTGTGCCCTCAAGGAGGTATTTATGAACTAGACCTCCCAAAAATTGTAACAAGAAAAGGAAAAAGAAATTAAAATTATTATTTTATAAGTTTTAATACATAACACTCATATTGTGAGATATACATGTCATAAATTTATCCATTTCACAATTCTGTGATAATATTTAGTAACTTTATGTGGACAACCATCACCACAAATCAATTTTAGAGCATTCTATACCTTAATAAGAATTCTCATGTCCATTTACAGCTAATCCTCATTTCTATGCCTAACCCCAGGGCCCCACTAATGTTTGTTTCTTCAAATTTGCCTTTTTCTAGACATTTATTGGTTAGAATCAGAATACTGTAAACACACATGTATATTTGTATATATGTATGAATTTTATAATGTAATATATATATATATACACACACATAAATATATTCAGTTAATTCTCATTATTCCAAGTAGTTATGGTCGATAAATGTTCTGTGAACATAGAATGAGTGAATTCTGAACCACTGTTCTTAAGGGAAAGATACATATATAAATAGATGAATCTATATCACATACATTATGATCTTAACTCCTAAAAATAACTCATCCTGGTAGATTCTATTGTTTCAATTTTATAAAAGAGAAAACAAGGTTCAGATGTGTTAAGTGATTTGCCTGAGACTGCTCCACTAACAGGTGTCAAAGTTAGGTTTTGTATTAGTCAGGATTCTCTAGAGGGACGGAATAGGATAGATCAATAGATAGATACAGGGGAGTTTATTTAAAGTATTAACTCATATGATCACAAAGCCCCACAATAGGCCATCTGCAAGCTGAGGAACAAGGAGAGCTAGTCCAAGTTCCAAAACTAAAGAACTAGGAGTCCAATGTTCGAGGGCAGGAAGCATCCAGTGCAGGAGAAAGAGGTAGGCTGGGAAGCTAGGCCAGTCTAATCTTTTCAGGTTTTTCTGCCTGCTTTCTGTTCTAGCCATGCTGGCAGATGATTAGATTGTGCCCACCCAATTGATTAAGGGTGGGTCTGCCTTACCCAGTCCACTGACTCAAATGTTATTCTCCTTTGGCAACACCCTCACAGACACACCTAGGATTATTACTTTGCATACTTCAATCCAATCAAGTTGACATTCAGTATTAACCAAAACATGTTTTATACTTGCTTCACCTGGTCCTAGAGCCAGAGATTCTCACATCACTCTGCACTTCCCCTACTATCTCCATCCTCAGGTCATCTCTGCAAAAATGTCGAGACAAGAGACCAGAGCAATGCCTTGTTCCACTTCAGCTGAGAATTTCTGACCATTTTACAAGATAAATTTCAAGATGATAATACACATGTATAATCCATATATGGTCAATTCTCATTACTCATAGATTTCATATTTATAAATTTCACCACTCATTACAATTTATTTTTAAGCCCCAAATGTATATTCAGGGCACTCTTGCAGTCATTTGTGGACATGTGCAGAGCAGCAAAATATTTGAGTTGCCAGACATGCCCTTTTCCACCTGAGGTAGCACAGTGTGACACTGTTCTTTGTTTTAGATCTCATATTCAAAACAGGTGTCCTTTTTGTAGTCTGTTTAGTGCCATATTTTCCACAAGTGTGTGCTTTTTGTTGTTGTTATTTCACTGTTAATACTGGCCCCCAAGAGTAGCACTGAAATACTGTCTCATGTTCCTCAGCACAAGATGGCTGTGATACATCTTAGGGAAAAAATATGTGTGTTGGATGAGTTTTGTTCAAGCATGAGTTAGAGGTGCTACTGGCTGTGAGTTTAAGGTTAATGAATCTAGTATATCTAGAAAGAAGAGGAAATCCACAGATTTCTATACGAGGCTGCTCTATAAAGTGCTACAGTAACATCTATAGTGAATTATGAGGTTATGAAAAAGGTAGGAAAGTGGCCAAATTTGTGTGCTCCTAAGAGCGAGACCAATACTAAAATATGTCATGGACAGCATTAAGGAGTGGACCCAAGGTCATTCCGGCTGGATGCCTCAATATTCTGGCATGTGTCCTCTTATCCTCTAGTTTACACTGGATTTCTTACCTCATGTTATCAAGTTTCCAAGAACATGAGAACAAAGGCTGCATGGACTCTGAGTTCCTAGGCTCCAGAACTCATACCACCTGTCTTCTGCCATATCATATTGGTCAAAACAAGTTTTAAGATCTGCCCAGATTCAAAAATACAGATAAGTATTTCTTGATAAGGAGACTAGAAGTGATATATTTCAATACTGTTTGGACATAAAAGGATGTATTCCTTAAGGACCATTGTGGTAATCATTAACTGCACTGGGTCCCCTTCTCTATGTGCTATGAAAAGAATGCAATAATTTCTCATTCCACCTGAAAATATGCTGCAAGCAACACAAACTGAGACTGTGTAGGCTAATGTGAATCTTAGGTCTCTCTGAAATCAAGATAACCTAGGTTCTTATCCTTAGTTTATAATGCAAAGTGACATCTAACTTAATTAGATACTTCAGGTTATGAAGCATGCAAATTTTCTTTTTTCTCGTTATTGAATTACTAAATCTCTCATGTATGTCTATACATATAATATGCATATATATGCATTATATAGAGAGAAAAAAAGTAAGCTAAAATTTTGACTCCAAAATAAAAATACTGAGAAGACATCTAATAAACAAAATATGTAAATCACTGATTAAAAACTTCCACAAATACAGTTAGTCATGGAAGTATTTATATAAAAAAATTATAAAAATCATTAAGAGTAAAAGAAAGATATTCTTCCATGCATTCTATGAAGTGAGTATATTCATAATACCAAAATAATAAAAATACAATAAAATAAAAAATTAAAATCCAGTTGTATACATAAATGTTGATGCAAAAACTTGTACACAAAAAATTTCAAGCTATTGTAAATAGAGTGGTATATAAAAGCATATTCTTTCAGAAATGATGTGGCTTCTTCTACAAAACCAAAGATTATTTTACATAGAAAAATCTATAAATGTCATTTATCACATTAACAAATAAAAGAGAAACACATTGATGGAGGAAAAATTTATTTAGTACAATTTACATCTATTTATACCTTTTTAAAATAATTATTCTTAGTAAACTAGCTATATCAAGGAATGTTGTTTCACAAAAACTGCAAAAATTATGGCCACAACTTAGACATGGACTTTCTAACTTTCAAAAAAAAAAAAGACTCAAAAATGGAGCATAAACCTAAATGCAAAATATGAAACAACAAAATTTCCAGTAGCAAAGGTGGAGAAAAAAATCTCTGTGATAATTTGTTGTGTGATGAGTTTTAAGATAAAATAGCCCTACACACAATACATAAAAATAAAAATTGATTTATAGGAATTTACTAATGTTAAAAATATTCTGCTTTTCAAAAGTCATTGTTCAGCCAATATAAAGACAATTCACATTCTGGTAGAAAATAGCTGAAAAATGAATATTTGATAAAGATCTTGTATCCAAATATACAAATAATTCTTAAAACTAAATAATAAGAAAAAGAACAACAGACAATATGAACTGACACCTCACACAAATAAAAAAATAAAAACAGATGCAAATCAGGACTGATTATGGAATCAAGTGTTATTAGGAAATTTTAAATTAAAATATTAAAATACTTGCAAATATTGACTCTGAATAACCAAAATACAAAAACCTGAATTGTCAGAGTTTTGTATTTTGGCTATTCAGAGTAAGTACTTGTCAAATTCTGGTGAGCATAAAAAACAACAAAATCTCTCACTTATTTTTGTCGGAATACAAAATGGCACTGCCTATTTAGAAGACAGTATGATAGATTCCTACAAAGGAAAACATAGTCTTATTTTGTTATCTAGCTGTCACACTCATAGGTATTTATCAAAGAGATTTGAAAACATGTCCACCCAAAAACCCTCCACATAAACATTCATGGAAGGTTTATTCTTCATAGCCATAAAGTAGAAACAGCTAAAATGTTCTTCAATAACTAAATTGGGTTTAAAAATCTGTGTGATATCTATAAAATGAACTATTATCAGCTATAAAAATAATGAGTTATCAAGCTACTAATGACATGATGAATGTTAAATGCATATTTCTAAGTGAAAAAAGCCTGTCTGAAAAAAATATATATACTGTGTGATTCCAATTTTATAACCGTCTGGAAGAGACAAAACCAGAGACAAGAGAAATATATATACTCACGAAGAGTTGGGGAGAAAAAGATTGAATAGATGAAACACTGGATTTTTTTTATAGAGGTTAACTTCTTCTTTTTTTAAATTAGTTTCAACTTTTATTTTAGACAGAAGAGATACATGTGTAGGTTTGTTACATGGAAACATTGAGTGATGCAGAGGTTTGGTGTAGAGCTTTCATTACCCGGTAGTCAGCATAGCACCTGATAGGAAGTTTTTTTAACCCATCATCATCCCCCAACCTTCTAGTAGTCCACAGTGTCTATTGTTCCCATATTTATGTCCATGTGTGCTCAATGTTAGCTCCTACATATAAGTGAGAACATGTGGTATGTGGTTTTCCGTTTCTGTGTTTATTTGCTTAGGACTTTATGGCCTCCAGCTCCATCTGTGTTGCTGCCAATGACAAGATTTATTCTTTTTTTATGACTGTGTAGTATTCTACTGTGAGTATGTGCCACGTTTTCTTTATTCAACCTACCATTGTTAGGCACTTGGGTTGATTTCATATCTTTGTTATTTTTGCTATAGCACAACAATGAACATACAAGTTCATGTGAGTTTTTGGTAAAATAACTTGTTTTCTTTGGAATATATACTCAGGAATGTGATTGCTAGGTCAAATGGTAGCTCTGTTTTAATATTTGTGAGAAATCTCCAGACTGCTTTCCATAGTGGCTGGGCTAATTTACATTTCAATATACACTTGTATTATAATGCTACACCCTTACAACCATCTGATCTTCAACAAGGGTGACAAAAATAAGCAATGGAGAAAGGACTTCCTATTCATTGAATGGTGCTGGGATAATTGGCTAGCCATATGCAGAAAATTGAACTTGACACTTACCTTTTTCCATATACAAAATTCTATTCAAAATTAATTAAGTATTTAAATGTACATCCTCAAACTATAAAAATCCTGAAAGACAACTACAAAATACTTTTCTCTACATAAGCCTTGGTAAAGAATTTTTGGCTAAATCCCCAAAAGCAATCACAACAAAACCAAAAATAGACAAGTGGGACCTAATTAAGCTAAAGAGCTCCTGCCCAGCAAAGGAAACTGTGAAGAAGGCAAACAGACAAGCTACAGAATAGGGAGAAGATATTCACAAACTATGGATCCAACAAAGTCCTAATATCTAGAATCTATAGGAAACTTACATCAATGAGCACAAAACAAATAACCCTATTGCAAAATTGGCAAAGGATATGAAAAGACACATCTCAAAAGAAGACACTCAAGTACACACAAACATTAAAAACTGCTCAGTATCACTCATCATCAGAGAAATGCAAATCAAAATCACAATGAGGTACCATCTCACATCAGTCAGAATGGCTAGAATAAAAAGTCATAAAACAACAGAGGCTGCCAAGGCTGAGGAGAAAACTATTCTTTATGAAACTCTTATTGCAGATATACAACATTAGGCCATTGCCAAAGCTCATTGAAATATTCAGAGCAAAGAGTGAACCTTAATGTATGCAAATGAAAAAATATTAAGTAGTTTCCTAGAATGGAAATCAGAACGTAAAAAAAATAAACCAACTGTATTAGAAATGTATTTAACAACCTCACTAAAGGGGGTAGAGGAACATGTACTGACCTAAATAACAATGTAAATAAATGAAATCTTTCAAATTATAGACAAAGGAAATTGTACACAAGCACTGGAATCTATTTGATAATGACATTTGCAAAGGAGTACAGGTGAAACATTTTGACACTGCTATATGTGTGTGTAGAAATTGGACAATTGAGTAAATGAATGGTAGAGAGTGAGAGCCAATTTTACTATATTTGGACTGGGAATTTATACATAAGCATGGGGTGGTGGCTATAAGGACCCATGGAGTAACAGATTAGAGTTGGAAAAATCAGGATGAACTCATGTATACAGATTGTTACATTAAGAAATTTACATACATAGGTTATCAACATACATAATTCTCAAGGTGACGAAGTAATTGAGTTGCATTTGAGCCCATTTCTCCTCAAAATTTATTAAACTGTCCTAGTCTTTGCCATCTGATTATTCATATTACATATATATATATAGTTTGTCTCCAGTATGAGAACTTCCTCTCTGTCTTTTGCTTATTAGTGTATTCAAAGACAATGCTCCCTAGAATAGTATAAATAATCTAGACCTGAGGGGCACGTGTTGCTTTTACTTTGCCATATTTTTGCTGTATGTCTCTATGGATGATATTTAAACTTTTAAAGATTTATTATTTGTAATGGAACAAGAATTATCATACTGATAATAAGGCACCCGATCACTTCACCCAATCATTTATTGCTCATCCGTTATATAATAACATTATCTGGGACTCTAAGATAGATAAAGAATTAAGATATGGATCTCATTTTTGGATTGTGTATTGATAAAGACAGGTATGTGTATTTATTACTGCATTTCAGCAAGTCTGTTTCCAGTGATCATGATACAATATTTGTATTTAATAGTGAGAAAAAACGATACTGCCAATTAAAACTGACTTAGTGCTCTCTTATCACATCGATTCTAACACACATCCAGATTTTTATGGTTTTGTAATGTGAAAAATATACATTTAGAATTTTGGAAATATGATATTAGTACCAATAAGTGTTTTATCAAACTATAGCCTTAGGACAAAGTGAGACTAGAAATAGGTAAAGTTGATTTTGCTTGGGAGAGTGGAGGAGGGACTATTTAAGCTATCTCATAAAAAATAAGTAATATTTGAGGAATACATAGGGATCTTTATGGCAGCATGTTTAAGTAAAGAAAATATTCTTACTCTTTTGTGCCCGAACTTTTTTTTTAATTTTAAGTTCAGTGGTACACGTGCAGTTTTCTTGTGTAGGTAAACTTGTGTCATAGGGGTTTGTTGTGTAGATTATTTCATCACACAGGTGTTAAGTCTAGTACCCCTTAGTTACTTTGTCTTATCCTTTCCCTCCTTCCTCCGTTCACCCTCTGATAGGCCCCAGTATGTATTTTTCCCTTCTATGTGTCCATGCATTCTCATCATTTAGTTTCCACTTATAAGTAAGAACATGCGATATTTGGTTTTCGGTTCCTGTGTTACTTTGCTAAGGATAATGGCCTCCAGCTCCATCCATGTCCCTGCAAAGGACATGATCTCTATAACCCTACAGTGACACAAAAGTAAAAAGCATTATTACAATCATGATTTGAATTCACGCATTTGATGTTACTGAGCGCTATTCTATGTCTGCCATAATAATTCTGCTTTTATCTCCACAGACTGTAGTTTTAATAGCAATGAGATTATTTTATCTCTTTCTTGTCTGTGCTGCAGACTACACTTTTTAACCTCAGTGAGATAAATTTGTATCTCTCGTCCCTGTTTAACAGCTTGTAAACGACCATCAGTTACTAGTTTTCGAAGTTAACATTTCAGACTTTTGTTGTTGTACTTATGGCATTGAAGTATTTCTCTAGCAATTTCATGTAGATATGTCATACTTTAATTCTTATGTTGAAATTCCCTAGACAGTTTTCTACCATTCTATTCCTATAATGTAAAACAAATTGACTCAAGGAGTATTACAACAAATGTACTATAGATGAAGGATTCCCTCAAGACACCCCCTTATCTTCTGTGCCTCAGTTGGAGATTTTCTGCCACGGTTTGATGTGGAACTCAGACATATTAATTATACTGGTGAGATCAGTATCACATTTGATTTTCATAATCTTGAATTAGATCAAGAGCAACAGCTAATTTCTTATGCTCATCTATATCTATTCATATAGGTTGTCCACTTATTTTTTGAGAAAAAAATTACCTTCAGAGTATAGACTTCGTTAATACTTAAATTACTTTCCCCAACATATTTTATTGGTGCACAATAAAAAAGGGAGAAGAATTGTTAACTGGGAACAAGTAACTATTACAGACATGCCAACAGAAAAGTCATAGCATCTATTAATGAAAAAAATCCATGTTATTCTTATGCATTTGAAATGATTTACCACGAACATAAAAATGTGACTTAAAATCAGTATATAAAGCAGATTTAAAGAGACATTTTAAAATCTTGATACAATGTCAACAGTATGCAAAGTTATTTCATTGAAAATCTCTTTCAAAAACTTTAATAGGGATTTCTTTCCAATTCTCACTGAGAAGATAATGACTAATTTTCATGTTAATGCTGTGACCCTGATAGAGGGCAATTATCTATGAAAGCCAATCAAATATTCATTAAAGCTGAATAAATTTGTTATTTAACTTAACTGCCTTTTTGAATCTTAAATGCCAAATTTAAAATGATCTTAGGGTATTTTACTGCATCAGCTGACCCATGCTTTAAGGTGTTCTCTCTCTATATACTCTAATATATTACCTTAAACACTGTTATTTTTAACTTCTAGATCAAATTTACATTAAATGGTCATAATCAATATGTTGTATGAGAACATAAAAATCCAAAATGCAACTATGGTAATAACAGTGAAGTAAAATTTGATACATTACCTCCTGGCTAGTCATGCACAAAGAAAGGTGGTATTTAAGCAGTTGCTAATAAAATCAGCTGAAGCAGGTCCTCAAATGGACTGATTCCGCCTTGTGATAAGCTGATAAAATGGAGAAGTAAACAAACCTGCATGCATGATATGCTTGTAACTACATAATAATATATCCAAAGAGTCACCAAAAAAAAGAGATTCTGTGTTATTTGTTCCCCTCTGAGTTAATTTGCATGACAGATTTCCTTTCTAAACAATAGCAAATAGAGAATTTATTCTCAAAGACAAACCATATGAAATCTTGAAGCGAATTTTTCTGTGGAAAATTTAAAAGTGGTTACTATAAAGTATACATCTTTGATAAACTTGTTCGGTTTTATTTTACATATTTTTTAAAAAGCTCCTTTGACATGTGTGCCTGTGAACCCATAACCTATCTTAAAATGTAGAACTTTGCTGTTGCTTTGTGTATCTTTCACCTGCTTCTCTTCTCTTCCTCTAAGCCAGAGATAAACAACAGCTGGAATTCTGTGTTTACCATTGCTTTTGAAAAATAGTTTTACTGCATGTATTTTTAAACAACAAGCTGTTGATATGTATTTGTTTATGAACTTTGGAGAAAGGGTATCACAGTATGTAGTATTTTAAAAATTCATATTTCACAGAAAATAAAATTTCTAAGATTAATCTATATTGAATATATTCCTTCATATATGTGGGTGTTCTTTAACATATTTCAATTTTTTAATATAATGGATGGGCAATATTAAACGTTTTTATTATTGGTATATTTCACTATTTAAAATACAATCATATGGTTGTACAACCAATCTCCAGAACTCTTTTCATTTTGACAGACTGAAACTTTATACCCAATAAACAATTTCCACTACTGTCTCTCCCTTACCCCTAGCAACCACCATTCTTTTTTGGTTTCTATGAATATCACTACTCTAGGTACCTCATACAAGTGGAATTATATAGTATTTGTCTTTGGGGGACTGGCTTATTTGATGTAGGATAATATCATCCTCAAGTTTCATCCATATTGTATCATGAATCAAAATTTTCTTTATTTTTAAAGCTGAATAATATTCTGTTGTGTGTATATACCACATTGTATGTATTTGTCCACTGATAGGCACTTAGCTTGCTTCCACTTTTAGCATAGTATAAACAATTTTGCTATGAATGTGGATGTACAAAAATTTCCTCAAGAATCTGCTTACAATTCTTTTGTGTTATTTGCCCAGAAGTATAATTGAGAAATCATATGGTACTTCTATATTTAATTTTTTAGGATCCTCCATACTGTTTTCTATAACAGCTGAATTATTTTATAATCCCACCAACAATGTTGAAGAGTTCTAATTTTTCTATGTCTTTTTCAATACTTATTATTTTCTGTTTGATTATGTTTTGTTTTGCTTGGATATTAGTCATCATAATGGGTAGGAAGTATGTCATTATGATTTTGATTTGCATTTCCCTAGAGATTAATAATGTTGAGCATGTTTAAATATGCTTGTGGTCTTGATATATCTTCTTTGGAGAAATACGTATTCAATTACTTTACCCATTTTTAAAATTGTTTTGTTTGTTTTCATGTTATTGAGTCATCTTTTTTACATATTATAGATATTAATTCTTTATCAGATATATGATTTGGGAATAGTTTATTCTGTTTTACAGGTTGACATTTTATTACCATGATCTTGTTAAATATATTTAAAAACATTTCAAATGGTTAAAAAATAAATTTGTTTTATATGTTAGCAATCAAGGTATGTGCATATATTGACAGTGCAGTTTTCACATTTAAAATGTTGTATGTTTGCATTTTATTTTTGTCTAATTATGTTACCTAAATTATCTGAAATAATGATAGTTAGAAACATGAATAACAATAAACCTTATGTTTTACTGATAATAAATAAATATTTCAAACATTTTTCTTCAATGAATATTATTTTTAGAACAGATGAGGGATTACTGAAAATATATAAACTTATTAGAGAGAGTTCTCATATACCCTGCATTTATTTACCCTCATTAATAACAACTTAAATTACGATGTACGGTTTTTGAATTAAGAAACAAATGTTAATATATTATTGTTAACTAAAGTTCCTACTTTATTCATATTGACTTAGTTTTTATTGTTTATTCTTTCTTTCTGCTTCAGAAATCCATCCAGGATAGCATATCACATTTAGTTGTCATGTTTCCTCAGGTGTCTTTAATCTATGCCTGTTCTTAGATTTTCCTTGATAGTCCTCAAAACCTTGAAGGTTTTGAGAGATTCTGGATAGATATTTTATATGGGAATTTTCTATTTGAATTTTTTCCAACATCACCATCATAATTGGATTGGGATTATTGGTTTTTGAGTGAAATTCCACAGAAGTAAGGTGTCATTTCATTACAACAAATCAAAAGTATATTAGACTTATCACTGTTGACATTGACCTTGGTTACCTGGCTGAAACATTTGTGAAATTTTTCCAATGTAAAGTTATTCTCCACCTCCCTTTTCATTCTGTACTTTTGGAAAACAAAACACTAACTAAAATCCACACTTAAGTTGTGAGAGGTTATGATCTTTACCCTTTAGGGTAAATTATGTACATGTATTTTTTGGAAAACTTATGCGTGAAAGATTTATCTCTTCTCACCTATTTATTTACTTCATCAATCTATTATATATAGATTACATACAGATACTCATATATATTATGTAGATAATCTATTATATATAGATTATATAGATATGTATAAAGATTATGTAGATTATTTGTTTATATACATATTTATATATATATCAGTATGAACTCATGGATATTTTTATTTTAAACTAGAATTTAATACTAACTTATTTTATTCCTCAAATTCTTACAGTGTTGATCATCAGGATCTTTTTCATTAGGCTATTTTATACCTTTGATATTATCACCATCAGTGTGTATGTCTGTGTGTATGTGTTTTGAGCTCCGTATTATCCTGTGTCACTATGAGACACTCCAGGCTCATTTTGTAATTCTCATTCCCCAGTCAAACTCAGCCATTTCTCCAAGGAATTTCCTCTGTTGGATAACCGCATCAGAAACCATGACCTTAATGCAAAATATTATCATTACCACTAGGTTTCATTGCTTCTAGCAATGAAAAGGGGACATTATTAATTGTTATATGATGATAACATTTATAAATAAGAACTAACTCAAACACATGTATATGTGTGTGTGTATTTGTGTGTATATGTATGCATGTGTCTGTGTATATGTAAGTATATATCTCCAACCTCACTCAGGATACTTCAGTGTGTCAGAGAAATAATAGAAAAAATTTTATATGCATTTTTCTCCATTTCTACATTGATCACTTTATTAAGGATTGTATAAGCATTAGACATTTTGAAATAACTTTATTGAGGTATAATAAACTGTACCCATTTAAAGAGTACAAATGAAGTTCTTCTGTAGCTGTATTGATTTGTGAAATTATCACAATAAATATACAAAACATTTTTATTACTCCCATTTACATTATATTCTTTCCTTCATTAATATGGGTTAGCTTTGTGTCCCTACCCAAATCTCACTAATAGTCTCCATGCGTTTTGGGAGGGACCCAGTGAGAGGTAATTGAGTCATGGGAGCAGGCTTTTCCTGTGCTATTCTCATGATAGTGAATAAGTCTCATGAGATCTGATGGTTTTATAAAGGGGAGTTTCCCTGTACATGCCCTCTGCCTGCCACCATGTAAGATGTGCCTTTACTCTTTCTTCACATTTTGCCATGATTGTGAGGCCTCCCTAGCCATGTGGAACTGTAAGTCCATTAAATCTCTTTTCTTTATAAATTACCCAGCTTCACGTATGTCTTTATTTGCAGCATGAGAACAGATTAATACAGTAAATTGGTACTTGTTGAGTGGGGTACTGCTGTAAAGATACCTGAAAATGTGGAAGCAACTTTGGAACTGGGTAAAAAGGAGAGGTGGGAACAGTTTGGAGGGCTCAGAAGACAGAAGATGTGGGGAAGTTTGGAACTTCCAAGAGACTTAGAGAGCTCAAAAGACAGGAAGATGTGGGAAAATTTGGAACTTTCTAGAGACTTGTTGAAAGGCTTTCACCAAAATGCTGATAGTGATATGGAAAACAAAGTACAGGTTGAGGTGACCTCAGATGGAGAAGAACTTGTTGAGAACTGGAGGAGAATTGACTCTTGTTATGCTTTAGCAAAGACTGGTGGCATTTTGCCCCTTCCCTAGAGATTTGTGGAACTTTGAAATTGAGAGAGATAATTTAGGGCAACTGGCAGGAGAAATTTCTAAGCAGCAAAGCTTTCAACATGTGACTTGGGGGCTACGAAAAGCATTCAGGTTTATGTATTCACACAGATATGGTTTGAAATAGGAACTTATGTTTAAAAGGGAAACAGAGCATAGAAGTTTGGGAAATTTGCAGCCTGATAATGCAATAGAAAAGAAAAACTCATTTTCTGAGGAGAAATTCAAGCCAGCAGCATAAATTTGCATAATAAAGAGAAGCAACATGTTAGTCACCAAGACAATGGGGAAAATGTCTCCAGGGCTTGTTGGTCCTATAAGGCGCCTCCTCTCATCACAGGCCTGGAGGTCTAAGAGAAAATAATGGTTGTGTGGGCCTGGCACAGGTTCCCCCTTCTGTGTGCAGCCTAAGGACTTGGTGCCTTACATCACAGCCACTCCAGCCATGGCTAAAAGGGGCCAAGGTACTGGTAGGGCTGTGGTTTCCCAAGCCCCAAGCATTGGAAACTCCCATGTGATGTTAAGTCTGCAGGTGCACAGAAGTCAAGAATTGAGGTTTGGGAACCTCTGCCTAAATTTCAGAGGATGTATGGAAATGCTTGGATGTCCAGGTAGACATTTGCTACAGGGATGGGGCCCTCATGGAGAACCTGTGCTAGGGAAGTGCAGCAGGGAAATATGGGATTGTAGCCCCCACCATGAGTCCCCACTGGGGCACTGACTTAAGGAGCTGTGAGAAGAGGGCCACCATATTCCAGAATCCAGAATGGTAAATCCACCAACAACTTTCATGGTATGCCTAGAAAAGCTGCAGACACTCAAGGCTAGCCCCTGCAAGCAACTGGAAGGGAGGCTGCATCCTGCAAAGCAACAGGGCAGAGCCTCCCAAGACCATGGAAACCCACCTTTTGCCTCAACATGGCCTGGATGAGAGACATGGAGTGTAAGGAAATAGTTGCAGAGCTTTAAAATTTGGATGTTGACTGGATTTCATACTTGTGTGGGGCCTCTAACCCCTTTCTTTTGGCCAATTTATCCCATTTGCAATTTGTGTATTTACCCAATGCCTGTATCCACATTGTATCTAGGAAATAATTAATTCTTTTTTGATTTTACATGCTCATAGGTGGAAGGGACTTGCCTTGTCTCTGATGAGGCTGTGGACTGTAGATTTTTGAGTTAATGCTGAAATGAGTTAAGACTTTGGGGAACTGTTGGGAAGGCATAATTGGTTTTGGAATGTGAGTATATGAGATTTGGGAAACGCCAGGTGTGAAATGATATGGTTTGGCTGTGTCCCCACCCAAATCTTACCATGAATTGTAATAATTCCCACATGTCATGGGAGAAACTTGGTGTGAGGTAATTGAATTATGGGAAGAGACTTTTCTCATGCTGTTCTCATGTTAGTGAATAAATTTCATGTGATCTAATGATTTTACAAAGGGAGTTCCCTTGTGCATGCCCTATTGCTTGCCACCATGTAAGATGTGACTTTGCTCTTGTTTTACCTTGATTGTGAGGCTTCCCAGTCATGAAAAACTGTGAGTCCATTAAACCTGTTTCCTGTTTAAATTACCCATTCTTGGGTATGTCTTTATTAACAGCACAAGAACAGACTAATAGGCCCACCCTAAGCTCCATTCAATCACTGATCAGTTTTCTATATGTGTAGATCAGTTTTTATTTTATTAAGAGTTATATCAATGAGATAATATATTTTGTACTTATTTGCATTCAACTTCTTTCAGTATGATGATTTTGAGATTCGTTTGTATCATTTCATGTATAAGCAGTTAATTTTCTTTATTGTCAAGTGGGGTTTCATTGCGTACATATAAAATTTTGTTTTTCCATTCAACTGTTGATGAACATTCAATTTTTTGCATTTCTTGTTTCTGACAAACAAAGCTGTATAAACATTTGTTTTTAAGTATTTGCATGGACATAATTTCCTTTGGGTAGGATTTTTGGTCATGTAATAACTGTGTCTTAGTTCGTTCTTGCATTGCTATAAAGAAATACCTGTGACTGAGTAACTTGTAAAGAAAAGAGGTTTAATTGATTCATGGTTCTGCAGGCTGTACAGGAAGCATAGTGGCTTCTCCTTTTGGGGAGGCCATAAGAAGCTTCCAATCATTGCACATGGCAAAGGGGGAACAAACATCTTATATGGCAGGAGCAGGAGCAAGAGAAAGAGCAAGGGAGTAGGTGTCACACACTTTTAAACAACCAGTTCTCACAAGAACTCACTATCAGGAGAACAGAACCAAGGAGATGGTGCTAACCCATTCATGAGAAATCCACTCCTATGCTCTAATCACCCTGCACTAGCTGCCACCTCCAATATTAGGGATTACAATTTGACATGAGATTTTGTGGTGACACAGATTCAAAACATATAAAAATGTATGTTTAACTTTATAAGAAACTGTCAAATAGTCTTCCAAAGTAATTGCAAAATTGTTATTCCAACTAACAATATAGTTGCCCTACATTTTTTCTAATAATTGTTTTTGTCTGTTTACTTTTTAAATTTTTTCTCTTTTCTTAGGATATAAGCCATACCAATGCAGTTCAAATGCATGGTTCTAATGCAGTGTAGTTTTAATTAGCATTCTCCTAAGGATTAATGATTTTAAGCAATTTTTGTGTGTGACTGGCTATCCATATATATATATATTTCTGTAAAGTGTTAGTTTGTCTTTGAATATTTTAAATAGGATTATTTATCTTCTTTTTAAGTTGTGTTTTTTAAATTTACATATTCTCGATACAAATGTCAGTTGTATATATTTCATTTTTTTTCTAATTGTCCAGCTTGCCTTTTTGTTTTCCTAACAATGAATTTGAAAGACGTAAATTTTTAATACTAGTAATATCAATTATACATTTTAGAAGGATAAATAATTTTACAAAGTAGTGCTACAAAAGTGGAACATTGTAATTAATATGCTTTTGCAAGCAATAGTACTCAGATAGAGAGTCTACATACTTCTTTGGAAAAGATCAGTGAGAAATAAAATATCTTGAAAATTAATTCTGTAATAAACGTCATGAAGTACATTATAAATGTATATAGATAAAAATATCTGTTTTAATGAAACTTTACTGCTTACATAAAATTGTAGAGATGTTATTTTTCAATTACTAAAAATTATATTACCTAAGTTTTAAAATGTCTGTTTTTAATTCATTTTAATTTTATTATTTTATTTTGGAATTTCCCAATATCGCTTTGCTACCTCCTCCAAAGTTATGGCACACATTAAATAGCCTTTTGTATTACTGTTTATTTTTTACAATATACTCTATATTTTGGTAATGGATAAAAACAATTGAACTTACGGAGATGGAGAGTAGGATTACAGTTACCAGAGACTGGGAAAAGTAGCAAGGGCAGGGAATACATAGGGATGGTTAATGGGGACAAAAATATGGTTTGAAGGAATAAATAAGATCCAGTATTTAATAGCACAACAGGGTGATTACAACCAACATCAATTTATTGTACATTTAAAAATAACTAAGAGTATAATTGGAATGTTTGTAACACAAAAAGATAATAAATGCTTAATGTGATGGCTACCCCATTTACCTTGACGCAATTATTATGCATTGTATCCATGTATCAAAATAGCTCAGGTACCCCATAAATATATACACCTACTACCTACCCATAAAGATTTTAAAAAATCACTACAACAAAAGTAAGTTTTAAATGCTGGATACTGAATATCTACATAAATGTTAGTGATATTTCAGGTACAAAATATCATTTTTGGTGTTATTTTTCATGATGTTGCCATTTTAAAAACATGCAATATTGGCCTAGATTATTTGTACGATTAGTTTATCTCCTCATTTTCTCTAATTACCTGATCTATAATATGTCTTGATATACTGAATTTACGTCAACGAAGTTTCTTTTTTCTCTTTTGTGTCATCATTTGCAAACAAGCCTCATGTTATTATTTATATTAACTTTTGTACTCTACTGTTACTTCCATTTTTACTGTACCTACCATATTTTCAGTTTTCTGCACTACATGTATTGAGTAACTTCTGATATTCTACATCACTAAAAATAAAATTTGTAAAGCATAAGTATCAGCAAGTGTATTTATTTTACTCTTATCAAACTGAGATGGTTGATATTGAGTACCAACTTGATTAGATTGAAGGATGGGAAATATTGTTCCTGGGTGTGTCTGTACGGGTATTACCAAAGGAGAGTAACATTTCAGTCAGTTGTCTAGGGAAGGCAGATCCACCCTTAATTGGGTGGGCACCATCTAATAAACCACCAGAGAATGTAAAGCAGGCAGAAAAACATGAGGATGCGAGATGGGCCTAGCCTCCCAGTCTAGACATTTCTCCCATGCTGGATGCTTCCTGCCCTCGAAACTGGACTCCAAGTTCTTCAGTTTTGGGACTTGGACTGGCTCTCCTTGCTCTTCAGCTTGTATACTATTTTGGGGCCTTGTGATCATGTAATTAAATACTTAATAAACTCATATATATATGTATATGTATACACACATATATATACACGTGTGTGTATGTGTATACATGTGTTTATATATGTGTATTATATATTATATATAATATTATATATATTATTATAACTATATATATATTAGTGAGGGTTCTCTCAGAGAAGCAGAACTAATAGGATACATGTATCTATCTGTATCTATATCTATCAATCTATCTATCTATCTATCATCTATCCTGTTAGTTCTGTTTCTCTGAGAGAATCCTCACTAATACAAATGACTTGGGCCACTACCTTGGTGATAAGTGATCTCCTGTTCTGAGTTTACATGAGATCTGACCATTTAAAGGAATGCAGCACCTCCTCACTTCCCTTTTACTCTCTTGCTATTGTTTTTGCCCTGCAACATACTTGTTATCTCTTCACCTTCCACCATGATTGTAAGCTTCCTGAGGCCTCAGTAAAAGCCAAGCAGATGGCAGCATCATGCTCCTGTAAAGCTTGCAAAGTAGTGAGCCACTTAAACTTCTTCTCTTCATAAATTACCCTGTCTCAGGTATTTCTTTAAAGCAATGTTAGAATAGACTAATACACATATCTTTGTCTATATATTTCTATGTATTAAAGTACATAAAAATATAAATTACAATTTTATCTTTACTTGTTACTAGGCTAAAAATATATTGACTGCAAAATTATTCAGTTGGGAAAGTCATATTATCTATAAACTAAATTTCAAGATTAAAAAGTCATTAAAATTTTAATATAAATGTGATAGAAAATCAGATTTAAAGAGCATTCCTTCTTTAACTAATGATATTCTTCTGTAAAATAAACATAACTAAAAGCAAAATTAAACTAATCTGTTTATATGACTAAAATAATGAAGAAAAGGGAAGGAAAAGCATCCTGGGTATTTAAAACATTTAGACATTTCCTCCTAAAGAGTGCACATTTTTCCCCCTTGACAACAATACTAGTTTTATATTACTGTAAATAAATACACACAATTCTGCCTTTAGACTAGGAAAGTGGGAACTGTATCCTGAGCCCTGCACCACAGGAGAAACAAAAGATTCTAAACTTCCTTCCAATGACTGAAACTGCCTGGGACCAGTGGTGGTGTTCAGAAGAGTTGCCTCAAGCTGGAGCAGGAACTCATAATTATATGTGAGTGGCTGGGCTGTCTCTGAAGGCTTTCAAAACTGCATCTGTGTGTCACTCATGGACATTTCCAATCAATGACTTCTTTTCATTCTAGTTATGGCAATCTCATGGACTCTTGTGTTCTTAACCTATGTTGGATGAAGGACAGACATCTCCACAATAAATGAAAACAACTCATTTTCTTTGCCTACAGATCTCTTATTTACCTCTATAATTGATGGTAGTGGTGAGTTGAAGGCAGCAGACCATTCAGGGTTGAAAGATACTATATCCTAAGAATGCAGTGATTATGCATAAAAAGTTCAAGAGAAGGCAAGGTTGGAAGATGTGCTGTTCTGCATTTACACTGTAAACTTCTAAATGGTACATTTAAACATGACTAGAAAATAAATTAGAGCTCATGTTTTCCTGAATATTCTGTGTAAGATCTACATTTGTGGGCATCAACAATACAACTCAGTAACAATCCTTGAGAGAGTCATTTAAAAGTCTGTATTCATGGGATACATGCTGGATGATGTCATATGATGAATAATGATGGGACAGCACCAATTCAATGGTCTTGTGAAAACCGAAACACAAAGACAGATGGAAGAAATATAGTAACATAAAATATTAAAACACAACTATTTTAAAAATCCCATTAATTATAAATGGCTGAAAAACTCAACTGAAAGACAGAGATTGTTATATTGGCTAAGAAAAAAAGGAGCAAACTCTATGCAGTGCATAGAAAACCTATGTTAATTAATAAGACATAGATGTATTATAAATAGAACAATAAAAATACTAACAAAAAAGAGATATAGTGGCAATATTAATATTAGTCAAATTCTCAAGGATAACAAGTGGCATTGCCTAACGATAAAGAGATCATTTCATTAACATGTTTTGAAAAAAAGTTTATGTACTTCACAGTAAAGTAAATCATCCAAATATATAATAGTAGTGATAGGAGAACTAGACATGTTTGTAATCACATATTTCAGCAACTTTTCGCTAACTGATAAAATAAGTAGATAGAATATTAGTAAGTTTGAAGGTAGTCTCATTAACTGTCACTATTTTTTTTCTTTAAAAGTAGCTTTTGTGGAAAACATGTATATTGGTACTTAGGAAGCACCTAAGTACCAATGGTACTTAGGAGGCCAGGCAAGGGAAGCTATATTTTTTAAATATAAACATGTTTGAAAAATCATAAAATTGTGAGTAATTACAGTGTTGTTACCTCTTCTTTGCCGTGATAGATACAAAGTTAACTATGAATGGCACAGTTCACGATAAGGAGCACAAACAGATGGTCCCTGGAAGTAAATAGGAAGAAGTGGTGCCTCAGTTCCTAAAGGTTCATATATATTGACTGCACCATAATCTTAAAATCATTATTGATAAATTACTATTACTTGCATGGACTCATTAATTCTACAGTACATTTCAATCAAGTTGTTTAAGTGAACAAATGAACATGACCTGACATGTGTGTGTGTGTATTCAAGTTTACTTAAACTTGAAATATACATCTGTATATATACATGAAAAACTTGAAATGTTTATATAATTTTTGTTCAAGGTTGCCCTATATACCATAGTTCCATAGTGTCAGACTGGCAAATGTAAATATAGTTATATATTCCTACTTGTTTATGCTTACAAATATCATGATAAAATTATCCATCAGTATCAAAACATGAACAATTCCTTTATTTTTAAATTATCTGGTATGTATTTTATCACTTTCAAGTCATTCTCCAATTATACTATGAATTACCATTGAATCTATATTTTTGTTTTCTCTTAAAATGGTAAAGTAATGAGGTAGTAATACATTTGATAGATTCCTCTTATGTTGATAGTATGTAAATATCTGTATTACCACATTCTTGAAATGTTTATTTTGAAGTATTTGAAAAATAATTAAGTATTATATAGAACAATGAAAATCTAATTATAGGTATTCCTTATCAGATAAATAAAATAATAAAATTATAAATAGTTCTTAATTTGTGTTACATGTTCTTTAGAGGAAGTACTTTTATGATTTTTGATTACTCTCTGATTAATGGCAGAGATTCTCATATAATATTTGCTAGGCCTGTCAAAATATGCAGAAGCACAGCCAAGAAAATTGGCCTTGACCATTGGCCCAAATAAACTGAATTGGTATTTTCTTCAGGTATATATTGTAACTGAGATTGAATGCAAGTAACTGTCATCTCTGAATTGCTCTTACAATTGTGTCAATTTAAATAGAATATTTTTATTCCAGGAATTTATCTCTACACCAGTAAAATACAGAAACCACATCATAGTCAATGTAAGAGTGTGACTTTACATGACCAATATACATGTTTTCCACAAAAGCTACTTTTAAAGAAAAAAAATAGTGATAGTTAAAAATGAGACTACCTTCAAACTTACTAATATTCTATCTACTTATTTTATCAGTTAGCGAAAAGTTGCTGAAATATGTGATTACAAACATGTCTAGTTCTCCTATCACTACTATTATATATTTGGATGATTTACTTTACTGTGAAGTACATAAACTTTTTTTCAAAACATGTTAATGAAATGATCTCTTTATCGTTAGGCAATGCCACTTGTTATCCTTGAGAATTTGACTAATATTAATATTGCCACTATATCTCTTTTTTGTTAGTATTTTTATTGTTCTATTTATAATACATCTATGTCTTATTAATTAACATAGGTTTTCTATGCACTGCATAGAGTTTGCTCCTTTTTTTCTTAGCCAATATAACAATCTCTGTCTTTCAGTTGAGTTTTTCAGCCATTTATAATTAATGGGATTTTTAAAATAGTTGTGTTTTAATATTTTATGTTACTATATTTCTTCTATCTGTCTTTGTGTTTTGGTTTTCACAAGACCACCCTTAAGTGTACTGATTTTCTTGAAGGCCTTACATGACTATCTCACAGATTATGCTCATGACTAAGGACAGTTATAAGCAAGGAAATTAGAGAAGTAAAAAAAAATACATGCATTGGGTGAAGTCACAGTGGTCATATATAGGCTTCTGAACCCTTTTCTGTGTGTAGCCACTTAGAACTTGCTTCCATCTAGCATCTAGGTATGAAGACGTGTGGAATTTCTGCAATGAAGTTTGTCGAGTATCAGAATTTAAGAGTTATGGAGCTTTGTTCACATAGACACATTCTGCTACACAACCAGCCATTACAATCACAATTTAGGACCCCAACAGTAAAACTAGATGCACACCATCATTCTTGGCATTCTTATGACTACTGAGGGTCACATTGTCCTGAGTTTGGCCAAAAGTAAATCGTGTTTGTACACTCTTTTGGAGACATGCAAACAAATGAGAAGCCATACTTGCTATGTTAATTTTTTCTCTTTTTTTTCATAATTTTAATTAAATTATTTCAACATTTCATTTATTAACTCGCTTTTTATGACAATTCCTTCTTTGCTAACAAGTTGTTACTTTGGCATTCATAGTATCATTAATTTATTAAAGGTTAATATCAAGTAATATTATACCACTACATATGTACTATAACAAATTTCTTACATAATAGTTATGTTTCTGTTTTTTCAGTCTTTGAATATGTCTTTGAATTTTAATTGAATATATTTTATAAATCTGATGATAAATTATTACTTTATCTAATTGTCATTACATTAACAGAATGATGGACAAAAACTATATGAACATTTCAATAGATCCAGAAAGAGCATTTGATAGAATTCAACATCTTTCCATGATAAAAGAAAATAACTAAAAGCCATAAAAGCCATATATGAGAAACCCACAACTAACACAGTAACTGAGGAAAAGTTGAAAGCTTTTCTAAAATCTGGATCAAAGATATCCACTCTCCCTAATTATATTCGACACAGTACTGGAGATCGTAGCCAGACTAGCAAATGTAGAGCAATTAGGTAGAGAAATTAGGCAAAAGAAAGAAATAAATGACATCCAATTTGGAAAAGAGGACATCAACTCATCTTTGTTTGCAGATGACATGATCTTAAATATAGAAACTCTACAGATTCCACCAAAAAGTTGTTAGAATAAATAAACAAATTCATTAGAGTTGCAGGATACAAAATCAACATGCAAAAACCAGTAGAATTTTTTTCTTCATTTCCTCTAACAAAAAATGAGATATATGTACAAAACGTGAGGATTTGTTACATAGGCATACATAGGCCATGGAGGTTTGCTGCACCTATTGACCCATTCTCTAAGTTCCCTCCTCTCAGCCCCCAACTGCTACAACAGGCCCTGGTGTGTGTTGTTCCCCTCTCTGTGTCCATGTGTTCTCAATGTTCAACTCCCACTTATGAGTGAGAACATGCAGTGTTTAGTTTTCTGTTCCTGTGTTAGTTCCTGAAGGATAATGGCTTCCAGCTTCATCCATATCCCTGCAAAGGACATGATCTCATTCCTTTTTATGGTTGCATAGTATTTCATGATATATACCACATTTCCTTTATCCAGTCTATCATTGATGGGCATTTGGGTTGGTTTCACATCTTTGCTATTGTAAATAGTGCTGCAATAAATATATGTGTGCATGTGTCTTTATAGTTGAATGATTTATATTCCTTTGGGTATAAAGCCAATAATGGAGTTCCTGGGTCAAATTATATTTCTGGTTCTAGATCCTTGAGGAATCACCATACTGTCTTCCACAATAGTAGAACTAATTTACACATCAAGAATCTTATTCACCATGATCAAGTTGGCTTCATCCCTGCGATGCAAGGCTGATTCAACATACACAAATCAATAAATGTAATCCGTCACATAAACAGAACAAAAGACAAAAAACACATGATTATCTCAATAGATACAGAAAAGGCCTTTGATAAAATTAAACATCCCTTCATGTTAAGAACTCTCAATAAACTAGGTATTGATGGTTCATATTTCAAAATAAGAGCTATTTATGATAAACCCACAGCCAATATTATACTGAATGGGCAAAGGATGGAAGTATTCTTTTTGGAAACTGGCACAAGACAAAATCACAAACATTCCTTTACACACCAACAATAGGCAAGCAGAGAGCCAAATCATGAGTGAACTCTCATTCACAATTACGAATAATGTTGATCCTGTAGAAGTGGAGAGTAGAATACTGTTTACTAGAGGCTGGAAGAGTGGGAGGAGATGAAGAGAGGTTAGTAAATGGGTACAAAGTTATAGTTAAATAGAAAAAATAAGTTCTGGTGTTGTATTTCCCAGTAGGGTAACTATGGTCAAGAGTAATGCAAATTAGATGGAAGAGAGAATTTCTAATCTTCTCAGCACAAAGAAATGACAAGTATTTGAGGTTATGGATATGGTTATTACACTGATTTGATTGTTTTACAATGTACATATGTATAAAAAGCTCACACTGAACTGACACAAAAATGTACAATTATTACCTGTCAATTAAAAGCAAAATAAAACTTAAAAAATATTTCTGGGTCATATGGTAAGTGAAATTGTAAAACATGACTCCAAAGTGGCCATATCATTTTACATTCTCATCAGGAGTGTTTGAGATTTTCAGCTTTTCTATTTCCTCAACACTTGGTATTGTCAAGCTTAAACGTAGGCAGTCTAGTGAGCATATATTGCCAATTCATGAAGGTTTCTGTTTTCCTTTCTCTGATAAATAATGATGCAAAACACTATTTCATGTGCTTTTTGGCCAACTGTGTATATAAATATATTATATATCTATATTTATGTATTTTTTGGGGGAGAAGGTGAGTGTTTTGTGATATAAAATGCAGATACTGTTTATCATGTCTGTTTTGAAACAAATGTTGCATTGGTCTGCTGGCATTTGTCTAAAAATTAGCTCCTATATTTATGTTATAGTGTTTTACTTATTTATTTGTATTGATAACTTTTTTGCATGTGGATCTTCTGCAATTATTTATCTGTATCCTTAATGGAAGTGTTTCTTGTGGCCCTGTGCAAATTGGCACCCACTATTGCCACACTTTATGAACACATGAGTATGATAATTATTTTCCTCTTTCTTGTTGTTTTATTTTTCTGGGTTTTTCTCAAATATTCTCAGAATTGTACAATCTCCTCATGAGAAATATTAAAAATAAAACTATTCTAACAATTTTTCTGTGGTCATCTCATTCTCTTTGCATTTCCTCACTATGATCTTGGAATTACTCTTTATCTTCTCCCTATATGTTAGTAATTTCTCACACATATCTGAGTGACTGTTTCCTCCAGTCATGTTAATGTTACCAAAACACCAGAGGTTCAGCCTAGGCCCTGTTGCTCACTGCACAGGAAGTCAATCATTAACACAATGATTATTGCTAGGGGAAAATTATACACGTACTGAAGCCAAGGAGATAGGAGATCAGTCTTAAATCCATGTCCTCAATCAACTAAAATCAGCAGTTTATATAGCAAAGAAGAAATGTAATAATGTTTGGGAAAACAGAAATTAGAGTGGGGTGAGAAAGAGGCACTGGTCAACAGGAAGTAGGTAATTGGGTAGGCAATCATGACTGGTGAGGGATCTGGCCTATTACTGCACAGATATAGTGATTCTGGCAAGTTTCAGTTCCTTGATACTATCTGGGAGGACTCATGGTTGATTCCTGATAAAGGAACTCAGATAAGAAAATTGTAACTTTCTCAACTTTTAAGTGTGGAATGCTCAATTACTTTTTGTTTGTTTGATACAGAATCTCCCTCTGTCACCAGGTTGGAGTGCAGTGGTGTGACCTCGACTCACTGCAACCTCCACCTCCCAGGTTCAAGAAATTCTCCTGCCTCAGCCTGCCGAGTATCTGGGACTACAGGTGCACGCCACCACACCCAGCTAATTTTCATATTTTTAGTAGAGACGGGGTTTCACCATGTTGGCCAGGATGATCTCGATCACTTGACCTCATGATCTGCCCACCTCGGCCTCCCAAAATGCTGGGATTACAGGCATGAGTCACTGCACCTGGCCAGTATACTCAATTTCTATGTTTATTCCAAAACAGTGTAAACATTTATTCTATGGGACAATTGGGCTGGTTTCATTAACATGATCCCACATGCTTTCTATTTTCTATAAATGTCTCACAATTTATTTCTGCTAATCATTCTTTTATTCTAACACTACTTCACATTTATTTTTGTGTTAATTATATATTGTATATCATAAGTTTGGGGGGATTAGCAAAAATGTGTTTGATATACTCCATATGTTTTAATGTATTCCACGTAAAGTATTTTATATACCCAATAAATGTGGAAAACTTGACAATAAATAGTGTTTTTCTAAGAGGAGAATGGTGGGAGATAGAGAATGACATATTCGTGACTAGGAAACCATTTTAGGTATGAAATGGTTAAGACTTGAACCTGACCCACAGCTATAGAAAAGAGATTTTTGGCAGATCAAGGCAAATGACTTTCAAACACTTGTAGATTAAAATTTGTGCATGATATTAAAGAAGTTTCAAGGCATATGTTTAGCAGACTGAAGCACTGTTTCATTTTTATTTCAGATAATAAAGAAAAAAATAGAAGTCTTATTTTAGTTTTTTGTTTTTTTGTTTTGTTTTGTTTTGTTTTGAGATGGAGTCTCACTCTGTCACCCAAGTTGAATTGCAATGGCGCGATCTCAGCTCACTGCAAACTCTGCTTCCTGGGATCAAGTGATTCTCCTGCCTCGGCCTTTTTTTGTAGCTGAGGACTACAGCTGGGACTACAGAGTTACACTACAAAAGTTGTTTTTTGAGTGAAATATTGTATTATAATTAATATCATAATTGATGTGGTTCAATAGGAATTTGGGCGGGGGGAGAAAAGAAGAAAAAGGTAGAGAAAATGAAAAACAGAAGAGAAGAGAAAGTAAATCAAGCTACATATTGGGACCTTCACTGAGAGGGTTATTTTGTGGAGTTTAATAAAGGACTATAAAAGGAAATGTACTACAGGCATGGGAAACTTAGAAAGCATGTTGCACCTACTTTCAATATTTTCCTGATTTTACAAAGTATTTCTTAAAATATATTTAAAAAACATAAAATCTTAAAAATTTTTAAAAAACTTCTAAGAACAATTTTCCCTTAATATATGCCATGTCACACTTCATGGAAACTAGTGCTTCACAAGTGATTAGCGACCTAATGCAAATATGCTAAAGAAGAGTTACTTAATAACACATGGCCAATCTTAGCTGATTACTTAATTATATTTAGGAGAGGCAGATGTTTCTTGATAACTCTCTCTCAGAGTATGTTATTTTTATTTGATGTTTCTCAATCTCTTTTTACTACTGAGAAATTTGATATGCTTTGTATTTAAGGTGGTAGTTACACAATATGTAATATTTTCACAAAAAATATCTGAATATTAGAATTAAAATGAATAGCCTATAATTGTGAAACATTTCACCCAGTATTAAAATAGTAAAGTAATTAAATGATTATGACTCTTAACATTGTTGAGAGAGAGTAAAGAAGACATACATATACTGAAACAAATCCTCTTCAACAATACACTTATGTGAGGTATCAAGCACCAACGTAAAATATTTCAGATTCTTTTTGATATTTATTATATAAAAATATCTAAATCTTAGTTTAAAATATTTCAACTGTGAAAAAATGTTGATTTTATCATTTTTATAACTGTTTATCTTTTGGAATATTGAATAACTGAACAATGAAATTATTAATATTTAAATGCTGATGACTCATGATCTTTTAAGACTTTAGGATGTGTAGCATTACTCCTTAGGAGAACTTGTTGAAGGATATCCCACTATAAAAGTTTTGGTAGACTGCTCTATTAATGATTAAATGTTCCTTTAGCAAAGAATCAGCCTGACAAGTTTTTTGGAAGACATGATTATTCCAATCATTGTTCTGTTTGTTTTGAGGTTTCCCCTCTAGATACCGTGGTTTCCACTATTCATGCTCTGATGAATCACATAAGTCTCATTTGTCTTTCCCAGCTCCGCATGTTCTGTTTCTGTTAATATCTCTCATCTGCTATCATTTCTTATTAAAAATTCATCCTGTGTGTAAATTGAAACATGGGAATGAGGTAGAGGTATTACTTTCCATGTGGCAATTACTTTTAAAAAGTGATGTTTCCTAATAAAACATAAAGTTTGATAACTTAGGATGAACTGAAACTCTAGTATTTACAATTTAAAAAAATGCTCTGCCACATACAACGGCTTCACTTTGTAATAATTCTGGTGGAAAACAAAAAAACAAAATTCATAAGACAGTCTGGCTAATGGTTCTTAAAGTCATAATCATAAGATTTGAGAGTGTTAACTGAGTCAACAGAAAGAAGGAATAAATATTTGTTTCTTCATATAAAGTATAGATTTGTATTTATTTTAGTATAGAGGCCATTTTGTCAACATATCAATTTCATGCAGTCTTATTTAAATATTTCTTAATTCAATTTCTTAAATGGATTTTGGTATAAAATATGTCTTATATTAGAAACTGATAATAATACCCAAGATAAGCATAGATGATATCTTTATTTTCTCTAACTTTTTTGTGTTATTCTTTATCTAAACTCATCTAGTTTTCTTCAATATCTGAACATAATATACTTTCTAATAATGGTTCTAAACATTTCATCTTCACTTACTCAAAGTAGGGAAAATATATCTCTCATAATATATATTATCCTTTACAGATATCAGAAGTACCATTACAAAAGGTACCACTGAAGAGGGTTTTATGCTGAGTTGAAACTTTTAAGAACTATATTTTCATTAGTGTATGCTATGTTTAAACTATTATTTAAATATTCGAGATTACTCTAAAAACTGTCTATTACTACTTCCTCTTATAGACAGTCCAAGGCAATATATCTATTTCACTAACTGATATAGGTAGGATGATGATAACATTGAATTCTGCACAATATTAAAATAATATTGCAACATGACTGAAGTTTTACTTCTAGGCAGCCAGGAAGTATTGGTGGTATGAAATCTTCATATTGACATTAGCATAAGTAGCTGTATAATTTTAAAATATTTGATAATATTTTAGAAAAACAAATTTTAAAATATATATTTGAATTATTCAGCTGAATGAGTATTGACAATTTTACACCCCTGCATAATACTATCCAAAACAATATGTAAAATGTACCCATTGTCCCAGAAAATTCCCTGGTGCAATTTTTAAACAATTTCCCTGCCTCATCAGCAATCATTTATAATTTCTATTACTGAGGTTTAGTTTTGCTTTTTCTTGAACTCCATATAAATGAAAATGATATAATAACATGACTTTAGTATAGCATTTTCATAAACTTAAGATTAAATAATTTAACATGGCAATCATTCCCAGAATTCTCAAAGTGATTTATACATTCAGTGCAATGACAATAAACCGAAGCAAGCATTTTAGAAACAAAAAAGCACAGCCTATTTTATAATTTATTTGAAAAGTTTTAAATTTTGCTTAGTCAAAACAATACTGAAAAAGAAGAACACGGTTGAAGCTGTTACTATTTCCTGTTTTAAGACCTCAATAATTAATGATGTGATACTGCCAAAAAGAAAAACATGTAAATCAATAAAATATAAGGGAATTCCGTAAAATATAGTCACATTTATACTATTAAAACAATTTCTAGCTAAGTTACAATTTGATTCAACTGATAATAAATTAAATATAAGGTAAGCGTTTTAGATATTTAAATAAGATAATTATAATGATCATATAATAAAAGATAATGATAAGATAACCATTTTAACAAATGCTGCTGAAATAGCCATATGTAGGCAGGCAAAAATATAAAATAAATCTCAACTCTTACCTCATACCATACGTTAAAGTAATTCAAAATATGTAATAGATTTTAATTTAAAAAGCTTAACTTATTAAAACTCTGAAATAAAACCCAAAAGAAAATCTTGCGACATAAGATTAGCCAATGATTTCTTAAATAAACATAAAAAAGACCATTAAAATATTGATTACATGGTCTTCATCAAATTTAAAGTTTTGTACTTTGAAAGAAATAATGAAGTATGTTAGATATCGCAACTTACTGGGAAAAAATAGCAGTGTAACTGACATAAGAATTTTTTCCAGAATACAGAAAAGATTCATTAACTCAAGAAGACAGTTAATTTAATTTTAGAATAGGCAAATCATTTGAACAGACACTTAGCAAAAGAAGATATATGAATGGCTAATACACACAGTAAAAGACACTATACTTCACCAGTCATCTGGTAAATGACTAAAACCAAAATGAGATACTAGCACGCAGACACTAGTATAGCAAACATTAAAAGAACTGACATTATCAATGTTGGCAAGGATGTGAGGCAAATGCAATAGTATATATATATGCTGTGGGAAGTAAATTTGCACAATTTTTGTGAAAAACAGTTTATCATTTCATAAAATGTTAAACATACACTTACTATATAAACCTGAGATTTCACTCCTAGGTATTTGCTCAAGAGAAATGAAACATGTGTCTGTATGTAAAATTGTTAAGTGTATGTTAATTCAACATCATTCATTATAGACAATGAAATGAAAACAACCCAAATAAACAATTGTTAAGTTGATACAGAAATTATAGTGATAGTAGTAGGGCAGGTGAATTCCTATGCAGGAAGGGATTGGTGCCCCGTGTAACTCGACCTTCAATCCAGGAACAGTCTGAAAACTGAGCTGCCAGTTCTGGATAGAATCCATGGACCGGAGTGAGGACTACCACTCATGTTTGGCATTCTTCCTCCTAATTGGTCCTTACATTTCACGTATTTTGCATATACCTATCTTTCTGTAATTGGTCATGGGCTGAGTCTTCATTTCCATAGCCTGAAATGTCACTCCAGTCCCGATTGGTTGCCAGTCAAGCCGTCACTTCTGCCTCCAATTGGTTCTGTGCAGTATCGTGTCTCTTTCTGAATGGTGCTTTTTCTAAAATTGCTCGCAGACTATTCAGTGCATGCCTCTTCCTTCCCACTTCAAAAACACCCAGAACTTAGCCCTGTACCTGGCATCCCCCTTTTGGGTCCTCTCTCTGCTGAGAGCTTTTTCTGTAACTTAATAAATCCTCTTCTGCCTTCCTCAGTCTCCAACGTCCATGTGCCTTATTCTTCCTGGACATGTGCCATCACAAAATGTGATCAAACTATACCTTTAAAATAAGTAAGCTTGATTGTTTTTTCAGATTTGGATTATTTACTGTTAATTTGATTTATTTTCTTCTTTAATTTGTAAGGGCTCTTTATTATGGTTAAAATTCTTTTATCAGCTATGTGCTTGTCCAGATGGTTGTCAGATATATGTAATTTATACTCAAGTATAGCAAAGAAAACACGTGAGTATGGTAAAAATTCTGGGATGGAAACCATTAAGTAATTAATGTTGGTTCACAGTTCACACAGATGCATAGGGGTGGGTGTGTGTGTGTGTGTGTGTGTGTGTGTGTGTGTCTGGGTTGGGGGAGTACACGGGACGAGATGAAGGGATTTTGCATGGTAGAGAGATTATTTCATTTTATTATATATACCTTTGCATTTTTATTTTTCTTTAAACATATTAACCTTAGTGCTGACTATTGATCATCTTGTGGCTGTATGATAGCGTGATTCATGTACCAAATTATGCATGTAAATAAAAAATTATATGTATGATGTATTTTCCTATCTTTAAACTGATAGTATCTCCTCCTCACAAAGTGTAAATGTGAAGATTAATGAACACCTAATCAAATAAAATATATACTGTATAATATTTTATAATCCAAGTTCTATAAACACATTTTTAACACACATAATACAAAAATTAATATTAATCATATAAACCCTGAAAGTGGTAAGCTAAATCACTCAAAAATGAAATACAGGTAAACTATTTGCCAGTGAGTGAACTTACCTGTTAATTATAGGAACAAACACAGTATTTATTTTCTCACAACTGATTTTTATTTAATTACTTTTAAAAATTATGATTTTTACAGTCTTTTCTGATTTTTTTCTAAGTTGGCCTATATACTAGCTAAGGCAGCAGTCCCCAACCTTTTTGGTACCAGGGACTGGTTTCGTGGAAGACACTTTTTTCCACAAACGGAGGTGGAGATGGGGATGGTTTTGGGATGATTCAAGCACATGTTTATAGTGCATTTTATTTATATTATTATTACATTATAATATAATAAAATAATTATATAACTCACCATAATATAGAATTAGTGGGAGCCTCGAACTTATTTTCCTGCAACTCAGATGGGGAGACAGTGATTGATGATCAGGCACCAGATTGTCATAAGGAGCATGCAAACTAGATCCCTCACATGGCCAGTTTACAATACGGTTTGCACTCCTATGAGAATCTAATGCCACGGCTGATTTGACAGGAGGTGGATCTCAGGTGGTAATGCGAGTGATGGGAAGTGGCTGTAAGTACAGATGAAGCTTCACTGGCTTGCCAACCTCTCACCTCCTGCTTTATGGCCCAGTTCCTAACTGATACCTGTCCATGGCCCAGGGGCTGGGAATCCCTAAGCTAAGGTATGTTGGATAAAATAAAATCCAAGAATACTTTTATTATTACAAACATCAACATATATCACTATATATTTAAAGACGTTAGGGATAATTTACAGAAAGATAAAAAGTAAGCTTGTCATAATGATATAAAAAGGCATTTGAAAGTTAAAATTGTCTTCACACAAAACACATATTTGCTTTACTGCATTGAGAAGAGATCCAAGTATAATTTCAGTTTGCTCAGTAAGTTTTTCAAGAGCTTCTGAATACAGTGAATCAAAAGATCACTTAAAATTTCCTCTGCTTAGATTAGCCCATATCGAGCTAACAGCAATAATTTTTTATTCCCCAATTTGATACTCCTAATCTACAAGGAAAAGTAGGTGTTTGTGTGTTTGTGTGTGTGTGTGTATGTGTGTGTGTGTGTATGATGTTTTTATAGAAATTTAGTTAAAGGTTAAATATAGGGAATTCTCTTCACAAATATTCATTTTCATAAGAAGTTTAATTTAGTCTACATCTATGTTTAAATTGATGTGGTTGTTTTTGCTTGTGATTTGGGGGTAATTTTTCAGTATATTGTAAATTCTACTAATTAAGAATGGAGAAATGATTTAAAAAGGTATCAGTGACACTTCTTTTGGTCATGGACTTACACTACCTACTGGAAATTCATCACTTGCCATGACTAGTGTCTTTTCAAAGGCAAACAATTTCAAAGTGATCAAAAGTATTTAGCATGATTGTCCCCAAATATGAGGACCAGATTAACACAAACAAACAGTTTTGGTCAAAACAAGGCATCCCAAGTAATTTTTGTGTTCTCATTTTTGTTCCCCAAAATAAGTCATAGGGCTGTGAGCAACTAAGGAAGCAGAATTTCTTAGAAACAGACTATATTTTTTCTGTTCCTAGGCAATAGAAATAGAAATAGAAATAGCCTATATTCTCTCCACATTCTTATGATATATACTCTGTGAGCTACTTTCTTCTCCAGCCTTCTCTTTTGATGGACCCTTCTCTGGAGAACCATGTCAGTACTTAAGCAAAACTGCTAAACAAAAGATTATTTTGAAACAATCAGAGGCTTTACAAAAATTGTCAATTTAGTCTGAACACTAATCAGCTTACTGACATACACCTTGAAAAGCAAAATGTTACTCCAAGTTTCTCAAAAGAATATTTAACAGTAATTCACCCTCTTCAAAAATAGATTAATGAAAGAAGAATAAGATAAATGATAAGGGTAAAAGGGTAAGGGTAAGGCTAACAAAGTTACTGGCCACCATATTGATGGTCAATGATTGCTCATTAAAAGAGTAATAATACAGGAAAACTCCACAGATTAATTTTAAACAGAGGCTATCAAAATTTTGAATGCAAATTTTTGTTTTGTTTTGTTTTTTGTTTTTTGTTTTGTTTTGAGACGGAGTCTTGCTCTGTCGCCCAGGCTGGAGTGTAGTGGCCGGATCTCAGCTCACTGCAAGCTCCGCCTCCCAGGTTTACGCCATTCTCCTGCCTCAGGCCCCCGAGTAGCTGGGACTACAGGCGCCCGCCACCTCGCCTGGCTAGTTTTTTGTATTTTTTTTGGTAGAGACGGGGTTTCACGGTGTTAGCCAGGCTGGTCTCGATCTCCTGACCTCGTGATCCGCCCTTCTCGGCCCCCCAAAGTGCTGGGATTACAAGCTTGAGCCACCGCGCCCGGCCAAAATTTTTTTTATATGCATAGAAAGTATCCTTTTTCATTTTAAGCAATTTTCTGAAATAGGTCTGCTTTCTATAATATCAAAGAACAATACTTATCATTAAAAAAGATAGCACCATTAGTGAATAGTCATCAAGTACAACTTTGAAAATTCAAATTACCCAAGGAATAGACACTTTCCCATGTATCAAGGCAATTTACAAGTTGCAAATTAAATCTCTAAAAGGAAACCAATTATAAGGCAAAAGAATTAAATGTCATTATTTTCTTATTAACTATAAGTGCCATGTTAGTACACTTTCTGAGAGAAAAAGTTAAATAAAAAGCAAAACCAAAATTATGAAATTCTAGCTTACCTTTTAACAGAATATGAGTCTTGGAATTATTAGTTTAGGTTATATTTTATGTTACGAAATTATACACGAGAACTTCATAGTTCAGTGAATATTATAAAAACATGTTTTTTTTTTGACCCTGGAAATAGAATATTATTTTTCTACAACATTTTCTCAGTAAAATGCATTTTTAGTTGCATAAACTGTTTTTAATTTAATATTATAAATATTTTTTGTTTGCCTAAGTGAACAGAATCAAAATAAAATGTAAACACGACTCAGTAACAATAGTTTAACAATTATAATAAACCCACCTTCATTATTATCTTTTTGTTTCCTTAAATTAAAAAAAATAAATAAATTGTCGTCTTCTTATGCCAGGACATTCTCACCTAACTTGAAATGTGATTATGTATTAGGTGTATTATCATCAATGGGAATGATGGTATTTTATGATAAAATTCAGTAATATAATGTTTTTATTTTTAATGGCCTTGTATATATGGATCATAACTTATCTAAACAATAACCTGTATTTAGTTTTTGCGTTTGTAATGCCATAACCACTGCTGTGAAGGCCCTCTTTTCAGCATCATTTCGTTGTTGTGTATTTGATAAGAATGTCAAGAATAGACAATAAGGAAAATATGGTCTTCAATAAATAGTGTTGGGAAAACAGGATATTTACATGCAAAGGAATGAAATTAAATTCATATATTAAAACACATACAAAAATAAACTTGAAATTATTTAAAGATTTAGTGTAAGACCTAAAACTGTAAAAATCCTTGAGGAAATCATAGAAAAAACCCTCCTTGACCTTGACCTTGGCAATTATGTTATAGATATAACAGCAAAAGCATAGGCAACAAAAGCAAACATAAGCAAGTGGAATTGCAGCAAACTGAAAAGCTTCTCCACAGCAAAGAAAACGAAAAAGTAAAATAAAATAAAAAGGCAACCTAAGTAATGTGAGAAAATATTTGGAAACAGTATATCTGCTAAGGGGTTATATCCAAAATATATAAAGATCACACGCAACTCAATAGCAACAAAACAAATAACTCTATTAAAATGAATGAAGGACTCAGGTATATGAAAAGGTGGTCAATGTAACTAATCATTAAGGCAATACAAAACAAATTCAAAGTGAGATATGACACATATTAGGATAGCTATTATCAATACAAGAGATAAAAAGCATTGGTAAGGATGTCGAGAAAATAGAAGGCTTGTATATTTTTGGTGGGAATGTTCATTGTAAAAGCATTATAAAGAAAACAATATGAAGATTGTTAAAAAATATAAATAGAACAACCATACATTCCAGCAATTTTATTTCTGGATGTAAACCTATAGAAAATGAAATATATATCTTAAATATCTACATCCTCATTTCTACTGCAACATTATTAGTAATATCCAAAATGCATAAACAATCTAAGTGTTCATTGATAGATGAGTGGATAAAGAATAGGTGGTGTATTCATATGCTGGAATATTATTTAGACTTAAAAAAAGGAAATTCTGTTACTAGCAACAATATTATGAAATACATTATGTTAGCTGAAATAAGTCAGAAACTGAAAGAAAAGTACTGCATGATATGTGGAATTTGTTTAAAGTCAAACTCATAGAAGCAGAGAATCAAACAGCTGTTGACAGGCGATGGAGGATAGAGGAAACAGGAAATGTTGAAAGGGTACAAATTTTGCTTATAAGATGAATAAGTTCTGGAGGTCTAATGTACAGGATAGTGACAGTAGTTAATATTGTATTGTTTACTCAAAATTTATTAAGACAGTAGGTCTTCAGTGTCCTCACTACATGCACGTGCACACACACAAGGGAATGGCAACTAAGTGTGGTAATTACTACGTTAATTTGATTGTATCAATAATTTCACAAAGTATGTGTATATCAGATAATCATGTACATCTTGAATATATGCAACCTGTATTTGTCAATTATGTCTTAGTAAAGCTGAAAAGAACAAAAACAAAAATAAAACAAAAGGAATAGCAATACATTATTTTAAAGCAGTAAAAAAAAAGTCACTTATTTTATGGGCTAAGATTATAATTCTTTATTTTTTCAGAATTAAATAATTTCTATTATCTCAAACATGTTTTTCTTAATTCTCAAATAGATGTTACATTTAGAAAATTCACCCAGTGTTTAATTTCTTCAAGTTAAAAGTTTTGTAAGGCTATAAGGATGAAACTATAAATTCATTCAAAAATATTAATTAAATGTTTATATGTTTGTGTGTGTGTCCATGTATGGATTTTTTTTTTTTTTTTTTTTTTTTTTTTTTTTTTTTTTTTTTTTTTTTTTTAAGACAGAGTCTTCTCCTTGGCTATCTCAGGGTTAGTTTCTTTCTTTTTTTGTTTGTTTGAGAGGGAGCCTTGGGCGGTTGCCCAAGCTGGAGTGCAGTGGTGCAGTCTTAGCTCACTGCAACCACCACCTCCTGAGTTCACGCAATTCTCCTCCCTCAGCCTCCCAAGTAGCTAGGATTACAGGCACCCGCCACCATGCCCAGTTAATTTTTGTTGTTGTTAATGTCGTTATTTTTAGCAGAGACGGGGTTTTGCTATGTTGTCCATGTTGACCTCTGGTCTCAAACTCCTGACCTCAGGTGATCCACCCACCTCAGCCTCCCAGAGTGCTGGAATTACAGGTGTGAGCTACCTCACCGGGCCCAGACTTTCTTTATGAAAGAAAAACAGAGATTTACTATGGGTTGCCAAGTTAAGAGAAGGTGAAGAGCAGAAGTCTGAAGGAGGTGGGGCAAACCATGTGGACATGTGGACACCTGGAAAGGACATTTTAAGCAGAGATCACAGAAGTCCAAAAACCCCTAAAAGAAGCACATGCCTGAAATACTGTGAGGATCAGGAGGCCTGTGTAAGCAGTGTAAGCCAAATTCTGTGAGAGAAGGGAGAACAACAGAAAATTAAAATAAATCTATAGCAGAAGCAATTGCTAGATTTACTCTAAATGAGATGGGAAACCATTAGTTGTATTTTGTCAAAATAATATTATGTGACTTAATTTAGGGAAGAATCATGCTACTTTTTGTACTGAGAACAAATTTGGTGAATTAGTGGCAGGAAAGTGCAGAAGTTGGAAGATCCTTTAGTAGGAATATCCTCTTGCAATAATACGATGTTGATCCAGGATGTTAATTATGGAAGCATTAAGTATAACTGCTTTGAAGATGCACCTAACACAATTTGCGGTGCACTCTGAAAAAAAAAAAAAAAATGAAAAGAGAGAAATTAAAGTGACTCCACAGTTGTTTTCCTGAGTATCTAGAAGAATGAAGTTATAATTTACTTGAATGGAGAAGACAATTTGGGGAGCACATTTGCTTGAAACATGAATAATATGGTTTGAATACGTTAGGTTGAAGGTCTAAGACAAGTACTTATAACAATTACTTTAAAGTTCAAGGGACAGGTAGGGGTAGAGACCTCAAATTGAGAATCCTTTACATCATGTCACGAGGAGACCAAATTCAGATTACAAAACTTTAGGCTATAGACATAAGTGAGCTGAAGAGAAACCAGCAAAGAAAACAAGAAAAATAAAATACAAAAGAATAGGAGAAACAAAATTGCAGTAGAACAAAATTTTCTTCATTTTACATAAAAGGAGATATAATAAGGCAAAAGTTAATCTGCAATTTCCATATGAAATATTTTAATTAATGTAGAATAATAGCTCATATTACGTGAAATAATTTCTAGGTGATTGCCAACAAATATTACCCATATTCTGAAAGAAATATTAGGTCAAGCCCTCATTGAGCATCATCTTCATTGACTAGAAATTGGATTTTTAAAAATTAAGTAATCTCATAGTGAATATCTCAAATTGTAATTATGAGAAGTAGCATCAAATATACTAATAATTGTAAATGTTAAATGGCATGAAAAATTATTTTTAGTATAAATGATATGATTTCTAAAACAAAACTGAATAAGAAAAAAATGAACAAAATGAACTGATGCGGGACATAAGGGCTGAGATTCTCTGGGCAGAACGGCAGCCCACAATTGATGCATAACCAATAAAGTGCCCACCGCGTCAGCTTGGATTTGACGTGAGAGTGAGTGAACCTTTGCGAACTGGCCCCCTGGTGCTCTGCTCCCAAGGACTCCTCAAATGGCCACCAGCAGTTCCTGGACTTGGGGGTGCAGAGGAGCTCACCAGCATTTTGGCGGTCAGCAATCTGCTGCACGTGGAAGAGCAGCAAAGAAACATCCAACCTACTCTTTTCATGGGATTATAAATTCCTCAGGGGGCATTAGCTTCCAAATCTTGCTGTCTTCTTTTTCTGCACCCCAGATTCATCCCGTGGATTCTCTGACAGGTTCTGAAACTCTTCCTTCAGTATTCCACTCTGGCCATGATCATTTACCTGTAACTTTGGTTTTTATTTCTGAGAAGAACCAGTAGCTAGTGTCTGCAGTCAGCCATCTTGGAAACAAAAACAAAAACAAAAACAAAAAACATAGGTCTTATTTAAGAAAATATTCTCCTTCTATCAATTCAAGCAAATTGTCACACAAGTTAAATTTCATGAAAAAAAAAAAATCTTTATTTTCTAAGCATTTACCCTACATTTAACTAACCTATAATAATATGACATAGTAATAAATTTATTGCATACAATGTATTTAAGCCTAAATATAATTACCTTACTTGGCAGTAAATTGCTTTAGTTGGCTTATTATCTCCTTAATTTACATTTTACTGCTTTCAGCATGGGGCTCTTTAAGCCAAATTTATTAAATGTTACCAGTCAACCATACAAATAGATGAAAAATATTTACCAGCCCACTAAATGTTTTACCAGCCCTTCTGCCTTTGTGACATCCCAAGTGTAGTAAAATTAATGCAATTAGCATTCTTTATGATTCATTCAGCAGTTCTTTTTCTCCAAATTCATAACAAATGGCTTTTTTTTTCTAAATTCTAATCATTAATTGTGAATTGTACTTGATTTGGCACATTGAGTATAATAAGTCATGATCTATTAATGTCTGGACGATGAAAACATAAAATATTTCTTATATAACAAATATTGAAATACATTAATGCATATTTTAAACCTGAATATTTAAGTACAAGACTAGAGAAGGGAGAGAATATAATTAGGACAATAAATTATTGAACAAGTGATTATCCTGTGATGACTATACCCATTTCCCAAAACCTAATTTTATTTTTGGGTGTGTGTGTGAAGAAACTTTGGAGGCTTCATTTTCAATCACTGTGCTCAATACTTAATTTTCTATTATTCACAGAGAAATTGCTTTTCTGGAAATTGGCAAGAGGAAGGAAGTAATAATAAAGATGACTCATGCAGATCATATATGACCATTTTACATTCTTACTCTTGTGCCACTGTTTCCCTGGCAGTCCATTACTAATTTAAAGAGCATTGGGATATAACTCTAGAAATATGGAAACTTTCCTCACCTCTGACACTTATTCATGGTGGAGACTTAGGTTTGTCATTTAACCTTGCTGAACTACAGTGTCATTAATGTTGGAAGAAGCTTAGATACTTAAATAATTTCTAAGGATTACCTATCTGGATTATTAGGATTTTTCGTCATTCTTGGCCTGATTGTCTCAAGAAAGTGCATCCTCACTCGAAGTTGTTTTTTTTTTTTTTTTTTTTTTTTTTTTAGACGGAGTCTTGCTGTGTCTCCCAGGCTGGAGTGCAGTGGCTTAATCTCGGTCTCACTGAAGTAGGAGAATCATGTGAACCTGGGAGCAGAGTAAGACTCCATCTCAAAAAAAAAAAAAAAAAAAAAAAAAAAAAAAAAGGAAAGAATACCTTTAGACTTTTCTTGTAGTAAGTCGCTCCAATTGCATACAATTGTCTCCTTAGCAGCTAGGCAAAAATAAATTTCTCTGAGGTGCAATTAGGTTTAGCATAGGTCAACACAAACATCAAATGGGGACTATCATAACCTTTTCCTATTCATATTTTTTCTTTCCTATTTGAAATTTGTTCTTTGTGTACCCACCATTTACCAATGTGGCTTTCACTGGTAAGATCAATGAAAGTTGAATGAGTTGTGTCTCTAAAGGGACTATCCATTCTGAATTTTTAGTGTCTTCTATTTTGTGAACTCACGAAGTTTGATTTAATTTCTTGAGAAAGTTAAGGTGTCATATGATGTGAATGAAATGATCCAGGAAAAAAGCAATTAGAGGCTACATCTCCTACTTTTAAAATTTCTTTATTTTTTTTACAGGTGGTATATTTATGAACAAATTAACACCTGCTGAAGTGATGTAATCCTCACCCACATTGCATCTGCTTATTCACAAAATCAAAATGAATATTTCCTCAGCCTTTTCTAAATTTGCTTTGTGCTTGGAGTTCATTTGCTCTACATTTTCATTTCAGTATAGAATTGCTGAATTGAGACTTAGACCTCCTTGGTGTACTTAGTTGAATATGAAGCTGTGAACTGTACAATCATTTCCAGCAGGTTCTCTCTAATGTAAGCCTCTGAATGAGACAAAAAAGTTTAAATATTCTTCATCAATAGAGCCAAAAAGGAGTGCTCCTGGGATTCAGTCCCAACATTATATGGATTTTCTACTTTTCTTTAGTCATGTCTATGAGAAGCCTTTTGGAAAAGCGATGCCTCCACTGGTTCAATTAGTGTGATCATTCTATGAAGTTGCTGAACAGTGTCTTAGAGAAGTCCATCAATATTAGCTCTATTGTTAAATAGACCAAGTCAGGGCAGCCTCTATTCAAATCCTTCTCTTTTATGTTTGCACATTTTTTCTGAGTACTCAGACTTTTTTGTAACCATTGTGGCATTCTACTGCTTACCACTTCATACTTTACAGAGTTCAGTTCCTCAGTTATTTGCTAGTTAATTGATAAACTGATGTCAATTAAATGTTGGCAATGCCCTTTTATTTCAGTTGAGTCTTAAATAATGAAACTATGATTTTGCTAAGAATTAAGGGCTCTACTGTAGAGGATGGGTGCATTTAAGGGAAAAGAAACATTGTGAACCACACAAAGGACTCTCTCTTCTACTCTGCCCTCCTTTGTGGCAGGAAGTTGTTCATCCCACCAAAAAATTCTGGCCATGTGAATTCCCTTTTTAAAAATTTTTCTATTGATCTGTATGACTATGAGATAACATCAAAGCAATTAAACGTATTACGCATGACTTTACAAAATTTGATCACTCTGTAACTGATTCCACTTGATATAGTGCAATACTATGAAAAGTTGAGAAAATATCTATGTAGGATATTTTAATAACAATAAAAAATAAATTTGTCGTCATGATACATGGTATGCTTATTCTTACAGAAAAATAATTGTTCATAATTTATTAGATAGCTTTTATATGTTACCTAAATAGGAGGAAGTCTGGAATTCCCAATATAAAGAGAGTTTTAGTATGTTCTGCCTGTATTTATATAGTGGCATTGTAGTTTATATGTACTGCGTATGTGAATTTTTTAAAAAAATAAAATTTTAGCCCTTGTGAGATCAAAATTTAACCCTTGTGGAGACAAAAGAACTACGAGAAGAATACAATGTAAACAAGAACAATAAGCAAAGAGAAAACCCAAGGACGAGATTAACTATTTTAGAAGTTCAAGTCAATAATAATGAATGAAAATTACCAAAAACATTGGAATTATCAAGAGACAAAATTAGATAGACACTTTTATCTATTATCTATTATTGTTAAAAATATGTTCTTAAGAATACAATGTACTGACATTATGATTAAAGCATAATTGCAAAGATATTTGCAAACTAAAATTCTAGAACACAGACAAAGACTTTTCTCTTAGGGACAAAATTGCAGTATTTTGTCTATTTTACTTTTACTTATACTTAATAATTTTTCAGTGTATCACTAGAAATATAATAGATGTGTATTATTTGTGTGTGTATATATATATGTGCGTATATATAAAACTGCTGGTATTAATGCATTCAGGGCTTCAGCATTAAGTAAAATGTGAATGTACTCCTTGAAATTGTGCAATGAAAAGACCCTGGATACATGATCCAAAGAACTGAGAGACCAGTCAGGCAATGGACTTGGTACATTTACCCCTACACTTTCATTAAGAGAATTCTGAAATTTTTCTGCTTTATGCTGATTGGTATCTTTTTTATAGACCACTATTTCTTTGAAGTTTCAATGCAAAGTCAATTTCTCATTAAAAAAATACAGGTTCCCCAAAAGAGAGGTAGTCACTCTCTCCTACCTGCTCTAATAGACTATGTAGAACATACTGTTGTCATAGAAATTTATAAAATTACAGCTGTTATATTTTTCCATGTTGCTCTTCCTTTGCAAACTCATTAGTTTTAGACAACGCAAATCACATGTTATCTATAACATAAACCTCAAAACCTAACAGTATTTTAAATCTGCTAAGTTATTAAAAATTATATCAATTTGTTTAATTTAGACATGACTAAGTGCTGCTATTGTAACTTTTCATATGCTGAACTTTTTTTTTCTTTCATTTTCAACTTATTTTAAGTTCAAGGGTACATGTGCGAGATGTGCAGGTTGTTACATAGGTAAATGTGTGCCATGATGGGCCGCTGCACAGATCATCCCCTCACCTAGATATTAAGCCCGGCATTCATTAGCTATTCTTCCTGATGCCCTCCCTCCTCCCAACTCCCTCCTGCCAACAGGTCCCAGTGTGTGTTGTCCCCGCCATGTGTCCATGTGTTCTCATCATTCAGCTCCACTTATAAGTAAAAACGTGCAGCATTTGGTTTTCTGTTCCTGGGTTAGGTTGCTGAGGATAATAGCTTCCAACTCCACCCATGTCCCTCCAAAGGATATGATCTCATTCCTTTTTATGGCTGCATAGTATTGCATGGTTTATACGTACCACACTTCTTTTTTATCCAATCTATCATTGATGGCCATTTAGGTTGATCTGATGTCTTTGCTATTGTGAATAGTGCTGCAATGAACATATGCACGTATGTATCTTTATAATAGAATGATTTATGTTTTTTTTGGTTATATACTTAGTAATGGGACTGCTGGGTCAAATGGTATTTCTGTTTCTAAGTCTTTGAGGAATCGCCACACTCTTTTCCACAATGGTCCACCTAATTTACACTCCCATAAACAGTGTAAAAGCATTCTTTTCTCTCCACAGCCTCTCCAGCATCTGTTACTTTTTGACGCTTTAGTAATAGCCATTCTGACTAGTGTGAGATAGTATCTCATTGTGGTTTTGATTTGCACTTCTCCAATGATCAGTGATGTTAAACTTTTTTTTCATATGTTTACTGGCTGCATGGTTTTCTTCTTTTGAGAAGTGTCTGCCTATGTCCTTTGCTCAGTTTTTAACAGGGTCGTTTGCTTTTATCTTGGAAATTTATTTAAGTCCCTTGTAGATGCTGGATATTAGACTTTCGTCAGATGGACAGAATGCAAAAATTTTCTCCCATTCTGTAAGTTGTCTGTTCACTCTGATGGTAGTTTCTTTTGCTGTGCAGAAGCTCTCTTGTTTAATTAGTTTTCGTTTGTAAATTTTTGCTTTAGTTGCAATTGCTTTTGGCATCTTTGTCATGAAATGTTTTCCCGTGCCTATGTCATAAATGGTATTGCCTAGGTTTTCTTCTAGGATTTTATAGTTTGGGGTATTAAATTTAAGTCTTTAATCTACTTGGAGTTGATTTTTGTATATAGGGTAAGGAAGGGGTCTAGTTTCAAGGTTCTGTATACAACTAGCCAGTTATTAGTCTGTGTGTCTGTTCTTATATGAGTACCATGCTGTTTTGGTTACTGGAGCCTTGTAGTATTATTTGAAGTTGGGTAGTGTGATGCTTCTAGCTTTGTTCTTTTGGTTTAAGACTATCTTGGTTATTTGGGTTCTTTTTTTGTTCCATATGGATTTTAAAATAGTTTTTTCTAATTATATGAATAATGTCAATGATACTTTAATGGAAATAACTGAAATCTATAAATAATTGAACCTACATATTGCTTTTGAGAGTATGACCATTTTCACAATGCTGACTCTTCCTATCCATGAGCCTGGAATGTTTCCTCATTTGTTTGTGTCCTCTCTGATTTCTTTGAGCAGTGATTGCGGTTCTCCTTGAAGAGGTCCTTCACTTCCCTTATTAGCTATATTGCTAGGTATTTTATTTTTTTGTGTGGCAATAGTGAATGAGAGTTTATTCATGATTTGGCTCTCTGCTTGCCTCTTGTTGTATGGAAATGCTAGTGACTTTAAAAAAAATAATTTTCACATTGTTTTATATCCTGAGACTTTTCTAACGTTGCTTCTCAGCTTCAGAAGCTTTTTGGCTGAAACAATGGGGTTTTTTAAACATAGGATCATGTCATCTGCAAAGACATTTCCACTTCCTCTCTTATTATTTTAATAACATTTATTTCTTTCTCTTGCCTGATTTCCTTGGCCAGAACTTCCAATATTATGTCGAATAGGAGTGGTGAGATAGTGTATACTTATCCTGTGCCAGTTTTCAAGGGGAATGCTTCTAGCTTTTGCCAATTTAGTATGATATTTGCTGTGGGTTTGTCATAAATGGTTCTTATGATTTTGAGGTATGTTCCTTCAATATCTAGATTTTTGAGATTTTTAAACATAATAAAATGATGTGTCAAATTTCATCTGGACCAAATGGACCTGATATCTAAAGGACTCTCCACTCCAAAACAACAGAATATACATTCTTCTCATTGCCACACAGCACTTACTCTAACATTGATCACATAATTCGAAGTGAAACACTTTTTAGCAAATGCAAAAGAACTAAAATCATAACAAAGAGTCTTTCAGATCATGGCACAATCAAATTAGAACTCAAGATTAAGAAATTAACTCAAAACCACACAACTATTATACATGGAAATTCAACAACCTTCTCCTGAATGGCTCTTGAGTAAAAAATGAAATGAAGGCAGAAATCAAGAAGTTCTTTGAAACTAATGAGAACAAAGAGACACCTTACCAGAATCTCTGGGATGCGCTTAAAGCAATGTTAAGAGGAAATTTTATAGCATTAAATGCCCACATCAAAAATCTAGAAAGACCTCAAGTTAGCAACCTAATATCACAAAAAAAGAACTAGAGAACCAACATCAAACAAACCCCAAAGCTAGCAGAATAAAAGAAATAGTCGGGATCAGAGGTGAACTGAAGGAAAAAGAGACAAAACAACATTCAAAAAGATCAATGAATCTAGAAGCTTTTTTTTTTTGGAAAAAATTATTAAAACAGACTATTAGCTAGACTAATAAAAAAGGAAAGAATAAAGATTCAAATAAACAGTCAGAAATAATAAGGATAATATCACCTCTGACCCCACAGAAATATAAACAATCATCAGACAATACAATAAACATCTCTATGAATGTAAACTAGAAAATCTAGAAGAAATGGATACATTCCTGAACACATACATACCCCCAAGACTGAACCAGTAAGGAACTGAATCCCTGAACAGACCAATAATGAGTTATGAAATTGAGGCAGTAATAAATAGCCTACCAACCAATACAAGCCCAGAAACAAAGGGATTCACAGCTGAATTCTACCAGAGGTACAAAGAAGAGCTGGTACCATTCCTACCGAGAATAGTCAACAAAAAAAAAATTGAGAAGAAGGGATTCCTCCCTAACTCATTCTAAGAGGCCAGCATCATTCTGATACCAAAGCCTGGTGGAGATACAAGAAAAAAAAAAAAAAAATTCAGGCCAATATCCTTGATAACATCGATGCAAAAATATTCCACAAAACAGTGGCAAGCCAAATCCAGTAGCACATATAAAAACTTATCCACAATGATCTAGTAGACTTCATGAGATGCCAGGTTCAACCTATGCAAATCAATAAATGTGATTTATCACATGAGCAGAACGAAAGACAAACACCACATGGTTATCTCAGTACATGCGAAAAGGCCTTCCATATGCTGAACTTTCCTATACGCATGCCGGGTTTTTTTGACTCAATCTGGAAAATATTTTATTCTTTTCTTTGAAAACCCAAATATATTATCTGTCCTTCTGTGAAGGCTGCTTTGCCACATTGCCTTCACCAAAAGTTCATTCAGTTTTGTAGGTATCTCTGTTACAGACCATAACATAGTGCACTGCATCTGTTCACATGCCTTATTTCAATAGGTAATGAATTCTTCAAAGCAAGATGATGTATATTTTTGTTATATGTATTTGTCCACTCAGTGCCTTAGGAAATATTTGTATATTTTCTTTTTCTTTTCTTTTATTTATTTTTTTTTTTTTGAGACGGAGTCTCGCTCTGTCGCCCAGGCTGGAGTGCAGTGGCGCGATCTCGGCTCACTGCAAGCTCCGCCTCCCGGGTTCACGCCATTCTCCTGCCTCAGCCTCCCGAGTAGTTGGTCGCCCGCCACCACGCCTGGCTAATTTTTTTGTATTTTTAGTAGAGACGGGATTTCACCGTGTTAGCCAGGATCGTCTCCATCTCCTGACCTCATGATCCGCCTGTCTCGGCCTCCCAAAGTGCTGGGATTACAGGCGTGAGCCACCGCGTCCGGCAATATTTGTATATTTTCTTAAAATATATGTGTATATTTCCTTAAGAAATATGTTTATAAACACGCTCATGCTATATCCACACAGATGCATATATAGAGAGAACCAAGTGTCCCTGTAGATCACCACAGAATTGTAGAAGTCGGATTTTCTGCTAGTTCCTAGTGACTATAACATAGCATACCCTCATAAACCTTATTTAATATTTGAAGATCAGGGTTCCAGTAAATTAGAGGCGAAAATAGTTTTATGATTCTGTTTTCTTTCTTTCTTTGTTTTGATTTTCAAGTTTGTGTTTTTAAATGACAGCTTGAGTCACTCTTCACAGGAATAAAAGTTCTTAGAGTGACCTTAGTATATGATCAGTGGGAGACATATCTGAACACATTATTAAACACTCATTTTACTGGAACTAAAAGTTGTGGTAAAGGCAATTCACTTTTCTTCATTAGTCTCTGTCAATAACCAAAGTACCATATATAGAAAACAATTAGTCTCTATTGTGCAATATCAAAAAGAATAGGAGTGAATTGCAGATAAAATGTTTCAGTAGCCTTCTCCAAACCTGTCTAGAAAAATTTCTATATTTTATATTTTTAAAGTTTTTTAATGCAAAATATATTTCACTGAATAATTTAAATTTGTTAAAGTGTTATGCATGCTTATTAAAGTTTAAAAACTGTAGAAAAGGAAATGATTAAAAAGTTGAAATCTAGGCACACCACTTACAGAAAATTACTAACATTTTAACATACTTACTTTGTATTTCTATTTTGTGTATACATCATGGAGTTTAATAGGAAGTCTTTAATATTAAAAATTGAGGCCGGGCGCCGTGGCTCATGCCTGTAATCCCAGCACTTTGGGAGGCCAAGGCGGGTGGATCACGAGGTCAGGAGTTCAAGACCAGCCTGGCCAAGATGGTGAAACCCCGTCTCCACTAAAAATATGAAAATTAGCTGGGCATGGTGACAGACACCTGCAATCCCAGCTACTCAGGAGGCTGAAGCAAAGAATTGCTTGAACCCGGGAAATGGAGCTTGCAGTGAGCCGAGATTGCGCCACTGCACTCCAGCCTGGGAAACAGAGCGAGATTCCTTCTCAAAACAAACAAACAAAAAATTGAAAATTTTTTATGATTATTGAACATTTTATTTTGAAATAATTACCAGTATACAGAAAGTTGCAAAGGTTGTGCAGAGAGGTCCTGTGTACTCTTCACTTATTTTTTTCCCAAAGATTATTACTTGGATATATACAGTACAATATATATTTAAAAAAAAAAAACTTGACATGAATATTTTTTATGTATGTACTTCTATGTCATTTTATATCATGTTATTTTATGTATGTCATTTTATCCCATTGTACACAAAGTACAGAACTATTTCATACCAACAGTTTCCCTCTTTCTACTCCTTTATAGTCACATCCATACTGTCTACCTCAAACACACTTTTGCTATTCCAAAACCCCAGCAATCATTAATCTGTTTTCCAGCTGTATAATCTTGTCATTTCAATAATGTGGTATAAATGGAATTATACAATGGGATGTCACATAAATGGGATTACATAACCTTTTGAGATTAGCTTTCATAAAAATAATTATTATTATTTTTTAAGTTTCGAGGTACATGTGCAGGATGTGCAGGTTTATTACATAGGTAAATATGTACTATGGTGGTTTGCTGCACCTATCAACCCATCACCTAGGTGTTAAGCCCAGCATGCATTAGCTCTTTCCCTAATGCTCTTCCCACTCCGCCCTCCCCCAACAGGCCTCCATAAGGGTTGTTCCTCTCCCTGTGTCTGTGTCCATGTGTTCTCATTGTAAAACTGAAACAATTTAGTAATATTTTAGGATATTGGTTTTATTAACAATATCTTTTCAATTTTACTTTATGTCCCTTAGATCCATGGAAATAGAGTAACAAAAATTATTATTAATAAGTGTCTCCTTTTTCTTTACTTAAAATCTACTTTAATAATTCAATAAGTAACTTTGAATTTAATATCCAATTTAAATTAAGACCTTTACAATAAATTTTAACTGTCTCTGCAAATTTCCCATATTCCACCTCTGCTTATAATACAAAAATCTTCCTGAATCTTACTGTTACCTATTTGTTGTTTATCTTTTCACGTACTTTTTAATTCATCAATATGTATTCCTGAAAGCATTATTGTTTTATATGGTTATTAACAGCAGAGTGTATTATTTAACTTTTGTCATATAAGTTAAATTCATAAAATGCCTTAATCTGTTTATTAATTTTAACCTCATATGACCAAGTATGTTCCTTAAGATAATTTAAATTGTTCTATTAATCAGGTTTATCATACAAAATTGAAAAAATTATCTCCAAAGTAATGGATACTAGCAGTAAGCCTATCAAAGAATAAAGAAATTCATGAAGTAGAAAGTAAAAATCGATTCAGTTTCATAGATAGCCTTAGTTAGAAGTTTAATATAAATCTACCCAGACATAAATATTATGCCCAATTATGAAGGCATTACTTCAAGTTGGTATCTGAAGAGCATCTTTTATTTTTACAGCTGTAGTATGATATGTAAAACTATGTCTTATTAAGGCTCATGTACTGAAAAACTGATTGAGGTACTTTTAACAAATGTCTTTGTATTATTATTGCATGACTCTGTACGTGCCTCTAAAAGAGACATAGAGTATTTAGAAGTGAACGAAAGAATATTGAAATTTTTGAGTTATAAAGATAATGCCCCCCATCAAGGGGTTTTCTTAACAGTCACACAGTGTTTGAGAGTACCTATTTAATCCCACTTGATAGTATTGGCTTTTAATTTTCTTGACACTATGTTATAGCGTATTATAAGGTAAAATCAATAACCAAAGTACCATATATAGAAAACAATCCAGAATCATCTGTATCTGCTTAACTTTAAATATAATGCCTTGTGATTACATGTTTAAAGATGCATGGAAAAAAAAATTGAATCGATTTTACTCTTTGGGAAAGAGATACCTTGATTTTAGCATGGGACTGTATCTGGAAAAGAGGGGTTAATTGTTGTTGGCTCAATTACTGCAACTGGAATGAAAAACTGCCTTTTTTTTTTTTTTTTTTGAGAGCTTGAGGGTAAATTAAGACAACATTTAGCTCTGTTTCTTATTAGCTGTGCATAAATTCTCCCAAGAGCCTAATTAGCTTTGTCACAGTGTCTCATCCATTTACACAAGAGAACATTTTCCTTCCCCTTACATTTTGCCATGTGATAAACGACTTCAATACTGAATGTAGACTTGTTTTTTAAGTACTGATATGAACTATGCTGAAGGTCAACAATTCCTGAAATTAAATGGACATATTGGGGTTTTTTTTAATGACACTGTGGATATTGACCTAATGTTAAATAACAGAACACTTGTGAAGCAAAGTATCCTCTTCTTGTTCATTTATTTTCAGTGTCTGTGGCCATTATTCTCTGCATTAGATGTAGATTTATTTTGATGATTGAAATGTATCTGTTAATCTATAAATAGTTAATTGTGAAGGTGGAATAAAAATGAGTGAGGGAGTAAGTAAAGCATAAGAGTGAGAGAAAGAGAAGATAAATAAAATAAAAACAAGTCATTTAATATTAGTAAAACCGAATAATGTATTCTTTCTTTTTCTTTTTTTTTTTTTTTTTTTCTTTTTTTTGTTTTTTGAGATGGAGTCTCCTTCTGTTCTGTCTCCGCGATCTCGACTCAGTGCAAACTCCGCCTGCCGGGTTCACGCCATTCTCCTGCCTCAGCCTCCCGAGTAAGTGGGACTACAGGCGCCTGCCACCTCGCCCGGCTAGTTTTGTTTTTTTATTCTTAGTAGAGACGGGGTTTCACCATGTTAGCCAGGATGGTCTCGATTTCCTGACCTTGTGATCCGCCCGCCTCGGCCTCCCAAAGCGCTGGTATTACAGGAGTGAGCCACCGCGACCGGCCCCAATGGGATTATGTATTCTTGTGAAAATATAGTCAGGATTGATATCAAATACTTAATATTCACTGTCAAGCTCTGAGTCATTTATATTTTGGGCATCTTTAGGCCTAATGAGTGTCCAAGGGTCAGCAGTTGTATACAGTCGAGTGCCTGAACTTGAGGCTGGAGTATTGTACACACAAGCCTCTAACCAGGAAAACTTGTGCACACACAAGCAAGACCCTTCACATGGCAGAAAAGGCAGAAGTAGAGGCGTCAAAGAGTCTGGACTGGATCGTGCAGCCTCATTCATGGTCAGGCTGTGATTTGCTAGGAGACAGAAGTCTACTCTGAATCCGGCTTTTTAGGACAATGTGAATAAATTATTTTGTTAGTTGTGTTTTTAACTTTTAAGCATTTATATATGTAGTATATATATTTCCAACTGTACCCTTGGCCTCAAGTCCAAATGTTAGGAGAGATTGTTTCGTTTTCTCAAAATAATTCTGAAACTTCAGGCGGGCAAAAAATTTAATGCAAAAGAAAACAGTATTAGAGTTTAGGTATAAATTTCATTAATTAGGCTGTATATTACAATGAGACTCACAAAAAAATTCTCATCACATTTCCTTTCAGTAATCAAAGTGTGAAGGACTTTTACACTTTTTGCATCCATTTTTTTTTTTTTCTTTTTTTTCCTCATCCTTGCTACAGCAGAGTCCTGATCTCCAGCTTTCTTGATCTAGTCTTACACTGCACCAAAATGGGTTTTTGGAGATTCTACATAGTAACGTGCTAATTGCTAGTTAGCCCTTTTTTTTTCTGTCTGTTCTTTAATTTTTGCCTCTATAGTTTCTGTCTACGTACAATAAACAGCAAAATATAGAGAAATATTTTTTCTTCTCCATTTTTGATGTCATTCATTTTATTTCAATTTAAAACCAAATTTTTACACATTTATTTCTTAGTATAGCTTTTACCAATGTTATGTTTCTTGCCCACCTAAGGGACATGTTATTTTCCTATGGTTATAATTGCTTAATCATCTGTTGTCTCTGCATTGTAAACTCTGAAAGTGGACGCGTTCTGTCTTTTCATTGCAATAGATGAATTTCAATTTGGCACACAGCAAGTTTCAATATAATCTGTTGAATAAAGAAAAAATATGGATGTTTTATTGTTTTACTTTGCTTTAAACAGACTGATAGATATAAAGACAGAGAGAAGTAGATACTTTTTATTAAAGTAAACAATATTAAGGAAGTGTTTACATTGAAGAACCATTAGCAGCCTCCAATTCCACCCCATCCTCACCCACAATACCACTTCTTGAGGGACATCAACTGTAACCTTTTTTCCTTATTTCTCACATTGTAACTAATGACACATCTCTAAAGATTATGCATACTCATTTTCTTAAATTACCATTTTCGGCACTGTCTACTGACTCCTGATTTGAAACAGAGCAGGAGCAGACAGCTCTCTTTTCTACTTCTCTGTCTTCTCTCTTTCAACCTTTCATTTTTAAATCACTAATTTATACTTATTTTCTTATATTGGTGACTTTATAATAAATCCGTATCTTTATCTTTTGTTATAAGAGCATTGATATGATTTCTTGTCTCTCATGTTGTAAGGGAAGTGGCTGTGACTCACTCATATCCTTTCATCCAATTTTCCTCCCATTTCTATTTGTATTTATTTAATAAAATGTCATGTTTGTTAGCATCTGCATTCTGTTTTATTACATAAATAAATCTTTGGCATGTTGTGTATACATGGCTGGTTCTAAAAATTGAAAAATCACTTTGGGAGGCTGAGGCGGGCGGATCACGTGGTCAGGAGATTGAGACCATGCTGGCTAACACGGTGAAACCCCGTCTCTACTAAATATGCAAAAAATTAGCCGGGCGAGGTGGTGGGCGCCTGTAGTCCCAGCTACTTCGGAGGCTGAGGCAGGAGAATGGCGTAAACCCGGGAGGTGGAGCTTGCAGTGAGCCGAGCGAGACTCCGTCTCAAAAAAAAAAAAAAAAAAAAAATTGAAAAAATTGAAAAAATTGAAAAAACAAACTTTTTTATTTTTAAGTCCTTGCAAATATTTCTTATTCACATCCATTATAAATTTTATGATATATTTTTGGCTCCTTGATTTGTCTAATTATTTTCTTTTGCTTGGCCACAATATAGGTTTAGCAGTGGTTCCTAGAGACAGATTTCTGAGCCTCTAATACTATCATTACAGTGTAATATGTGACCTCCAATGGATTATTTCGTCTCCCGGTTTCTACGTCTCCTCACACATAAAATGGATACATAGACTATCTGTTGGATATGGATGTTCGGAAGATTCAATGAGGCTACATTTATGCATATAAATGTATGGCAGAACAAAAAATAGCCCTGAGTATATATAGGTACTAATCCTTGAAACTTGTGAATGTCATCTGATGTGGCAAAAAGAACTTCACAGATGTGAGTAAATTAAAGATCTCAAGATAAAGAGATTACCTTGGATTACTCAGGTGAGCCTTTAAATGTAATAACTATTATTCTTTTTTTTTTTTTTTTTTTTTGTTGGTGTGCTGCACCAAAACTATTATTCTTATTAGAGGGAGCCAGAGAGTTTTTGAATACAGAAGAAAAGTCAGTATTACCAGGGAAGTAGAAATTGGAGTGATGCAGCCAAAAGCTAAGGAAGGCTGGCGGCCACCAGAAGCTAGAATAGGTTAGGAACAAATTATCTCCTGAAGTCCCTGGAAGGAACCAGTCCTTCAGATACCAATAAAACCATTCTTTTAAAAATGTATTGCTCAAAACGACATATAAAGTACAAGTTACCTTTGTCAACATTTTACATGTGAAAAAACTAAGTTCCAGTAAGGTTAAGTAACTAGACCAAAGTCACCAAGCTAGTTATTTGGGGCTTTGGGTTTCTAATAAAGTTTTAAGTTTTCTAATTTTGTTTTCAACTTACATGATTAAAATATGCTTATATATCTATCAATATTCTTCACCACATTCTAAATCCCCTAAAACTGGATCACATATCTACTTCAGTCCTTAATACAGTATATAGCTTAGGCCATGACAGGTATATTATAACCATGCCTTTCCAAATAAGACAAACTTCTCATTATCATGTATACAGCCATGCAGATCCTTTAAATGATGCCTCATCTTATCTGTGGTCTCAGAAATGGAAAATGTTTTATTGATAATGGCATATTTTGGAGCAAAATTCTACTTACAATCATGTTTAGACTTTTTGTGAGTAACAAGCAGAACAAATTGTTTTAATTAAAAGCAGTGTACTTCTTGAAGTCAAACAACCTGAATTTAAAATCTATTTTTACCAGCATGTAATTGGCACACCAAGAACATCACCTGACTTCCCTAAACCTCAGTTTCCTTGTCCTTAAGAGAAAATAAAAATATCTTTCTCTTAAAAATCAATAAAATGTGAAATAATATCCAGGATGGATTGTGACAAATATTATGGATGAAATTAATGCCGTTTCCTTTAATTATTTATCAGAGTTCAGAGAAACACAAATGAAATCATGAATACTAATTAACTGTGTGCTTTGTTTAGAAAATGCATTACATCTCCTCTCAATATTCAAGCGTGCCTTCTTTTTTTATTTGTAATTATCAATAGCATTCTAATTCTGTCTTCATACTGGTGCTAGAAATTCATCACAGTTTTAAAATCTACTTATATCAAGTGTATTATAATGTTTTCCACATCATTTTACAAAGACATGATTTCATGGTAGAACACATTGGTTGTAGAGGTGGCGCTAAGTATCTGTGTCTCAAAATTATTGCTCTCTTAAGAGTTACAAGAAATCAGGTGTGATGAGTCACACCTGTAATCCCACTTCAGGAGTTCAAGACAAAATCGAGAAACATACAGAAACCCTATCTCTACAAAAAATATAAAAATTAGCCTGCCATGGTAGCATGTGCCTGTTGTCTCAGCTACTCAGGAGGCTGAGCTGGGTGGATCACCTGAGTCTGAGAAGTAGAGGTTGAGTGAGCCCGGATGGGGTCACTGCACTTCAGCCTGAGTGACAGAGAGAGACTCTGTCTCAAAGGACCCAAAACAAACAAAAAAACCCAAAAATGAGCTATGAAACTTGATTTTCAAAAGAAAAACAATGACAAAAATAACAAACTATCAACATTTTTACTCAGTTGAGAGACCAAAAAAAAAAAAAAAATTGCTCTTCCTTAAATCAGAACCACAATGTATATATTGTGATTGTTCTTGAAATCTGCATTATGACCCTATGACCTCTAATTACTACTGATATATTTAAAGTAAATGTCAAAATTATACTTCAAAGAAAACCCAGTAAGCCATGGCACTTTTTACATTATAAGGCTGTCAATCATGAGATCATTATCACTATAGCTTAAGATACATGCGAAGTTACATGTTACTCCATATATTAATTAATCTGGAGAGGTACTAAAAAGAACAGGTGTCACATGATACATTTGTTTTTCCTATTATAGAATTATAATTTTTGTTAGACAGCTCTTTAATATGTATATTTCAACAAAACTTGTTATTTTAATATTTTAAGTAAAATTTCATTTTCTTTCTCATAATAATTCCATTACAAGAAACTCCATGTCCAACTATTCAGGAAACTAGCACGTCTAAAACCATTTCTAAGAGACACAGAGAATATAAGGTGCAATTTGATTATCCTGTGAGACAACTTGACTCTATTTTATTGTCACCAATTGTATTGCAAACTTGACTGACTTCACTCTTAGGTGACAAAAGCAAATGTCTTTGAAGCTTTGTTGCATTAAATCAAAATCACATCCACTATGTATTATTTACTCCTCCAAACATCTCTAGAAAATTTCTTACCTGAAATAAACTCCAAAGTCAAAGTCAGTAAGTGTTGCAAAGAAAAGTCAGCTTGACTTTAGGCTGCAAATGTTTTCCATTACCACAGATTAGTCAGCTAAAAAGCTATCAAGAGAGCTAGCTTTGGTTTAATATCTACCAAAACTCAATTACGATGTCTGAATTTGCATGTCTCTTCTTTAATACCTATAGCTATGTCGTATGTTAGGAAAACTACCTTCATTTACCAAGGGAAAAAAATATTAATTTCTGGTAAAAGGATGTTTCTAAACGAGCACTGCAATAAATGGGGAGATTGGGATTCAAATGTGAAGAAATTAGATGTCAGAATATATGACTTAGTAAAGATTATTAAAAATACAAGATAGAATCAAATTATATAGTGAAGTATTAAGAATCTGGGTAAAATGAGCCTTAAGGAGAAGATAATTTCCATAAAGTAGAAAGCCAAAGGGTAGTCCTTCCATGCCTCAAATTTTTACCTAGGCTTGATGTACTTAATATTAACAGAAAACACAAAAATTCATCTCTCATAATGTCTGAAAGGAAAGAAGAAAAGAGAGAAGAAATACAGAAAGTAAAGGAGGAAAATAGAAGAAAAAATCCTAAATGATATATGTATAATACATAATATGGATGGCAGGTATGGTATATTCAATAATAACTTGTTTGCTTATGTTTATCAAGGTAGAAAAATGATTGTTTTTGCTTATGGTCTCTCAATGACATATGCACACATTTAAGTGAGATTTTATATGTAAAATTAACTCAGAAAGGAAAAGCATCAAAACTGTCGCAATCAAAGATGACAACTCATATGATGCTAGTGTGTTTTGAGTTGATTATCTTGTCTTGGCTTTGAAGATTTTGTACAATCTTTAAATATATAATAATTAGATTGAGCAGTGAATTGTTCATAATTATAGTTAGTAAACATAAGTATGAACATATATATGTGTCATTCATATTTCTGAGTAGTCAATACAAATCCTCAAAAACAATGCAAATTAGACTTTCACCTCACATACAAACAAGCTACCTTTATTACTTCTTTCTCCAATAATTACCACAGATAATTATTTCTGTTAAATAAAACTTATAAAAAGATTGGATGAAATAGTTTTACTTTGTCTTGCAGATAATGTGCCAGTGACCTAATTCTACTTGCAGTTGAAAATACTTTAATCCTGAAAAGGAAGCACAAGACAAAGTACTCTTCAATGACGTATCCCTCAGATATACTCCGGGTTCATTATCTAGAGAAATTTGCAATTCTCCACTATTTCTTGGAAACACAAAGTACAGGGCGTTTCCTTTGTGTAACATAACTGAGGAAAATTACTCTCAAGAGAGGTTTTACTTTTCTCAGAGCATCAGGGTATTTTCACATAGTTCTGACATTGAGGAAAGGAATAAAGAAATGTCATAGTAACCCATCAGAGTTTCACTGGGATTTTCTAACACATGCAAGGACTTGCTATAGCTCTTGAATTCAAAATAAAACTCTCACTTTCTTGCATTCTGCACTGTCCTTTAATCCAAAGTGTGACCAGGGTTCTGTTTTCTATTTTCAATGATATTGGTAGTGATATAGATGTAGAGTCAGTTTACCCGGTCTATGAATTCATTTTTGTTCAAGAGAGAAATAATTCTAGTTGTTTCACCACAAGCAGAACATTTATCCTGCAGAAAAAATTACAGAATCCACTGGAAACTACATTGATTGCAAAATGTTCTAAAATACATGTTATATACTTTAGATGGCTTTTCTGTTAGCTACGATGCATTAGTCAGGAAGGAGTAGCTTATGCTCTGGTAACAAACAAACCTACTCTTGATTTATAATCCAAGTGACTTTTTAGAAACAATGATTTGATTATTAACTGTGTCAAATGTCTTTCAATAATTGGCTCGAAATTATGCTGACCATAGTCCGTCAGAGATCCAGGCTGATCATGGTTCAATTTTCACCTCTACTTCCAAGACTACTGGATTAGAATGATAAGAATGTAGTGAGTCTAGAAGTTTCAGCTCAAAAAGGATACATATAACTTTTGTCTACATTTTATTGTCCAAACAAACCACATAATCTTATCGAATCCAAGTAGGCAAAGAAGGGTAATTCTATCAATGTAATTATCCAAAAGAGGAGAACTATATATTTGTGAATAGGGCTAGTGAATACACATACTGTGTTTATCTTTCTAAGGAGATTTTATTTTCTCATAATCTCAGCATGCATCCTGTTTTTATATAAGTTATTAATATAAATATTTACTTAAATTCAGTCATTTATCTTTTCACTTTAGAAACGGCATTTTCTTCCTATGTGAAAGTATTTTATATTCACTACGCAATAGTATCTGATTTTTGGCTCATTTTTGGAAAAGTCTTTTCTAGTTCAAGGTAAAAGTCCAATTATTAATCTCTTTAAGATTCATTTATTATATCAAATTTTTCCATACATTTTATCTTTATATATGTTGAAAAGAATAAGTATAATTTTATTTTGAAAATGTCTACTATATTGTCTAAATAGTTAAATATATTTTCTAAGTTGAATTAAAATGCCTCCTTTATCATACTAAATTGCCACATATGCTTAACTGTACATCTGTGCTGTCTTTTAAACCTATTTTGAAAAATGAATTTAATATATTTAGACAATTACAGTTGAATTTAAGAAAACTTAAAAAGGAGAAAATAATTAATAAATTAATTGATTTATTACAGATATAGGATAAATCTAAACATATATAAAACTTTTACTTGTAGAATAGAAATTTTAATGCTACAAAGTAGACATTTTAAAGTTTAGACTAACAACAATTGAGGTTGAGAGAAAGAGAAAATATGATAAAATATAAGAATACTAATGGCCTTTTCCTAAATAGCTGAGATTAAATTCTATTAAAAATTAAATCTTACTTCTAGGAAAAAAATTTTATCCTCAATATATATTTATTTGAATTTCATTTTTTCATTTTATTTATGATTTTCTTCCCTATTTTTAAATGAAATTAGACATGGTATTATACTTAATTTTGAAAGTAGCATTCTGATGTAAAATCTCCTCATAATAAAGGTATTATTTTACACATGTATTTATATTAAAAGATATCTTCAGGTCAGGCACGGTGGCTCACGCCAGTAATCCCAGAACTTTGGGAGGCCGAGGCAGGTGGATCACAAGGTCAGGAGATCCAGACCATCCTGGCCAACAGGGTGAAACCCTGTCTCTATAAAAAAAATACAAAAAATTAGCCAGGCGCGGTGGCAGGTACCTGTAGTCCCAGCTACTCTCAGCTACTCTACTCGGGAAGCTGAGGCAGGAGGATGGTGTGAACCCGGGAGGCGGAGCTTGCAGTGAGCCAAGATCGGGCCACTGCACTCCAGCCTGGGTGACAGAGCGAGACTCTGTCTCAAAAAAAAAAAAAAACTTCAGAGGTTTAATTAAATATAACAAAATTTACTACAGAACATTTAAATCACTTTATAATTATTATTTGTGCCCTTTGTACTTTTTTGAATGATTTATAATGATCAAAGATGTTTTAGCCTCCTAGTTTTTCTAAAAATTTGTATCCAGATATATATGTAGATTTTTACTAATTCTCTCTTTGTTTGACTTATACTCCTCTTTTTATAATTTCCAAAACTAATCTATATGAAAGTAACCTTAAAAAATAATTTTCAAAGTGATTGCCAGTTTCTGCAAGGGCGGGCCATGCTTTGTTACTTCTTTCCAGAACCATTCCTTTATTGGAATGTGTTCAGGATTATACATTTGTGAGCCCTTCCATAATATCAAATTAGATAAGTAAAGTTGTAGCTTTTTAGCATCAGTCAAAGAGTTAGCTACAGTAATTGTTATTTTTACTCCAAAAGTTAGTTTAAAATATATTGAATTAAGAGAATTCTCTAATTAAATGTATTCACAGTAAGTCAAGATGTGAATGGACACCTTTATCAAATTCTTTTGAAAGTGTGCTTTGCATTACTGACTAACCAGCTAAATAACTAGCTAGTGAAATAAGTAATCAAGAAATTACACATTCACTCATATTCAACAAGACACTTAAAGAATTTTCTTTAGAAAATTGGTGCACTATAGTAAAAGGAACAGACTGAATTTGCTCTTTTAACTTGGCAAAAAAAAAAAAACTTTATAAAAATGATAAATTTGATAAATTGCGAGTGTGTCGCTGTATGATCCACCAGCTTCCCTTCCATGTATGTACCCCAAAGCACTGAAAGTAGAAACTTGAGCAGGTATTTGCACACCCATGTTCATAGCAGCAACATTTACAATAGCCATAAAGAAGACACAACCCAAATGTTCATTAACAGATTAATAGATAGACAAAATGTGGTATATACATGCAATGGAATATTATTCAGCCTTGTATAGGAAGAAAGGAAGGACATTTTGACATATGCTACAACATGAATGAATCTTAAAGTGATTATCCTAAATAAAATAAGTCGGTAGAAAAAAGACGAATATTATATGACTCCTCTCACATGAGGTTCTTACAGTAGTCAAATTCATAGAGACAGCAAATTGAATGGTAGCTGCTGGGGCTAGGTGGAAGGGTGAATGGAAAGTTTGCATGTAATAGATACAGAAACATATATCCTAATGTTTTTAATTCAATTTACTTTTTAAAAATCAGTCTCATGTAAATTTGCTTCTTATGTATACTTCACTGAGGTCTTCTAAGTGGACAGATTTTAAACAAGTAATTTTTAACTGCAAGACCGAGAACCAAAGATTCAAGTATCGGTAAGTTAGCCAAATCACTACCTTGCCAAAAAGTAATTCATAAATCTTCTGTCAGACATTTTCTATAAAATGTCATGATTTCACATTCCTACCCTACACAGACAAAAAAAAAAAAAAAAAAAAAAAGATGAATTACAAAACTTTTTAAATAAAACTACCAATACATTTGTGTGTTCACCCTTCTTATCTACCATATAATCTTTCAGTTTTAAATCAGTAACTCAGAGTCAGTTTTCCTTCTATAACTAGGTGTTAAAACTTAACTTTGAGAGTAAACCAAAGAGCCATCCAAATTATTCTGTTGGTGTCTCCGTGTGTGTGCATGCATGCATGTTTATAGATAGATGATTGATAGATAGATAGATAGATAGATAGATAGATAGATAGATAGATAGATAGATAGATAGACAGACAAGTAGAGATATAAAAAGCCTGAGATTCCACAGGTAGTCGTCTCTCAATTTATTAAAGTATATAATTACAGTTTTTTAATAGAGATTTCTTCCTGTGATTAATTGTACTCTTTTATCCTCAAACTAAACCAAACGTTCTCAATAGCAAAGTATTTTTAATGAAGGGTGTTATACATAAATATCACATACACATTTGAAAAGATATCTTATAAAGTTAATAGATTCAGGGCTTTTTAATTTTGTTGCTTGTGAGCTTTTCAAAATATGTTAAATGCCTATGCACACACCAGAAAACACAAAACAGGGATCTAATCAAAATACAAAGATTATTTTTGAAATGGAAAACATTATACCATCAATATTTATTTAAATGTGTGTGTTTCTTTTTATGAACTCTTTTAAGATGGGTATATTTCTGAAAAGGATTTCATCGTTACTGACATAGTAGATATGTTTTTCAGCCGAACACTGAGATTTTGGAAATTATATTGGGAAAAGAGAACACACCACACCCAAAAGGCACAAAATTCTGAAACAAGAAGAACAATACATTAATTTAATTTTCTTTGCAATATTGTCATATTCAATCTTTAGGCATTCACAAAAATAATTTGGTACTTAAACTACTCACTGGAGAAATTCAGATTTAGTTTTACTCTAACTGATAAATCTGTTTCTCTCTTGTGTTTTTTTTAATAGGATACATATTTTATATTAAATTTTGCAAGCAATCTTCAATTACTTTTACTGTCATGTACGGGATTCTGAAGTTTTTCTCTCTCCATATTTATTTATTGAAATAGGGATCTATTCAATGAATCTCAATGTATATATCATACAATAGAATTTTTCTTTCTGCTACTTATCCATCTATAGCAATAGCTCTCAATCAGATGGGAACAATTTTGTTTCCCATGACACAGTTTTGGTTGTCACAAATGGGAATATTCTACTGACATCTAGTGGGTAAAGACCTATAAATATCTTACTAATCCTATTGTGCACAAATAGCCACTACCATCCCCCAACAGAGTTGTTTATCCCAACATTTTAATAGCATCAAAGTCAAGAAATTCTGATTTATAGTGTAGTTATTGAACATTTCTTAACAAAAGCAATCAGAACTGAATACAGCTAATTAAAAGGCACATAACTTGCTGAAGGACGTCAAAAAGTTCACAGGATTACCAAGAAAGACAGAGATTTAAGGTTTCCAGATAACACAGTCAGTAAACTCATCGTTGGATTGTGTTGCAGAATCTGGCACATGCAATACCATCACAGCCAGTAGTCCTGACATTGATGTTGTACAATAACCCCCCACCCCTACAGAAGTCAAGAGCAGGTGCCTGTACTCCAGATGTAAGAGAAAAGAATGCCTGAAATTTCCAGCTTCTTTTTAGAAAGCTGGAATAATTTTCAGCTGCTAACAACAAAAATCCTGACAAATATCAAATACTCACTTTTCCCAATAATGCCAACTCAATTTCAAATTGGTTTTTAAGCACCAAATTTTGTCAGCTTCTATTTAATTTGCTGAAGCAAGTCAAAACAGTATGCTTATATAGTAATGTTCATTTGACTGTAGCTAAATAGAAATTTATAAATATCATGTTTTGCTGTTTAGTATTCTATTTGAAGATGGTTTTAAAGTGTAATCACTAATAAAACACCAATTCTATATGTTTCAGATTAATATAAATGTTACATATATACATTTTAAAATAAAGACATTATCAAGTATAAACAAGTGTATTTTAAATTTTTTTTTTTTTTTTTAGGACAGCAAAATTTTGCATACAAAAGCAATTTTTTTTTTTTTTGAAACAGCACCTCATTCTGTCACCCAGGCTGGAGTGCAGTTGTGTGATCTTGGCTCATTTCCACCTCTGCCTCCTGGGTTCAGGCTATTCCTCTGCCTTAGCCTCCAGAGTAGCTGGGACTACAGGCATGCACCACCACACAGGCTATTTATTTTTATTTATTTATTTTTAATATTATTTATTTTTATTTTTAGTAGAAACAGGGTTTCATCACAGTGGCCAGACTGGTCTTGAATTCCTAGTCTTTTAGTTTTGAGTATGTTCACATATCTTTTTTACATATTGTTGAAAATTGCAAAGTCAAGGAGGTCTGGGAAACTTGTTAGTTCAGCTTTCATGCAACCTCTGGCCCTCTTCTTGTTCTATCCTAGGTATTTCACTTCCAGGATATGAATGCTGGTTCTTGCGCATACTTGAACTTATTACTGGGTATGTGTGTCTTTTCCTATATACTATAAGAAAGCTTGACATTTATTCTGCTGCTTGAAAATTGTATTCTTTGTAAATTTGAGAAAATCAACTAAAATATATTGTTTAAAGGGAAAAAAAAGTAGATAAAGTAGATAAGTATATTTAAAATTGCTTTATTATAGTGACAGAAGTCAACTACTTGAAAGACATTCTAGGAAAATGCGTATTTATTGTTAGAACAATAGAAACAAATGTAACAGAAATAAGCAAAAATTAACATATAAAAGTGCTCAGTACTAATTATCCACCCCCAAATATGGAAAATAATGGAAAAAATTTCAAGTCCTTGAATAGAAAGACAATCTCATCGATTTATCAATAGTATTGATGGTACATTGTAAGTTTAATATATCCCAACTTTTAAAAATTAAGCTAATTCTAAAAATCCAGATGAATAAATAAAAGCACAATATTAGCCAATATTTTTCTAAATTTATTAGCAATAAGGTGCTGCAAGTCAACCTTTTTGAAATATTAAAATATGTTTGAAAGCTGCTTTGTAGTATCAACACATAAAATAGACTGAAAGATCAGGAGTTAATATCATAGATCAAATTTGAAATATAATAGTTATTTCAAACAAATTAAGTTAGATTCACATCTCCAACCATACACAAAATGAATTTAATGTGTTTACATGGATAAAATGAGACTCTAAATGTGCCAGTATAACATGAGGTGTTGTTTATTGTTTTTAAAACATTACAAAATGCAAAAATAATAAAATTAAACGTGAATAGCTTTTATCAGCCAAGCATTATAGCAATCTGCCTGGCCAAAAATATAAAAATGGTTTTCATGAATAAAAAAGATGCTACATCTAATAGAACAGAAAAAAAGAGTAATTTCTTTAATATATAAAAGTTTCTGTAAAGCAATAATTTAATAACTCTAAGAATATAACATAAAATAGCTTGTAAAATGTCTCAGCACATGGAAATATACTAATTCTCACCTGAATGGAAAATTATAACACATTGAGATACAAATTTTTATCTTTCAAATAGGAATATAATTTCAAATAATTGGTAAATACCTCCATAGGCAAACGCTGAGAATGTAGACCTTTTCATATATTACTGGTGTAATAGCAAATGGGTAAAATTCTCAATGGAGGGAAATTAACAGTGTATCTCCACAATTATAAATGCATTCTCATTCATATATTGATCTACCAAATTGATTCCTGATAATTTTACCAACAGATGTACTTTTATGTGTGCAAGCTTGCTTATTTCCAAAGATATTTATTGCAGTCCTGCTTTGTAGTAGCAAAAAATTGAAACAACCTGAATCCAACAATTGAAAACTAGATTATTAAGTTACAATCATTCATCCATTGGAGTAATTTGCAACTGAAAATCACAAGTTATTTCTGTATCGACAGGGATGATTTCTAAGAGATGATATAAAGTGTAAACAGAAACAATAGCATGCCGAACTTGCTATCTATTGTATCAGAAAATAAAAATGTAATATATACATACATCTTAGTAAAAATATAGGATATTTCTGGAAACTGAAGACCTTCAGTAGGCTTTATATAGGGAAACTGAGTAGGTGGTGATTAGGAAGGGAGACTTCATGCTACACTCATAATTTTTGAATTTTTTAACAGATGATCATACTTTTCACTCAAAGAAAAAACAAAATTAAGTATAATAATTTCATTTCTAAAGTCAAAAGTCAGACCATAGTTACTTATTTTCACATTTATCTCATATTAATTTAAAAAATATTATTATGATATGAAAAGCTGGGACTGAAATATTCTGAGGAATATTTTATCATAAAAAGTTTACGATAAATCCTAATATATAATATTTGTAGACTAAATCCTGAAAAATTTGTAACAAAGCCAATTAGTAAACACCATACAATATTTTATAATACTCATATAGCAAATATATTTAATTAATGTGTTCATCAGGTTATCACTTCTGGGATGATAAATGAAATACTATACAATTCTATAGCCCCCTTGGCTCAGCAGTAACAGAAGTTAATCTTAATTCTGAAGAAGATGTATTCATGTGTGTCCAATAAAGTATGACTAAAAGGTCTTCACCTGCATTTCAGTGGTTAAGTCCCACTCAGTGGTTTTCTAAGAACAGCTTGCCTTAGGTTATAGCAGTTTAATGGAACAGTCAGCCATTTTCACCATCTACTTGAACTTACTCATGAGAGAATTTAGACATCTCACGTGGGACTTTGCTCCAGTTTCTCTCAGAATAATTTTTTATTGATAGTCCTTACTACAATTTACTGTGCTAGAATAAATATAGGCAAATAAACTAAAATAATTTACAGTCTACACTTGTAGGATGAGGTGGTAGTTGAGAGAGACTATTCTCAATCCACAAAATGAAAACACTACATAGACAAATTAAAATACATCAATGTAAAAATATTCAATTTCTATACTTCTGTCTTGAAATAATCACAAAATTTGTAAGTTGTTAGCCATGTTCTTTATCATTTAAAATTTTCAGCAGTTTGGAATTCTGTCTAGTACTTAAGATATCTGCCCTGATAAGTCCCTCTCATAGGTATCCTCCAAATTTCAGCCTCTCAGTGAGTCTTTCTATAAATCTTTATTCAATATTACATAACTTCTTTCAAGATTACATTCCCCCATTCAAGATGACAAACCTTTATTATAGATTACAAGGGCAAATGTAATCTTTACCTATTCTTGGTTTACTTCTATTCCAGCACTCGCTTACCACTATACAACACATCCTATCCTTTCCCTTTTTAATTTACATTTGCTTGCTTTTCTTGTATAAACTGAAAGCTCAGTATAATTGAAGTGATTTATCAGTTTAATTCAATGATGACTTCTTAGAAGTAGGACATTGCATAGAATACAGTGGGTATTCAAAGTATATTTATTAAATAAATTGTAAATTAATAAATAAGTAACTGGTGATTAAAACATATGACTCTCTCACTTAAAATATTAGTTATCAATATTTCTTGGTAAATTTTCCGTTGCGGCAATCACTCCTAAATATGAACTGGTGCAAATTGTATTTGTTATTTTGAAGGTAACATCCACAGCTTACTAACTTGAATGTGTCTGAATGGCCAATTCTGGTATTGTATTATTCTGTTTTTACATTCCTAATAATGACATACCCAAGACCGGGCAATTTACAAAAGAAAGCAGTTTATTGGATTTACAGTTCCACATGGATGGAGAGGCATCACAATCATGGCAGAAGGCAAGGCGAAGCAAGTCATATCTTACATGGATGGCAGTAGGCAAAAAAAGAGAGCTTGTGCAGGGAATTCAAGATGAGATTTGGATAGGGACACAGTCAAAGCACATCATGCCACCCTGGCTCCTCCCAAATCTCATGTCCTGACATTTTTAAACCAATCATGCCTTCCCAACAGTTCCCCAAACTCTCACCACATTTCAGCATTAACTCAAAAGTCCATAGCCCAATGTCTTATCTGAGACAAGGTAAGACCCTTCCACCTATAAACCTGTAAAATCAAAAGCAAGTTAGTTACTTCCTAGATATAATAAGGGTACAGGCATGGGTAAATACAGCCATTCCAGATGGGGAGACTTGGTCAAAATAAAGGGACTACAGGACCCCTACAAGTCCAAAATCCAGCAGGGCAGTCAAATCTTAAAGCTCCAAAATGATCTTTTAGCTCTATGTCTCACATCCAGGTCACACTGATGGAGGGGTGAATTTCCATGGTTTTGGACAGCTCTACCCCTGTGGCTCTACAAGGCATACCTGTAAAATAGCCTCCCTCCTGACTATTTTCATGGGCTGGCATTGAGTGTTTCTGGCTTTTTCTGGTGCATGGTGCAAGCTGTCAGCAGATCTACCATTCTGGGGTCTAGAGGATAGTGGCCATCTTCTCACAGATCTCCTAGGTGGTACCCCAGTAGGGACTCTGTGAGGGGGCCCTGACCCCATATTTCCCTTCCACAATATCCTAGCAGAGGTTTTCCATGAGGACCCTGCCCCTACAGCAAACTTATTTCTGGGCATCCAGGCACTTCCATCTGAAATCTACACAGAGGTTCCCAAACCTCAATTCTCGATTTCTGTGCACTTGCCAACTCAACATCACATGAAAGCTGCCAAGGCTTGAGGCTTGCACCCTCTGAAGCCACAGCTCTAGTTCTATTTGGGCCTTTTCAGCCATGACTGGAGCAGCTGGGACACAAGGTACCAAGTCCCTAGACTGCACAAAGCATGGAGACCGTGGACACAGCCCACGAAACCATTTCTTCCTCCTAGGCCTTTGGGCCTGTGACGTTGCCAGGAAATATCGCTGACGTACTCTGGAGATATTTTCCCATATTCTTGGGATTAACATTCAGTTCCTCATCATTTATGCAAATTTCTGCAGTTGGCTTGAATTTCTCCTCGGAAAATTGAATTTTCTTTTTTATCACATTGTCAGGCTGCAAGTTATTCAAACTTTTATGCTCTGTTTTCCTTTTAAAAAAGAATGCTTTTGACAGCACCCAATTCACCTTTTGAATTCTTTGCTGCTTAGCAACTTCTGTAAAATGCTGCCAGTCTGTTTGCTAAAACATAATGAGAATCAGCTTTCCTCCAGTTTCCAAAAAGTTCCTCATTTCTATCTGAGAACACCTCATCCTCGACTTTATTGTCCATATTGCTATAAGCATTTTGAGTAAAGCCATTCAACAAGTCTTTAGGAAGTTCTAAACTTTCCCACATTTCCCTATCTTCTTCTGAGCTCTCCAAACTGTTTCAACCTCTGCCTGTTACCCAGTTGCAAAGTTGTTTACACATTTTTGAGTGTCTTTTCAACAGCACCCCACTCTTGGTACCAATTTACTGTATTAGTCCTTTTCCATGTTACTGATTAAGACTTACCTGAGACTGGGTGATTTACAAAAGAAAGAGGTTTATTGAACTTACAGTTCCACATGGCTAGGGAGTCCTCACAATCATGGCAGATGCAAGGAAGAGCAAGTCACATTTTATATGGACGGTAGCAGGCAAAAAAAGCGAGCTTGTGCAGGGAAACTCCCCCTTATAATACCATCAGATATCGTGAGTCTTATTCACTGTCATGAATACAGCTCAGGAAAGACCTGTCCCTATAATTTACCTCCCACTGTGTCTCTCCCACAACATGTGGGAATTCAAGATGAGATTTGGGTGGGGAAATACCCAAACCATATCAGGTATGATAAAAATACTGAGTAAGTAAAATATTCTAGTACTCATATTGTTTATCATTTTAACTTTGGCCATTCTAGTAGATATATAACAGCATTGAATTGTGGTGATTATTTGCCTTTCCTTATTTACAGTTATTTTTATGTTTTGTTTGTCACCAGTACTTTTTAAGTAGAATGCTTGTTCAAACACGTCCTTGTTTCACATACTAATCTTATTTTCCATATTATTATTAATTTATAATAATTTTTCATCTATATAGGTCGTTTAAAATTTCATGCATATAAATTATATATGTGTGTGCATTTATATATATATATAGAGAGAGAGCCTAGAAGTCTTACCCATTCTCAATTAGGCTTTGATGTATAAGTTTAAATGCTGTAGTACAAGTCTAATAATATATTATGGTAATATTTGATTATATTAATTATACTATAATACTAATAACATGTTATGTCTTATAATGCATTACAGTAGTTAGTATACTTTATACTAGTGGCTTGTACTATAGGAGATCAAATTTTTATATCATGAATATATATCCTTATAACCAGCTAAACTCTCTTATTATTTCTAGTAATTTACTTGGAGATTATTTTTATCTCAATGCAAAATATAATAGAAAGAAAAAACAAGAAATAAAATGTCAGGACAAATAGAAAACAAATATAAAGATTGTAGATACATGCCCAACCATAACAATAGTAACATTAAATGTAAATAGCCTAAACAACTCAATTAAAAGGCAGTTTTTTTCAGATTTGGTAAAAAAGCAAGAGGCAACTATATGCTACCTATAAAATTTAAATATAAAGAATAAATTGATTACACTTAAAAAGATGGGAGACTATGACTTTTTACATTATTCAAAGAAACTAAAGTAACTATGTAAATGTAAGTATAACTAATTTCAAAGTAAAGAATTTCATTAGAAATAGAGTGATTCCCTAATTATAATACGATATGCACTGAATAACAGAGAATATCTATCTATCTGTCTATCTATCTATCTATCTATCTATCTATCTATCAATACTATTTATCATCCGTCTATTTATCTATCTATCCATCTATCTATCCACCCATCCATCTATGAAGCCAAACTGACAGAACTGTAGAATTGCAAAGAGAGATAGACATATCAACAATTATAAGTAAAAAGCACACTTCAGGGCTACCAAGTATAACTAGAATAAAGAAACAAAATCAGTAAGGACATTGGAGCACTATGTGTTTCATTTTTATATTATTCTTTTTTTCTCTTCATTATAGTCACATTTTCTTCTAGTTCTTAAACATGTTTAGCCTATTGACAAAATTGCTTGAACTCCCCTTTGCAGATTTCATCATCATTTCATTCATATATTTTTCTATGGACAGAATTTCTCTAGGATGTAAGCCGTATTTCCAAATTTTTTTAATGACTCATTAAACTCTATGAATCTTATACTTTTGGTTCTGCGATTTTACTGAAAGTCCTTTAAATAGTGCTGAATTGTGTTTGTGCATCCTATCAAGTTACTATGAATCCACAGGATTCTTTCCAGGCTTGCTTAAAAACTTTGTTTAGTGTCTATCTATCTATCTATCTATCTATCTATCTATCTATCTACGGAAAATTTAGCTGTCTTACTAAAAAGATCTCTCCTTAATTGTTTTATCTTATGCCCTGTGCATTACAATATCTTTTCTATGCAACTTGTAGCAACATAAACTTGGTTTTCAAAGATCTCTGTAGTACAATGTCATAGTAGTTGTTTCCTGTGTCTTAGTACTTTATCCTTATGTCCAGATCATTACAAATTCTTATTTAATTATGCTTTGTCTTTTTGCTTGCCAAAGCCTTTAAAATAAATCTAGTCTTTATTTAAAGGAGATTATGAAGATAAATTTTTCATAAGTGTTATGTCTAGATAATTCCTGCTGGAAGTGTTTTAAAATAATAATATGGCAAGTCTATATCCACAAGTTTGATGAACTAGGTGAAATGGAATATCTGTTTCTTGAAAGACGCAATCTACTAAAACTCACAGCTCACATAAAAGGAAATAGTCTGAATAGATCCATTTATATTAAATAAATTAAATCAATCATTTATACCTCTCAAAAGAGAAAGGACCAGGCCCAAGTATATTCATTCATGAAATCTACCTAAAATTTAAGAATAAAATCATTCCATTTTGATAAAATTTTATTCATAAAATAAAAACAGCCTCACTCTATGAGGATAATATCATTTTCATACTAAAACCAGAAAAAAATTGCTAGAGAGAAAAATTACAGATCCTTATCTCTCATTAGTATACATGTAAAACTCCACCAACAATAACAAATAAAATTCAATAATGTATTAAAAAATTATATAACATGACCTAGTTGGATTTATGCCAGGTATGCAATGCTGGTTTATTATCCATAAATTAATTAATACAACCATCACATTAAATCTGAAGACTAAATACTAAATCTGAAAAATGAGACAATGATATTATAAATGCAGAAAAATTCTCAACAAAATGTCACACACTTTCATAATTTTAAATAGAGAAAATAAAACTTTTAGCAATTTAAGAATACACAGTATCATCCGCAACTTTATTCTTGCCACCAAGAGAGACCAAGGTTTTGAGTAAACCAACATAATTTGGACAGATCTTCAAAGAGAAAACACATACTGAATAAAGACGTGATACAGTTGCTAAGGCCAAGGAGAGAGGAGGCTGGGAACCCTGGCAGGTTACCCAAATGCTGGGGCTTGTTTTCAGCCCCAAATGGTGCCTGGGAAACAAGTGACAGAAGGGACTGTGGGACTTCCCAACTCACTTCAGACCTCTGTGATCCTGGCTGCCAGGGACCCTCTGTCCACCATCAATGTTTGAGCTGACAGGGGGATTTGCATGGAGAGTAGGCAGACAGAGCTTTAGCTAGTGTGGAAGTGGGAGCTTTTGTGTGCAGGGCAGCTCTGATGGAGCATGGACATAGCATCTATCCCCTAAAGCTCCCTATGTCCATCTGAGAAGCTCTAGCCCTAGCTGACCACCGAGCCAGGAAAAAGTGGCGTTGACTCCCCCATGGGATTAGGGTATGTCTGGTCTGCAGGACCTCCTGCCCTCCAACTTCTCTGAGATGTTTGCCAATATCCTTCCTTGATTAACATAGAAACAAAAATATCTTTTATGTGCATAGACACAAAAATTCTCAACAAAATACCAGCAAACCAAATCCAGCAGCACATTAATAAATTAATACACCATGATTAAGTAGACTTTATTTCTGGGATGCAAGGCTGATTCAGCATATGCAAATCAATACATGCAATTCACCATGTAAGTAGAATTAAAAACAAAAACCACATGATTTTCTCAAATGACAAAGAAAATGTTTTTGTTAAAATCTAACATCGCTTCATGATAAAAACCCTCAAGAGATGAGTCATCAAAGAAACATACCTCAAAATAATAAGAGCCAAATGTGAGAAACCCACAGCCAATGTCACACTGAACAGGCAAAAGCTGGAGCCATTTCCTTTGAGGACTGAACAGGACAAGGATGCCCACTCTCAACAGCCCCATTCAACATAATACTGGAAGTCCTAGCCAGAGTAATCAGCAAGAAAAATAAATACAGCCATCTAAATAGGAAAAGAAGAAGTACAACAATCTTTCTTCATTGACAATATGATTTTATACCTAGAAAACCATAAACATTCTGACAAAGTTCTCCTAGAACTGATAAATGACATTAATAAAATTTGGGGATACAAAACCAACGTACAAAATTCAATAGCATTTCTATAGATGAATAATATCCAGGCTGATAATAAAATCAAGAACATAATCTCACTTAAAATGGCCACAAAGAAAATGAATACATAGCAATGCAGCTAATTAAGGGAGTGAAAGATTTCAACAAGGAGAACTACAAAATACTACTGAAAGAGTTCAGTGATGACACAAATAAAAGAAAAAAATTCCATGTTCATGGATTGAAAGAATAAATTTTGTTAAAAATGGTCATATTGTCCAAAGCAATTTATACATTCAATGTTGTTTCTCCCCAACTATCAACAGTATTCATCATTCTTCACAGAATTAGAAAAAACTATTCCAAAATTTATATGGACCAAAAAAGAGCCCAAGTAGCCCAAATAATCCTAAGCAAAAAAAAAAAAAAAAAAAAACAGGCCAGAGACATCACACTACTTGAAATATTGCTTGAATATTTAACTTCAACTGACATTGCAAGGCTACAATAACCAAAATAGCTGGGTACTGGTACCAAAACCAAAACAAACACATAGACTGATGGAACAGAATAGAAAACTCATAAAGAAAACTGCACACCTACAACCATTTAATCTTTGACAACACCAACAAGAAACAAGCAAAGGGTAAAAGACTTCATTAAAATCACTCTGGTTTTACTGGTTAAGTGTATGCAGAAGAATGAAATTGGATCCTTACCTTTTACCATATACACAAATTTATTCCAGATGGATAAAAGATGTAAATGTAAGACCTCAAACTCTAAAAATCCTAGAATAAAACCTAGGGAATATACCCTTCTCAACATTAGCCTTGTTAAAGAATTTTTGGTTAAGTCCCCAAAAGCAATTGCAACAAAAACAAAAATTGAAAAGTGAGGACTAATTAAACTAAAAAGCTTCTTCACAGCAGAATAAACTATCAACACAGTAAACATACAACTTCCAGAATGGAAGAAGTTGTTCTGAAGCAATAAATCAGGCAAAGGTCTAATATGCAGAATCTACAAGACACTTAAATCAACAAGCAAAAACAACCCCATTAAAAATGCGCAAAGACATGAACACACTGATATAGTTTGGCTGTGTCCCCACCAAAATCTAATCATGAATTTGTAGTCCCTACAATCCTGTGTCGTGGGAGGTAATTGAATCATGGGACCAGTTTCCCATATGCTATTCTCATGATAGTAAACTATCACGAGATCTAATGGTTTTACAAGGAGCTTCCCCCTTTGAACGGTTTTCATTCTTCTCCTTCCTGCCATGATGTTAAGAAGGGCATATTTGCTTCCCCTCCTGAGGCTTCTCCAGCCATGCAGAACCTTGAGGCAATTAAACCTCTTTCCTTTATAAATTACCCAGACTCAGGTATCTCTTTGTTAGCAGTGTGAGGACAGACTAATACACACACACTTTTCAAAAGAAGACCTACAAGTGGCCAATATACATAAGAAAAAATGCTATTCATTTCTAATCATCAGAGAAACGCAAATCAAAATCACAAAAAGATATCATCTCACACCATTCAGAAAAGTAATTATTAAAAAGTAGAAAATCAACAGATGCTGTTGAGGCTGCAGAGCAAAGGGAATGCTTATACACTGTTGGTGGGAATGTTAATTAGTCCAGCCATTTTGAAAAACAGCCTGGAGGTTTCTCAAAGAACTTAAAAAAGAGCTACCATTTGATCCAGCAATCCCATTACTGGGTATATACCCTGCAAAAACTAAATCATTCTACCAAAAAGACACATGCAGTAGTATGTTCATCACTACACTATTCAAAGTAGCAAAGATATGAAATCAACCCAGGTGCCCATCAATGGTGGATTGGATAAAGAAAATGTGGTACTTGTATACCATGGAATACTTTGCAGCCGTAAGAAAATAACTAAATCATATCTTTTGCAGTAACATGGATGCAGCCGGAGGCCATAATACTAAGCAAATTAGTGTAGAACAGAAAACCAAAGACTTACGCATGTTCTCACTTGTAAGTGGGAGCTAAACATTTAGCCCACGTGGATGTAAATACGGGAGCAACGGACACTCCGGACTATTGACTGCTAGAGTAGAGAGGATGGGAGTGGGTGTGGATGGAAAGACTGTCTTTTGGGTCCTATGTTCATTATCTGAGTAATGCCATCCATACTCCATACCTCAGCATCATGGAATATATTCTTGGATCAAACCTGCACGTGTACTCCATATATTAAAAATAAAAGTTGAAACTTTAAAAATAAAAAGAAAATACACTGAATATGTACATAAACATATGAAAAATGTGTTTTCTTTAATAAAGAGTAACTTTATTAATAGGAAGAATGAGGAGAAGGAGAAGGAGAAGAGTGGAAGAAGAAGAGAGGAATGAAAAACACGATGTCATCTATTATTACAATGATCTTTTAATTTTAATATCCTCTAGGTATCTCTGATTCTCAAACTTTATTTTTGATGTCATTTATAACTCGTTGGGAAATTGTTCAAGATATCCAGGCCTTTTCCATAGAGATTCTGGTTTAGTAGATAAGGAGTGGTTCATGAAACTGCATTTTAAACATCACCACAGGTGATTTTGCTCCAAGTGTTCTATGAACCAAAAATTGAAAGACATGCATGGACATAAATGGACATATGATTTTATATATGTCTGATTTTGTTTATATGATCATGTGATGAAAGCACTATTGTCAAGACACAATACATTTAAAGATGTGTCCTACGTTGTTTTTTTCGGTGAGTACCTCAATTAAAGACTTGGGGTACAAAAGAATAATTTAAAGATTAACCTTCAAATCAACATTTGTTGATACTATTAAAATTAAATTAAAACATCAACAAAAGTTAATCTCACAAATTGTGAACTTTTGAGTTAGTAACTGGAAATGCACTCAAAGCATCATGTTATTGTATTTATAACAGAATGTGGCTTTCTTTTGAGACTCTCTGAAATAAAACAAGAAATATTACTTTTGCTGTATTTTTCCAAAATATTTAACAAATGGGATATCTGAGCAATATGCCTCAAAACCTAGTCTTCTTCATACATGTCGACAACATTTGTCTATATACCACTTGTGCTAATACCTACATGGTATTTTTTCTGTTAGCAGATTTTAAATCAATTCAATTCTCTTTATTTTAGACCTACTCTAAGGAATAATATCTGCCAAGCAATTGATTTGAGGTTCTTGACAAATTTGTTCTAATTAGCATTAAATGGAAAATAATTTGTGAAATAAATGATTCATCAATATGACACGACATAATTTTGCATATTATTGTTGTTGTATATGTTAGTGTTTTACAAGCATTGAAATGTTTCAGACCATATTGATATTTTTTTAAAAACAATTTTTTGCACAATGTTTGTGAGAGATAAATAGCAAAATGAAACTCTTAACTACATGTCATAGAGAAATGCATATCGCAATTCTTCCTTCAAATGGTAGTGTATTCAAAATTTAACTATTAAAAAATGGATGGGGTTTACCCGTTAAAGCCATGATTAATGGGAAGAATATCACAGAAGGAAAGATATAATATTATAAAACCGAGCCTCATGTTGAGTTGGCCTCATCACATACTTTAAATATGTGCGAAAACATGGACATGTTTCAATACCCTGCCTGTTGCCCACTCGAAAGTATCTCAATATATGATTTGATATAATTCTGCTTCATCTCTTTTTATGTTTTGTTCAACTTTTAAACATAAGGTGACTACTGAAAACATTGTTGAACCCTTGTATTAATTCCTCATTAAACATCCATGTGTATTTTTCAAATTAATATTTCACTTGAAGCTGCATGTTCTTATTTATGTAAAATTAAAGTTAAAGAATAAGTTTATTTTCAGAAAAACAACTCTTTTTAGCTACTTTTTATAATATTTATTTAGGGAAAAATTATAAGAAAATATAACTTTATTGGTAAAATATTTCTAGATCTTACATTGAAAATATGCCTACTGATTTTGACATGAAATTCTCTTTCAAGTTCAAGAATTAAAAGGCGCTTTCCCTTAGCTAGTATTTATTCATTTTTTATATTGTTTACTTTCAGCAATTGATTATTTTTACCTCTAATAATAGTGAAATTTACTGAATGCTCATTGTATGCTATGCGTGCCCTAATGTATTAGGCTACTTGAACTTCATGGTTAGCTATGATGCAGATATAATGAACACAATTTCAAAGACATGAGAATTTTAATGTTTTAATTATTTCAGTGACAAAGCCAGCATTTGAATTCAAATCTAACTATATCTTATAGCGGAATACAGTTAGAAGTATATAGAGTGAATCTGTTACTAGAGTCAAAAAAAATTAAAAACCATATTATATTAAAACATTCTCTTTTCCGACAATATAAGGAATTCAAAAACATCCAAATAAGATGTTTTAAAAATGCTGCATATGTAGAACAATAGATTAACTGGAATGTACCCATAACCCACCATAAACATTGACCTAAAAAACCTTGGCTTTTCCACTAGTTTTAAAAGTGAATTGCATATCAGTTTCTTACCTGCTTACAGCAATCCTCTCTTTCACATAAGTAATTACTACTCTCGTCTCCATCAGCAGAGGGATCCCTAGCATACATATTTTTATAGATAACAACAGAAGTTCTCCCTTTATCTAAACTGAATCAAATTTTTCTTCCATGAATTTACTTTTCTATCAACCAGTATGCTTAGAATTTGTACTAATAATTCCACACTAAGAGTATAATTTTTTGTTATAAACTACAAGAAATTTATCAATGTCTTGAAAAAATATCGTTACATATATATAAAAGGTATTTTAAGTAAATTGCTTAAAGGTAATGTGATGGGTAATATTGTCACCTTGATTGGATTGAAGGATGCAAAGTATTGTTCCTGGGTGTGTCTGTGATGGTGTTACCAAAGGAGATTAACATTTGAGTCAGTGGGCTGGGAGAAGCAGACCCACCCTCAATCTGGGTGGGCACCATCTAACCAGCTGCCTGCATGGCTAGAATAAGGCAGGCAGGAGAGATGGAAGAGCAGACTTTCTGAGTCTTCTGGCATTCATCTTTCTCCCGTGCTATATACTTCCTGCCTTTGAACATCAGACTCCAAGTTCTTCAGCTTCTGAACTCTGAGTTACACCAGTGGTTTGCCAGCGGCTCTCGGACCTTTGGCCACAGACTGAAGACAACACTGTTGGATTCACTGCTTTTGAGGTTTTGGGACTCAGACTGATCCACTACTGGCTTTCTTGCTCCTCAACCTGCAGACGGCCTATCATAGGACTTTAATTTGAGATCGTGTGAGTCAATTCACCTTCATAAACTTCCCCTCTACACACATGCATCCTATTAGTTCTGTCTTTCTAGAGAACCCTGATTAATACAGGTAAATAGAAACATACGGGTAAAAGACATCTAATGATTTGGAATATTGCAAATTAATTCGAAAAGAGGAAGAATCAAATCCTAAAAGTATCAGTTATCAGATATTGAGCATTTCTTGCCAACACTGGAAAAATCTAATTTGGTGATATTTACAGGCTGTGCTGTATTTCTTGCCAGCGGGAGGTATTTAGTTAGAAGAATAGGCCATGTTGTGAATAGCACATCCTCATTAGGACCAAGGACTAATGGAAATTTCTTTCCTATTTTATACCTAATTACTGAAAATTTTTGGACAAATTTATTTTTGAATATTTGGACAAACACACCATATCTGGAACCAACATATCTTTTTATGGCCAAAATATAGTTGAAATTCAGTATCAGTTTAATCTCCACTTACATCTTCACATTAAATATCAAATTAAAATGCAATGCATTCTCAAATTGGGATATTCAGAATCACAAAAACAATTTGGAAAAGATGCAGTGTTATCATTTAATAAGAACAATAAGTCAGACATAGTGCTAAGCTTCTTATCTTTATTTCTCACCATACTATATATGCAATAATCAAAGAAAGTGAGATACTGCTAAGAAGTTCAGAATCAAATGTGTCTTAAATTCAATAATATATTCTCTTCATGTCTGAAATAGCTAGTCTAATCTTGTTTTGTGATATAAATATTCTCATATATTTAGTTTTTAGTACCCATGTTCTTGAATTACACAAATATTGGAAGATCAATAGTGTATATGTAAGGAAATAGATGCTTAAGGCTATTAAGAAATCACCAAAGGCTCCATAAAACACAGGATCATTTACTCCAAGTTTGGGTACAGTAGTGGTAGCTAAAGAGATATTTTTATTATGCTATTGAAGTTATTTGGATAACTCTTATCTTAGTTTAAACTGTTTTTATGCCCAAACTAACAAAAATGATTTCTCATTTTCTTTTCTTTTCTTTTCTTTTCCTTTTTTTTTTTTTTTTTTGAGACGGAGTCTCGCTCTGTCACCCAGGCTGGAGTGCAGTGGCGCTATCTCGGCTCACTGCAAGCTCTACCTCCCAGGTTCACGCCATTCTCCTGCCTCAGCCTCCCAAGTAGCTGGGACTACAGGCGCCCACCACCTCGCCAGGCTAGTTTTTTTTTTTTTTGTATTTTTTTTAGTAGAGACGGGGTTTCACCATGTTAGCCAGGATGGTCTGGATCTCCTGACGTCGTGATCCGCCCGTCTGGACCTCCCAAAGTGCTGGGATTGTAGTCTTGAGCCACCACGCCCGGCCGATTTCTCATTTTCAAGAACATGCTAGAAACAAAACATTTTAAATTTATAATTACCATATGCAGCATACAGGGTTGATGCCTATTATTTTTTAAAAGAATAAATTATAAATCTACCTTAGATACCGATTCTCCACAATCTAAAGAGAGAATATCATCCTTAAAAAAAAACAAAAACAAAACATAACACGGCCGGGCACAGTGGCTCATGCCTGTAATCTCAGCCCTTTGGGAGACCGAGGTGGTCAGATCACCTGATGTCAGAAGTTGGAGACCAGCCTGGTCAACATGGTGAAACCCTGTCTCTACTAAAAATACAAAATTGGCCAGGTGTGGTGGCGCATGTCTGAAATCCCAGCTTCTCTGGAGGCTGAGGCAGCAGAATCACTTGAACCCGGGAGGCAGAGGTTGTAGTGAGCTGAGATGGTGCCATTGTACTCCGTCCTGGGTGACAAGAGCAAACAAACAAACCATAATGTTATACTGAAGTGTTCTGAAAACACAGAAAAACTTTTGTATTTCCTTCTTAGAAGGTGAGGGCACACTTATTAGGCATGCTGGCTATATGAGTTGGCACCAGAGAAGGCCCATTAAGATAGAGCTAGATTCAGTTGAGCAGTGTGTTAAGCGACAAAAGGAATATTGTCAGAGGAGTGAATGTGCACTGGAAGTAAAGAGAAATCTCCAAGTCACTATTATTGGTATAGCTTAAGGGATGAGGATCACAGGTGACGATAAATTAAAATGATAAAACAGTTCAGGGAATAAAATTCACTGCAATGAAATAATGATATCAGGATATGGGTACCTTCTTACTAAATATTGAAAGAATGTTACACTTGTGGGTTGATTATTTTTAATCCCCTTTAAAATAGACTACACACTCCTTCCTCAGCCCAGCAAGGCTTTGTGCAACCTAGTCTCTGCCACATCTCTAAACATTTACTCCCATTGCCTTCCTCTCTCACCATATTTCATGCCTACTGACTTTATTCCTATAATATAGTAGATCCTATTCCTGTTTTCCATAAGGGTACAGGCCTAGGAACCTGTACCCAAGAGGTTCATATTAGTTTCTGCTTGTTATCTAGATTTTTACTCAAACTCCATGTCTCTTTAAAGTAGCTTCTTGACCATCACATTGCAGTCCTCGAGCTGCCCAGTTCCAAAGACACACAGGCATATATTATAAATATCACCTACCAAATAGCTCAGCAATAATCATTTTATTTGTTTACTTATTGTTTTTCTCCCCCACAGAATGTAAGCTCATTCAAAGTATTCAGGGGAGTTGCTTGCCCTATTAACAACTGTATTACAACGTTTTAAAAGTCCCTGGAACATTGTAGGCAAAAAGTATGTATTGTAAATTTATTTATATTAGTTTTAATTAAATACTTCTGGAAACACAAACAAATTAGAAATTACATATCTCAGCAAATTACATATTTCTTACTTGTGTTTTATATTTACTCTGTGTCAACTGCCAATGTACTAAACATATGTTTATTCTAGGATGAAAAAGTCACTTAAACTGGACCATACCAATATTGAGGCAGAGGTAAAAAAGTGACAAAAAATACTCAGTGACACAAAGTATGTCATTTCTATTCACATCATGTTTTCTTAAGAAAGTCACTTAACCAAGGTTGACTTCAATGGGATATAGCAAGTTCTGTTGCAATGATCAGAAATGTATTATTCTAGTAGCATGTTACAGGGGCAGGTTGATTAGCATAGACTACGTTAGAATAGACGGTATACACCTTTCTGTGCCTGAAGGGAAGAAACGGAGATAACCATGAACAATAATGCAGTCTATCATGGTATTCAAATTGATATAGTCTAGGTGTAAGCAAAAAGCCATAGAATACATTATTTTCTTTCTGTCACCCCAGCTGGGGTGCAGTGGTGATATCTCGGCTCACTGCCAGCTCTGCCTCCTGGGTTCACGCCATTCTCCTATGTCAGCTTCCCAAGTCCTTGGGACTACAGATGCCCACCACCACGCCCGGCCAATTTTTTGCATTTTTAGTAAAGATGGGGTTTCACCGTGTTAGCCTGTATGGTCTCCATCTCCTGACCTCGTGATCTGCCTGCCTCGGCCTCTCAAAGTGCTGGGATTACAGGTATGAGCCATGGCTCCCAGCCAGAATACATTATTTTCTGAGTGAAGCTAAGTGAAATTTAGGGAAAGCTAAACCTGTGACCCAGCTCTCAAAATGTAATTAACACTTGATCTAAATAACATTGAAAACTCCTTCTAAACATACGTATTTTAAAAAACTAAGTTATCATTATGAGAACACTTTTATTTTGTGTACACTTAAGAATTTTAAAAAGCCAAAATATCCACAATGTTATGAAGCATTTAGCAGAGATAGTAAAATGAGACTAGCATATGAGAATCAAAATTTAAAAGATGCTAGTTAATTTTTAGACGATAATTATTTGAACTTAAGATACTTTTCCACAAGCTCTAAATATGTGTTTATCTTTGACCTAACAAAGAGAAGATTAGCTAAGCAAATTAACAGATCACATAAATATATGGGAGCATATTTAATCTGCTTAAGTCAATATTTTTAAATAGAATCACTTATTAATTTTGATTAATAAATGATTGATATTATTTCTAAAAAATATATATACTTGTCAACTGGACAGCTGTTGATACGTATGAGAAGAATACTGGGAAGCTAATTAGCAATGCTGGTTTTTATCATGATTGTCACTAGTAAGCAATACTTCTTTGGAAATAAAGATTGACCCCAGTGTTTCAGTTTTATATTCTGTACAATATTAAGATTGAGTTACAGCATTGATTTGAAAGTTGTGCTCCATGGATATTTGGAATTTGCTTGGTTGTTTTCAAGGAATATCAAGAGATGAGAATATGGTGAAAGGGAGAGTAGAAAATTTTTTAATCTTTTCTCCAAATGAAGAAATTATTTTTTAGTCCATTCTATATAATGAAGAACGAAGATATTTTTCATATAAAAATAGAAAACAGAACATAATGTGCGAACAAAACGTTAGAGATCATGTGCTTTCTATAAAAATATTTACATATATAGTAAAATGAGAAGTCACATATATGAATTTCATGACTCCTAGGTCTATGAATTTTAGGGACTGGGGCAGACTGGTAGGTTAGGGTCTGTCACAAAAAGTTTTACACACTCCAATTTGTTTCACAGAATCATCTTTTAAAAGGTTTAAAAATGCATTCTGGTTACTATGACCTATTTTGTGCTATGAAAACTAATTCTAAGTGATCTGAAGTTGTCCTGAGCCATTTCACTTAAAGAAGGGATACAAATGTGTGATACCATGCACTAGTCAAGTCATTAACCTACCAATTAATAGTATTGCCTTGTAAACATTGTTCTGACACAAGATTTTTTGTTTTGTTTTGTTTTTGTTTTTGTTTTTGGTTTTGGTTTTGAGAGGGAGTCTCGCTCTGTCGCCCAGGCTGGAGTGCAGTGGCGCCATCTCGGCTCACTGCAAGCTCCGCCTCCTGGGTTTAAGCCATTCTCTGCCTCAGCCTCCCAAGCTGCTGGGACTACAGGCTCCTGACATCATGCCCGGCTAATTTTTTGTATTTTTAGTGGAGACCGGATTTCACCGTATTAGCCAGGATGGTCTCGATTTCCTGACCTCGTGATCTGCCCGCCTCGGCCTCCCAAAGTGCTGGGATTACAGGCGTGAGTCACCGTGCCCGGCCCTGACACAATTTTAAGCTTGTCATCACACTTTATTGGTAGCATGAGGTGATGATTTGCATCTTATCTTCATGAGACCCACGAGAGGACTCTGCCATTGGAGTGGATTACATAGTAAAATTAGGACCATATTCAATCTTCCATTTTTGACTCCCTGATTCCATGGTGTTTCATGCACAGAATAATAATCCCTGACCCAAAATAAAAAGCAAATTATGGTACCTCATGCAGAGGGGGAATAAATAATGAATACATCCAGCTTCTTAAAACCCATTCTATAAGGCAGCCTTGAATGCTATTATTATTCTTTCTTTAATACTGCTGCTTTATAGTTTATCTTCCCTCAATAAATTTTGATTTTAAGAATGATCATTTTAGTCCTGTGAGTCATTTGCTGTAGCAATTGCACCCTTTCTAACTGCCACCATTAATGTGCCTGTTCACATGCACACAGATACACAGACACACAAACCTACAGTTCCTATTACCTAACATACCACACCTTTCGCTATTAAGTGACAATACAAAAATTAATGTACCGATGAGGGAATATAGCTAGGATCCTGAGACCCGGAAGAAAATATTGATAATATCAAAATAGAGATTGCTTATGTTCTTCAGAGACAAAGAAGAGTGTCCAGATGCTGCAGGACCCAAGCAAGAGTTTTGGGGCCAGATAAACCAGTGTTTAGCATTCACTCTGCATTTATTCTCCTAGTAATCCTAACCAAAGTGCTTAACCCCTTAAGGCTTACATATAAAAGGAAGAAAACAATGCCAGCCCTGTTCCTACCTTGCTGTGTGAGTATAACAAATAAATTATATTTATCTATTCTATCCATCTATATATCTAAATACATATCTAAACCTTAACATTTTCTGGTTAGTGATCCATAATATCCCCTCTACACACCAAATACCGTTTTCAGTGTTAAAGAATTCAAACTACTTTGACATTTTTGGAAGTGCCATATTGCTAAATGTAAAATTTTTAATAAATTAATGGTCTACTTTGAGAGAGTGTTCTTTTAGAATGTATAGATAGTGACTTGGAGAATTGCTACACTTAATTTAAAATAAGACAAAAAGTAAAGGAGAGACAAATAAATAGACAAGCAAGAAAGTTGGAATCGAAGAAATTAATACTTATTATACCATATTTGAACATTATTTAAATACTTAATCACAACTTTTTCAGATAAACTTTAAATTTTTAAAACATATATGATCACATGAGTAGAGACACAAAATTAAGTGTTACTGCATTATAGATTTGATTCAGAAAGCATAAAACAGATTTGATTTGTCCAATAAAGCTCTGTTAAATATGCATTTAATCCCTTTTCATTAATTTGTTAATAGTAAACTAGTGATATGGAAGTAATTGTATTAGGAATACTGGGGGTATGCAAATGTAAATAAATAGAGACACAGCCTCCAGTTGGGTGCATAACACAGGAGGGCAGTATTCTTGAGCACCAATAATTAAAGCCTAATAGTGCTATGTACCGGATAACAAAGGAGATAAACAAAGCGGAGATAAAAAGGTTTCAAGTGTTTCAAAGTAAAAGACTTTAGTACAGGATATCCTAGAAAGCATTACTAGGGAAATGGCATTTGAGAATAAAAAATGTAGGACTACGTTAACATGTACAGATGTGGGCAGATGGTATTGCATTTGTAATAAATATTGCAAGGAAAGTATAGGCGTGGGGGAAAATGAAGAGTAGGGTTTTTCTTATATCTTTCACATTCTTTTGGCTGTTTAAAGACCTTTTCTTCTCTACTCTCCTTTACAGGTTGTGTCCTCTTTTCCTAACATTTCCCTTGCCTCTTTCAAGTGATCCACAGCTAATTCATAATCTACTTATAGAGTTTATATTCTCAGCTTGAGTAGGAGACACTAAATAAAATAAGAAATTATATTTGATATTTTAACATGTAATTTGGAGAAATTAAAATCAGGTAATATATTCAAGAGTGCATCATGAAGGTGGTGTATATAACCAGAGTAATAAAAAGGCATTTCCTAGGATGTACAATTTTATCTAAGAGCATGTATGGAAAGAAAATAAAACAAAAAGAATGGCAATACAGCACTGGTGAACTAGAAGTAAAATCATGTAAACATGCAGAATCATTTGAGTTAACGAAAGGGAGTTTGTGGGGATATTTTGAAGGATTAGAGGCAAGAATGATAGTCTAAATCATGTTATTAAAGGCCCTACTGCTGTGGATTGTAGATTAGCAAGAATGGAAGCAGGGAAGCCTGTTGTAGCCTGTTGCCTGAACTCATGCTAGAAACAAGAGAGTCTTAACTAAGAAAATTTCGGAAGAATGGCCAGAATTGGTCACCTTTGAAATACATTTTTAGAATAAAACAAATAATCATTATGAAATAGACGAAGAGGTGAAAAAATAAAAGTAATCAAGGAAGACTAGGAAGTTTTGGGTTTATAGATGTATCCTATCTCATAATTGAGATTGAAAGTTCTAGGGGAGGAAAAGTCTTACTGAAAGTTTCAAGAATTATGTTTTTTATCTATTAATTTTGAGAAGGTTATTAGACTTCTTTGTGGAACTTTAAGGAGAAAAATACATGCACTTGGATTGCCAGGTAAAGGGAGGCTAAGAAATTTAATCAGCCTTTCAGAGCTTATTATGGCCCTCTGGTGATGGGGCGGGGGGGAGAAAAAAAAAAGAGGGACTTCTAAAGTATGCAATTGATTAATAAAAAGCCCTAGATTTGGCACACTAGTGATCTTTGGTAATTTAACAGTAGTGATTTTTATGGAGAGGAGACATTTGCCTGTCAGGATAAGTTAATTAGAAAATAAATCATGAGAATGTGCAGACACTGAGTGTACATAGTTTGCGGGGCAGGTTTTCCTATGAAGCATAGGGGGAACTATGGAGATAGTATGAGGGGAAGAGAGGTGGGCAGTGCATACTTCCCTGAAAGATAAGCATAATAGAACTATATTGATAAGCATGATAAATAAAAGGAGAAAATATCAGAAGTAAAGTCTTGAGAGTACTAAAAAAAGTACACTAAGTAATCAGGGTCACCACTTTTAGTTTATCAAGAAGGAAGACCTTGATGATGAAAGCATGAGGCTAGCGTGATTTGGTAGATAGGAAATGTGTCAGTTCTTGTCTAATAGTTTTCATGTTTGGGATGAAATTTGAAAAGTTTGCCATTTTATTAGAGTAAGGCAGTCAAGAAAGTACTTACTGAAGGTCTGAGGTGAATGAAAAAATATATTAGTTATTTGGGACAGTGTGAAGTGCTAAAAGGTTTCCAGGTGGTGATTGTACCCATTTGAACTCTTTTGACAGGAATTCAGTGTGACACCAGTCAGCTCTTTTTTAATTTTGATTTTTCCCTGGCAAGTTAAACTGCTGGGACAATATCTAGATGGGTCTGGGAGATGACCAGTCTGACATGAACTCTTCCACTTTCAAAGAACTGACTTGACTCAAGAGGATAAATCTAGGACCTAGCATTTAGGTGAGATATCATATATTAAAGTGAATAATTAAATACATATGATGCACATAGTTTATTAAATGACACTCTCATAATTGCAACAAATATGGAAAGAAAAATGATGGGAAGAATGTGAAATAAAAAATAACTTTCATGAAAGTAAGTAAAACAAGAATATCTATGCAATGAAAGAATCGATTTGAAGCTTTCAGCCTGATTCAAACTGATCTTTATACAGAAACAGGGAACAAATTATATTGGAAAAAAAATATTGGCTACAATTTGGTTTTTGTGTGTGCTTTCACATTTGAAATTAACAACATAAAAATAAATGAAGCAGAAATATTTCAAAGCCAAAGATAACATTTTCATCAAATTTATCAATGTAAATGGCCAAAATTAGGTTCTTCTGAGAGTTTATTTTATTCAGTTTTGTTTTTGATTCACTTTTCTGATAGTTTTCATTGATGTAATAAAAATCATGAACCGTAATTTTGAAATTGTTTTCCTATTAAGATATGGTCATCTGTGGACCTTTTTATTTAAAGTGTTAGAATTTTTAAAGTCATATTAAATAATTAGTTTACTGTGAACAACTTAGGAAGATACTTTGTTTTAAAGAAGTAACATATAATAAAGTATAGATGGCACTTTAACAATTTAATTTTTATGTGAGCAGTGAAGTCAGGTTTCGTATCTCAGTTGGCAGGAGAAATAATAATTGAATATTAAAAAAATATAAAACATTATTAAAGCCAGAAAATTTTAGGTGAATGAAGATGGATCATGCACTATCCCAAAGTAGGAAGCAGCATAAAATTCATAAACTCATTGGTTAGGAACTTGGTCTGTAGTGAACAGCTGATCTGTTATTTTCTGGTGTGATTGCTTTGCAGTTTAGTTTCAGGAGGAGCATGTTCATTGAACACTAAATTTGAACTCAGTAACTGATGTTCATTTGAAAACTTTGGCCCCTGAGCATTTTTTTCCTCACCTAGCTCAATAAATATCACACATAACAGTTTCCTAAGATATACAATACAGGTAAAGTAATTATTAAAATATCTAATATATGGTAGATATTCGGTAAATTTAACTATTTCCCCCTTTCTTTTTGTTTTTTTTGTATTTTACTTTATCTCCAATGGTTTTATTAAATTCAAACATCAAATTTGAGAATGTCTTATACATCCGTAAACTCATATTTTCTATGAGAAAGTATGAATTTTCTCTGTTTTCTTAGAGCAGCAGTTGCACTTGATTACCTATGACCAATTTACAGCAAAATCTTTCAAGATAAAAATGACAAATTGGGAAAAAGATGTATATTTAAAATTTCAAGTAATTTTAAGATACTCAGGGTTTACCTAACTTTAAGCTGCTACTTGCATTAAGACATGTGTCAAAAAGTCTAGTTGGAATTTCAACCTACCAATCTGTGAAGAAACCCTGTATGTCCCTCAATTCTCATAAATGATATTGACACTATAGGGATTAAAGTAATAAATTCTTATAGACACAATAAAACCATGGCATTTAAATTAATGTGACTCTAGATATTTAACAACAATCTAATAAAATAGAAAAGAAAACCCAGAAAATACTTTACAGAAGCTCAAAATTTAGTTAATAACAAGCAACCACAAATAATCCTTCTTTCACTAAAAGAAAGAAGGATTATTCAGTAAAGAGTCAATAAATTCTCAAGTAGGTAACTAGTTGGGATTTTTAAAAAAATGCAACAGCCTCAATACCTACTCACATCTTATAGCCAGCAAACTAAAAATGTGTTGGAGGTTTAAATGTAAAACATATAATTAAAAATAATTTACAGAAAAAGTAAAGTTAGGATAATATATATTTGGAAAATGGCTTTGTTAGATTGTCCTGAGTGGAGGGAAGGGGTAAAACATATATTTAACAAAATATACATTTTTTTAACTAGGAAAAATATTGCAAATTGATATTAAAGTCAATTGTCTATATTATTGCTTTACAGAGAAACCTTAAAATCACAAAGGAAAACAAATTAGCACATGCATGAACAGAGGTGACCAGAATTTTGTTTGGTAGCTAATTAAGGGAAACATGAGCTGGGCGCGGTGGCTCACGCCTATAATGCTAGCACTTTGGGAGGCCGAGATGGGCGGATCATGAGGTCAGGAGATCGAGACCATCCTGGCTAACACGGTGAAACCCCGTCTCTACTAAAAATACAAAAAACTAGCTGGGTGAGGTGGCGGGCCCCTGTAGTCCCAGCTACTCGGGAGGCTGAGGCAGGAGAATGGCGTAAACCCGGGAGGTGGAGCTTGCAGTGAGCTGAGATCCGGCCACTGCACTCCAGCCTGGGCGACAGAGCGAGACTCCGTCTCAAAACAAAAAACAAAAAACAGAAAAAACCCATGAATGTAGCCAATTAATATATTATTAATGAATATATATAAATAATATATTAATAATTGTATTATTTAGAATTCATTAAAATGAAAATTAGGAACTTCTTGTTGTTGTTGTTTTGTCTATTCAGCAGAAAGTGATAAGGCCCAATATCGATAAGAATGTGGAACAATGAACACGATCAGACAATAGCAGAGAAAGATTAAAATGTACAGATTATCTAGCAGGCAATATGATTCTATTTTGTCAAATCTATATTAAAGTATCTACCCTATGACCTAAATATTTAGCTTCTAGGAATTTATGTGGAATAATTAATAGTCAAGTAAAAATTTATAGTGGATATTTTTATGTTGAAAAAACTGGTTTCATAGCAAAGTATTTAAACTACTTAATGCATAAGGTAGAATAAAGCATAACTATTAAAATGATTTTGTTACTGGTTCTTCATATATTTTCCAAAAAAGAAATTCAGGTTTGAATTTATTACGAACAAAATAAACCTGCTTGATAAATTTTATTATAAAAACATAAAAACATTATAATCAAATATGAAGAGAGTTTTATTCTGAGCTTTGGCATTTAGAATAATTTTTATTTTACCATTTACTCTTTCTGTACGTATACCAATAATTTTATCAATAAAAAACAGAATGTTACCCTATTTATATTGATATCCATGATGGAATTATGACACTTTTAAAATGTTATTTTAAGTTTTATTTTTAATTGTAAAATATTATTTCATAAAAAATACTAAAGAATTTAGGGAAGTTAACATTTGTCAAAATATACATGGCTAAAATATATATTTTTAAGTGGATGAAACCAAAATAAATTAAAATCAGATGTTACGGCAGCAGCAGTCACAGTGGTAGTACAGAGAATCAGCAGGGATTCATTTTAGAAATCAATAAACTTGGCGCCCTCAGAGTGATACATAAAGAAAATGTTATCATGTTTTGTAAAAATTGTGAAAAAGTATTTCTATACAGAAAAGAAATCAAAAACTCCTTCTGCAATGGAGAAAATACTTTAATCAGCCACACCCCACAAATCATGTACAAACAAAACCAAAATGATAATAAGACTATTAATTTCCAAATATTCTGTAAGTTGTGTTTTGTAGTATTTTAAACACTTCTAAGTCTTTAGCACTGAAACATAAACAGAACACATGCTTCAAAATTGGAAATAGTAGTTCTTTTTAATCACTCAGAATTACACATTTTATAGAATTACACCATCCAACTAGAGTTTTAGTACAGTTTGGAATTTAAAAATCACAATTTCTGTGATTAGACAGTGCTTAGGAGACAAGGATAAATGTGGCAATTCTTGAAAATGTATCATGAACAAAATGTGTCCGTCCAAACTAGAAAATTCATAACATATTTTATTGGCATTTTACATGAGGCTTACTTCTCTTCTCACTCTACACTCTAAAGAAAGTCTGCCACTTTACAGACAATGATTATCTAATTTCAGCAGCAAGTACTGTTGGGTTTGTGGTATTTTATAGGTCAAATATCACTTCCATGCAGTAGATATTTATAGCGTTCTACTTTCCTGGAGAAATGCTGATATTGCAATACTATGCTTAACTTGTGAGCTCAGGTAAGAGATTGGGTTGATAACATTAGTTCTAACTTTTACATTTTTACCTTTCTTCCTTTTTAGTCTGTTTTTGCAAATCATTTTATCTACCTGTTTGCACATATGTCATGCCTATTAATCCAGGGAAATTTCTGTTCCTTCTTTTCTTGTCTTGCAGCATGCACTTTACCTTGACAGCTGCGAAATGAAAATAAATTGTGTCAGATTATTCCTCTACCTAAGCAAGCTGATAAAAATGTATAGTGTTATTGTTTTGGAAGGTTTTCTTCTTTCTAAAATCCCAGGAAAAGCAATGCATTCATGCAATGCTCACACAAGTTCAAAAGCACTGAACACTGCCTGTGATATGCAGAATTGCTAGCACAAATCTTTCAGTTATGAGTGGAGTCCACTCAACCCTAAAGGAAATCTGTTACTGACTCAATGTTAAATATTTCATAAGAATCACATGAGATGCTGTAAGCAGCCTAAATGAAGTATAAGTTACATGAAATTCAATTCACCATTCTTATTCAAGTTTATATTTAAAGAGATTTTCGAATGTATACATTAATTTAACACTACTACAATTACATAGATAACCCAAAAAATTGTGTATCTATACCACAATTATACTGGTTTAGCACACTAAAAATAACACACACACACACACACACACAGAGAGCACACTTTTGTAGCAGTATATAACTACTATGCATTTAATGTTTCAGGAAAATTTTGTTAAGTAGTACTTGAAAAATATTGTTGCAATATTTAATACCCAATATTAAAGTTTCAAATAATATCTCATAAAATAGACTTCATTACTAATGCAAACTAGTGTTTTGTCAAGGGGATGTTAGTTGTTATTTTATTTTTAAAGGAAAATATATTTTAGAATATATAATTAAAGATAAAATTTGAATTTTATATTAATAACCAAAAATTGTCCAGGTATGGTGGTTCACACCCGTAATCCAACTACTTTGGGAGGCCTAGGCAGGTGGATCGTCTGAAGTTGGGAGTTCAAGACCAGCCTGGCCAATATGGTGAAACACCATCTCTACTAAAAATACATAATTAGCCATGTAAGGTGGCACACACTTGTAGTCCCAGCTACTCGGGAGGTTGAGACAGGAGAAATGCTTGAACCCAGCACTGTGGAGGCTGCAGTGAGCCGAGATCGTACCACTGAACTCCTGCCTGGGCAAGACAGAGCAAGACTCCATCTCAAAAATAAATAAATAAATACATACATACATACATACATACATAAACAAACCACCAAAAATTGCATGTGACTTTTGATAACAGGGATTTTAAAAAGTGTGACCTTAAAAAATGAGAGCTTCTAATTTCATCACATAAGAAGAAACATACACATGAGTTGGCCAGAGTTAGTATCAAACCATGTTAGTGTCATCAAGAATACAGACTCTCTTCTCAGTCCGTATTCTATGCTTACGTCTGCATAGTCCCAAGATGGCTCCAGTTATAACAATAATATTTTAAGTAATGAGAAAATAAGAGAGAAAAAGGCAATAAAGAAAATGTATGCACAGACTGACAGGTAACATTGACTCCTAACTTACCTGCTTTAAGAATCTTTTATGAATGTTCCACCCAAAATTTTAATTTACATCCATTAGACAGAAGTTAGTCTTATGGAAGGCACTACGAAGGACAATGAAGAATGGCTTTTCAAGTGGTCGTTTTATTGTATCCAATACAATTATGATCTCTTATGGGTGGGCCACTGGTAATTTGAACCCACAACATACATTGAAAGAATATAAACTCATGTTATACTATCTATCTTCTGATTAGTATGTTTTGTTAGTTTTTACTGAAGAATCACAAATTTCCTGTTATGACCCTGCTTACCTACATTTGGAATTATCTTTACTCCTAGCTCCCATATATCTACATCCCATATAATGGCAATTCCCTTTTTTATATGTCATCTCCTCCCATGTATGCTTGATCTCTTGAACCTACAATTGGCCATGTGTGAAATGTTTATTTTTATAAACACATAGGCCTTAAGATATTTTGAACAGAAATGATGTTCTCTCATCTATTAAAGCAATTAATTAAATTATTATGTAACATTTAATTATCATTATATATTAGGATGATGCAATGTCAAATTCTCTTTGCCCATATTAGTCTAAGAATGCAGGACCATTTAATATATTCCACTGAATAATACAATCAATTGAACTTATTTTAGCTATGAGTATATAACAACTTACTGATCACAAATGTCTAAGTTAAAAAAAAACACAGCATGTTTGAAGCTAGTAAAAGCACGATTTATGGAAGAGAGAAAGTAATTTCTTTAAACCTGTATTATTTTATACAGATGAAATTCTATTCTATGGCCTTATTTTACTTCTTTGAAAGCTTCATGAAATGCAAATTAGAAGCTCAATAAAACATCTCTACACACATAGAGGAATAGCTAAAACATAAAAGAACAACAATGCCAATTATTGCTGAGTATGTGAAACATTTAGAACATTTGTTCATTGTTGGTTCAAATCTAAAATTGTACTACAGCTTTGCTTTGGAAAACAGTTTGACTGTTTTTTATAAAGTTTTAATATGCACTTACCGTAAGTAAAATGAAAATATATTTACGTAACAATTTATGTACACATGTTCATAGCAACATTCATCAAAATGTAACAAATCTTGGAATATCTATGAACTGGTGAATAGATAAATAATGATGAATGAATAACAAAGAAATGCTAGGGATATTTACAAAAACATAAATGAATCTCAGCAACATCCTTCCAATTGACTTAGTCATATTAGATTATATATTATAATTCCTTATATATGCAACTTTAAGGCAAAAATACAGTGATAGAATGCAGGCCAATTTCATCATTAGACTGGGGCTAGAGAGGAGGCATCAACAGCAGAAGGCACAAGAGAATATTTTGGGGTGGTGAAAACAGTTTACATCTATATTGGGTGCTGGTTACACAACTGGACTTATTTGCGTAAACTCATGGAAATTTGTATTTAAAATTAGTAAATTTTATTATATGTAGATTAAACCTCATTAGCAATTTAAAAATGTTTTAAATTTATTTTTTCTCTTTCTTTCTCCTTTTCCTTCCTGAAAAAAGCAGTCCAAAGCCACTAGGAGAGGATGAATAAAGTAGAGCCTTATGCTACTATAGTGGAGAAAGCGGGGTCACATTAGCTCAGAAGAAGGTGGTGAGTGCTTCCATGCCAGAGCGTGATGGTCTGGCCTAGCCAAAACAGGATGTTACATCAAATATAGACTGAAACTTCTCCTATATACAAGCTCAGGTATGGTAACTAGAATTAACATGGGGACAATCACCTGATAAAAAACATAGCATCACTTCTCTGATATTCCTACCAATGATGCCTGAAAATAATCTAAACAAAAAATATCAAAGAAACACAGATTGGAGGACATTATGCAAAATAATTGGCAAAAACTGTCAAGATCTTCACAATCAAGGCAGAAGATCAAAATGATAGAAGCTTATAAGATATAACAACAAATTCAATGCATGATATGCATAATACTAGATAATAATACAGATCATTTATCCAAAAGGTACATATTGTAGAAAACTGACGAAACTTGAATACTTATAGAAGTAGAGTCTAAGGAGTAGATAGATAGTAGTAACAAAATTTTAAAATGCTAGGTGCAATGACTTGTGTCTATAATCTCAGGACTTGAAAGGCTGAGGAAGGAGGATTCCTTGAGCGCAGGAGTTCAAGACCAGACCCTGTCAACGTAGTGAGACCCCAGACTCTACAATTCTTTTCTTTTCTTTTTTTTTTTAATTAATGTGGTGTCATGCCTGTAGTCCTAGCTGCTTGAGTGGCTGAGGTTGGAGAATCATTTGAGCCAGGAGGTGGAGGCTGCAAAGAGCACAGATGGAGCACTGCACTTCAACCTGGGCAATAGAGTGAGATCCTGTCTCAAAACATAAAAATAAATAAAATTTAAAAATACAGTTTTAATATTGTGTATATTTTTGTTGTAGCTATGTAACATTTTTGTTATGGAAATAATATACAAAAATATTGAGGCAAAATATTGGAAATTATATACAAAAATATATAAGGAAATATTAGGAATTTCTTTTTGAATGGTTCATAAATTTTTCGAAAGTTCTTGAACTGTACTTTTGTAAGTTTGAGATAATTTCTACCTAAAATTGAATAATATACTACTGAATTCCAATAATTAACAGCACAATAATGTCACATTATTCTGAGACAGATTAGTTGAATATGATTGATAGCTAGAAACAGTTCCTAATTTTAATATTTTAATTCATTAAAAAGAAACATGTTGGAATTTAAGGAAAAATCATACAAAGTATACGTAATATATCAATATTTGAAATCATCACATAATATACTGTAAGTCAATAGTTTGAGCTTTGAGGCATATCATCTATGGTAGTTTAAAGATGGAAGACTCAGAAGTGGTTTTTAATTATTTCTCAGTCAAGTAAACGTTCATACCCTTACTTTCTCCACATTTTATACATTTTTATTTAGACATTATGATTCACCCTTTTAGTGTTCAATTGTATGATTGTACATGTTTTTTCATGTTCCCACCACCAAAATTGAAGTATGAAAACAGTTCAATCACAACACCAAAATTAATATATCTTTTCACTAGTAAATTCCAAACATTTTAAACATTAAAATGTAAACATCCATGCGTTCAAATATGTGCTCATCATGCAGCATTCAATATACTTAGGCAATAGACTTAACCCGAAATTTTAGTATTCTTTGTAACCATTCCTTTCCTTCTTGGTATTATATAAGAATTTTTGTTTTGGCAAAAGGATGCTAGGAACACTGAGCACAATCAATATAGCTATTTCAACATTTCTTAAATAGTTCATTTAACTAAATGAACATTAAATGAACTTTTTAATAGCATTTTTTCATTGCGTCTTTTGTTTCTTATTTTGGAAACAAGTTATCAATCAATTCTGAAGATTACTTTTTTTTATTATTCTAACTTTCCTGTTCCTCATAATAACACATATATATAACTACTTAATATTCTATTAAATATATATTATAATAAAACATATATTTATGGTCAAATAAAATGTTGTAAAATGTGGCGCATAGTCTTTTCTTTTTTTTTTTTTTTAACCTTTTCTACACCTTTATTCCCAAAGCAATCCCTCCCCTCTCACCCCTCCCCATGATAGGCCCCGGTGTGTGATGTTCCCCTTCCCGAGTCCAAGTGATCTCATTGTTCAGTTCCCACCTATGAGTGAGAACATGCGGTGTTTGGTTTTCTGTTCTTGTGATAGTTTGCTAAGAATGATGGTTTCCAGCTGCATCCGTGTCCCTACAAAGGACACAAACTCATCCTTTTTTATGGCTGCATAGTATTCCATGGTGTATATGTGCCACATTTTCTTAATCCAGTCTGTCACTGATGGACATTTGGGTTGATTCCAAGTCTTTGCTATTGTGAATAGTGCTGCAATAAACATACGTGTGCATGTGTCTTTATAGCACCATGATTTATAATCCTTTGGGTATATACCCAGTAATGGGATGGCTGGGTCATATGATATATCTAGTTCTAGATCCTTGAGGAATCGCCATACTGTTTTCCATAATGGTTGAACTAGTTTACAATCCCACCAACAGTGTAAAAGTGTTCCTATTTCTCCACATCCTCTCCAGCACCAATGTGGCACATAGTCTTAATGGCATAGTCTTTATTCCCTCCCCACATAAAAGAAAGGAAACAAAACTTATACTTTCAAAGCTAAAAAATAGTTACATATTTACATAATAAAAACTCTACCCTCTATTTCATGGAAATATTTAATTTCACAGTAGTATTCTTGTCATCTGATGAAGTTCCTCAATTTACTGCTATTTATTTTTCATTTAATGACAAGTATAGAACTAAAGGGCGGTGCATACACATAAATCCCTTGGCTTTACCTATTTGTACTAACACCATAGAGTAGTTAAGTGAAGAAAGAAACTTGGGAAACAATCAGTCTTGAAACAACTCATTTCAGATATTTGAAAAAAATGTTAAAATTCCAGATTCATAAAATCTTACCTGGCAATTAATAAAGTGTATCAAAACTCCACAGATTCCTAGATTTTTTTTTTTTTTCTGAATTGGGTAGTATTTAATATTCAGAAGCATTGGCAGTGTTATAATCTTTTATGTAGCCTAGGGATCATAATTAAATTGCCCTTTTCCAATATCCCTGCAATTATTCTTTGTGTCACTGGAATAAAAAATGGTGTGCTCGTGGAACACCATCATCTGACAGGTGTCCTTTATCATTGAATAGTTAATCAAAAGCCTGTAGCAATTCAAGACTACTTTAAATCTTTCCTAATAGGTGTTAATTATCTTGAAAACAGATACCTAAATTATTGGTTAGAAGATACTCGAAGTCACAAGTTTTTCACCATCATCCTAAAAATTAGACTTGTGTTTGGTGTTTCTAAGATTCTCTCATTCTCTCTTTTTCTCTTCCTTGCTCTTTTGACCTTACTCATTTGCATGTAAGTTATTTATTGAGCACTCAAAAATACTGTAACTTATGTCTCTTTTTTCCTTCAGGCAGTTCTTGTAGTGCAGGGAAACAAAGATAAAACACCACATTTCCTTTGTCCTGTCATTTATAGAGTATTTGCCACAAGCTTTTATACAGAGCTGTCTGCCTATTGATCAATTAAGTTTATATACACTATATATCAAAGGCTATTGTCTTTTGGAGGTTTTTTTTTTTTTTTCGTGAAAAATAACCACGGAATTTTTCATTTCCTTTTAGAAGGTAAGTTTTACTAAGAAAAATCGTAAATATTTTTAAGAATAGTAAAAATATATATGACCATGTTGGAAGTGATATACCTTAAAATATATGATGAATCAAAATGCAGTATTGAATTTTATTCTACAAATATCTTCTGTTGTGTTCTGGCCAAAATATGAGCACCCATGTTAGATAAAAGTTTGCAAATTTTATATTCAAGAGCTTAATCATGGTTTATACAAACCAATCTCCTTGGTTACCTGAATTCCAAACCTTCTTACTTGTAACTAATTGTACATTAAAAGTTGTAGGAGTTATCTGGGGCTATTTAATATTCAGTTTTGCTACAGATACTTTCATCTTTAAAAATAATGCTGTTTAAATACTTATAGAACACATACATAAGCAGAAATCAAATATGACATGCTGCATTTGACTGATGCCCACTAAATAACAGTTATTTACAACTTCTACTCAATAAGTATTGCTAGTTGAAATTGCCGTTGTTCACAAGAGAAAAGTATAGATCTTCACCCTTGTTTCATGCTTGACACTTTAGAACAGTTGTGATTAAATATAGGATGTATATAATAGCTAGACCTTTAGCAAAAGTTATCTAAAATGTTAAAAGAATGAATGCATAGTTAATAATTCCCTCAATTTAATTTTTGAAGACTTCATACTATTAAGGGGAATGAACAGTGTAATACATTTTTATTTTGCTGTCATCATGGCAAATTTAGACGAAAATAATAGATGCAGTAACTACAATTGTGTGTGTATTTTGGTAATTATTAAATACTTTAGGATAACTTATACAATAATGTTTAACCTTCTGCCTATATCTAAAGAATATCTGAAAAAATGCTTTTCTTGAGATTTTGGGAAAATCTTTGCTAAAAATGACCTAAATTGACTCAAAATTCTCCTATATTTTAATTTTTTTCCTATAAAAACTAATGCCTACTCTGCATGTAATTATCTAGATAGGAAGTGACTCTCATATTATAGGCTCAGCAAATTACAATTGCTTTGATATTTACCTTTGTTATAAGATAAATAATCCTTACTATGAAAACACTTTTTAGGTGGTCAATTTTGTCTCATCAATTTAGATGTCACCTTTTCCTGGAAAACTTTTATCATCTACAAAGATAGCATTATGTTTACATCCATTAGAGGATTTTCAAGTTTTAGGTCATACAAAATGACTGACTGAAATGTGTTGACCTAGAATAGATGCTAATAAAATTGTACAGAAGTCTGGAGAACCAGACTTAAGGCTGACTCTAGAGGAAAAAATAGTTCAGAATTTGAAAATATAGGAAAATAAATATTATACTTCTCTAAGCAAGAGTCAAAACTTACTAATATATATACAGTACTAGTCCTAAGATATCTCACGATGTTAAGTAGAACGGAAGAATGAGAAATAACTGCTGGCATGTGGAGCTGCAAGTTATGGTCAACATTTTTGGTGAAGCAGGAAATGAACATATAAGGGAGAAGCAATCACAATAATCAGTCAGTCTTTCCTGTAGCTATTACCATAAATGTATGTTTGTAGCTATCCCTGCTGCTAACAATGAGTCATATTTGCAAATAAAAGTACTAATATTGTAAAGTGTATATTTTGCATAAATCTTTTGAGTAGCTAACAAGAAAAAATATTGGGAAGCAAGATAGATTTTAACATTGATAGGTATGATACACGATTCTGTGGAATGCAGTTAATCTGCTATACAATTAAAATACTAACTTTTAAAATTTCTACCTACCAATGTTCACTGTATTTTCCAATATTTGAATGATCACTATAGGCTAGGGCTGTTGTAAGTAATAAAACAGCGGAAATATAAAGATGTGAATGTTCTTACGTAAATATTTCAACACACAATTCAACTAAAATCTTAATTGGCAAAAGACATTATCAGTCTTACCAGCACAACTGAAATATTCATCATTAAACTAATGAGATAAGCCTTTCTGAAACAACATATATTCTAACATCCAGATTGAACATGCTTTCTAATACACTCTACCATTCAACCAAGGTCAAAGCAAACTGAAAGACATTTATCTATCTCTACAATATTTTTCATGACACCAAGATGAGGATTCTCCGATAGGGCAATTAATGCTTTAAGACTCTGGGTGTTTTAACTTTATTTTATTCTTTTTTTCTTCAGTAATAATAACTTTTCAGTATTAAACACTTGTGACAATATCTTCCAATTTGTAAATGATCTTGTTTTGGCATTTATTAGTGTTATAGTTCCTTTCATTTCTATTTTCTGTTAATGTCTGTATCAAGTAGAGATTATTTTACTATTATTGCAATGAATAATCATCTTGTGACATTTTAGTTGACAGTGATACTAAGCCAAACATGTATTCTATGGAATATGCATGTATAAATATAGTATTTAAGCACATATTTATTTTACATATGCACTATATTAATTGTTAAATGTTAAATATTTTATTTAATACAAATTTAATGTGTACATATATTTATATATTTGGAGAGAATTTCTGAAAACTTTTTTTTTGGTGGGGGAGCAGAGTCTCACTCTGTCGCCCAGGCTGGAGTGCAGTGGCACAATCTTGGTTCACTGTAACCTCCTTCCCCTGGGTTCAGGTGATTCTTCTGCCTCAGCCTCCTGAGTAGCTGGGATTATAGGCATGTGTTACCACACCTGGCTAATTTTTTTTTTTTTTTTTTTTTTGTATTTTTAGTGGAGACGGGTTTCACCACATTGTCCAGGATGGTCTCAAAATCTCGATCTCAGGTGATCTACCCTCCTCGCCTCCTAAAATGCTGGAATTACAGGCATGAGCCACTGTGCCCGGTCAATTTCTGAAACTTTTAGGATAACTATTACAAAAATATAATTTACTATTATTATTTTGGCCATTTATGAATATTAAAATGTAAAAATATGTTGGGGAACATGAAGAATATAATTTCAGAAAGTTGAATTACTTGTTTCTAAATCCTAAAAATTAATGCCTTCCAGGAATATTGATGGATCACACATACTTTGATGATTACCCAGGAAAGTCATCTCTTGCAAATCTAGATTTCTCTCTCCCTGTACTTTGCTCATGTAGAAAGTGACCTAGGTTATGATAAATGATTTTTAAGATCTGATTTAATTACCTTCTTTTTCAGTAAACAGTGTGTCATGAGGCCAGGAGCAAGTATTTTTTGTTCATGACAATACCTTCAAGCCCAGGAATATTACTTTGAACAACATAAACATTCAATAAACATTCAATAGGCAAAAGTTGAATAAATGTTTAATGAATCAGATGACTACATGAATGAAGAGATTAAGAAATATGAAGTTCTTTTCTGTTAGTTACATGAAATATCCATAATTTCTCCAAAAATTTCTTTCAAATTTCATCATTTATTTTAATCTTAGATCTGATATCATATTGTATAAAGATCTTCATTTCTTTGTTTTATAAATAATGGAAGAGAAAAAATTAGGACTATAGAAGAGAAATATAATTGTCATTTGTGAATACTGACCATATGGTATCCAGAATATATCACATTTATTAGACTTAACCATAGTCGGGTATTCAGATGAGTGCTTTATATTCTTTAGCTCATGAAACATCATCAGTTTTTACCGATTAGCAAACTGAAGACCATAAAATTACTGATTTTGCCTTAGATCTTCATAGTTATAAATGGCAGAGTTGAGATTTTAGCTCACGTCCATTTTGCTCTAAAGGCGTCTTTCTACTACACTGTACAAAACAATAATAAAAGTAAACAAAATTTTATTTCAGAGAATCATAAAAAATTTGACATATATGCCTTGATTTAATTTGCTTTAAAATAGCTTAATTTGTAAGTTTTACTTTTGTAGAAGAGATGTGAGAAGCACACATATTACACATTATTTTATGTATTTTTATGTACCTTTAACAAATTTTTTTCTTGCTTATACTGACTTAACAGTTTTTAATTTTGTCACATTTGCCAACTTTCAGAAGCATGCAAACAATTTTTTATGGAAAGAGTAATTTATATTATTTTAATATCAATATATTATTAGTCTAAATACTATAAAACTATTTTTAAGTATAATAATATCAACAATTGTTATAGCTCTGTGATTTAAAAAATCTGACTCTTAGCAATTATTAAAATGTTAAAAGAGATCCATATTACAATTGAATTGTTTAATACATTTTGTCACCATCAGGCAGTATATCTTTTGGGAACATAGAAAGCATCTATCAATCCAAAAAGGAATTCTATTTTAAAAGCAAAAAATAAATATTTTTATAACAATATGTATTTATATAGCAAAAATTAAGATTTTTTTCCTTGACACATAGTGGAAACATTTCTTAAGATTTTAATAATGATATTTTGATGTGACTGCAAGTTCATTCATTTATTTCTAGCTCCTTATCAGTGTACAGTGCTATGTGATGATGAATAAACATTAGAGGCTGAGTGAATATTTGTTTAAGGAAGAGTTGGGTGCTTGGATGTTTAATGTATAACTTCCAGTCTAGGAATGATTCATTTACTCTATTCAGTAATATTTCTTGAGCATCTACCTTAGCAAGGCTGAGTCATAGCTACTGAGAATACAGCTATGATCAAAGTAGACACAATCTCAGCTCTTATAAGATTTACATTTCAGTGCATGTGATAGACAATAAATAATGTAAATTGCTAAAATATAAAAAGCAAACTATATTAAATAGCAATGAACTAATTATAAACTGTGCAGTAGCCAGTGAAAAAACTTAAAGCCAATATCAATCATTGATTAATTTTGTCCCTCATGAACACTTTGATTAAGCAACTTAGAATATGATGTCTCAGAACTCGTTATGTTAAAAGGTAGTGGTGGTTGAAATAGTGACAATTATGACTTTAACTTCTCTCCACATGGAAAATACGGTTTATAAAAGTTTGTAGTTACACCAAGTTTTTATTTTTTATGACATCTCAAATGTGACAGTTTCTCATTTGGCTTTTTTACATTTTTTAGTCAGTATCAAAAATGAAGCTTAGTTGACAGCAACATGTTAAGGAGACTTTCTGAAGCTCTAATACTCAATTCTTAATTATGCAAAGTATTCCCAAGTGTATCTTATATGGTAGTTCTTGAAACCTTATATAAATGACTGATAACTTTTTTTTCTTGATCTTCGGTATTACCAGGTTTTAATTGCTAATTTCAAGCAAACTTTTTTTGAGGGTGTTCCTTACTAGATAATTAAATTTTCCCTATCCCTACGCTCCTTGTATATAAACCAAAACTTTCACTCGAGTTACGTTTAATAGTTTTATTTTCCTAGTATACATTTAACCATTTAAAAGGACAAAAAAATCATGTCTAAAGAAACTGCATTGTGAAATCAGAACGGCGCTGGTGAGGCAAATGTGGAAAGACTAAATATTTTGGTTGAAAGGACCCTTAAAGGTTAGGTAATCCAACTGTCTTAATCAGAATAAAATCTCCTTTACAACATACTACTTTCAAGGTTAATCTGGACTTACTATCTGAATTCTTTACTAAGAACATTATAGAAGTTTCAAAATGTATACCTCTTAATGGATTTGTCACTGCATTGTTTCTTCAAATTGACCATAATGCTTTATTTGACTACATGTGTTATTAGTCAGGGTTCTCTAGAGGGACAGAACTGATAGGATATATATATATATATATATAGGCTTATTAAATATTAACTTACATGATCACAAGGTCTCACAATAGACTGTCTGCAAGCTGAGGTGCAGGAGAGTCAGTTCGAGTCCCAAAACTGAAGAACTTGGAGTCCAATGTTCAAGGCCAGGAAGCATCCAGCGTGGGCGATAGACGTAAACTGGGAGGCTAGGCCAGTCTCTCCTTTTCATGTTTTTCTGCTTGCTTTGTATTCACTGGCAGCTGATGAATTCGTGCCCACCAGATTAAGGGTGGGTGTACCTTTCCAAGTCCACTGACTCAAATGTTAATATCCTTTGATAACACCCTCACAGACACACCCAGGATCAATACTTTGTATCCTTCAATCCAGTCAAGTTGACACTCAGTATTAATCATCACAACATGCAAATTGAATAATTTTCAGATTAAGTGAGATTTTTAAAGTCTTCTGCAACTTATCCTCTTCAGCCTCCCTTAATTCCCTGCACACCCCACCCCTTTATTTTTCCTGACATATTGGAATGCCAGTTTTAAGGCTGTAGAATTATTTAGTGTGTTCATACTAATGTATCTCTTCTGATGTTATATTTCAGCTTCTTTAATGCGTAAGATCTCAAATGATCAAGCTGGAAATGATCTTAATCACGAATCTATAGGCATACATGTAAATTTGAATATAAACATGAATATTTCTAAAATAAAGCAATGAAACCCAGTTTTCAGCTTTCAGATTGGCTTTGGAAGAAGTAATAGTTTTAACATGTATATATTACAATAGAAATAGTACATCTTCTTTTACCTTTATTTGCAGATGTTTAGAACAAGCATTTTGGTCTTAGGACCCCTTTACAATCTATCTACAGGGAGTCACTTTGTCAAAACTTGTGAAATATAAAACATAGTAATGTATAGTAAAATATAAAACATAGTAATTCATTTAGAAATAAAGTTAAAGCGTCCATTATATATTAACATATTTAACATGCACTATCAGAAAAATAACATTATTCTCCAAAATAAAATAAACAAACATGAACAGAATTGACAAAAAAAATCTGTGATAAGAGTTACACTGTTTGGGATTTTTAAAAGTCTTTGATGCTTCCTATATCTGCTCCTGAATTTAATCTGTTGGAAGACTAAATGTCATGTACGTAGCATTTGGAAAATTCCATTGTACATTTTGGTGAATGCCATTTTAGAGATTTTTGTATGATAATCTTAGACATTTCTTAGGAATATTATAAGTTTTCTATCTGATAGTGAATGGGATGTTATTACTTCTAGCACGTTTTCTGGGAAGTTATGATTGGCTACTGGAAAGTTTATTGAGTGATCCGTTTTGTTATTATTTCTTCTGATTTTTTTTTGCTGTAAATTAGATGTTTCTTTTACTGACTAAATAATATAAACTCTTTTTGTCTTTATATTTGGTTATTACATTTAATGTAATTGCTGATATATTTACTCATATTCATTTGTTTGTGCTTTACACTTACATTCATTTTTATCTCTATTATTGAACTTCTTCCTGATTAATAATCTTGATTTCAGCATCTCCCTTTGTTAGCGTTTAGTTAAGTCTTCCTTCAAGTATTGTGGTATCTCTAGAGATTATATTATTCTTGATATTATAAGCTCAATTATAATATCATGCTTTACTACTACCTCAATAAACAAATTTCCTCTTATTCATGTGATTCTAAATTAAGTTCTGCTTAGTTTATAGGCATTTAGCCACCTTCTCATTTATCAATCAGTTTAAAAGTGATATTTAAAAGTGAATCTTCATTATTTTACCCCCTCTTGCTTTTTGTGGTATTATTATCAGATTTTTTTTAACTCTCTATCTATTTAAGCTTGACAGATGATTATTTTTACTTTTACATACTCAATATTTATTTTTACTACACATACGCTTCCATGCTTCCACCTCCCCCTTTTTAGTTTTTTTTTTTTTTTTCTTATTGTCCTGAGTTGTCACTAAAGATCACTTTTCTCCTACATGAATAACATCATTTTTATGTCAGTTAGTGTAGAGAAAAATTCTAACAAAACTCTATTGTGTGAAAATATCTTATAAATCTATTTGACAGACTTGGAACAGTTACTATTTACTACTAAGGTTTTCACAACAGATGCAAGAAAACAATTACCCTTTCACTTTATGTCTGTGTGATTGTGGCAGCAAAGATTACCTGGGAAAATACAAAAGAAAACATGGACGTACAGTAAAAGTATAGAAAGAGAATTTTTGCAACTCAAAAATTGCCTACTAAACAGTGAAGAACCTGCTTTACTCCAAAAATAGTTAAAATCTGAATTAAAACATATTTTATATACCTTTGTGTTGAAGAATATCTTAATGGGAAAAGAATCTTAGGTTGACAGTTATTTTCTTTTGACAAGTTATTTTGTTGCTTAATTTTTTTACTCTCTTTAACTAGGTTACACCTTTTAACCTTTGTTTGTTTTAGTGTGTTTACATTGCTATGAGCTGTTTTTCAGTTCACTAATTCTCCCTTAAACTCCCTCTAATTACCATTTAAACTAATTCATTGAATTCTTAATTTCAGTCATTATATTTTTCAATTTTGGTACACTTGTTTGCCTTATTTGCAGTTTCTGGTTTTGTATTCTTACATTCTTAGTCTTGCATTTCATCTTCTTGAGCACATTATGCATGATGATTTTAAAATTCATGTTTGATAATTTTATCATCTTCATTTTCATTTGGTTTCTTCTGCTTTTCAACTTTTTGTTCGTATATTTTAGTAAAGACCTGTGTTTGTGTAATCCTGGTAATTTAGATGACAATATAGAGATATTATTTATTTAAAATCATGTAGATAATTCAAAGCTCTGTTTTATGATTTCCTGTTGAGGTTGCAATTCACTTTAGGCTTTCAGCAAGGCTAGAAACAAAGGCAGTCTTAGACCAACTTAGTTTAAACTATTTGTTATTGGGCTTTGATTCTTTTGATGAATAGCCTATTTCTAAGGTGTACACACTTTTATTGGTTTGCTCATCATGGTTTCACACATAAACTAAAATTTTAAATTTTACCCTCCTTTTTGTAATCTTTAGACGTAACTTTTATACCCCAATTCCCAATGATTAAACGAGAATATTCTTGCTGGAGTTTTGAATAAAAATAATTGGAGGTCAAACATTACATGCTGAGAGAATTGTCACCACTTTGTTTCCTTATGATTCTTAATAGGGGCTAGAAAATTATGGTAATGATGGGAATGGAAAAGAATAGATAGGAAAGGTTCTTCGTGGACTTTCTTATAATTAATGTAATTTCAGGTAATTTATACCAAGGAGAGAGAAGAGATTATTACATTAAACTAATTTTCACCTGAGTATATATTATTTTCATTTCACCTGAAGCAAGTAGGACACTAATCAAAACACTACATACTATGCTTAAATTATAATCAAATAATATTTCTAGGGCAAAACATAAAAATCAAATGATATCTCATGTAAAATAAAGGTCAAGTATATCTGTTGTACTGTTATGGTTGATGGTGGTAGTGTAGTTGTTTAAGAATTATATTCTTAGAAACAATTTCATTTTTCTCTTACTTTTTTATGGTATTGAGATCACTAATTATAATTATATGAGATACCCACTAATGGTTATTTAAAAATATGAGAAGAGCTTTTGTTTCAAGATGGTCATAATTTACCATGATGATAAAGCATACATGGTGAAGACTTAACTCATAAATATTTGAGTAATGCATAGAAAAGTGAATGAATGTTAAGAAAATCCTAAATTATTAAATAGAGGAAAAGAGGGTGCTTCCAGGGTAATAATTAATCAAACTCCCAAAGACGTAGGGTAATTATAACAACATAATGACATGAAGGAAAAAATTAATTTGAATATGTTTAGTTTCTTTAATTTCATTTTTCTAAAAGATTGAAAAAGACAAGTAAAACAAACAAACAAACAAAAAACCAGAAACTTCTAAAAAATGAACAGGTACACATTTGAATATATTTTAATGTAATTTTTATTTGACGTCTTTATGCTACCTCTGACTAAACCATGGATTTTAACTCTGTTTTCGTAATTTTATACATCTATTCATGATGTATCTACTTTTTTCATTATTAAAGAAAAGTAAATAATCGCATAAATAGGATACTCTTAAGAATATTTCCTCTTTATTATATACGGTAAAGTCTGATGTATTAGAAGGCAACAGTTAGAACCATCCATTCCAATAATTTTTTAAAAATGCTTTATTTTCCTATAAAATTGTACTACTTGTACAGTACACATGTTTGATACAGCTACTGTGATAGCACACCTGGGCAAAATTAGCTATGTCTTCAAATAATAAAAAGTCCCTTAATGTTTTTGCAAGTTCTGTTTTCTCAGTACACTTACAAAAGCTGTTCACAAGAAGACAAAAATCTATGTGCTTTTCAGTACACAATAAAAAAAAAAAAAACACTTTCTCCTCAGAAAACTGGAGTGTTCAGTGGGCGTTTGGGGATTCAAAAATATTCTTAGACTTCCTAGAATAAATGAAAACATTTTATATAATAGATTATTAATTCTTAGGCTATGCTGAAAACTGGAGTCACTATCATAAAAAAGTATTATGGTAAAAGATTTTTTTCAGTCTATTCAAGAAATAAATGCTCAGGTATTGACATTTCAGAAATGCATTTCTGAAAATGAGTTAATTAAATTTTTCCAGCCATTCTTCTGAGAAATGACATCAATCCTCTTTGGTTATTTAGGATAATGGTAGGTATATGTTCCTTTTAGGACAAATACAAAATCTAACTCCATAGGCCTTCAAACACAGCTGTTTCAGTAAATATTCTAGATAGAACAACCTGGTCGCCTAAACATAGATTCGTGTCTGTGCTTGCACGTGTGTGTGTGTGTGTGTGTGTGAATAACATCAGCTTAAACAGCAACATGCTTAGAATCTTCGTTAATGATTTTAATAAAATTTAAAAACATACAAATGTGGCTTTATGCAACTTCAAAAAATGTAAGGAATATTTAAAACAGGAAAAATATTGCCTGAGTCTGTTTCTGCAGCTATAACCAAATACCTTAGGCTGAGTATGTTATAAATAATATAAACTTATTTATACAGTTTTGAAGATTGTGATGTCCCATATCAAAGCATAGGCAGATTCAGTGTCTAGTGAAATCTAAATCTCTGTTCCATAAATGACACTGTTGCTGTGTCTTCACCTGTTGGAAAGGCAAAAAGGGAGAAAGAGCTGCCTAGCAACTTTTTTTTTATTATTATACTTTAAGTTATAGAGTACATGTGCACAACGTGCAGGTTTGTTACATATGTATACATGTGCCATGTCGGTGTGCTGCACCCATTAACTCGTCATTTACATTAGGCGTATCTCCTAATGCCATCCCTCCCCTCTACCCCCTCCCCACAATAAGACTCGGTGTGTGATGCTCCCCTTCCTGTGTCCAAGTGATCTCATTGTTCAATTCCCACCTATGAGTGACTTTTTTATAAGGTCGTTAACTCCATGCATGAGAGCAATGCCTTCATGATTTAATCACCCTTTAAAGTCTTCATCTTTTAATACAATTATATTTGCAATTAAATTTCAACATATAAATTTTGAGAAAACACATTGAGACTATAGCAAACATTAAGTGTGCTTGGATTTTAGCTTATATTGTCTGTATTTAAAAATCCCATAAAGTAAATCTAAAACACAATATAGTTATTAAAATTAATTTTACTAAAATATCCAATACTTTATAAATGATGTAAATTATTTTATGATGATTGTATAGGACGTTTGCATTGATATAAAGAAATATTTGAGGCTGGGCAATTTGTAAATAAAATAAGTTTAGTTGACTCACGGTTTTGCAGGCTGTGCAAGCAAGGCTCCAGCATCTGCTTCTTAGGAGGCTGCAGGAAGCCTACAATTATGATGGAAGGCAAAAGAGGAGCAGGTGTTTCACATGGCAAGAGAGAAAGCAAGAGTGGGAAGAGGGAGGTGCCACACACTTTTAAACAACCAGGTCTTGCGTTGACTCACTCATCACCAAGGGGATGGTACTACATCGTTTATCAGGGGTCCTCTCCCATTATCTAGAAACCTCTCACTTGGCCTCACCTTCAACACTGGGGATTACATTTCAAAATGAGATTTGCAATAAACAAATATCCAACCTATATTAATGATGATGACTTACTAAAGACAATATTTTTTATTAAAAATATATATTTGAATTTAAAATGACAATATAAGATCTATATAAAGATAGCTTCACCAGTGATGTTCTTATCCTTGTAGACTATTATAATTATCCCAGCCTCTCACTTTTCTTTAGGCAGAACTGAAAGTAAAACTTGTTACTGCTACATATTTAGTCTCGTTCTCAAATGATAATTTGCATTAGTGCATTACAAACAATATGAAATGTTTGGAAAAATATATCTCAAATTTAACATACATTGTAACAATACATACCAAGAAAGATTGTAAAACTGTCTTTCAGATGAAGAAGAAAGTGCAAAATATTCATTTGCATAATGAATATTCTGTGATATGTAGCACATAAGCAGAAAGGGAGCTTTCTTTGGTTTATATAAATTTTTCATAAATCACAATAAGGTAGATATTTTGAAAATATATCCTTTGAAAAGGCTCACTGAATAAATTTTCTATATGATTTTAACTGGAAGAAAGGATAAAACCTTGGTCTTTAAGAAAAACATAAGTAGTCATACATAAATTTAAAGTCTATATCATGTTTCTCTGGAAAGGCACTTTTTAAAAATTTATACATATATTTATTCAAATACTTTATTTGTGACCTTGGGTTTGCTACTTTAAAAAGCGAGTGTTCCACATGCTCCTCAAACTTTGTTAAATCTTAATTTTAAATAATGATGATGAACAATTGGTTTGTTGAAAGAACTAAATGAGAACCATATTGTGTATATGCTAGAATACATAACATTTTAAGCCCCCATTTCCTAATATGTAAAACTGAGCTAATAGTAGGACCAATATCCTGTGGTGGTTGTCATTGTTTATTTGTTTAATAAATGTTGTATACATTTAAGGTCTACAGCATGATGCTATGGAACATATAGAGATGGTAAAAGATATATATGGAATATATAGAGATGCTATATATATGGAATATATAGAGATGCTATATATATAGATGGAATATATAGAGATGCTACTTACTATAGTGAAGTGAACTAACATATCATCTCACATGTTTACCAATTTTTGTTGTTTTAAGCAAGAACAGCTAAAATCTATGAATCCTAAATATGGTACAATTTTATCACCCATAGTCCTCATGTTGTACATTAGATCTCTAGACTTGTTCAATTTAATTGTCTACTACTTTATACCCTCTGACATATATCTTCTGATTTCCTTCCCCTTTCCCACCCCTGGTAACCAATGTTTCGCTCTCTGTCTCTTCTCTGTGTATTTGTTTGGTTGTTAATGAGTCAGGAACTTATTTTTCTCTCACATGCCAGAAGACTAGAATTAGGCTGTTCAGGGATGGTACAGCAGTCCAACGGTCACGTGGACACTGGTACCATGCATCCTTCTTTGATTTATTTAGAGCATACTTTTAATAATTAGAGTGCCTCTTAGTCACAAAGTAGTTGCTGTAGCTCCAGTAATCATGATTACATTCTGAGCAGCAAGAAGCTAGAAGGGGTAATGGATAAATGACATGCCTCCTTTTCTTGTTAAGGAAATTTTCCAGAAACATTAACCAACAATTTAAGTTACCATCTTTATTTGCAAGACTGGATGGGAGGTGCAGATTTTAACTATACTCATTGCCACATATAATACAGGACTTCTGTTGGTGTAGAAAAAGAAGAGAATACAATGGGGAGACAAAATCAACTTTGCCCACAAATTGCCTACTACAAGGGCTGATGCTTTTCCCAAATGACCTAATAATGTATGTGAAAAGATATGGTAAAGCTACAGATGGTCATGTATATACAATCTATACTCCTTGGCTTCTCATACAAGGCTCTTTGAGAATGGGCCGCATTCTGCCTTTACCCAGCCCACGTATGTTCCCCTGGAAGCATCCTTGGAGCTCCAGGTTGGACTAAGTGCTCCTTTGCTGTACTTTTAAAGTGCTCTGCCAATGTTCTATTCTCTCATTCTTCCTATTACCTTGAAATGACCAGTCTATTCCTTTATCTTTCTTTTGTGACCTGTGCTGAGCAATGCCATAGCCACCGTTCACATACAGCAAAGGAGCTGTTGAAATAGGGCTACTCCAAACTCACATGTACTCTTCATTATAAAACAAAATGTATTAGATTGAACACATAGTAAAAATAAAACATATATAAAATTAATAATGATTTACACTGGTTTTACGTTTAAATGACAACATTTTAGATTTACAGAGTTAATAAAAATACATTGTTAAAGTTAAGTTCACCTGTTTCTTTTGGCTTTTTAAAAAATTATTAGTACATAATATTCATATATGTTTATGGGGTAGAGGTGATGTTTTGTCACATATACATTGCTGTCAATAACAGTCACCCTACTCCGCTATTGAACATTACAGATTACTCCTATCTAACTGTATGTTTGTGGCAATTAACCAACCTCTCTTCACTCCCTGACACACACCCTTTCCTCTTCTCTGTATATTTGATTTTTTTAGATTCCACATATAATATTTGCAATATTTATTTTTCTGCGCCTGGCTGATTCTGCTTAATATAATGTCCGTCAGACTCAACCATGTTGTAACAAATGCGGGATCTCATTCTTTTTATTTAAGAGGTTGAGTATTACAATAAACATCAGTTACTATTATTAAATCCATTTATGCCTAGTGTTCCATTATTGGAATGCTAAGCATGTGAGAGTTATTTGTATCCTGCTGTTCAAGGTCATCACTAAGGTCTGATTGCAAACATTCAAAACATTGCAATCTCAGGCATTAATTGGTTAATATATTTGAAAGTCTAGCACCATGCTTGGCATAATATACGCTTAATACCTGTTAATTCCTTTTTCTTATCCAGTAATACACATAATCTCAGAGTTTTATAATGTGGAAAATAAGAGTCATTAAATATATAGTAATTCCATGTAGTTTTGGTAATGTAATTTTAAAATATCTGGAATTAAGATTGTTTGCATCAATGAGATAATTTAGATCAAGTTCTGATGTAGAATTTTATAATTATTAAAGCACTAATGATAAAAACATCAAAAATCAAGTGAAAAAGAAAGCCAACAAGCATGAAAGAAGAATCAGGAAATGGGCAGAGAGAGAGAAAGAGAAAGAGGAAAAAAGAAGAAAAAAGAAAGAAGGAAAGGAAGGAAGGAGGGAAGGAAGGAAGGAAGGAAGGAAGGAAGGAAGGAAGGAAGGAAGGAAGGAAGGAAGGAAGGGAAAGGAAAGGAAAGGAAAGGAAAGGAAAGGAAAGGAAAGGAAAGGAAAGGAGTGGGGAGAGAGGGAGGGAAGGGAGAGAAGGAAGGAAGGAAAGGGAAGGAGGGGGGAGAGAGGGAGGGAAGAGAGGGAAGCAAGGAAGGAAGGAAGGACAGAGGGAAAATGGGAAGGGAAGAGGAAAGAAGGAAGGAAGGAAGGAAGGGAAAAAAGGAAGGAATGGCCTTTACATTATCAAATTCGTTTTTTTCTTCACACACAATCAGCATTTGAATTGTCAGAACCATATAAAATGTGGTGTGAACTGCAGAAAACCATATGGGAGAGAAAGTTGTGTACAATTCTGAAGTCAACATAATTAGTGGATAAGACTTAGTAAAAGCTACAAATTAATCTGAGACACTAATGCCCCTCAAAGCATCAACATTGGCTAGCCTTGCTTAAAATAATTTGAAATATTATGCTACCAAATTTGAGAACCTTAATGTTAAAAGTAAGCATTTGACTATGTGTAATAAACTAAGTCAAACAAATGTTTATACTGAGGCAAAAATAGATTATAAAATAATCACCAATTTATTTGACACTATATTGATATTAAATATAACAACAAATAGAATGATTCATCTTCCCCTGCTTCCAGGATTTGTGACAGAGTTTCAAAGATTACTGTATGATTTAATTCTATGCTTCCAGTAATTCCTTTAACCCCAGGCCCTCTTTAAAGATCTCTTTAACATATTTTAATGAATGAAAAGACATAAATTACTGTTTTTATTTGTAACAATTACGAAGTCAAAGTGTCAAGTCACTCAACCTAGAATTTTCACCATCATTTAGTCTATATGCAATAAAGTGTGTGTGTGCATGTGTGTGTGCACACTTATTAAGAATGAGGATGGGAAACTGGGGAAGTGAGGGACAATGAAATATTTTAAATGTCTTGTTATCTTTTCATTGGTTAAATTCTACCAAGAAAAATGGTTCCCTTTTGCATTTTTGAGGGGAATTGATGCTCTAAAATTAAAATTATCTGATGTAGTTGTGTGACCTCATTCAAGTTCTCGCTATAATTTATTTCAACTTAAAATTCTGGAATTCTACAAGCTAAACAGAGAATAGAAGGATTTCAGAAGTATAAATATTTTTGAAAAGCATGAGATCAATACACACATACACATACACATATATGTATGTATTTATAGTTCAACAATAGAGTGACTTGTTTCATACCTAACAGAATTTTACATAAGAGAGACACATATATTGCGATTTTTGGAACACAACCTTAAAACATCACATAGAAAGCTTTGTATGTGTCAGTGTACTCATTTATTTCTAGTATATTTGTAATCTATACAAATGAAAACAACAGCAAAAAATATTTTTTAATTCTTATAGCTTTACAGACTGCCACAATTCCAAGTCTAAATTCAAATTATTCCCTTGCTAAAATTTCAGTTGGAATAAAAAAGCCATGGATTTCACAATTAAGAACATTGTCATGAATTCTTTAAAAACTGGAATACCTATAGAAACTAGTGATAATGCTTTCCATGACTCAGGGTTAATTTAGGATAATTACACAACTTAGTGGTTATTAAATAGTTGGGTAGAGTAAGTTTTTTAACATATTGTTAATCAGTATATTCATAAAAAGTACCTTTGGTTATTGGAAAGCAAAATGATTTTCTGTGCTAAAAATATTTTATTTTCTCTCCTTGAAGTAATACAAAAATTAACACTTAATGTAAACCTCTTGTATCTTTCATAAGTGCCTGATAAGATATGCTGATTTGTTCAACTTGTATGTATACTGAGTAAAACTGAATTAAGGTCATCTAGTAAATGTTACCCTTGAAACCATTTAGCATCATGAGCTGTGAGATATTCCATTGTAGTTACCAATAAATAACACTTTTAGACTTTTTGGGAAATCCAAAAACATAATTAGAGAATGAGAAAACAAAGCTGATGCTCTACTTTTCCATAGTAGAATACTGTTACATACTGTGACAGGAAAATAAATCTTGGAACTCCCAAACCACTAAGCTAAAGGGAAAAGTCAAGCTGAGAACTGTTAAGGGCAAACTTGCCCCCAATTCTCTTCAAAGTCATCCCTCTGCTCACTATGATGAATGCATATCGGGTTGCCTCCTTTGGAAAGACTAATCAGAAACTCAAAAGAATGCAACCATTTGTCTCTTACCCACCTATACCTGGAAGCCCCCTCCCCACTTCTAATTGTCCTGTCTTTCCAGACTGAACCAATGTTTATCTTACATGTGTTGATAGATATCTCGTGTCTCCCTAAAATGTACAAAATCCAACTGTGCTCTGACCACCTTGGGCACATGTCATCAGGACCTCCTGAGGCTGTGTCATGGGCTTGCATCCTCAACCTTGGCAAAACAAACGTTCTAAATTAATGAGACCTGTCTCAGATATTCGAGGATCACAGTAAGAATGCATATAGTGGAATTCTAAGCTCTCCCTTCTCTTGGGATTGGGAAGTGCTTAACATATTTGATGAATTGGTTGAACCAGATTAAGTAAATATGTTTTTAAATTAGTAGAGGAGGGAATAAGTGAACAATCCCAAATGTGATCTATTTTTATTTCTAGCTCAGACCAGTACTTTTTGTCTGACTTTATATAAAAAAATGCATTGCTATGAGAATAAATCAACACAAATTTAGTAGCTTAAAAATAATACAACTTATTATTTTGCAGTTCTGTATACCACAAGTCTGATACAGACCTCGCTGGGCGAATGTCAGGTGTGAACAACGCTGAATTGCTTTCTGGAGACACCAGGTAAACATCTGTTTCCTGCTCACTAGAGTTACTATCAGAATTTAGTTCCCGTGGTTGTAGACCCAAGATTCCTGTTTCAATGCTCATTGTCAGCTGAGAGCTGTTATCAGCTTTCAGAGGTTGCCCACATTCCTAGTCTCAAGGTCCCTTTTCTTCATCTTCAAGGGCATAAAAGATGAATCAAATCCTCCTCATATCATCTCTCTCTCATTCCTCTGTCTCCCTTTGTTCCTAAGAGTACATGTGATTAGATTGTACTCATCCTCCAAATGCAGAATAATTTTCTTATTTTAAGATCAGCTAATCAGTAAACTTAATTCCATCTGCAACCTTAATTCCCCTTGGGCACACAATTTTAACTTATTAAAAAGTTCTGCAAATTAAGAAATGGCATCTTTGCATGAACATTATTCTGCTTACCACAGAGTTCAAAAGAGGTAAGGTTTTCACACTTTTGTAAAGAAGTTATTTTATTAAAGGTATGGGCAATAACTGGGGACACAAATAATGCTGCTTCAGCATAGACATTAGAGCTCTTGTGATGAATGTGAGCAACGGAAACAAAAAACAGTCATCCTGAAATAGATTCTCAGCAGAGAACTTTGGGCACTGGGGTTAGAGAAGAGAAAGAAAAAACACTATTACAGCTATCGTTATTATATTTGTTCATGCAAAATTATTTGGAGATGCCCTAGAACTAAAGATAAATTATCCTGTTAGTACTCTATTGCATACATCACTCTATAGTCTGTAAGGCTGTCTAAAGCAGCTGGTAGTCCATTGTTATGTAATTTGGGGAAAAAGAGCATAAACATTGTGTTATTAGCCTATTAAAATCTTCATGCATTTCCTGAGGTGGCCTGGATAAATAATTTCAAAATTAATAATAAAACAATGCTAAATATGCTAATTCTTGCTTTTAAATATGCAAGTTGATAATCACTGTCTCATAAAGACAATTAAAGAGTCTCACTATAACATCAATGAGAAGCATAGCTAGAACATTAGCAAGAATGAGAGTTCTAAGCAATGTCATGTTAAATTGCGCATATCCCCAAAATGCAGATTAACAACTCAATAACACAGAGGACATATATAAGAAATAATCCATGGAGCTGGGCGTGGTGGCTCATGCCTGTAATCCCAGCACTTTGGGAGGCTGAGGCAGGTGGATCACAAGGTCAGCAGATCGAGACTATCCTGGCTAACATGGTGAAACCCCGTCTCTACTAAAAAATACAAAAAATTAGCCAGGCAAGGTGGGCACCTCTAGTCCCAGCTACTCGGGAGGCTGAGGCAGAAGAATGGCGTGAACCCGGAAGGCGGAGCTTGCAGTGAGCTGAGATCCGGCCACTGCACTCCAGCCTGGGCAACAGAGTGAGACTCCGTCTCAAATAATAATAATAATAATAATAATAATAATAATAATAATCCATGGCTTCCTACCAGGTTCTTGATATGAGTTTAGGTGTGAAAAATGTGGGCATGTGAGAAATACTGGTGCTTCATCCTCTTCAACAAACAAGAACAAACATATGCAATTTAGGAACTTCAGACATTAGAATAAGTCTTGACAATAAACTATTTCTTGAACAAATTCAAAATCTCTGGTCATTGTCCCTGTCTAATCTTTGAATTTGATTTCCCAAAATAGATTATTTATTTTTCTGCCTATGTATATCTACTATTTTAACTATGAACTATTTACCATGAATTAATCTGTATCTATAAAAATGTAAAATTTAACTTTCCTGCTATTATTGGATACTATGTAGATTAAGTAGGCACGCTTTTAACACTTGCATAGTTATCCTTATTTTTCAGTAAAATTCTGTAGAATTTGAATATCAACAATCTAGATAAAATTACAGTTCTATGTTTCATAAAATGTTCTGCTATAATTCACATATTTTAATCATGTGGTTGTAATAATGAAATATACTGTGTATCTAACAAAAACCTGGCATTTGCAAGTTATGTATAGACACTTAGAAACATCACTGTGAAGTAATATCAGCACAGTAACAGAGGAAGGACCACTAAAAGTTATTTCCTCCATAAATCAATGATAATACTGGACAGAATTGTCAGAATCAGCTTTTTTTTTTTTTTTTTCCAGAAATCTGAAATTGACCGAGGCTTGCAGCAATGCAGGGAACATTTACTCATGAACAATGGCTGAATCTCAGTAAAAAACAGTAAGAGTTTCCCGGGCACTATGGCTCACACCTATAATTCCAGCACTTTGGGAGGTTGAAGCAGGCAGATAACCTGAGGTCAGAAGTCTGAGATCAGCCTGGCCAACATGGTGAAACCCTGTCTCTACTAAAAATACAAAAATTAGTCAGACGTGGTGGGGTGGGGGGGGGGTGCCTGTAATCCCAGCTACTCGGTAAGATGAGGCAGGAGAATCACTGGAACCCAGGGGACGGAGGTTGCAGTGAGCTGAGATCATGCCATTGCACTCCAGTCTGGGCAACAAGAGCGAAACTTCTTATTTCTACGAAGTTCCATGGTAACTTTGAAGACTGACAGCCCCAAAGTCAAGGTAAAAACAACCAACCTGTTAGCCACCTGAGGCAGCAGATGGAGTTTAACATGTTTCAATGCCTCATCACTAGATAATTATCATTATTTGTACTTTCAAGTGGTTTCCTGGAAGAATCTACTATGATTGATGTATTTGGCTTTACACAGAGCTTATCCAGTATAAGAACCCCTTTCCATGGAAGCATTGTCAATAACAATTGAAAGTAATGGTTAACTTTGTGGCTGCATGGGACAACAGATAACAGAGCAAATAATAGATAAACTAAAAAGCTTGAAAGGAAAAGGCAGAGAATGAGATGACCATAAGGGCTTGGGAATACTCTGAAATATTCCCGAGAATCTAGAAGGCCATTTGTATTCATATGACCATGTGCATACTGGGTTTGAGCACATGCTAAAGAAAGACCTAAGAAAGATCCTAGCTCCCATCTCTAAATCACTTAGAGGCTATGATTAACCAAAAATTGGAGGCTAAGGAACAGTTGTCAAATACATGATGAAATGGAGAAGGCTTACCCCAATAACTCACACAGAGGCTCTCAGGAAAGCTTGCAAAATTTATTGGTAATAGGCATTTAAGAAAATGCCTGTGGAAATATTAGCTGACCACTAAACTAACCAATCAGAGGCCTCTGTGTCCATGAATTATGAAGAATACTGACATTACTGAATTATATTAAAAAAAAAACAACCAAAACAATAACAAACTTTGGGGAGGAAGAAGAGTGCAATTTTCATAGTTGTTACTTTATATTATTTAAAATACTGTTTTTGACCAAAAAGTTAAAATATGCAAAGAAACAAAAAAGTATGGCTCATGGATGTGAGCACAGAAAGCATTTCATTGAAATTGTCTGTGAAGAAATACAGATGCCATAATTACTGAACACAGATTTTACATTAGCTTTTTATAATATGCTAAAATGATTAAAGAAAACATGTCTAAAGGATTAAAGGATGAGAATGGTGTTCCAACAAATAAAGGATATCAATAAAAAATAGAGGCAACCAACTAAAAATTCCGGAGTTAAAGAATATAATTATTGAAATAAAAAATTTAATAAAGGTGATCAATAGCATATTAATATTTGACCAGGTAAGAGGATTAATGGACTTGTAGATAGGTTAACTAAAATGATATACTAAAATGAATAGAAAAAAATGAATGAGAAAATTTGAGCAGAGGTTCAGAGACCTATGGAACACCATAAAGGACACTGACAACACATAATAAGTGGTCCAGAAAGAGAGGAGAGAATATTTAAAAATAATGGCTGAAAACTTCACAAATTTGATGAAAATGTTATATATACTGTGAAGTTTTATCATTATATGAAAGACTCATAACTCAATGTTTGAAGGGCAATCTAATTTTTAAAAAAATGAACAAATAATTTATATTAACTTCTCCAAAGAAAATATGCAAATAGCCTGTAAGCGCATAGAAAGATTCTTAGCATCATTGCTATCCATGAAATGCAAATCGAAACTACAATAAGATACACTTCACTTCCACTAGAATGCTTGTAATTAAAACACAGAATAACAAGTATTGGTGAGGATGCACAGGCATTGGAACACTCATAAACAGTTGGTGGAAATGTAACATGGTACAGCCACTTTGGAAAAAAATGGACAGTTCTTCAGTAAGTTAAGCAGAATTAACACATGACCAAACAATTTCACTCCTAAGTGTATATCCCAGAAGATTAAAAACATGTTCACAGAACAACATGTGCATGACTTCATGGAAGTATTGTGCATAATAATTAAAAAATGTAAACAATCCAAATGTCCATCATCTGATGAAGAGGTAAGCAAAATGCAATACAAGCACAGACTGAAATATTGTTCAGATTTGACAAAGATGGAGTGGTAATATATGCTCCATAATAATGTAACCCTAAAAAAAATTATGCTGCCTGAAAGAAGCCAAATGCATAGGCCAAATATTATGTAATTCCATTTATATGTAAAATCCAAAATAGGTATTTTCATAAAGAAAGACAGTGCACTAGTAGTTTCTATGGGAGACAGGTGTGGAAGAGGGAGTGTCTACTAATGAGCATATACTTTTCTTTGGGTATGATGAAAATCTACAATTAGTGTTGATGTAGCCATGACTGTACAGCTTTCTGAATATGCTAAAACAAGCTGAATGGTATACTTTAAAAGAGTGAGTTTTATTGTACTTGAATTGTACTTCAATTAAAAACATAACACATTATAGTCTTAGTTAAAATTAGTATAAAAAACAATTGAGCAAATAAACTGAAGCTTAAATATGTAGTTAGGAAAATAAATTATATTTCTCTACATCTAATTACACATTTAGGACTAAGAGGTAGATGAACTTCATATTGTTTTAAAAAAATTTCTCCATGATGACTAAAATTATGACTCTCATTTACTTTAATTTTTCTTCTGTAAAGCTCAACTGAAGCTCATAATAGGAGAGGGGATTCACATTAATCTATTTTATATAAATTATAGGCTTCACAATTGTTGAAGGAAGTCTATTAATGGCTTAGGTTAGTGTTTTAGTGGCTAGTTAATCGAAGATGTCATACTGAGAAGAGATTTGGGATTTTGGTAATAATACTCTTTCCATTTATATATAAATCTATGCAAAGATTTCTTAGTTAATAAACATTATGACTATAATCCTGCATACTTAGATATAAATTCCATGTTTACAATTTACTTTTCAAGCTTACCTAGAATTTGGGAAAATAATATGTATGGTATGACTAAAACTTATAATATACAAAATGTGTTATTGAAGTAAAATATTACTAGAAGGGATATATTGTTAACTAAAATCATTTGTATGAATTAGTAACATGAAAACATGTTTTATATATTACATTTACATATAGGCATCTTATCAATTGAAATATAAAGTAATATTATACTTTATATTTTTCACATATCTGATATATTCACAGAAATATTTTTATTTTCTGTCATATTGACAATTTATAACAGAAGTTGAAAACTAATTTTCAGGATATTGTGAATAAAATTCCTCTTTAAAGACATCTGTGACTTTAAATTATATTTTGCATCCCATGAGGAAGCTGTTAATAAGCACTAATACTTATCTAGGGAGTTTCTATATTTAAATATAAAAGTAATAGAAGTCTAAATAGTCAGCATGATATTTACTTCAAACCACCGGTATGAGTTTCAGAGAAATGATGGTTTCCAAGGAAACTACTAGAAAAATATTGCAGGATGAATTATGTCCTCTTAACATTTACATGTTGAAACCCTACCTTCCAAGACTGCAGAATGTTATTACCATATTATGAAGCTGTAACTTTAGAGTGGTGATACAATTATAATGAGACTTTTAGAGTAGACCCTCATCCAATTTGACTAATATCCTTATGAGAAGAAGAAATAGTGACACATAGAGAAACATCAGGTATTTTCAACCTTTCAGAAACACCAAATTTTCAATGCCCCCCATCCACCACTCTCCAAATTTATATATTGAAGCCCCAAAATCCAACGTGAGTGTATTTGGAGATGAGACCATTCAAAGGTAAGTAGGATTAAAAGAGGTTATAAGGATGGAGCCCTGGTCCAACAGGATTAGTGCCCTTACAAAAAGAGACAATAGAGAGATTGTGTACTCTTTCTCTCTGTCACTCTCTTTCTCTTTGTGCAATGTGAGGACACAGAAAGAAGAGAACCATCTGAAAGCCTCAAAGAACCCTCACCAGTAACTGAACTGACTGGCTTCTTAACTTTGGATTTTCAAGTCTCCAGAACTCTGAGAAAATAAACTTCTGTTCTTTAGGCAACTAAGTCTACAGAATTGTATTATGACAGCCAGAGCAGACTGATGTCAAAGATACACACATACAGAGGAAAGACCATGTAAAGACACAGGAAAAGTTTGGCCCTCTTTAAGCAAGAGAGACGCCTCAGAAGAAACCAAACCTGCTGGATCCTTGCTCTTGGACTTCAAGCTTTCAGAACTTTGAGAAAATAAAATTCAGCTGTTTAAACCACCCAGACTGTGGTAAATTGTTGTGGCAGCCCTGTCAAACTAATGTAAATATTATATGTTATCTTATTATCACAATATTTAGTTCAAACACAAAGTAAAAAAGTAATAATTTATGATATTATGTTAATAATAATATCAAATGAGAAGAAATAAGAAATAACTGAAGAATCTCTTTCAAATAAATAACATTGGTTTTTACCTCATCATTAAGGCAAATACTGACATTTTTAGAATGACAAAAAGCGAATAATATATTGAAACAATCACATAAGAAGGAGAGAGATAAAACCTTAGACTAACTAGCTACTAACATGCCACTATTTTTGCAAAAATTATTCATCTCTTTCAATAAAATAGACATTTTAGAAAATCAATAGTTGATTCTTGGTGAGAAAACAATTTCTTGTTTAAAAATTAGTCAAAATGGGTGTCATTTTAAACTTGACTTAGAAAGTATATAACTTTTTTCTATTTCATACCTACAAATGTTGATAAGAGAAAAAACAGTCACAGAAAAATAGTACAAATCTCACTTGTAAAATTTTGTTTAGAACAGAAAGAAAAGTTACAAAAGGAAAAAAATAATATGTCTTTTATATGTCTATATCTATAGATAGATATATTTCCACTAATGGGAAAAAGTATAGTGTCAGTATCAATTAAAAAAAAGAAAACATTGTAGGAAAAAAATAGAGCTTAAAGATAAAAATATAAGAAGTTACGGCCGGGCACGGTGGTTCAAGCCTGTAATCCTAGCACTTTGGGAGGCCGAGATGGGTAGATCACGAGGTCAGGAGATCGAGACTATCCTGGCTAACACGGTGAAACCCTGTCTCTACTAAAAAAAATACAAAAAACTAGCCGGGCGAGGTGGCGGGCACCTGTAGTCCCAGCTACTCAGGAGGCTGAGGTCGGAGAATGGCGTAAACCCGGGAGGCGGAGCTTGCAGTGAGCTGAGATCCAGCCACCAAATGATGTTAGGGAGGTGGGGTGATGTTTCTTATGGCTACTTCCTGTTGGAGAGGGATATTTTGTGGGGAACAATAGCTAGGGCTCCTCCTGGGGCCAGCTTAAGTGTCCTCAGAAGGAAAGGCATGTCCATGTGTGATTTCATTTGCATCACCATTTGGAGCTTGATAGCTTCTATATGAGAATAAATAATTTGGGTTATAGCATTGATTATAACAAGGCCCAAACATTAACACAATACATACTAGTAAAAGAAGTCCTACTAAAGGAGCTAACTGGATCCAAAAAGAAGATCAAATCCTTTAAGAAGGGTTTGTAGCCAACTGGAATCAGGGCCCATATTTTATCTCAATCTTAATGATTCTAATTTGGTCCTTAAGCACCTGTAAGTTTTCTTCTACCTGATTAGAAGTGTTAATCCAGAAGCATCATGTCTCATTTAATAATTCACAGGCACCCCCTACATTGGCCATAATGACATCAAGCGTTCACCTATACTGCATTACCACAGTGGCTTGAGAATTCATAGATTTTTGCTGGGCTTCCATGGCTCCTACTGTTGTCTTTCACCCTCATTGCATCATAATAGTGAATATTAAGTATTAATCTTTCAAGGAGAAAAATACTGGCAAACAAATATAGCCCTCTATCTATAGAATTCTTCATCTATGGTTTTTCTAATACATGATTGTCAAGAGTATGTCTTTCTAGTTCTCTCTCTCTGTTAAATCTCCATATGATGGTATAGAAATAAGTGATCTCCTGGTTCATTGTGTGTGAGAGATTGAACTCCCCAGAAAAGAGTCCAGATTGGGTATGTCACCAGATAGTGCTGCCATGTTTGTAGGGTTTAAAAATAATAAATCAGGGAACACTGCCACAATAGTGCATGTTCCCCTTCAGTGCCTGGGGTAGATTAAATGTATCCAGGAGCCACAGAGAAAGTAAACTTCCATTCCTTGAAGGGATGGTTCTGAGTTGTGGTTTGTGAGAGTTCCAGCTAGTTTTGGTCCAGGCATTATAAGGGCAGCCCCTTACACCTAATGGGAGTATTTTTGGGATAGAGATATCGATACTCAGTATAGTTATTCATAATGCTGTTTGGAATTTTACATTCTAGGTGGGAAGAATCGTTTTGGCCGATGATATTTCAAAAGATCAGAGACAATATATCCTGGCCAGTATCTTAGGTAACCTCCTTACAGGGACTATTGATCCACAAATCTCCTGTTTGCCTGCAGATTTGTAGGTCACTATCAAATATTATACAAGGCTTAAGGATTCCATGTGTGGGCATGTTTAGACAGATTCATGAGTTATTTATTACCTGATAATAATGCTGGGACGAGATGGCATCCGTACCCAAGGGTAACCATTCCAACAAGGAATCCCAACTGGGATGTTTGGTTAGATCATTAAAATTTTTCCATAGTTCTTCTAATGTTTTGGGTTACATATGTTCTTTCTTACCCTCCAGACCCCCATACTCTTAGCAATTATGAATGTGGTGTTGTAAGATTAGATCATTAAAATTTTCCCACAGTTCTTCTAATGTTTTTGGTTTACACATGTTCTTTCTTACCCTCTAGGCTCCTGTGCTCTTAGCAATTATGAATGTGGTGTTGTAATATTTGAGGTCCCCCAGGTATGGTCCCTTCCCTCTGCTTTTAAAACAGAGGGAGTTATTCTGTTAACTTTACCCAGTGTAAGGGTGTGAGTCTTGAGTTTCTTTTATAAGGTGATATAAAAGGCAAGCTATCTCACTGTACTTGAGTATCCACAATATATAAAATCCTTTAATGCACAAGAGTCCTCCTAGCTGTTTGAGGGTTTTGGGAAGTGGAAACAAAGAGATGGGTTTAATTCTCTCCTTGTCTAATTCTCTGGTCCCTTCTGATAGGACTAGCCGTAGGTATTTTGCTGAAGTCTGAAAGAGCTGAGCCTTAGATTTTGAAACTTTAGATTCTTTGTCAGCTAAGAAATTAAGAAGAGCCTTAATGCCTTCTTGAGAAGCTTCCTTGGTTGGGGCACAGAGGAACATATCATCTACATATTTTAAAACTTCAACCTGAGGATAAGAGAAACCAGAGGCATCTTTTTTAGGGTTTGTCTGAACAGGCTGTCTCAGAATCCCTGGGGCATTACAGTCCAGACTAATGGGTGGCTTGACTGGGGGAATCTTCAAATGCAAACAAATATGAGGATTTAGGATACAATGGCATATAGAAAAAGGCATCCTTCAGGTCCAAAACAACTGAGCCACTTAGTTCCCTCAGGTATTTGAGATGGCAGGGTATAAAGATTGGGAACTACCAGAGGAATTGGACAACATCCTTATTAATGAGGTAGAGGTCTTGAACTAGTCTCCATTCCCCCATTGGGTTTTTGCACCCTTAATATTGTGGTGTTGCAGGGACTGTTGCATGGTCTGAGACCTTGTATTCTTAAGTTATTAATAATAGCTTCCAGCCCTTTTCTACCTTCTGGTTTTAGGAGATATTGCTTCTGGTTAGGGACAAAGGTAGGGGCTTTAAGGTGGATCTAGGCTGTCATAGCTGTTATAGCTCAGCCAATTCTTCATTGGGTTTCCCAAACCTCCAGGTTAATGTTGGTTTCCACCAGAGGGAGACAAAGCATTTTTCCTGGAGCCATAAGGATGGTGGCTCCCATACAGCTAGAACATCTCTACATGGCAAGGAAGTTGGACTTCAGGCATGATTAAAAAGGCATGAGTAAACAGCAATTCCCCCTCAAGTACAACTGAGAGACCGAAATAAATATTGGGTTAAGGGCTCTCCTGAGATGCCCATCATCATTATGTTATGGGAGAAAAGAGAACTGAAAGACTTGCTCCAGTGTCCAAAAAAAAGTTTACCTTCTTCTCTTCCAACTCCAGAATCACCCAGGGCTCCTGAATAGTGATGGCAGTCTGAGCCATTGGAAGTGGAGAATTAAGCCCTGGGACCCATCAGTCCTGCAAGACAATTTGTGAGTCTGGTCCTCGACCTGGTGGCCTATGTCCCAGGGACAGTCTGCCTTCTGGTTGTCTCCACCACAGGATGTACAGGGTTAAGATGGGGTCCTTTTAGTGCCTTGGCAATCCTTCCTAAAGTGCCCTGACTTGCCATGCTGGTAGCAATTAACAGGTCATCCTTGGGGATCCTCAATTTTATAGGCCTGCAATGCAGTCACTAGAGTCTCTGTCTATTTTTGTGCTTCTTCTTCTCCTGGGCCTCCTCCTGGTTCCTATTTTGGAAGACTGGAGTGGCCATATTCAGGAAGTTCTCTCAGATGCTCTCTGGTTCCATGTTCTGTTTCTGTAACTTTTTCTGATATCAAGGGTTGCCTGAGTAATAAACTTGTCTTTGAAAATTAGCTGTTCCTCAACCAAATCAGAATAAAGAGAGGTGTGTTTTGCTAAAGCTTCTCTCATCCTATCTAAAAAGGTTGAGGCATTTTCATCTAGTTTCTGATCTAGTATGAAAAGCTTGAAGTAATTAACAGGCTTTGCTCTGGACCTCCTCCATAAGCTCTCTACTCTCTAGTATGCACGTCTAAAAATGGTTTCTCTTCCACTCATGAGAAATGGTTTCTCATCCCTGTGGGATCACAGGGGTTCCAATTAAGGTTTTCCAGGGGCACTGCCTCTCTTTCCATTGGGTATGTGGTTTCTAGTTATTTCTCACCTTCCTCTTTTCTCAACTAGTGATAGGAGAAATATTGTTGGTCTCCAAATTCCTCTGCTGCCTGCAGGGCTGCCTATCTCTCAGCAGCAGTTAGTGTTTGATTTAGGAGCAACATAACATCTCTCTATGTAACTCAGACTCTTGGGTTAGGTTTTGGAAAGCCTCCATATATTGATTGGTGTGATAAGACAACTTGCCTAAGTCTTGCTTTATTTTTCTAAGGTCCTGAAATGAAAAGGGAACTTGGACCCTGGTGGTACCAAGTCCATCAGACATTTCCTGTAGGCATAACAATGAAGTCAGGTGTTTCTTGGGTAGTAGAGCTGGTGAAACTGATGACATGGCTAGAGAAGTTCCAGGAAGGGGGCTGTGAAGAAGGGCTGGAAGATCCAGGAGTTGCAGATGAGGGCGGAATCAATCCTACAATGTTGACAAAGATCCAGTTTGTCTCACAGGGCAAAGAAAGTTTGTACATAGGGGGTCTCAGACCATTTGCCCTCCCTACTGTAGAAAACATCTAGTTATTAGAGAGTATTATAATTAACACTTCCCTCAGGATGCCAGGTGTCTTCATCCTACAGTTGGTAAGATGGCCATTCCCAAGTACAAAGAATGTGAAGTGCTTTCTGAGGGTCAAAGGAGTTTCACATTTTCAGAATGTATTTGAGAGCTGCACATGCTAAAAAAAGGTTTGTCTAGAAAGAGAGGGAAGAAAATGCATTCCTTAGTCTCCTTCCTCTTTTCGGAGTAACCCAGGGTGGAGAGAGAAAGACAGAGTGTCCCTTTATCCTCTTTCCCTCCCTGTGACCTCTGGGTCCCAGTGACCATTACAAGCTCTGTTCATGGATGTAAGTGTGACCTTTACCCATGGATCCAGAGGAGTCAATTGGTAGGACTAGTCATGCTCACCTGATCAATGCCCTAGATTTCTGCTGGTGGTTTCTCATTGGTTTCCTAGATACTTTTGAACCATAAGACTCCCAAGTTTCCCTACATAGGGCTTGCAAGAGGTTATGCCACAGTTGTATTTGGGCAAGACTCTTTAATGGAGGGAGTATCTTAACCTTATTCTTACTTCCTCTAATGACAGCTCAGGTAAAGTTATGAATTCCTAGAGAACGAGGCCAATTAACTGCTAGACATGGAATTCCCTTTGTATTCAAGTGCCAATGGAACTGGATGTACAACAGGTGCCTCAAAAGAACATAAGGCCTGAATGGCTGTTCTTCCTGTGATGGGGACTGCACTGAGACTAAAATTGTCTCTCAAGGGTGGCTTCCTCCTGAGGGTTGAAGGTGGAATTTTGCTGTTTACAGATGGGGCATGGAGCCTGGAACCTAATAGAGGAATGTAAGAGAGAGAGAAATTACAGAACTAGAGGCATTGGACAAAGGGCTGATAAGGCTTTCTAAGGAAAGAAACCCCATCTCTCCAAGTACCTTGGTAAAGTTTGAAATGTTAAGTTGTAACATTGTCTCCAAATATTTTCCAGGCAGAGGTTGAAAAGAGAGATATTGGGCTTTATAGTCTGTTCCAATAGTATGCCTCCCAATAAGGTAAAATTAATTTGTCTAATAGATAAACTGTTTAAATTCATTGGGCAATGCTGAGTTCTTATATGGAGGAAAAAAAAAAAAAAATCAACCTAAATGGAGAGGAGAGTATTCACTCAGGATGAAATATTCCCTTATACAATGCTATAAATATATATTGCTGGGGCAAAAAGGTCTTTACTCAGCGAAAACTAAGACTGAAATATTGAAATCTTGCTCTCTGAAGAAAATTACAAAAACAGCAATTATTTGTGTTATAATTCTGATTACTAAGGTGTTTGCTGACTCTACCCTGGAAGATTATGTTCCTGGGCTGCAAAAAACACCCATATTATTGTATATAAAGAAGAAATAGGAGACACGATGGCTGTGAAGGAGACAATGAAAGAAAATGTAATAGGAAAGACTGGAACTCATGGTTCCAAAATGCTAATGGGCTGTCGTGGGCTGGAGTTAGTCCAGGGGCCTTTAGGTAGACTGAAGGTAGTCTTGCCAGAAACTTTCAATTGCTCCAGTACCTCCTTCCCACCCCACATGACAGCTAGATCATCCATGAAAGGAAATTGGATTGGAACAGAGCAAACATTCCCAACACCTGAGGGCAATGGGGGATTGACAAAGATCTCTCCATCAAGACTGTTGCTTGAGTCATGTAAGGCTGCTACCCATGCTATCTGCTTTTAACTGGCTTAAGGGGGCTCAATAATTTGTTTAATATTATTTAAAAAACTGTGGACTAGATGCCTCAGAAATGAAAGTAAAGAATAGGAGGTCTGCTCTTACACTCCCTTTTGATGAATTTCAGTGAACACGCCAAGAATGTTGCATCTTTTTCACTCCTGTTGCTTAGTGAATCAGATAAAGTGCTGTAGCTGTTTAACTCCCCTTGCTGGTGAGTTCTGAGTTCTTGTACCAAAACTAGGAAGAATAATGCACATAGACACTGAAAGTGAATAAGGCAGTATTGGATTTAGTAAGTGACAGAAAAGCTCTCAGCAATGAGGAGGGCCCAAAAGAGGGTTGCCAGATATGATTCTGAGTCTGGAGTTTTTAATGGACTGGAAGTGGAAGAGTTTGCTTACTGGTCTGCGGGCCATCTTGGAAAAAGCACCACTCAGAAAGATTTATGATAGTGTGACAAACCAATTAGAGGGAGAGGTGAAGGCTTGGTCTGGGACCAATCAGGGACTGAAGTGGAAGCTTGGTCTGGGTCCTTGATCTGGGACAAATCAGGAGCTGAAGTGATGACTCATCCTATATAAATGAAGACTCTACCCAGAGCCAATCACAGAAAGGTAGGCATATGTGATATAGGTGAAAACTAAAAGACTAAGAGCGCCAAGGAGAGAGAAATGTGTCTAAAAACAAAGTGAAAGTTGTTAATCTGTGTTCACAAAGGAAGCATTTCCATTCAAGGATGTGGGCTCTTTCCTATCTGAGGCCTGCACTCTGGTTTTCAGGCTGTTCTTTGTTTCAAGGAGTTTTACCAAGGACCTACCCTAACTGCTTGCCTGACTAGTTCCTTCCTTCCTTCACCTTTAATTGGGTATTCTTTGTTTCACATTTATTATAAGTGTTACTAATTTTGAGAAGTGAATAATTTTACTAATCAATTAATTTAAAGTATTAAGACTATACTTCTAGAAAGTGGTTGTGGCTGCATTTTGGTCATTTGAGGTTCATACTTACACTAAATCAAAATCGTGAGCATCAAAACACTAAATCAAAATAGTGAGCATGAATAGAGAATATTTTTCCTAATCTATTGATGTACTTTCACATTGATATCTATAGGGGTTTCAAATTGAATCATTCAAGTAAATGAGGCAATGAAGCTTTAATTATACAAGAAGGATTTCTTGAATATACAGTCGTGTATGATCATACATTAGAACCCTGTTTATTAGAGCATTTAATTTAAATTCTACAATTGTTTTAATGCCAGAAACATGAATGAAGCATTTCAAAATTTTGTTTATGGATTCAAGACTCAGAAATATATCCTTTGTAAAATAAGTATTTGTTTAATTGAGTATAATTCTTAACCTTGTGTTTTTAATCTCATTGTGATAACTTTGTAAACGTACAGTCTTAAAGTGTGAAATACAGAAATAAAACTAGCAGAATAAAATGGGACAAAAATATAAATCTTCTCCTTGCTCCCCAGGTATGTAAAAATTCTCATGATATTCCCAATCAAGTCAGTTGAGTTTTGCCAAAAGTGCATCCTTTCTTAGTTATGCCCCTGAAAAATACATTGCTTTTTATCCCTAATAAACTCTAACAACCAATGACAAGAAAAATAATGCTTAACTACCCCAAAATGTACAGCAATAGAACACTTAACTAGTACCATGGGAGAGAATGTAATTCAATAATGACTTTAGACAAAATAATAATGGACTAATGATATAATAATATAATTTTGGTATCTACATAAAACATTTTGAAAATAAAGAACTTAAGCAAAAGATATTCCAAAAATAATAAGATTTGGGGACACTGATCATGGTTTTATTTCTTACTCGTATTGAAATTTGAGATTTTAGAAAAAAATTGCAATGTGCAATTTAACAGTTGGTTAATTAGAGGGTGAAGATGAAAAATATTTAGTAGACCATATTTTGACTTAATGTAGCAAAATGATAACTTCCTGGAAAAGGATAAAGAACGTTCAGAAAGACCTGAGATAATTCATTTTGCAAAATACACTTTCAAACAAATAAAATGACTTTGAATCATTTCTTATGATTTAAAAAATTTCAAAATATATGACATTCAGGAGCAAACAAAAATACAATTTAAGTAAATTTAAAAGTAGCATTTTTCTATAAATTTGAGGTGAGCAGAGAGACAAAGTTACCTTCAAAAGCATCAGGAGTGTTTAAACAATGAAACAGACAGTGCCTGATTGAAGGAGGCTAAGTAAACATGACAACTCAATGTAAGGTAGTAGCCTAATTGGTATTCTGGAACAGAAAAAAATAAAGTTGTGGAAAAACTGATACAATCCAAGTAGAGTCAATAGTTTGATCGTATTTCACTGATATGAAATCCTTATTTTGACAAATTTCCCATGGCTATGTAAGAAATTAATATTTAGAAATCTTAGATGAAGAATATTTGGGTGATCTTTGTGCTCTAGTTTTTACTTTTTTGAAAACCAAATTTATTTCACCATGAAAAGTTTTATATAAAAATGTTCTGAAACAAAAAAAAAATTGCATAACTGTTTGTGTGTGTATGTGTCTATTTGGACAATCATTCTGTTTTATTTATATATATATATGCTTTTATCAATTTTAATTCTTGTAAATCTCTCTCTTGAACACTGTAGCTAAATCAGGTTGTATAAATCTTTTAACTATAATCATCCATTGTAAAATCATTTTGGCTACTTTGTATTTTTATATCAAATTTTCTTATTAATGTTTACCAAAAAATAAAATAAAAATCTTACTGGGATATTGAGATTACTTCAATTTTAGAAATTAATTTAGAATAATTGGTATTCTTAAAGTTTGGTTATTTCAATCCTTCAACATATATTCATTAATGGGTAGTATAAAGAAAATGTCGTGTGTGTATTGCAAACATACACATACACACACACAGACATAACTACTTAGCCATAAAAAAGAGTGAAGTTATATGTTTTGCACCAACATGGATGGATCTGAAGGCTATTGTCTCAAGTAAAATAACTCAAAAGGAGTCCAAACTAATAATACAGTAGTAATAACTAAAATGCGTGCCTATGCGCTCCTCATGGAAGCATTTTCACCAGCTCCCACCACTAGGATCAGAATCTCAGACATCTGATTCAGCAAAGTCTAAGGATTTATGGTTTTAAAACAAACAAAAATTCCCCAATTGCTTCACTAAATTATTGGTTTATATGTTACTGTTAGAAACACCACACATACTATGTTTGGATTCCATGTTAATAGAACATCATATATTGGATATTGGAGAAGTGTAAATAGTGGTTCTTTAAGGATATCACTCCAATCCATCAGGGGGATTTATCTAAGCTAATAGTGCCTTCTATTGTTTAAATAAGACTATTGCTTCTGGATGGTGATGACTAGACTAGAAAAGCTTGATCCCTTGTCATGAGTCCATTGTTATACCTCCTTTTGAAAAATACATCTCTTGGTCAGCAGCAATGTTTTTAGAGCTCTCATGGTGGGAAGACAGGCATTTTTTCGTGGCATGAATTATTGCACCACCACTAAAGTAGCCAAGAGGAACTGACTTACATTCCTAGGAAAAGTTATCTTGTCTATATACATAAGAACGTCCTTTGTGGTGATGCACTGTAATGGACATAAATGAAAAACACAAAGATTTCTCACTTTATATCTACACATAGAGTTTTATCCACAGCCTTTTCCCCAAAACGTTCTTGCATTTACTCTTCTAAATTTGCTGCTTTCAGACCCTTTACTAACCAGCCATCCATTTCCCACAATAACAGCGTATGAACATGCTTGCCTCAGAGCATTTCACCTTCCATAAAAAGTGATTGAACAAGTTTTCTGCTCACATTTCTGCCATTAGGTGAATTTATATTTCACCAACATCTTTTTGAGCCACCTGTGAGTTGGTTTTTAGTGCAGCAGGTCGTCTTCAATTTTCACTTAATATATCATAGTGGCACAACCCTTCTGTTAACTGACCTCTTTTTCTTCCCCTGGCAGTTAAAGAGAAGACTACTGTTCTTCTACTTTAATCCCTATGTGCAATTTAAGAAAAAGACATTGGTGTAATACAGGAAATAGGTGTGAATAAAGAGTACGTGTTTGGGCCTCACCTCAAATGCGCGATTTGGGGTATGATATATTGCCGCTGCACTTCTGTGAATGTATGCCTCAGTGACTCTGATAATATCAATCTAGTTAGAAAGCATTCCATTCACAAATTAATTCGATGTCCCATTTTCAGCAACCAGACTTTGTTAGGGCTCAATAACATATCAGAAATTGCCTTTTTTTTTTTTTTGTCAAATGAACATTACCATTGCACAATAGGTGTATTTCTGCTTTTAGATTTTAAGCATTCTTCCACTGGAGTTGGCTTTGGACTCTACACAGCATTCTTTTTCACTACAGGTTTCTTTAGCACCATTGGACCTGTTTTGTGATATGACTGATGTGGTAAGACATACGCCCCATTATCTTTGCTCTAGATTTCACTAGAAATTGTGCTTTCCTCTAAGTCAGATGACAAATTAATCAGAAGAATATTTCTATCTGTGATATATGTTGTTTTCCCAAATCCAAAATGTCTCAGCAAAGTTTTTACCCCTTAGATTGTGAAAGGGAGTGCAGCAGTGTGTCTTTCACTTAAGGCAGAAATCCTGGCAGGACTCAGGCTATTGGGTCCATAATTATTTCATTAGGTGACAGGTCTGTCAATCCTCAAATCTGCATGGAGTTTATTCTTAACCGTTTGGTCTGTATGTGTAATTCTAGAACATACAGAGTAGTTACTGCTTCCTCCTTATTGAATTCTACTATGTAATGGCATAATGTTATTAATATAGTGTATCAACTTATATTTTCTGAAATATTCAAGACTAGAAATCTTCCAGAAGACTATATTTTTACAAAAGACAAATGTTAACAATTCTTAATAAGGCAATGAATGCATGTTGCTGTATATCTCATTATAAAAATAACTGGTTTACAGGTGGTCATGGTGGCTCACTCCTGTAATCCCAGCCATTTGAGATGCTGAGGCAGGTGGATCACTTGAGCCCAGGAGTTTGAGACCAGTCTGAGCAACATGGTGAAACCCTGTCTCTACTAAAAAATGCACAGGTTACCTGGGTATGGTGGTGCACACCTATAGTTGAGAGTTGGGGTAAGAGAATCACCTGAACCCAGGATATCAAGACTACAGTGAGCAGTAATCTCACTGTTGCATTCCAACTTTGGATATGGCGAGATGCTCTCTCCCTCTCAAAAAAAAAAAAAAAAAAAAAAAAAAAAAAAAAAAAAAAAAAAAATACTGGTTTTATTCTCTTTACTTATGGGCATAATAATAAAAAAATTTCCTGTTTTTAGCCACATATAGAGTGGCAGTGACATTCGCCCAACACAACAGCAACTGATGCTGGAACTACTTTATATTAGTTTTGGTAGTTGGTCATCATTGTCCATATTTCATACAGCTTTTCAGAATCCAGACAAGTGATTTAAATGGTTATATGTTAGGAAATCTACATTGGAGGTTTTGGCAGATTTGCCAGTGTCTGTATTTTCTAATTGGATTCAGTAATGCATCTAATGTGCTATCTTGGCTGAGGCAGGAAGGCACGTCAGGGGCTTATATTTGTGCTTTTCTGTAAAATTAATTCTCATTTCATTTTAGAAAAACAACATGAAAGTTCTGAAAGCTGAGCTGTCTACTGACGTTTATTACATTTGTCTTGCCACTGAAGGTTAACTACTACCCTCTAACCTATGCTTTTCTGGAATCTTATCTTTCCTATTTATGTGATTTTTGACTAGTCCCAAAGAAGCAATTCTTACCATCCCACTAGCTTAAGCAGTAACAAACAATCAACTTAAGATAATACTGTAATGTAACACACTCATGTTGTCTGAAGTACTAAGTTTGTGGTAATTTTTAGTGTACCATTAGAAAACTAATTTATCTCCTCCTTGGCTACCACAGTAGTGAAGCAAGAGGCTAAAGTAGGTGCTGTCTGCACAGTATTTGTGTCACACTGAGGAGCCCTAACTTTAAGAAACTCACCCTTTTATATTGGACAAAAGCAAATAATTTCTTCCTTTATTCTAGAGGGACAACATCTTTCTACATGCCTACGCATTTTTGAATATAAGGATCCTTGTGATGCTGGGAAGACAAGCCCCAAAACTGGGGCTTAGTGCAGGAGGTTTCTTGGCTCTGCCCAGAAAATAATCAAGGGTGGGCTGGTAGTGTGAGACACCAATGCTTATTGAAACAGTAGTGTACAGAAGTAGCAGAGATACTTTGTTTTGCAGATCAGGACTACTCTATAGGCAGTGTGCCCAGAGTAGCAGCTCAGGGGCAATTCTGCAGTCATATTTATATCCGCCTTTAATTACATGAACATTAAGAGGAAGATTTTGCAGAAATTTATAGAAAAAGAATGGTAACTTCTAGATCATTGGGTTATTGTCACAGAAAGTGGTACTAACTTCCAGGTGTTGCCATGAAAATGATGAACTGACATGGCACTGGTTGACATACCTTATCGAGAAGGTGTGTTTGCCACTTCTCTGTTTCAGTTAGTCTTCAACTTGGTCAAGTACAAAACCCCATCTACGGTATTGAGTCTTGCCTCCTACCTTACTTTAAAATGTAGTCTTGAACAAAAATACCCAAGACCTTCTCTGCACACACAATGTACAAACACATGATACACTTTTCTCACAGCAGAAGTGATATCTGGCCTCTGCAGGGAACATATTCATATGGAGGGTCTCTGGTCCCACAAAATAACCTTAACTCCAACATGTCTATCTAATATATAATTGGAAACTTACTTTCATCATACTCTACCTTATTTGATATTCAGGTGGCACAAAGTGATCTATTTGTGAACTATTGATTTAGTGTCATTATGAAGATATTGCTTATTGGAAAAGAATCCAAGTATATATGAAGTATGCTGATTTGCTTTCATTGTTTCAAATCTGTCACTGATTTATTATGTTTTTGATTTATTATGTGTTATTATTATGTTTATCATGTTTTTTTTCCCTTAGGGTAACTTTGAATGTTATATTGATTAAAAAAATAATGAATATGTAGACATTATACGTCAAAAGGTAATTTCAACATAACTATTCATTATATACAGTTATATAATGTCTTACATAAAAAATAATTTTTTTCCTGAAAATTGTATAAGTGACAGGAATAAATGTGATATAAGTTATCAGTTAAAATTATATATGTAGTTTTATTACATTTAACAGAATTTCAATTTGGAGGGAGGGTTTATATTATTTTATTTTTTTCTTAGCTTGAAAATATATTTTTCTTTTTTCTTTTTTTTTTTTGGAGATGGAGTCTCACTTTGTTGCCCAGGCTGGAGTGCAGTGGCACAACCTCCGGCTCCCTGGTTCAAGCGATTCTGGTGCCTCATCCCAAGTAGCTAGAACTACAGGCGTGCGTCACCACGCCTGGCTAATTTTTTTGTATTTTCAGTAGAGATGGGGTTTTGCCATGTTGGCCAGACTGTTCTCAAACTCCTGACCTCAGGTGATTCACCCACATTGACCTCCTAAAGTGCTGGGATACAGACGTGAGCCACCACATCTGGTCCTAGATTTAAATCTTTGGCATAGAATATTTCTAACTTTTAAATAAGTACTAAATTTCAGGAAAACAAACTCTGACTTAATAAGGTAAGTTTTGAAAAGATGTTTTGTCCCAGGAGGAAGAGAGTGCTTCACCTCAACCTCTTCATACTGTAATAAACTGGAAGATTCTCATTTGGAAGGTCCCTCAGCGTCAGGCCTTCAATATGACTAATCTCTTTTTGTCTTCTTTCCTATTTTATAAAACTTTCAGAAACAAAACAGACAAAATTTTGTGATGAAGAATATCACAGCTGCCACACAGGCCAGCAGAATGAAATCACATCCAAAGAGTGATACTGAAATCAGAAGGGGTCATGAGCTGTAGCCCAAATGTGTTTGACTGCTTTGCGGCATGTTACAAACTTGATCAAAAAGATTGCTGGATTTAGGGGCTTCACTGGCTGATCATGATGAATTACGGAGAAAAAATTTATAGCATTCTCTTTAGAAATAGGAATTGACATGGGTTTGGCTCTGTCCCCACCCAAATCTCATAAGGGGCTTTACCCTGGCCTTCACTCATCTTTCTCACTCTTGCCTCCATGGGAAGAAGGAAATGTTTGCTGTCCCTCCAACATGATTGTAAGTTTTCTGAGGCCTCTCCAGCTATATTAGTTCATTTTCACTGTGTTTATAAAGATATACCCAAGACTGAGGAAAAAATAGTTTTAATTGGTCTTACAATTTCACATGGCTGGGGAGGCCTCGGAATCATGGTGGAAAGTGAAACACACTTTTTACATGGTAGTAGCAAGGGAAAATGAGGAAGATGCAAAAACGGAAACTCCTGATAAAACCATCAGATCTTGTCAGACTTATTCCCTACCATGAGAAGAATATGGGGGAAACTTCTCCCATGACTTGAATAATCTCCCACCGCCTCCCTCCCACAACCCATGAGAATTATGGGAGTAAAATTCAAGATGAGATTTGGGTTGGGACACAGAGCCAAACCATACCATCCTACCCTAACCCCTCCAAATCTCATGTCCTCACATTTCAAAACCAATCACATGCCTTCCCAACAGTCCCCCAAAGTCTTAACTTATTTCAGCATTAACCCAAAAGTTTACAGTTAAAAGTCTCATCTGGGACAAGGCAAGTCCCTTCTGACTATGAGCCTGTAAAATCAAAAGCAGGCTAGTTACTTCCTAGATGCAATGGAGGTACAGGTATTGGGTAAATGCAGCCATTCCAAGTGGGAGAAGTTGGCCAAAACAAAGGAGTTACAGGGTCCACGTGAGTCAGAAATCCAGCGAGGTAGTCAAATTTTAAAGTTCCGAAATGATCTCCTTTGACACCAGGTCTCACATTCAGGTCACACTGTTGTGAGGGATGTGTTCTCATGGTCTTGGGCAGCTCTGCCTCTGTTGCTTTTCAAGGTACAGCCTGCCTCCAGGCTGCTTTCTTGGGCTGGAATTGAGTGTCTGTTGCTTTTTCAGGCACACAGTACAACCTGTAGTTGGATCTACCATTCTGGAGTCTGGAGGACTGTGGCCCTCTTTTCACAGCTCCACTTGGCAGTGTCCCAGTAGGTGCTCTGTATGGGGGCTCCAAGCCCACATTTCCCTTCTGCACTACCCTAGCAGAGGTTCTCCATGAGAGCTCTGCCCCTGCAACAAACTTCTGCCTGGGTAGCGAAGTGTTTCCATACATCTTCTAAAATCTAGGCAGAGGTTCCCAAACTCCAATTCTTGAATTCTGTGCACCTGCAGGCTCAACACCGCATGGAAGCTGCCAAGGCTTGGGGCTTGCACCCTCTGAACCCACAGCCAGAGCTCTACATTATCCCCTTTCAGCCATGGCTGTAGTGGCTGAGACGCAGAGCACCAAGTCCCTAGACTGCATATAGTATGGAAACCCTGGGCTCTGCCACAAAACCATTTTTTTCCTCCTAAGATCTATGGGTCTGTGATGGGAGAGGTTGGCACAAAGGTCTCTGACATGTCCTGAAGATATTTTCCATTTTATTTGGGATTAACATTCAGCTCCTCATTACTTATGCAAATATCTGCAGTTGGTTTAAATTTCTCCTCAGAAAATGAGATTTTCTTTTCTATTGCATTATCAGACTGCAAATTTTCTGAACTTTTATGCTCTGATTTCCTTTTAAAACTGAATGCCTTTGACAGAACCCAAGTCAAATCTTGAATACTCTGCTGGTTAGAAATTTCTTCTGCCAGTTACCTTAAATCATCTCTCTCAAGATCAAAGATTCACAAATCCCTACGGCAGGGACAAAATGCTACCAATCTCTGTCCTAAATGTAACGAGAGTCACCTTTGCTCTAGTTCCCAACAAGTTTCTTATCTCCATGTGAGACCACCTCAGCCTGCATTTCATTGTCCATATCGTATCATTATCAGCATATTTGTCAAAACCATTTAATAAGCCTGTAGGAAGTTCCAAACTTTCTCATATCTTTCTCTCTTCTGAGCCCACCAAACTGTTCCAGTCACTGCCTATTACCCAGTTCCAAAGTGGCTTCCACATTTTCAGATATCTTTTGGGCAACACCCTACTCCTGGTATCAATTTACTGTATTTGCCTGTTTTCATGCTCCTGATAAAAACCTGGAGACTGGAAAGAAAACAAGTTTATTTGGACTTACAGTTCCACATGACTTGGGAGGCCTCAGGATCTTTATAAGAGGTGAAAGGCACTTCTTACATGGTGGTAGCAAGAGAAAATGAGGAAGATGCAAAAGTGGAAACCCCTGATAAAACCATCAGATCTCTTGAGACATATTCACTACCAGGAGAACAGTATGAGGGAAACTTTTCCCATGATTCAAATTATCTCCCAGTGGGTCCTTCTCACATGTGGAAATAATGGGACTACAATTCAAGATGAGATTTCGATGGGACACAGAGCCAAACTATATCAACAGCCATATGGAACTGTGAGACAATTAAACTTCTTTTCTTTATAAATTACTCCATTTTGTTTTTTTTTCTTTATTAGCAGTGTGAGAATGGACCAATACAGTAAATTGGTAACGGTAAAGTAAGGAGTTGCTGTAAGGATACCAGAAAATGTAGAAGCAACTTTGTAACTGGGTAAAAGGCAGAGGTTTGAACAGTTTGGAGGGATCAGAAGAAGAGAGAAAAATGTGAGAAATTTTGCAGCTTCCTGGACACTTGCAGGGCTCAGAAGATAGAAAGATGTGGGAAGGTTTGGAAGTTCTCAGAGACTTGTTGAATGGCTTTGACCAAATTGCTGATAGAGATATAAACAATGAAGTCCAGGCTGCAGTGCTCTCAGATGAAGATGAAGAACTTGTTTGGAACTGGAGTAAAGGTCACTCTTGCTATGCAAGGAGACTGGCAGCATTTTGCCCCTGCTCTAGAGATCTGTGGAACTTTGAACTTGAGAGAGATGATTTAGAGTATCTGGTGGATAAAATTTATAAGCAGAGAAGCATTCAAGTGATGACAGAGAATAAAATTTTGGAAAACTTTCAGCCTGATGATGCAGTAGAAAAGAAAAGCCCATTTTTGTTGGTGGAGATAGTCAAGCCAGCTGCAGACATTTGCATAAGTAACAGAAACCAAATGCTAATCATCAAGACAAAGGTGTCCTGGGCATGTAATGTAAGAGATCTTTCCTCTGACATGGCAATCCCTCTCATTACAAGCCCCGAGGCCTAGGAGGAAATCATGATTTCGTGAGCAGGGCCCAGGGTCCCATTGTTGTGTGCCTTGCATCCTAGCTGCTCCAGTGATACCTGAAAAGGGTCAAGGCACAACTCGGGCCATGGCTTCAGAGGGTGCAAGCCCCAAGTCTTGGCATTTCCCACATGATGTTAAGCCTGCAGGTGCAGAGAAGTCAAGAATTGTGGTTTGGGAACCTCTGCTTAGATTTCAGAGGACAAATGAATATACATGAATGTTCAGGCAGAAGTCTTCTACAGGTGCAGAGCCCTCATGGAGAACCTTTGCTCAGGCAGTATAGAAGGAAAATGTGGGGTCAGAGCTCCCAATAGGCCACTACTTAGTTGAGCTGTGAGAAAAAAAGCCATCCTTCTCCAGACCCCAGAATGGTAGATGCACCAACAGCTTGCACTATGTGTCTGGAAAAGCTACGTTGAGTTTGAACTCAACACAAGTTGTGAAAACAGCTAGTGGGCAGGGGGGCGGGGGTTGCGATTAATACTAGAGCTGCCCAAGGCCATGAGATTCCACCTCTTGCATTAGCATGACCTGGATGTGAGACATGGAGTAAATGGAGATCACGTTGGAACTTTGAGGTTTAATGACTACCTTACTGGATTTTGGAATTGTGTGATGCTTGTAGCCCATTTGTTTTGTCCAATTTCTCCCATTTGTAAAGGATGTATTTATTCAATGCCAGTATCCTCTTTGTATCTAGGAAGTAACTAGCTTGTTTTTGATTTTACAGGCTCATAGACAGAAGGGACTTGCCTTGTTTGAGATGAGACTTTGGACTTTGACTTTTAGCTTAATACTGGAATGAATTAAGACTTTGGGGAACTGTTGGGAAAGCATGATTATGTTTTGAAATGTGAGGACATGAGATTTGGTAGGGGCCAGTGGGGGAATAATATGGTTTGGCTGTGTCCCCACCCAAATCTCATTTTAAATTGTAATTTTCATTATCCCCATGTGTCATTTGAGGGACCTGGTGGGAGGCAATTGAATCATTGAGGCAGTTATCCTCATGCTGTTCTCATGACACACAGTGAGTTCTCACAAGATCTGATGGTTTTTAAGGGGCTTTCCCCCATCTTTGCTAATCCTTCTCTCTCCTGCTGCCATGTGACAAAAGATGTGTTTGCTTCCCCTTCCACCATGATTGTAAGTTTCCTGAGCTCTTCAGCCTTGCAAAACTGCAAGCTAATTAAATCTCTTTTCTTTATAAATCACTCTGTATTGGGTATATCTTTATTAGCAGCATGAGAATGGACTAATACAGGATCATCAATGAATATCTTTAAACCATTGAGCAAATCTATACTTGACATGGTGGTCAAGTCCACTCTAAAGGCTGATCCCTTGGCCTTCATGTAAACAATGTTACAATTTTAAGTTTTAATGTTTATAGTTTGATTATGCTTAAAAAACTGACCAAATTTTTGCTATAGAGAATAGAGCAAAATATCAATACAAGTTTAAACTTTATATACTTTACATATGTTAATCTTTTCATTTAACATTAAACCATTGGGACTTCTAGCAGTTCTGTATAATATGATTTCTCAATTCATCTATCTTTAAAAAGACCTTTAATGAGTATGTAGCCTTGATGATGAAATTCAAAATATCATAAAAATACTAACATTTTCAAGTTTGAACTATAACGCTGATGCTATGGGTTTCACAGAGAACCAACTGTCTATTCCTGCTTTAGGGACACAGGTTGCAGTCAGATTTCCTCCAAAGTTCCTATCTTAAAAAGTTGTGTAATAGTTTGTAAATTGCAAAGAACTTAAATGGTGAAAAAAAAAACTTGTTACTTTGAAAAATTAGAGAAGTTACTTAAAATTTCAAATAGATATGTAAATTCATATATCATGTGCATATAAATAAACATGTGCCTATGAATATGTACATATAAGTCCTTCATTCAAAAACTATACTCAGTATCCATGCAAACACACTTTATCAACTTATTACTATTATTATTTTTTACCTACACAAAAGATCAGAAAAAGCAAATTCAGATACAGATTTCTTGTTGATGTTAGGGAGAAATAGGCATGAAAACAAGTATCAAAAAAGAATTACATGGAAAAAAAGTATTTCAACAACCACACCAAGTACAATAATAATTTAGAGAAAGTAATTTGCTCTCAGGTAATATAAAGATGATAATAAATTTTCATTTAAGATTTAAGGACATTTTCAATCAAACCTAAATTTAGAATAATTTTCTTTCATTAAAATTTTATAAAATATAAACATGTCATAGTTTATTCAAAAAAATGTTTACTTTACATGCCTAATAACCCATTCACTTGAAACATAAACATTTATATATTTAAATTTTCATTTTTTTCTGTGTACAAGTTGATTTATATATGTAGGAATGTAATTTAGAAATAATATTATATGCTTAATTTATGTCATTTACTCAAAATTACCAAAACTATTTCATTCTTCTTAATTCGCACCACTCTCAGCTTTTTAAAATGTCTTCTTGTCAACAAAACATTTACTTTTCTCTTGGTTCTTCATATTTTTCCCATAACTTGGACAAATATATAAAATAATATTGCTAAAATATATCCCCGTAATTTTTAAAATTTATTTATGAAGCTGTTTATTTTGTAGGTTGATGGAACACTTTTTGCATTTAGAAATTGAAAGGCAAAATAATATGTGTGTTATATTTTCCTGAATTACATTCCCACTCGCTATTGTCAATCTTAATAACAAAAGCAACTATAATTTTACACTGAACAGGTGTCTGATGTGTTCTTCAGAAGAATACTAGAGCTTTCCTTTCTGAAGTATAGGGAAAAAATAAAATAAGAATAACAAGTGTTTTAATTTAGAGTCAGGTATCACTTTACCAACACAGAAAAATATCTGACAGAAATCATGTTAAATATTAAAAACCCATATTCTAAATCAAATAACTTGTCATCTTTCTTGTATTTTATCACAATGTAATCAATTCATAAATTTGAATAAAATACATAGTACTTTCATTAAATGGAAGGAGAAATATAGCTATGATTATAAGTGAAAATAAAGTATAATTCAATGTTGCATCTCTTTCTAAGTAACTATATAGCCCAGTGTTGACAATCACTGGCATAGTTATGTGTTTCATATTTCCCAAAGCAACGGTAAATATAAGAAATAATGTTTAACATTAGAAAAAGTTAGTGATTAAAAGTAAAAAATACATTGTTTTCACCCTCTAGTTCTTTGTACATATTGTTTTTGCTTTGTAGGGGGATTTAAAATAGAGATACTTATTACTACATTTTTTTTTACATCACCCTTTAAAAAGAACAAAGAAAAAAAAAAAAAAACCAAGTCTGCTTTTAAAGACACTAAAATGTCCAGTGTATTACAAGCTGGCTTCCAGAATGTTCCTGTGCCTACTTGATGCCTCAAATCCTTTTAGCAAGAAGTATGTCCTTTTATTTAAAAATTAAGGATAAATGATTCAGATCAAAATATCTGCTTGATACAACTTTCAGAGTAATGTGCTTTCAAGTAAAATGCACTAGAAATAGCAGGATAAGAGAGCACAAACATTAGCTATCTTTAGTGATGCTGGAAAAAGAATGTATGATCTGAGATTATAGGTAAAGAGGACAGATACAATTTTTTTGGCTTATGATAGATTTTTAAAAATTGTGCCCAAATGGACAAATAATAAATGTTTTTGTCATTTGAAGATGTGTGTGATTTTATGAGAGATGGCTTTGTAATGTTTGCTTTTTAGTGTACATGTACAAATAACATGGCTAACATTGCATATGATTCATTCCTGAAGTTATCATTTCAGTACAGTATATTTTTACAGGGTAAATGTAAGGATATGCATAACTTTACAAAAGAAATATGCTTTAAATGAAAATGATTATATTATACCTAACATTACTGTATCTATAGGTACCATATTTTACAGACTTTCAGAGATTCTATTAAGTACCTGAGCAGCAAAATCCCTGAACCATATACACGAGGTCACAATGAAGATAAATGTCTAGAAGACATTTCTAATTTAAACTAAGAAAAGTGCACCATTCTATTGTCAAGAAATTAAAGAAATAAATGGCTGGTACAGAGAAAGGTTAGGTGATATGGCAGAGTTGTAGCTACTCTGTGACATTTCTGCTACAGGCAATAGTGATATCAACATCCTTTTATTTTCTATCTAGCTCACCTCTGCATCCCTGGAGATCAATTTTCAAGCTTCTCTTTTTACCTAGAAAAAGATAGGAAAGGTTTTTCATGGACACATAACCCAATTTACTGTTTCTATACAAAAGCATCTTAACTATAACACCTCCATCATATGACATTTCATGATTATAAACCCTGGGAAAGGATTTTCTCAGTTATATTATTTTTTAATAATGCTGAAAATGTTTTGAGCTATTGTTATCTTTTATAGACCAATTGACTACTGAATTACTTTTTATGCTATTAATCAATTAGCCAAGAACACTTACAATGAATGTGTCAAGCACAATGCTAACTCGTTGTAAAAATGGTATTCTCATGCCTTGAGCTAGGTGAAATTTATTAACCATCTCCAGTCAAGAAATCCTTATAGAATCTAGCTTTAAATAAATAACATACACTTCAAGTAAATAAACACTTACTACAAAATTGTGTAGAAAAAATGTATTACACAATACTATGCTGGCTTAAAAACTAACTAAGGTTTTTTTTTTTTATTTCTCTGTGTGATTTTAGAATTAATAATATAATGAAGAAAACAGACATGTTCAAATATTCATAAAGAAGAAGAAATATAGGAAGTTTGGAAAAAAGTTGTTTAATCAACTAAAATTTATAACCATAGGCAAACATTTCAGTGGCATTTCATGACAAAAAGTAAGTACAGCTTTGCTGCACCAAAGTCAGAATATGTGAAGATATCACATATCTTTAATATAGAAAGAGTCACTTGAGATAAGTTTCTGCATGAAATCCTGAGTATATTAGACAATAGTATATTAATTTTCATATTGCTAAAATGTATGACAATATCAGATACAAATTATACATTGTGTAGTATTTTTAATATAGTACCTAATTTAGTCCTAACAACCTCCAGCGTTATGACTTGAGGAAGAGATTAATAGTAACACATTATGGCCTATAAAACAGAAATACCAGGCATAGTTTAGACCAGGGGGTCCCCAAACCCATACCAGTCCATGGCCTGTTAGGAACCAGGCTGCCACAAAGCAGGAGGTGAGCAGCAGGTGAAATACGAAAGCTTCATATGTATTTATAGCCTCTCCCTAATGTTTATACTACCACCTGAGCTCCACTTCCTGTCAGATTAGCAGCACATTAGATTTTCATAGGAGCACAAACCCTATTGTGAGCTGTGCCTGCGAGAGATCTAGGCTGTGTGCTCCTTATGAAAATATAATGCCTGATGATCTGTCATTGTCTCCCCTTACCCCCAGATGGGACTGTCTCATTGGAGGAAAAAAACCTCAGGGCTCCCACTGATTCCACATTCTGGTGAGTTGTGTAATTACTTCATTATATATTACAATGTAATAATAATAGAAATAAAGCACACAATAAATGTAATGCACTTGAATAAACTCAAAAGCATCCCCGCTGACTCTGGTCTGTGGAAAAGTTTTTTTTCCATGACACAGTCCCTGGTTCCAAAAAGGTTGGAAACTGCTAATTTAGACTATGAAGGAAATTACATACTGTCTTTATGGTTTTGGAAAACTACTAAACAATTTCAAGCAATACATAAATAATTTAAAGACATAGACAAGAACAATGAGAATGTGAACAACAGAACTGACGGGAAAATAAGTACAGCAGTTACCAATGAAGGGGAAAATAATGAATTAGCAGAGAAAATGGGGAGGTTATGATCAATTGCAGCAATATGTAGAAATTGAAATTTTAGGACTTGGTGAATAGTTTGCTGTATTGTGGTAAAATGATAATCAAGAATGAACCCTAGATGGTTGACTTAGTTGACTAATTCAATTATGGTGGCATTGTAAAGGAAGATTAAGATTCTCTTTTATTGAATAATTTTTCTGATTTAAAATTAAAAATATGGTTTAATTATATTAAACAATTTTCTGATATACACTCAATCACGTTTTTGAGATAAACCCCATATGTTAATAATATCTCATTACTTTTTATTATACTTAGATAGTATACTAATGTTTTGTTAAGAAATATTTGCATCCATATTCACAAAGGAATTAGATCCAAGGCTGTATTCCAGTTTTGATATTAAGGTTGTGAGAACCTAAAAGAGCAGTAAAGAAACATACCATTTTAAAAATTGTTCTTAAATTATTTTGTGTAATATTTGTGTTACTGCTTTGGTATATTTTGTAAAATTAGCCTATAAAGCCTTGTGGGTTTATGGATTTCAACATGAGAAAGTGTTTTTTTTTGTTGTTGTTAGACGGAGTCTTGCTCTTGTCACCCAGGCTGGAGTACGATGGCATGATTTCGGCTCATTGCAACCTCCACTTCCTGGGTTCAAGTGATTCTCCTGTCTGAGCCTCCTGAGTAGCTGGGATTACAGGCGCCCAGCATGATGCCCAGCTAATTTTTGTATTTTTAGTAGGGATGAGGTTTCACCATGTTGACCAGGCTGGTCTTGAACTCCTGACCTCTGGGGATCCACCCACATTGGCCTCCCAAAGTGCTGGGATTACAGGCGTGAGCCATCGCTCCTGGGCAAGGATTTTTAAAAAAATACCCTGAAGTCTCAGACAACAAAAGAAAAAAATAGGTAAAATAGAACTGCATTTAACTAAAAAGTTTCTGCACAGAAAAAAAAAAAAAAAAAAAAAAAAAAAACAATTAACAAAGTAAAGAGATATGTCACAGTATGGGAAAAATATTTACAAATCATATATCTGATAAGTAGTTAATATCCAAAATATATAAATAACTCAAACAACTCAATGACAAAAAAACAAATAACCTGACTTAAAAAAATGTCAAAGAACCTGAATAGACATTTCTCAAAAGAAAACATGCCGACGGCCAACAGATTCATTAAAAAAGTTCTCAGCATCATGATTATTAAGAAAATGGAGATCCAAACCATGATGAGATACTATTTCATTCCTCTTAGACTAGCTTTTATCAAAAAGATGGAAGATAGTAAGTGCTGGTGAGGATGTGAAACAAAATGTAATCCTTATACAAAGAAGATGATAATGTAAATTATTGTAGCCATTATGGAAAATGGTATGGAGGCTCCTCACAAAAATAAAAATAGAACTTCCATGATCCAGTCACCTCACTTCTGGGAATATAAGCAAAGGAACTGAAATCAATGTGTCAAATTGGTATCTTCACTCCCACATTTATAGCAACATTAGTTACAGTCGCCAAGATATGAATTCAACCTAAATGTTCATCAGTGGATGAATGAAGAAAGACAATGTGGTACATATACATAAAGAAATATGACACAGCCTTAAAAAAGAACAAAATTCTGTCACTTGGGACAGCATGAGTGAATCTGGAAGGCATTATGAAAAAATGAATAAGGTAAGCCTGTAAAGACTAAAACTGTATGATTTCATTTATAGGTGAAATCTAAAAAAGTTGAATTCATAGAAGTAGAGAGTAGAAGGATGGTAACAAAGGGTTGGGAGCAGGCGAGGGGAGAGGCAAGTGAATTGGGAATTACTCATCAAAAGGTACAAAATTTCAGCTTTACAGAAAAACTATATTTTGAGATCTATTGCAAATCAGGATGACTATAGTAGATAGTAATGATGTATTGTATATTTTGAAATAATAGCACAGTAAATTTCAAATGTAGCACCACAAAAAATGTAAGACGAAGTGACGAGTATTTTGATTAGCATGATTTAAACACTCTATATTGTATACATACATAAAAACATGATTTTGTACTCTATAAATTTAATTTAATGATTTGTCAATAAAAATAACATAAATTAATAAATATTTTAAAAATCGGTTTTACATTTATTTCATGAAATTGTTTATGTGATAGTGTTATTACCTGTATTGTCAGTAGTTATCACTGAATTTCGATTCTTGACTTTGTTTTTTTCTTTCCACTGACTTATTTTGTATGATATTGATCTACTCCACAAGTATTTTCAAAGTACCATCGTTTGATTTTTTTGAATCATTTAATAATTTCTAATTTATTAATTTCTTTTTATAATTTTATTGTTCTTTCACCTAAATTTTTGAGGGTTTACTCTGTTTTTGTTCATCTAGCTTCTTTAGATGAATATTAGCTCATTAAATTGTACAAAATTATAATGTCACACAAATTCTCTTATATTTAGTATAAGAGATATATATACTAAATATAAGAAGTATTTATATTCTTATATTTAGTATTGTAACTTTGTGCAAGTTTTCATATATTGTTATTTTTGCTCTTGTGTTACAGATCTAAATATGTTGCAATATCAAACACATGCTTTTCAGAGTTTTTTTTTTTTTTTTTTAATTTTCAAGTGCTTCTGATATGGTTTGACTGTGTCCTCACTTAAATCTCATCTTGAATTGTAGCTCACATAATTCCCACATGTGGTTAGAGACACCAGATGGGAGGTAATTTAATCATGTGGGCAGATCTTTCCTGTGCTGTTCTTGTGACAGTGAATAAATCTCATGAGATCTGATGGTTTTATAAGGGGGAGCTCCTCCTGGAAAAGCTCTCTTGCCTGCCACCATGTGAAATGTGATTTTGCTCCACATTTGCCTTCCACTATGATTGGGAGGCCTCCTCAGCCATGTGAAACTGTGAGTTGAATAAACCTCTTACCTTTAAAAATTGCCTAGTCTCAGACATGTATTTATTAGCAGCATGAGGACAGACTAAAACAGCTTCTTTTCTAGTCATCTTTCTTTGCACTGATTTCTGACTCAGTTACATTGATTTCAAAGCATGTGACTTTACAGAATTAGAAGAAACAATTCTAAAATTCATATGGAACACCAGAAGACCCCCAATAGCCAAAACAGTATGAAACAAAAACAACAAAGCTGGAAGCATCACATCACTGGACTTCAAATTATACTCTAATACTATTGTAATCAAAACAGCATAGTGTGGTATAAAAATAGACACACAGATAAAGTGAACAGAATTGAGAACCCAGAAATAGATGCCCATACCTACAACTAGCTGATCTGATCTTCAACAAAGTCTACAAAAATATTCAATGGAGGAAGGACGTTCTATTCAATATATATTGCTGGGAATATCTAATAACCATAAACAGAATGAAACAGGACCCCTATTTCTCATCATATACAAAAATTAACTCAAGATGATTACAGATTGAATGTAAAACTTGAAACTATGAAAATACTAGAAGAAAACCTAGAAAAAAGTCATTCTGACATTGACCCAGGCAAATAATTTATAACTAAGACCTCAAAAGCAAATCCAAGGAAACAAACATAAAAAAAATGGAACTTAAACTGAAAAGCTTCTGCACAGCAAAAGATATCATTAACAGGGTAAACAGACAACCTATAGAATGGGAGAAATATTTGCATCCTAGGCATTTTTGACAAAGAACTAATATTCATAATCTATAAGGAACTCGAACAATTCAACAAAAAAAGGAACAAATAACTTCATTAAAAATAGACAATGAACATGAACAAACATTTCTCAAAAGAAGACATACAGTCAAAAAATATATGAGAAAAAGCTCAACATCACTGATCATCAGAGAAATGCAAATTGAAATCACAATGAAATACAATACTATCTCACAACAATCAGATAGTTATTAATAAGTCACAAAACAATAGATATTGCACAAAAGCAGAGAAAAGGAAATGCCGATATGCTGCTGGTGAGAAGGTAAATCTGTACAACCTGTATGGAAAACAGTACAGAGATTTCCCAAAGAAGTAAAACTAGAATTCCACTTAATCTGTCATCTCCAGTTCTTGGTATCTACCAAAAAGAAAACAAATTTTAATTTCAGAAAGACACTTGCGCATATATATATACACACACACACACACACACACACACATATATATATATATATATATATATTTTTTTTTTTCCTCTTTCTTTCTTTCTTTTTTTTCTTTTTTGAGACGGAGTCCCACTCTGTTGCCTAGACTGGAGTGCAGTGGCCTGATCTCAGCTCACTGCAAGCTCCGCCTCCCGAGTTCACGACATTCTCCTGCCTCAGCCTCCCGAGTAGCTGGGACTACAGTCGCCTGCCACCACGCCTGGCTAATTTTTTGTATTTTTAGTAGAGACGGGGTTTCACCGTGTTAGCCAGGATGATCTCGATCTTCTGACCTCATGATCCGCCCACCTCGGCCTCCCAAAGTGCTGGGATTACAGGCGTGAGCCACCGCGTCCAGCCTGCACAAGTATATTTACTGCAGCACTATTCATAATAGCAAAGTCATGGAATCAACTTAAGTGCTAACCATTTGGTGATTGAATAGAAAAATGTGGTACACATACATACATCCTAGAATACTAAACATCCGTAGAAGAGAGTGATACCATGTATTTTACAGCAGCATAGATGGAGCTGGAGCCATTATCCTAGGTGAAATAATTCAGAAACAGGAAATCAAATACCATGTATTCTCACTCATAATTGTGAGTTAAGCAGTGGAAAATAGTAGACTCTGGAAACTCCAAAAAAGAGAAATGAGAGAGGAGTGGGAGTTGAAAACTCATTTATTGGGTACAATATTCACTACTCAGCTAACAGGTACAGCAGAAGTCCTTAGCATTATGCACCATACCATATAACAAAACTATACGTGTACCCCCCAATCTATAAAAATAAATAGAATAAAATAAAATAAAAGTGTGTGTCTTTAGTTAAAGAAATAACTCATGTTTTTTTCTTAAGAGCTTAGCAATGAATATAATTTATTTTTATTCCATAATTTTTTATATTTTTCTTTTGGTGGAATATTCAGTATCTAATCAGAATAAGAAGGTAATACATTAAAATGTGTACTAAGAAAATGTAGAACTACTTAGTTAATTGATGTTCAGTTGACTAAGACAAATCTATATGTACCGCAAATTAACTTTGATAGAAAAAAAACTTGTGATTTTTGTATTTGTTTCATAAAACGTGGTATTACTTTAAATGTATTGAAATGTAGAAAACACAGAAAAGTTAAACTATATTTCATATTTATTTGCATGTAATTTGCAAAACAATTAAAATTTAATAGTTTAACAAGATGAGTTTAAAGTGTGTTTACCAAAGATAATGATTTAATTTTTACAGGCATTTCAATGACAGTGCCATCAATGCAAGAGTTTCAAATGTTACAAAGATTCTACAAAACTTGTGCAATGATATTAACAGATTTTTCAAAAATAGCAAAACAATAATGATTATTTTAAAAAATATTTCACTGTAAATATTATATAGAGGTTGGATATGTTATTGACAGTATTGCATGTTTGTTGAGAATGAAGATATTCTCAGTCATTTAAGCAGCTAGTTTAAATAATAATTCCTCAATAATCTGTTTATTCTTTTATTATAAACTTGTAAATTTTTCATTTTCATATTTGAATGTCATCAATTCATTTTTATTTAGAGCAGTGTCAGAAAATTGTTGTCTGTAGTAGTTCAGAGAGTAAATATGTTAGGCTATAATGGCCGTAACATATCAGTTACATCTACTCAAATCTGCTCATGTGAAAGCAGTCATAGCCAAAATGTAAAATAATAAATGTGGTTGTGTCTCAATAAAACTATATGGATGCTGAAATGTAAATATTGTATGATTGTGCCTTTCACAAAATATTATTCTTTTTTATTTATTTTAATTATTAAAATAACCATGTTTGAAGCAAAGTATTTGAAGCTCTCAAAGAATTTGATGATACATTCATATATTAGATTGCTTATTATTTAAAACTGAATGCTAATGTCTTATTCATTATAAAGCAATTCTTTGCAGTATATCAAAATCCTAAATTTATTTATTTCTTAGTTACCTAGATCTCTTTTATTTAAAGAAAACTCGTAAATTTGAAATGAAATGATTATCCAATAGTTATTGAATCACTAAATAATTATTTATCAAGAAAACATGTTTTTTAATGATGTTATTAAGAAATAGCCAAAAGCCAGGAGGTAGTTTGATTGTAATGCAGTCTCATTTGTGCCACCATGTGATGTTTTTGAAATTTACTCTGAAACATTTTAAATCCAAATAAATTTGCGTGACATACATCATGGAAACATTGTTAAAAATGGCAATTTCTAATTTTTCTTGGTAAAATATAGTTAATATTAGTTGGGTAAGCAATAAATGGCCAAGAGTGCATGAGAAAAATACTAGAACATAAAAATATAAAATATAAGTAAATTAGAAAGTATAATATTGCAACATATTAACCATATTAAAGTTGCACATTTGTTAAAATCCCATTTTATTTTAAAATACAAATTTAATAATTAAACGTGAGAGTTATAAAAATAGAAAATATATTGAGTAACATTACATAAAATAATAAATGCTTATTTTAACAAGGCATAATTCATAATTATTGGATAATCTTAACGTGTGTTAGAGGAAACTTATCCTCATTAGCAGTTCACAACAAAGTACCAAAATTATACGAATGAGTTAATGTTAGTGGAAAGCACAGTGACTTACAGATAGTAATAGCCAGATTTTAACTCTTAGTCTAATACACATAATCTAAAAGAAATAATTTTATAATGGTGTTATCAATTTTACGAATAACATAAGGCTAGGAGAATAAATATTTTCCATTTCTATACATATGCATCTGCTTAATTAAACATTAAATTTGTAGGTATTTAATAAATATTGAAAATAAAGGTTTACCTGAGTGTAAAAGGATGGTATTTTTCTTTTATTTATAGTAGAAAGAGGGCAGTTAGCACAGAACTGAAAAAGCAATTGAAGTTAGCAAAACTATAATATTGATTTGGCATTACACTATTACTATGACGAGGTATAGATCTCACCTTTTTAGAATGAGTAAGTTTTCACAAGATTTGCCACAACGGGAGGGCAGAGAGTCAGGAAAAGAGGGAGTAAGAGTAAAAGAAAAAGAAAGTCTCCTCATGTATGTAGTAATAGTCATTTATATAGTTTAATATACTAAATTAAGTAGACAGAAGGTGCTTAAATTATGTTTATTAAAAGTAAGAAAACTTTCAACAAGTTAGACTTTTATATTTAACATTTTGATATAAGGGCTAAGTTTATGTGTGTGCACATGTGTGCATGTGCGTGTGTATAATTTTTGAATGCTAAAGTTAGAAAGAAAGTAGGCCTTGTCTGCATTTATCCAATATTGTATTATTGGAAAAAAATCAGTATATATTTAAACAATGCACAAATGAGTTATCTTTTATTGTAAAAATGCAATCTGATTCTAAAATTAGAAATTTAAAAAGCATCCGACCTCATAATTCTCTGTGGGTCATTCAAAATTTGAGGAGAACATAAAAGTCTTAATGATGTTGTACCAACACATGACCTTTAAATATTTAGCATTAAAAGCCCATGCCTAGAACATCTCCACAATAATTATGACAACTGAAAATACCTCCATGCGTTTATACAATGCGCCTTGGTGGAAAGCACAACTCCATTGAGAAACATGCCCTAGATTCTGAGTTTACTCTTGAAAATGAGTATTACATTGTTTTCTATAAATAATTGAATGAGTATCATTCTATATAAAGCAGTATAAAATAACAGTAATTTGTATGTATTTTTAATATGACAATATGTATAATCATATAAACTTATACTGATACAGTTTTATTTTTGAAAACTGAAACATTATTAGCTGGTTCCATTTTATTTCAAACATGCCAGCCTGAAAAATCAAACAAAGTATGAGGAAAAAGCAAGTAGAGAACACAAAAGAAATGAATAAAAATGATCTATGCTATGTTGAAAGAAAAAAAGTAATTTTAAAAGGGTATACATTTGTTTCATTTTTGATAAATGTTTTAGATAATTGTAAATCCTCATAGACATAGAAAATATAAACATGGCAAAATAATATGATTAATATTGTGTTTTTGTTTCAATATATACTTCTGGATAAAATATAGAATTGGAAACTGTTGGTTTTCTTTATGATTGATTTGACAGGGAAATACTTAGTCTAAGGCTTTGAATACACTGATTATAGATTTCAGAGTGAGTAATTTCAAAAAGGATTTAAATAATTCTGATTCTTCTTTCCCTGTGTGTTTCTTCCAGTATGACAATTGCAAACTCCTACAATGCTCCCACTCAAAAAGAAAAAAAAAAAAAAGCAAAAACCTGAAATCTGAGACTTTACTCTTTCCTTAGTAAACTAAAAGAACAGCCATTGTTACAGTTTCTTTGTGACACAGGCCTCAGGCAGAGTGGAAAGATGACCAATATTCCTCAGCATAACAATAGTACACCACTGTGCTTAGAGGACAAGACCAAATCCTCCCTAACAGAGAGAATATTCTTTCTCCAATATGCCGATAAGCTTTTGCTACAGAGAGAAAGTAAGATATTACACAGAGGTGCTAAGTTAATAGAATTCCAAGTAAGAAACCCTGCTGATCTGCTCTTGAATAAGAAAGCGTTGGATTAGAATTTGGTTCATCTCCATTGACTAAATTTCATGACCCACCTTAAGCCTTTACTTCTCTGCAAAACAAACACACCCTTGTCCTCCTGACAAAGGCATATGATGCTAGGTGAGAATGACAATTTTGGGAGCAATCATGGAGCAACACTTTCTCCTGTGAAAAGGGAATGATTTGTCAAGAAGAAGGAGGGATATATGTTTTCAGATGGAAACCTCTGAAGGGGAGAAGTGTGTGTATATGTGTAAATACAAGTGTGAACATGAAAGGATAATAAAGTGAAGAGTGGAAATACACATATATCTAATTTATATACACATAAATACGCGGATACACATATGTTTAAATGGCCTTCAGTTTTGAGCTGTCTTTCCTTACATATAGTAATAAAAACTTGATTTTTGAGAACTTTATTCTTCCTAAGCTTGAATTTTCTACAGGTATTACTCTACACTTTCAGATGTTCATATAATTTTATATGTACATATCATTCCTCTGTATTTGCATTTTTCTAAAGAGAAGTGGTGGCTAGATAATCTTTTGGGTTTATTTCTTTCAGAGGTAGGAATCATTATTCGCTTGTGTGAACTATAACCTAGAATCTCCAATGACTTTGGGTAACTGGAGAGATACCCCATCTCAGTATGACAGCTACTAGTATAGTAGACAGTAGGAAGAAAAATATGCATGGGAAGAAACAAGATTAAACCTTAATTATTCCCTTGAAAGAGCCAAAGAGAAAAATAATGGACTGATCTACAATTGAGTTACAGAAAATAACATGCAGTGATAATCTTTAAATCTTTTGGGCATGTTACACAAAAGTTCATTTTTGCATCAGTAATCACCTGCCATCTCTATTTCTCTCTCTCTTTTTTTTCCTTCTCCAAATCCTGGAGATTTTGTATTCTACTTATTCTGACCCCAGAGCATACACTTTTTTTTCACCTTCTATTTCCTTTTGCTCTCCACCCTTTCCCTTAAAAACTAAAAACGGAAAAATAAACAAAAGCAAACAAAAATGAAACAAACATTTCTATTTTTCTACTTCTTCATTTTTTTCTTGTAAATAAGAAATCGATGTCTTCATTACTTTTGTTGATTGGGGTTACACAATTTTTTTTTTACTTACTTGATACCCAACTATACTGACATTTATATTGACATCTATTGCTGCTCAGGCAAGTGTCAAGTGTATTGACAAGAACTCAGAAAGTTCATTTAGGAGAGCCAACACATGAAATGGCATATGTGAGGATAAGGCATCACAAATACTGCCACAGTGAACTGAAGCCTAGGAGGTGCATAACTCTGCAGGGATGAGCTCAGGACAATTCCCATATGGACAATAAGTCTTTCTGGAGAATATGAAGGTCTAGACTTGACAAATTCAGAAAACAACACACTGTCAGTCCTAGATTTGGACACGTCAGTGACAGGTTTCAAAACTTTTATAAAATAGCTTCATACACTTAATGAAACATGGCACATACAGGAAAAAGAGAGAAAGTAATACATACTTTATAAAGATAATGATGTAATAACATTATTTTTATACCTTAAATTCACACAATAAATTTATCCTGAAAAATAAAAATAAAGATTATTCCATTTAACTTCACAAAAAATTTATTACCTCAATCAGAATCTCATTATATAAGCAGTTCGAAAAATAATACTCATTTTTAAGTAACAAAATACCATAGGTAAGTTTTCTGCTCACTACAGTGTCCCAGTTTATAATTAAGTATTTCTTACTGGTGGCAAATTAGTGGGTAGAATCACCTGCCTACTCTGTGAGCCTGATGTAGGATGAGTTCTGGCTGGGAATGAATAATATACCCAGACTCACACTTTAATTCTCTAGCCCACCCAGTTCCTAAGCCAACTAAAGACTGAGTGGATCCATCAGGGAGACTGCTATCCTTACTACAAATTTACAGGAACGCAGAGGAACATTCTTACATGTAGTTCCTATTCACTTCTCAAGTCACTTAACTAAAAAGAATAATTCTGGTCTTGCAAGTATTCCATGTTACTACCCTGGAGAACGTCAGAGTCCACCTATCTGCATGCCGCAATTGAGCCTTTTTTGTTTTTGTACAGAGTAGGCACAGCTATTGCCCACTTTATCAAATACGACTTGAGTTGTTTATTATTGCTTACATCACAGGGAAAGAAGAATTTAAAACTTTAAAACTGTGGATGACTTCTAAACATGGGGACTAGAAAAAGTCTAGCAATTTGTCTTCACTTCTACTTCTTTAGGATCTATCATGTGATAAAATTCTCAATCTTTTTTTAAAATTTAAAGAATTATCCTAAAACCATATATACATTTTTACAGCAAGTGGTCATTACCAGGTGCTCCAAATTTAATCATTTTAATCATTTTGGGATTATATGCTTTGATAGCTGGTGGGACTATTCAGTCCTAGCCTACATGTCATTGACACTTGGTCTGCTTTTTGGAAGAACTCCAAATTATTTTTTAGAAAATTCTTTGCTTGATTTTCTGTATTATTTTCTGCATGCTTTCACACACATCAAATTGTGAGATGGTCACTTGCTCCTAATCACATGTCAGTGATTTTGAAGCACTGCAAATATATGCCTTTTTTTTTTTTTTATCTGAAATGGCAAATTTCTCATTGTATATCATGAATAACCTTTAATGTTGATCACAAAACACTTTCGACTACTTCTAATTAACACTCTCCACAACCAGGCATATAAAGTTAAAACTATTCTTTAGTCTCAATTCTAAGATAATAATTATATGAAAGATGCAGATATTTACAATATTCACCTCAAGACATTTCAGATGCATAAACCAATTATCAGCTCTGGTCCCTTGTCCTGGGAAATCTAAGTAATTTAAAACCTACTACATACATGGTGAAATATCCAGCCTTCTTTATCATTTTTTTGTTTGTTCGTTTTGGTTTGGTTTTTGGTTATATATTCACATCTTGGTCTAAGTTTTTGCTTCCATGGAATTAACGCATTTTGGTAATCATTTGACTAGCCTATGTATGCACTAGTTTATATTAAGTTGTATCAAATTATAAAACACTGCCTGCATGCTAATAACTTTTGGGAATTCTTTCCTCAAGAACTTTCTGTAAAATCTTTAGTATGAGTTAATCACTATTAACAAAATGATCGTAAAAACTAGGTTTCTGCAGGAAGCCTCAGTTAGTAAAAAACAAAATCTATTCTCCATGAAATTTTCACATAGATGTGTATGCATATAACAAGAAAGAGTACTATCAGTACCATCAAAACAAACCAAATGCCAAGACATATACATATGGAATTATTTTGAAATGATTTTGCAGCACAGAGGTCTTGTAATAGCGGTGTAGTCAAATTAGAATGTCAGAATGTGAATATTTGTTTCTCTGGTGAAATGCTAAAGCAGTTTAAGCCAAGATGCTACAGTTATTCAACTACGTTTTTGTAAGTTGGATTTTTCTGTCACTGTCTTAACATTTTATAACTGTACATTAAGTGTTATTTGTAACATAGGCAGGCCATAACAAAGAAAGGGAAAAGATGTATTGACCCCAACTGCTTCAGATGTAGATTGATTGAGAAGAATTGAACTCATGGACTTGTCTAATAGTGTCGTATTGCTAAAACATTAAATACTTGTCCATGGTGTGCCAGATTTCAGTTTACACACACCTACAAACACATATTCTCAAGTCTCAATTGACAAAAAAGGAACAAAACCCCTAACTACTGTCAGCTGGCAATTGGCCTATGACTAAGATACAGAACATGGTATTCTCCTGATGACCACAGATACTTCTATAGAACACCAATATCAAAAAAGGCTGTGACAAGAGACACAAAAACAAGGCAAATGAATAATCATGTCAAAATATGCAGAAACAACACCTTGAAAACCACAAAATTGACCAAATATCTTTATTGCTTAGCTTATTATTTTTTTCCCAAATGCAACTTAATTCTTCCATTCTATGTTTTAATTCTTCCATTCCTACATAAATGAAGGGATATTGACCCTGCTTTCAGGCAGTACTTAACCTAAATCAAGATCATACTCCCTTAAACCTTTTACCGATATCTTTTAGAACAAGCCTAAATCTCCTCAACATTTTCTCTCTAACATGCCCCATGATATCTTAGGTGTGTTCCTGGTGGTCTTGACTGGTAAAGGTCTCTACATGATTTTGATAATCCCTAAATCCCATCATCAAGGCCCCAAATCAAATGTATTAAAACATTTTCTAGCCACCATGTTAAAATGTTAGATGTGGGACTGGGTAGTAAATTATAAAATGCCAGTACAATTTTTTTTCTCCCCCTTCACTTATTCTCTTTGATACAATCATCTCAAATGGATCTCAGATGGCTCCGTGACTTTTTTTGGTTAATGAGACGTTACCAACAATACATAAAATGACCCTTGTAAAATACTTCTGCTCAGAGGGTGTGCTCTTGATGTTTTTGGAATCCACTTGCCAGGTAAGGAAGCCTAGGCTACCCTGCCTTCAGGATAATGGACATAACCAAGTTATCCTCATCACCCCAGCTAACATTGGGGCAATCACTAGATATGTGCATTAGGTCATCCATATTGTTGCAGTAAAGTCAATTGGAAAGAACCATTGAGCTAATCCAGAGTAACAGAACCACCCAACTAAACCAGAGGATTGTGAGAAATAATACATGTTTGTGTTTAATTCCACTAGTAATTTGGGAACTGTTTGTTACATAAAAGATCTGATTGATGATAAGCAAGAGTGTCCATTATGAAGAGACCCAATTAGTATGAAAAAAATATTGAGAAAAGTCTATCCTTCTATTTACATAGAATAGAAATTATAAGTCCAAGAATGAGATGTCCCTAATGCATAAAGAGGTCTGCTAAGGAAATGAAGCATGCTCTTCAAGCAAGAAATAAACTCTCTACTGGATTACAGTTATCCTGACAGCCACAGGCCTCATAGAACTAGCATAACCAACATTTACACTTCAAAGGTAATATACAAAGCAGAAATATGTCACCTGACGATAATGCATATTTTTTTGTGTACTTGATCTTAGTGATATTAAATGTTTTCTTACACACACATGCAAATAAACTATACCATGGTTAAATTTTGCTGTAAAATGTCCATTTGTTCAACTTACTAGGAAAATGTTATACTTGTTCAAGACCGTGTCAACACATTAACTCATTTTTTTTCCTAGAAATAGATATAAAAATTACAGGACTATTTTTTTTAGTTTATATTATTTATTAATTACTTATTTTTGAGACAGTCTTGTTCTGTCACTCAGGCTAGAATGCAATGATATGATCATAATTCACTGCAGTCTTGAACTCCTGGACTCAGGTGACCCTCCCACTTTAGCCTCCTAAGTAGCTGGGATTACAGGCATTCACCATGACACTGAGCCAATTTAAAATTTTTTTGTAGAGATGAGTCTTGCTATGTTGCCCAGGCTGGTCTTGAACTCCTGGGCTCAAGTGATTCTCCTGCCTCGGCTTCCCAAAGTGGTTGGATTACAGGCATGAGCCACTTGGTGTGGCCCTAATTGTTATTTATAACTGCGACTATAAGGTAATGTATATATTTAAATTTTCAAAGGATATCATTAAAATATTTGTGTGAAAAATTGATAATACCTAATCATTGAATAGACAAATAGTAAACGCTCACTCTTAAGATTTTAATGACTGGGTTCTATGTCATTTGCTCTTTTTACAGGCCACTTTGCTCTGGCTAAATTTCTTCAGTGTTACTGGTAATTGCAATAAGACCAAGAATAACAACAACACAAACTTGGCCTCTTAATATATTCATAATAATTTCATAATCTTGAAAATGTTATTTTAGTATGTTATTGTAAAATCACTCAGGTGAATAAGGTTTTAACTTCATTAAACTGGACTATGTTTTGCTGGGAAAATCTGAGACAAAACCCACTGATGTTTCCTGTTACTGACACCAGGATTTTCCCTCTTATCATAGAGCAGCAATCCTCTTAGACATAGAGGTATTCTAGTGCTCTTTCACAAGACACAGCATATCTCCTAGCTTATCTTTAATTTTCATATTTCAAAAATTCAATTCAATTACCTGAGGTTGTCAGATTAGTTTTCTTATGGTCAAGTAAAACAAACTTGTAAATTGCAAGAACAACAAACAACAGATTTGAGTTAGAAGAAGACTAATTTGGCTAACTTAAGTGACAAGAAAATATGCTTGAACATTTTATTTATCACCAGATGAACCTTTGCAAAGATCATAAACTTATATATAAAAGTAATTCAAGGGAGAATTATTCTGTGTATTTTCTTTCGACAATAAAATTTAGAACAATTGGAAGCTCCATGAAATCATGGTGACTTTATTAACAATCATGAATTTTCATTGAAAGTGAAGCATCAGGAACACCTCCATACAAACACACACACACACACAAACACACACACATAGTATAAAGTATATATTTATATATAAAATATACATAAAATTATACATATATATATAATGACAGAATGTATCTTGAAAACTATTTAGTCACTTATTCTTATTTCATTGCCTTTGTCCATCATCTCTCTTCTGGCTTCTTGAAGTAGACTCAAATGGACTCTCAGGGTTCATTCTTAGTCACTATCATTGATTTTTATTTCCGTTTGGGTTATCTTCCTAAAATATAAATCTGAAGACATTTCTTTCTTAGTAAAAATATTTCAGGATTCCTTCTTACTTTCCGAATGAAGTCCATCCTCTTGTAATAACTGACTATCTGCTTCCTTCTTAGTTCTCCAGTGAGAGAGGGGGCAGGTAGAGGATGGTTAGGCAGATAAAGAGAGAGGGTCTCAGAAGAAGGACAATGCCTGCACCACCTATGTTATGTAGCCAGAAGGAGGAAGTGTGGTTAAGAACTTCCTCTTACAACAAGATGCTTGTTCAGAGGGAATTTGCAGCTGCCTGTGCAGGTGCACACAAGGACCAAGGATATCCTAAAATGACCTCAAACTCATTATAATGCCATTAGCTTTGTGGTTTTATCCAACTCCTCATGTGTTTCACTTAGGCACTCATGGGTAATAACCAAGATGGAGTCACTATGGCAAACCCCATGCATGTGTAGATGCAACACCCCCAAGGGAGATTTTTATCCCTCCTGTTATGGCAGAACCTACAGAAGACTTCCTTGATTCTGCCACATAAAAGACCCAGAACTCAGCCCCGTTTTTGGCAACCCTCTTTGGGTCCTCTTTTGCTGCTAAGAGCTTTTCTGTCGCTTAATAAATTCTACTCCACCTTACTCACTCTCTGGTAAGTGTCAATAACTTATTCTTCTTCTTGGTCATGGGACAAGCACTCAGACATCCGTAAACTAAGGAGTGAGGAGACTGAAACATCAGCATTATTTCTCATACCTCCCTGAATAACTGCCTTATTCACTTTTCTCACATTATGCACAGTTTCTTGGACTATATTTTGTTTCTTGAACAATTATTTAGCCTTGTTCTTAGCTTTTTAACTGTAAAAACTTTTATATCATGATTTGCTCATCAATATTAAAACTTTTAAAAAATATCTTTGTCATTTTAAAGTAAATTCATTATAGGTACATGAATTACCCCTTTAATTCATAAAAAATATGTCTGTTAAACCCTTACATAGCTGATATTGTCTAACATATTTATGACTGTCAAAGTATCAGCAAATTACCTATCTAAAATTATTAAATTAAAAATATGTTTTTTATATATATGTTTTCCTGATCTAACAAGTTTCAGATACTTTAGGGAGAAAATGTTTTCAGGTGCTTTCTAAAATTGCCATTTTTAAAAATTTTTATTTCTGGAGATGCATGTGGAGTTTTTGAATTCTTGTAATTAAAAGAAAATGGCCCAGTTGCATGTAAATGTAAATGTTTATAACATTTTTGCTCAATTCAGAGTTTTACTCCAATCACATTCTCAATTAGAAATCAATTTCCAGTGGTTCAAGCTTCCTTTCCTCAAAGAACCAAAAATCATTTGAACATGTGTCTATATATTTTCTGTGTCAAATGAGTCAGTTTCTTTATCATTCTTTTAAGACCTTTGCTATCTTCCAACATATCCAAGTTCTATTGTTCAATAAATTCACTTCTGTGCTGTGCTCCATCAAAGGCTGTAAACACTGAAGTTAAAATTTTACTCTTTTCATTTCATTCTTCTTTTGTATCTAGCCCATCTCCACTGAAGTTCACTGTACTTTTCTTGTAAAAATCATATTAACTTTAATCTTACTGAAGATTTCAAACAATTTTACAAAATGTTTTTACAGTTTTTGCTACAAATCATCTTTATTTTTTAAATGGATTAGAAGAATCAATATAATTAAAATGTTCATACTGCCCAAAGCAATCTACAGATTTAATGCCATTCCTATCTAGTTGCCAGTGTCCTTTTCACAGAGCTAGAAAAAGCTATTTTAAATTTCACATGAGACCAAAGGAGCTTGAATAGCCAAAGCAATCCTACACCAAAAAGAACAAGGCCAGAGGCATCACCACTACCTGATTACAAACTATACTGTAAGGCTACAATAAACAAAACATCATGGTACTGGTACAAAAACAGATACATAGACCAATGAAACAGAATAGAGAACCCAGAAATAAAACTTCACAGCTACAACCATCTGATTATTGATAAGGTCAACAAAAATAAGCAATAGGAAAAGAATTCCCTATTCAAGAAGTGGTGCTGGTATAACTGGCTAGCCACATGCAGAAGAATGAGACCAGGCTCTTACCTTTCACCATACACGAAAATTAATACACAAGATAGATTAAATATTTAAATTTAAGACTTCAGACTATAAGAATAAGAGGCCAGGCATGGTGGCTCATGTCTTTAATCCCAGCACTTTATCATGGGTGGCAGAAGCAGGCAGATCACCTGAGGTCAGGAGATAGGACCAATGTGGTTAACATAGTGAAGCACAATCTCTACTAGAAATACAAAAAATGGCGAGGCATGGTGGCTCATGCCTGTAATGTCAGCTACTCAAGAGTCTGAGGCAGGAAAATTTCTTGCACCCGGTGTTAGGCAGGAATCTAGACCCAACATGGTGGTATCACACGGCATGGCAGGCCCTTTGTTAGGTCTTCTTGCAGGCCCTTTGTTAGGACTTTCCACCCTTCACTTCCTGCTAAGACTCTCAGCGTGGGGAAAAAAGCCCACCCCCGCCAAAGAACCGCTCTGTGCAAGCTCCTGGACAGGTCATTCCCCAGAAATCAAAACCCAACTCAAGAAAACCGAAACCTACAAACCCCGCCTACCTCGCCCTATAAAAAGCCCCCGACAATCGCCCCGAGCGCGAGTTCCTCGGCCCTCCGCTAGAGGACCGGTGAACCTCGCCTGCGAACCCAATAAAGGATACCTTTGTTCTCATCTGCCTCCTGTCTTCTTGCTCGGCTTCCCATTTACATTGCACCCCGGAGGCAGAGGTTGCAGTGAGCTAAGATTATGTGGCTGCACTCCAGCCTGGTTGACAGAGTGAAACTCTACACCTTCCCCTCCCCCCGTAAAAAAAAAAAAAAAAAAAAAAAAAAAAAAAGAGAATCCTAAAAGAAAATATTGAAAATACCATTCTGGACATTGGCCTTGGGAAATAATTTATGACTGAGTCGTCAAAAGCAATTGCAGCAAAAACAAAAATTGACCAGTGGGACTTAATCAAGCAATCAACAGAGTAAACAACTATCCTACAAAATGGGAGAAAATAGTTTAAAACTATACATCCCACTAACGTCTAATATCCAGAATTTGTAAGAAACTTAAATCAACAAGCAAACAACAACAACACTAAAACATTAAGAAGTAGGCAAAGGACACAAACTGACACATCTAAAAAGAAAACATACAAGTGGTGAAAGAAAATTTGAAAAAGTGCTGCATATTACAAATCATCAGGGAATGTTAAATCAAAACCTAAATGAAATATCATCTTCATCTCATAGCAGCCAGAAAGGCTATAATGAAAAAGCCAAAAAGCAACAGACATTCTTGAGGCTGTGGAGAAACGAGAACACTCAAATATTGTTGGTGGGAATGTAAGTTAGTTTAGCATTGTGGAAAGCAATTTGGAGATTTCCTTTATTCCTTCCTTCCCTCCCTCCCTCCTTTCCTTCCTTCTTTCCTTTAGTTCTTTCTTTTTTTTTCTTTGAATTGGAGTCTCACTGTTTCCCAGGCTGGAGGTCAGTGGCATGATTTCAGCTCACTGCATCCTCCACCTCTCACATTCAAGCGATTCTCCTGCCTCGGCCTCCAGAGTAGTTGGATTACAGGCATGCACTACTGTGCCCTGCTAATTTTTGTATTTGTAATAGAGATGGGGTTTCACCATGTTTGCCAGGCTGGTCTCAAACTCCTGATCTCAAGTGATCCACCTACCTCAGCTCCCCAAAGTGCTGGGATTACAGGCATGGGCCACCATGCCTAGCTGGAGATTTCTCAAAGAACTTAAAACAGCACCAGCCTTCTACCCAGCAATCTCATTACTGTGTATTTACCAAAAAGAAAAAAGATCATCATACCTAAAAGACACCTTCATTCGTATCTTCTTTGCGACACTCTTCACAATAGCAGAAACATGGAATCAACCAAGGTGCACATCAACTGTGGATTGGATAAATAAAATGTGGTACATATATACCATGGAACACTAGGCAGCAGTAATAAAGAACAAATATCTTTTCTTTGCATCAGGATGGATATAGCTGGAGGTCTTAATACTAAGTGAACTAATGCAGGAATAGAAAACTAAGTACCTCACACCTGTAATTCCAGCACTTTGGGAGGCCAAGGAGGGCGGATCACCTGAGGTCAGGAGTTCAAGACCAGGAGTTCAAGACACCAGAAGAATGACACCAGGCCCTTACCTTTCACCATACACGAAAATTAACACAAGATAGATTAAATATTTAAATTTAAGACCTCAAACTGTAAGAATAAGAGGCCAGTTGACGAATCATCAGCAAAGGGAGACAGTTCGACTTCTTATTTTCATATTTGGATGCTTTGTATTTATTTCTCTTGCCTGATTGCTTGGCTGGAACTTCCAGTACTATTTTTAATAGGAGTAGTGAGAGTTCGTATCCTGGTCTTTTTTTTTTTTTTTTTTTTTTTTCCTCAAGGAAGGTGGTTCCAGCTTTTCCTGGTTCAGTATGATGTTAGCTGTGAGTTTATCATAGATGATTCATCATTTTGAAGTATGTTCCTTTGATGCCTAGTCTGTTGAGGGCTTTTATCATGAAGGAATGTTGGATTTTACCAGAAGGTTTTTGCATCTATTGAGATGATCATATAGCTTTTGTTAATAATTCTGTTTATGCAGTAAATCACATTTATTGATTTGCATATTTTGAAACAACTTTGCATCCCAGGAATAAAGTCTATTTGATCATGGTGAATCAACTTTTTGATGTGGTGCTGAATTCATCTTGCAAGCAATATTTTGCTGAGCAGTTTTGCTTATGTTTTCATCGGGGATGTTAGTTAGAAGTTGTCTTATTTTTGTTGTGTTTTCACCAGATTTTTTAAATCAGGCTGATTCTGCTTCCACTGAATAAGTTGGGGCAAAATGCCTCCTCACTGATTTTTTAGAAGAATTCCAGTAGTATGGTGCCATTTTTTGATACACGTGGTGTAATTTCATTATGAGTACATCTGGTCCAGGGCTTTTTATGAATGGTAGGATTTTTATCACCAATTCAACTTCTAAGTTTGATGTTTGTATATTCAGCATTGCAGTCTTTCCTTTATTCAATCTTGACAGATTGTATATGTTTCTAGGAACTTATCCATTTATTCTAGATTTGTTAATTGGTGTGCATGGAGGTTTTCATAGTATTGTCTAAAGATCTTTTGCATTTTTGTGTGATCAGTTGTATTGTCATCTTTGTCATTTCTGATTGTATTTATTTGAAACTTCTCTTTTTTGTTCTTTGTTTATTCAGTTGCTATCAATCTTGTTTATTAAAAACACTTCTTGGTTTAATTTATTTTTAAATGGGTTTTTGCATTTAGTGTCATTCAGTTCTCTAATTTTAGTTATTTATTGTCTTGGGTAGCTTGATTTTTTTTCCCTATTTTTAAAATACAAAGTTAGAGTGTTAATTTGAGATCTTCCTGTCTCCTTGATGAAGGCATTTAGGATGATAAACTTTCTTCTCAACACTGCTTTAGTTGCATCCCAGAAATTTTGGTAAGTTTTGTCCCTATTTTCATTAATTTCAAAGATTTTTTAAATTATTGTCTTAATTTTGATGTCGACCCATGAGTTGTTTAGAGGCAAATTGTTTAATTCCCATGTATTTCTGTAGTTTTGAGTATTCCTCTTGATATTTGCTTCTATTTTTATTGCACTGTGGTCTGAGAGTATGCTTGGTATGATTTCAGTTTTTTTGAATATATTAAGACTTACTTTAAAACCAAGCATGTGGTTGATATTACAATATACTACGTGTACAAATGAGAAGAATGTAAATTCTGTTGTTGTAGAGTGGAGTGTTCTTTAGATGTCCATTAGGTCCAATCAGTCAAGGGTTTAGTTTAAGTTCAGAGATTCTTTGTTAGTTTTCTGCCTCAATAATCTGTTTAATGTTGTCATTTGTTTGTTGAAATCTCCCAGTTTCCTGTGCAGTTGTCAAGTCTTTTTGTAAGCCAGGAAGAAATTGCTTTATGAATCTGGGTGTTCCAGTGTCTGGTATGTACATGTTCAGGATAGTTAAGTCTTCTTGTTGGATTGTAATCTTTATTATTATGTAATGTGCTGTATTTTTCTTCTTAATTTTATTGGTTTAAAGTGTTTTATCTGATATAAAGTTAGTAACTCCTGCTCATTTTTGTTTTCTATTTGCACGATAGACCCTTCTTTGGCTTTTTGCTCTGAGTCTGTGGGTATCATTACACACGAGATGGATCTTTTGAAGACAACAGATGGTTGGGTCTGGGCATTTTATCTAGCTTGCCACTATGTCTTTTACGTGAGGAGTTTAGCCTATTTCCCTTCAAAGTTAGTATTGATATATGTGATATTGAGTCTATTATCATGTTTTAGCTGGTAATCATGTTGACTTTATTGTGTAGTTGTTTTGTAGTGCCTGTGGGCTATGTGCTTAACTGTCTTTGTGGTAGTAGGTAATGTTTCTTGGAATCCATGTTTGGCTCTCCCTTAAGGACTTCTTGTAAGGCTGGTCTAGTTGAAAAAAATTCCTTAAGTGTTTCTTTGTCTCAGTAGAATTTTATTTCTCTTCACTTATGAAGTTTAGCTTGGCAGGATATAAAATTCTTGACTGGATTTTTTTTTTTACTTAAGGACACTTAATATATGCCCGTAATCTTTTCTGTCTTGAAAGGTTTCTGCTGAGAGGTCTTCTGCTGATCTGATCAGGTTCCAAAGCGACTTAGCCCATTTTCTCTATATGGCTTTAAGATTTTTCCTTTTGCATTGGCCTTGGTGATTCTGATGACTATGTGGACTGGGGTTGGTTTTCTTGCATAGTACCTAACTGAGGTTTTCTCTGTTTCTTGGATTTGCATGTCAACCTCTCTAGTGAGATTAGAGAAATATGTATGAGTTATGTCCTCAAACATATATTTCTAGTTCATTCTGTCTCCTTTTTCAGACATGTCAGTGCATCAAAGATTTGGTCTGTTTATACATTCCCACATTTCTAGGAAGCATTTTTGATTTTTAAAGTTCTTTTTAAATTTTTGTCTGACAGAGTTGATTTGAAAAACTAGTTGTTGAGTATGAAGTTCTTTTCTCAGTTTGGTTTATTCTGCTATCAATACCTCTGATTGTTTTATGAATTTCTTGTAATGAACTTTTTAGCTCTAAAATTTTAGTTTGGTTCTTTTGAGATCTTCAATCATTGTACTGGATTCCTTGGATTGAATTTCAACTTTCCCCTGAATCTGAAGGAGCTTGCTTGCCATCCAGATTCTGAATGCTGTCTGGCATTTCACACTAGTTAAGAACCATTGCTGATAGGCTAGCAGACTTCTTTAAGGTAAAGGGACACTCTGGATTTTTGAATTGCCAGAGTCCTTTCATTGATTCTTTCTCATCTGTGATGGTTTGTATGCCTTTAACTATGGTATAAGTTGAGTATAGTCAGTTGGCATCATTTATGGATGCTTGCAGAAAGCCAGGAGTCTGTACAGGATATTTATGTGTGGTTGAATTCTTGTACTTGGTTACACAGTTTTATGTATTAGCCTAAAAATTTTTGGTGTTACAGTTCTGGCTGCATTCTAGCAGACGGCACTTAAAAGTAACACACAGTAGCTAGGCTAATGCACAACCATGTGGCTCTTTTCTACTTCCTCTTGTTTGCAGGCATGCTCTGAGATGGACTAAGATGAGAGAAAGGCACTTGAACAGATCTGCTCTCAGGCCTTGGGGGAGCACCCTCTGCTCACTGCTGCTGTGCCCACACTTATTTTGTTAGGTATTCCTGGCTGCAGGGCTCTGTTAGGAAGAAGCTAAGGAAGGAGAATATGCCACATCCTTTCTGGCCTGGCCCTGTGAAGGGAGGCATGCCCCCCTCCCCTGGACCAGAAACCTAAAAATGTTGCCTCTCTCAGTGCTCTTAGGCTAGGGGCTCTTCCCTACCTTGAGTGCTGGCCACAGATCTTGGATTAGTACTCCTGAGCTCTGTACCACGGCCCTGGAGACTATGATGTCCTATGGTTCATAGTGAGGTTCCAGATGTGTTTGAGGATCCTAGGTGCTCCCCCTTCACCAAAATAGTACTCATGTGGAACAACATACTCAGATTGGACTGTGGAGGTTGCACTGTCCAACTTCTTCTGCTAGGTGGCTAGGCACAGGCTCTGAAAAGGGCTGACTGGTAGAAAGCCTTATAGAGCAGACATGCCACAGTCCAGCAAGGAAGCCAATCCTGTTGTCTCCTAGTTCACAGTTAACTGGAGCCAGCACCTCCCAGAGGGAAATGGGACACCCTAGGAGGTGGGCTTCTGTGGTCACCCTCCACTAGGGCTGCCCAGTGAACAAAAGCTCTTTGACTCCATGCCATTTGAAAGTCTGTCTCTGCCTGCTCTCTGGGTAGATGCCTCTGCCATATGACAATTCCACAGGGGACAGAGTCCTAAGATCACAGAGATCTGTAGTGAGAATGAGCTGTCTCTCAGTTCCCTCTCTCACCCTTTTCCCAGGAGCCGTTCAGGACTGGGAACTAGCCTTCCTCTTGGGTACCCTGTGCAGGGTTTCCAGCATCGTACTTCTTAAGCATCACTTTAGCATCACTTCTTCATACACTCTCATCATTTTCTTTCTGAATATCTTCCCAAATTATGGTGGTTTACTCAATAATTTGATCTCTGACAGTGAAGCAGCACTCACTGGCTGCACATAGTCAGCCATCTTATCTCCATTTCCAATTTTAAAAGTTTAAGTTGTTTTCACGTGTTCACACTGCATGAGACAGGTGCTGTCAGTGCCAGAAGGAGAGGAAGAGGTGGAAGAGGCCAAATTGTGAAGCTGCTGCTGCTTCTGCTCCTTCCGGGAATTCTGTTTTCCTCTCCTATGCCACTCCTCCTGTCTCCAAATGTAGGACTTCTTGAAAAAAGTTCATTTATGCCTCAGGAATTTCAAACCTTCTAAACCATAATTAAGTAGATGATCCAAGGATTAAATTTTGAGAAAGAGTAGATCCAATAACCTTTTATTTCATTTCTGATTTTAAAAGTATGATTCTCAGATGTACTTTATAGTTTTGAAAGCAAATGATAAATTGTGCTACAAGATGATTTTAAATTCTTTCATTCTACTGCCACAGTGACACCTGTTTGCCTGCTGCTTTGCCCAAATACTTTTTGTAAAAATAAGGAACTACAACACTTACCCTATTTCTTTCCAGCGATTGTCTTTTGATGTGTTAGTGGTGGGGGTAGGAAGCACAAGAATCTCTTTAATGTCCTTGGATGGGAAAGAACTATACTTTAGTTGCTGTACTCAATGATGACACTGAAGCTGGCCCATGTATACCTGGACAAGATTTAAAAGATGAAATCCTAGAACTTGACCCTGTGCTTAATGCTGTAGTAAATACAATTTTGGTAATCAATGGAGGGAAAGCTTGTATATCTTGAACATGGCAGGACTGTAAATAGTTTGCAGGCAGACAGTAGATAATGGTGCTTTTCATCTTCGTGGCAATGTTTTTGGGCATTCCTTCACAAAAATTAGAGTGTAATTACCCACTTTTAAAATATGAGTCAGCTTAGTGACTCACTTTTAACAAAAAGAATGCAGTGGAAATTTGACATCTGAAGTTATGTTAGAAAAAACAAACAGGTTTTCTCTTAGGTCTCTTTCAAATAGAATTCACATCTTTGGAGCCTGGAGTCTCCATGGAAGATATTTGACTGTTCTGAAGCCATCATGTTGGTGAGATCATGTGGAGAGAAAAAAATAAAGAAAAAGATGCCGATGGAGTGTTATCTATTTCAACTGCCAGCTATTCAAGTCTTCCCAGTCCGGGTACCAAACACGTGAGTAAAGAAGCATTTGAAATGTTCCTCTGTATATAATCTACCAACGCAACATGAGCTATCCCAGCCGGGACTGACAGCCAAATGGTTCCTGAACTCCTGACCCAAAGAAACTATAAAAGACAGCTAATTGCTATTATTGTTTTAAACCACTAAGTTTTAGATGATTTGTTATTTAGCAATAGACAACTAATACAGTAATTAAATAGTGAAATACCTGTCTTTTAACAAGTAATATTAGAAGAATTGGATATGCTGGTGCAAATCAACTATAAAAACAACACTAGTTTTAAAAAATTATCTTAATATTCTTACTATAACTTGGCTAATTTATTTAACTAAACTTGATTTCCCAGTTAAAATAATAAAATAATGGTTCCCTTGAAGTAAATTTACTGAATTATATGCATTACTTCCGATCAGACATTCTTATAATACCTTTTTCAAGTGCAAACTATAATAAATGTGGGAGTGGGATTGATAGGCATAACTCTTTTTAATTACGGTTCTATCCTACTGGTTATTTGTGCAGATACATCAAAATACCACCTTCTATAACTATATCACATCTTGTTAAAGCAGATATCATTTTTGAAATTTAATAAAATTATTAGCAGAAAATATTACTGAAATATTTGGGCATTTCCATTAAAAGTATACTTCGACAGCATGAAAGGAGACTCAGGTATGTTGTAAAATAGTATGTTAAAAAATTATGACTTATTACTTACATTACCACAAAAAAAACCCTTAAATTTGATTTGGCAAAAATAAAGAAAAACATCATCTCAGTAGACTTTTCAAAGTGTGATTTTTTTTTTTCTTGGGAATTCATGAAATAGCATGGTATCTTAATCTCTGACACAGTGGGAAAGAACAGATGCTATAATCCTATTCCCTAAGTGTGCTCACAGATCATCTCCAACTCATCCTATTTTGTTAGCAGTATAATTTGTTGTTTCAAAAGAAAAAATTATGCAAATTTGTTGGATATCATATGAGTTTCAGTTAAAAATATGGTATCTTTTGTTCAATTGCCTGTGTATACAGAATGGATCTAAAAGATAAAATTTTAGAAAATGAATATTATTGCAATTTATCAATTTTGTTGAAATGTGTGGAAGGCAGATACAGTAATTGTGATCGGATTTATCTATTTTGTTGAGTGATATGGCAAGCAGATACAGTAAATATGATTCTTTAAGAATTTATCTTAAGTATTTGCCTAATGTTTATAAATATCAGTGTGCTTGAACATATTGTGAATGACATTTACTTTTTTATTTAAAGTAAGATACAAGATAAGGAATAGTTGACTATTATTTTTGTGGTATTAACTCAGGTGAATGCAAACACCAGTGTTAATTAACCATAGCACTATCTTCTCAGATAGTTCCTGAGTCAGTCTGAACTATAATATCAAAAACGGAAAATAGGCAAAATTATTTTGTATGTTTGACGTCTCTGTGAGGACCACATTCTTCTTTTTCTACAATTTGTACTCAGTCATTCAAGGTATAGAACTAACGTAGGTTAATATTTTTATAGTAAGCATATACAAAGTGACTTTGATTAGATACATCAATTTTCTGATTGTCAAACTATTACATTTACTTCTTCAGGAAGGTAATTTTATAGTATTGATCAGTATTAGTTTCACATTCAAAGGATAACTTTTGTTTTGACACTCTGTTTAATGTTTTATTTTTTTATTTTTTTTATTCTATCATTGTTGATTTGGTTAATTCACTGCGCAGAAGTGTTCTAACCATAGGTATTTCCAGTATTTCTGTGTCTTCCAACTTCATACTTAACCCTGCCATTTTTCCACTTATTTCATTGAAATGTTATCTTTTTATTTAATATGCACTTTTATTATTGATTACTTGTGGAAAAAAATACACACATAAAATCAATTAGATGTACAGCAGAATAAATGATAGTATTTTGTTTACAGCATAATTAATTTAGCAACCTCAAGTTTCATAATAATTTTAAATAAAAGACAATTTAGTCAAAATCATGTTTTATGTTAAAATAAATATATTTTTGTTTTATTATTAACATTTTGACTACTTTTAAAATGAAAGACCTGCCAATGTTCAGCTGATAACTAATCAGCAATACTAATATGGAAAAAAAAGTAAGACAGGTGGCTAAAGGTAAGATTGGAAAAACAAAACATCTTTGCAACATACATCAGTAAAACAGAGGCCACATGCTTGCAATTACAATGTTCATAAAACTGAGTGGCTAAATTTGTGTTGCAAAGCAATAGTCACTGCTGTGGTGCTAGCAGTAGGGAAAAGATTATTGTTCCCTAAAATAGTGCATAGTCATTGCATTAAACAGAGAAGCTAACATTTGTAGAACACCTGAGATCTTTAAAGCACATTATTTGTTTTCAAAATAATTCTGCCATGTAGATATCACATTCCCATTTTACAGATACAGTACCTGTGGAATGTACACTAGATCTAAGAATAGTAACATACTCTGTATTTCAATGAGGACCAGTTGTGCAGAGCCCAAATGTTCATACACACTATCCCAGGAAGCCTCTCCATCTGTGTATTCTCTGCATCACTATTTGCCTACAGAGTATGAAGCATTCACCATATAAATTGCTTTGCAATATGGAAAAAAAATCTGCAGCCCAATTAGAATGTAAACTATTAAACAAATTCTCTTTAAACAAGATCATAAAGTGATACCATTCTACATATGCTTTTAAAACCTAAGTCCACACAAGTTTCCTATGTTTTCTTCATATTTTATCATCTTATTGAAATGTTTACTTTTTAAATTACCAACCTATCACATTTTAAAATTTATTGTTGTCCCATGACAGAAGATAGAATTCAGTGAAATAGTTATTTGTAATGCTTTGAAAAAATGTAAAACATAAATGGGCTAAACTAATTATTTGCATTTCTGTGGCTTAAAATATAGTGTCTATTAGATATATTTTTTTCTGTTGACTTCAATGTAGTTTTTGACAGAACTAAAACAATTAAAGGAAAAATGCTGAATAATAAATATCAAAAATAAATTGCAAGTTTAAAAGGATGTATAGATGGTTATCTAATATATTTGACTTTTTTAAATTACAGAAGTCTTTAAGGACAATAATATCTGGGTTATTTTAAAGAAAATATAAAATTGTGAACTCTAATGATATTTTAAGAGTTATTGTTTTTAACGTATCTGTAGTATTTAAAAGAAAAATGACTGAAATTAAAATGCATATTTTAAAAAATATTGGTAAAATAAAATACAATGTAATTCTAGGTTCTATTTTTTATCTATATATTCCATATAAGGCATTTATTAATTTCCTCATGGGAACCAGTTCAACTGTGAGATAAAACAACCAAAAAATGGCATCAACCACTGTGAACATTTTTGGTAGCATGGCCCAAGACAGGTTGTCTAGTTTGTGCAGTCTCTGAAATTCTTTCAGAGTAGGCAAGATTTTCCCGAACTTTGCATTAACAAAGGAAAAAGATAGTTAGAGCCAAAATAGCTTGTCAAGAATGGGCTAGGCTTTATTATCAGCAGCACCTTAAAAGAAAGGGCTGTAGATGAGGTTAATGCACCACTTCTTCTCACAAATTGAAACTGATTAAAATGCATAATTACAACATTTAAATGGGAAGTAGCCTAATACATTGGAACAGCAAAATATTCATCAAAAACAATGGGCACCTTTTTCTACATGCTAGTCATGGGTGACCTCTTGAAATAGATGAGGAATAATTTTAACCGTAAATACAAGAACTCTGGAAAATACAATGATATTTAAGAGAAAATAATGACCCTGAGACATGTAGGCATTCATATTTGACTTTGATTCATATTTGAATTTATACTCTTTAGTGTAAAAATTCAGATTTCATTAGGTCACAGTGTAACCCTGCACTTAATTATTTAATGTTACTAATAAGTTTAAGTTGTGTATTTGGATGCACTTCTATAGCTTGCATAGAGCAATATAGACATAAACATCAATCACTAGAGAAGGCTGATACTGGAAAATCCCCAAGGAAGAGGGGCAATAACTTTAATATTGCAGAGTATTCTGAATCTTGTCAAACATCACCTGATGAGAAGAGAAACAAGTCATAAGGCACCTCGACATTGCTTAATACTTTCTATAAACATATCATTGTGGAGAGAAGTTACCAAGGACACTTGGAGTGGATACAAGCAATGTGTTGTAGGGTACAGTTGCCTAAAGAGTTATTAAAACATAGTGATATTGGAAAAATTTACTTCTAATTTTGACTATTTCACTAACTGTGTGTGTGAAGTTTATCAAGTTACTTTGATTTTTTGTTTTCTTTCCCATTATAGATTCAAGGGGTACGTGTGCAGGTTTTTTTTTTTTTTTTTTTTTTTTTTTTTTTTACATAGATATATTGCATAATGGTGAGGTTTAGGTTTCTAGTGTATCCATCACCAGAGTAGTGAACAGTATACCAAACAGATAATTTTTGACCATGTCCCTCTCAAAATTCCCTTTTGGAGTCACCAGAGTCCCCACTCATCCCCAGCTGCAGCAATCAAAGTTGTCTGCACATATTGCCAAATGTCCCCTGGGGGACAAATTGGCTCCTGTTAAGAACAACTGGAGATATATATATATATATATAAAATTATTATTTTTTTAAACGGAGGAGTCTCGCTCTGTTGCCCAGGCTGGAGTGCAGTGGTACGGTCTCGGCTCACTGCAAGCTATGCCTTCCGGGTCGCGCCATTCTCCTGCCTCAGCCTCCCAGGTAGCTGGGACTATAGGCGCCTGCCACCACTCTCAGATAATTTTTTTGTATTTTTAGTAGAAACGGGGTTTCACCACGTTAGTCAGGATGCTCTCGATCTCCTGACCTCGTGATCTGCCCGTCTCGGCCTCCTAAAGTGCTGGGATTACAGGCGTTAGCCACTGCACCCGGCCCAACTGGTCTAATGTTTTAAAAAATTCTTTACTGTACAAATACATGTTAACGATATTCAGGAATAATATTAAATATCTAAACATTTGAACTATTTAAAAAACATATATAAATATTTGATGAATTTTCATCGACTCTTCCAAACATTCCAATCTTGGGTGTTTAAAATATTTAAAATATGATATAAGTCAGCAAATTCCTTCTTGAATAATGAACATTATACCCAATAGGTAATGTTTCAAACATGCCCCTCTCAATATCCACACTTTTGGATTCCTCAGACTCCATTATTTCCATCTGTATGTACATGTGTACCCATCATTTAGCTTGCAGGTGTAAGTGAGAAAATGTGGTATTTGTTTTCTGTATCTGAGTTTTTGTACTTAGAACAATGGCTACAGCTCCATACATGCTGCTGTAAAACACATGATTTCATTCTTTTTTATGGCTACGTAGTGTTCCATTAAATATATATGTGTATATATATATTATATAAATGTCAGAAAACAGATATATAAATACATATTTATAGAAATATATTTATAGCTCTATAAAGAAATTATAAATACATAACGAAATTATAGATATATAAAGAAATTATATATATAATATACATATTTATAATTTTCTTTATCCAATCGCCCATTAATGAACACTGAGGTTGATTCCATGGATTTTCTATTGTTAGTAGTGCTGCAAAAAACATACAAATGCAGGCTGTGCGCGGTGGCTCACATCTGTAATCCCAGCACTTTGGGAGGCAGAGGCGGGCAGATCACGAGGTCAGGAGATCAAGACCATCTTGGCTAACACGGTGAAACCCCGTCTTTACTAAAGATACAAAAATTATCTGGTGGTGGTGGTCGGCTCCTGTATTTCCAGCTACTCGGGAGGCTGAGGCAGGAGGATGGTGTGAACCCGGGAGGCAGAGCTTGCAGTGAGCAGAGATGGCTCCACTGCACTCCAGCCTGGGCAACAGAGCGAGACTCTGAGACTCCATCTCAAACAAAAAACAAACACACAAAAAAGCATACAAGTGCAGGTGTCTTTTGAGATAATGATTTCTTTTCCATCGCATAGGCACCCAGTAGTGGAATTGCTGGATAGAGTAATAGTTCTATTTTTAGTTATATTTTCCATATTTTTAAAAATTTTAAAAATATTTTCCGTATTTTTTTTCCATAGAGCTTATACTAATTTACATTCTCAACAAGAATGTAAATTTCTTCCTCTGTCTGAACCCTGGCAAATACATTTTGTTTTCTGACATTTTAATAATAACCATTCTGACTAGTGTCAGATGGTATTTTCTTGGGGTTTTTATGTGGATTTATTTGATGATGAGAGATGCTGAGAATATTCTCGTATGTTTCTTGGCTTCTTGTATGTCTTCTTTTGAGAGATGATTGTTCATGTCCCTTGCTCAATTTTAATTGGTTTACTTAGTTATTTTTTTCTAGTTTGAGTTCCTTGTGGATTCTGGATCTTAGTCTTTTTGTCAGATTGCATAGGTTGCAAATATTTTCTCCATTCTGTATGTTGTCTGCTTATTCAGTTAATTATTTCTTTTTCTGTGCATAAGATTTTTAGTTTAATTAAGTCCCATTTGTCTTTTTGTTTTTCTTGCATTTTCTTCTTAATTCTTAGTTATTAGTCATAGGGCTCATTGAGGTCTAGTCAATTATTTGCCTAGGCCAATGTCCAGAATAGTTTTTCTGAGATGTTGTTCTAGGAATTTTATAGTTTCAGATGTTACATTTAAGTATTTAGTTCACCTTCAGTTAATTTTTACATATTGAGAGACAGGGGTCCAGTTTTATTCTTCTACTGATAGACATCCAATTTTCCCAGCACTATTTATTGAATAAATTGTCCTTTCCCCATTGTAAAGTTTTGTCAACCCCATCAAAGATCTGTTGGTTGTAGTCATATGAATTTATTTCTGGGTTCTCTGTTCTGTTTCATTGATCTATGTGTTTATTTTTCTACTAGTACCACGTTGTTTTGGTTACAATAGTATAATTTGAAGTCAGGTGATGTGATGCTACCAGCTTTGTGTGTGTGGGGGTTGGGGTGTGTAGGATTGCTTTTGCTTTCAGGATCCTTTTTGGCTCAATATAAATTTTAGGATTTGTTTTCTAATCTTGTGAAAACTGACATTGGTAAATCGATAATTATGTTGAATTTGTGTATTTTGGGTCTCATTTCTGAAATTAAGATTGAATACTTAAGTGATCTCTCAAATTTGTTGTCGTTTTTGAAGTCCTGTTATTTTAAAATTCTCAGTTTTCTAGAACTGAAATCTGATTCTTTAACAGCTAGATAAAACATATTTGTCTAATCTGTAGACTCAACTACTATTTTTAAATACTATTCACAATTCTCAAGGCATTTTTCTTAGGACATCTTTCAGTTGATTCTTGAACTACATTTTCTAAATAAGTAAACCTACACCCATACCCCCACACTCACACACACTTATATATTTGCACAGAGTAGAAAATTATTTTGCTGCATAATAAAATAATAGCTAATAACATAAGTAACATATCTAAATTTTTAAAGACTCAACATATTGAAAAGAAAATAGATTTAAAACTGGTCATTTAGGGTTCAGTAAGATGCTGTTTCTAAAAATTCTATTTAAAATATATTCATCAAAGGTACACTATAAGTAAAAGAAAGGCTAAAATTTTTATTCCAGATGAAATATTTGTATAAATTTGTTAAATGTGATGCTTTCCATGAATTTTTAATATAGTACTGAATATAGTAATTAATTTAATCTTCTTTTCTAGAATCTAATAGTTATCAATTCTACTTAAAAAATTGTACTCAATTTATTTACAAATATCTGTATTATCCTGTTGGTCAATCAAATTTAGTTATTAAATAAATTTTATAATTACTGTAATAGAAGTATGTAACATATATACTGGAATACTTTCAGTATTTTTAAAACAAGATTGATTTTTTCTGAAAATAAAATTACTAATTATTACGTAAATGACTCCTAGTAACACGTACAATTTGAATGAAGAAAATTTTAGTATATACTGTGAATTACCTAATACTATACCAATTATATCCATTTTGAAAAATGTTTTTTGATATGACATAGATGTTCAGTGTAGGTTGGCTGGTTACATGTGAGTGGATATGTAATATATGCATATATAGATAAATGCATATACGTATACACACACTTGTAATACCTATAATTTAAAAATTATTATTTATAAATTCATAGATATTTAAGGGTTGTGATATATAAAGATAATAGACAAACACATCCTTAATAATTTTTAAAAGTAATATATGCCAATTATAGCATGCCGGGATTTCCTTTTCAGATTGTTATAATATCAAATAGATATACAGAATTGCTATTTCTATAGTAACAGCATAGACATAGGGAACCAAATATGGGGTAATTTTTTTTCTAATGTTCATAGTAATCCACTCAATTCCACATACACGTTAAAAGTGTTTTACTTTTGATGTATATCATTGGTTACATAGTTTTATAAATAATAAAAAATAAGGCATGTCTATTTTTCTCTAATATATTTAAGTATAGACACATTCTAAAACCTTTGAATAGGTTAAAACTAAGATTTTATGTTGTTATTATATTCTTATTTATATTATGTATTATTTTTTATGGTTCACTCTGACAAAGACATACGATGGATACATATAGAGATAGAAATTTATATGTGTGTAATATTTTATATATAGATTAATTTTTATCATTGATAGAATATAACTATATACCTCAATTTCAGATGCAAATGTGTATATATATACAATCTTTATATATTATATATATAGACACCAATGTATGTACATGTGTGTATATATGTATATGAGATATTTCAACATTAGTGGAATTGACATTTGGGGCCAGATAGTTCTTTGCTTTGGGAGTTTGTTCTGTACATTATATGATCCCTGGCCCTACCCACTAAACAGCAGTAAATGCCAGTATCAATCACCCCACCCATCCACAGTTGCAACAATCAAAATTGTCTCCACATATTGCCAAATGTCCCCTCAGGGACAAATTGGCACCTGTTATGAACATCTGGTCTAATATTCTAAAAATATTCTTTACTGTCCACATACATATTAAAGATGACCTGGAGTATCATTAAATACCTAAGCATTTGAAATATTTTAAAAATATGTATAAATATTTGATGAATTTTAATGACTCTTCTAAACATTCCAATCTTGGATATTTAAAATATGATATAAATGGGCAAATTCCTTTCCTAATGAAAAAGCCACTTTATAAAGTGTAGTAAAAAATTACACTCTGTGTATGTTAAAAACTGATAAGTCTTGTGATTTTATACTATTTGCAAGCTGATGAATTAGCTTGTCACAGTTTTATGGATGCTAGTATGTCACATGAGACTACTGAGGAAAAGAACAGTTTATTGCTCAAAAAAGAACAGTAGCCTGAGTATCAGTTTTATTTGTATCATTTTCCTGGGCCCTAATTTCCACAGAGACACAAACTGAGCCAGATGATAACATGTGGGATATACTTAATTCTAGAAGGAGAGCTCTGAGCTAAATGAATTGTAATCTCTTACAATAGAGAGAATTAGTGTAACTGCCCTTCATTCCAGAAGGCAACAATATCTCTAGTTTTCAGCCTGTTCACTATAAAAATATCCTTGAACAAAAAGTCTGGAAGAAAAGGCAGTTAGTGCTTTGCTCACAAGATATACAGATACACAAGAGACCCGGAAAGAATAGTCTCTTAATAAGTACTGTATACTAATGTAGTATATTACATGTAAACTGATTTAATTACTGCTAAAAATATCGAAATAACTTAAAATATATTGGTTTTGTTATCAGACCTTAGTTTTGGGCATATATATATATATATATAAAAATATGCTAAATAGCATACATGTTTAGCATATAATATATATATATATAGGCCTCAAATTTGAAAACAAATGTAATTATACTTTTAATTATCCCCCTGCTTTCCACTTTTAGAAAGGCAGTTTTCTGTGATAGTTATAGAATAGATTTGGAAGCCAGAGTGTCTGGATTGAAATTCTTGATTTGCTCTTCAGTGGTGTGACTTTAGAAGAGTTTCTTCATATGTAACATGAGAAAGATTCTAGCACTTATTTCATCAGCTATTGCAAAAATTACACATGATAATTCAAGCAACATATACAGTGTAGAACAAAATAAATACTCGTGAAGTGTTACACATTATTATTCCTTTTTTATTTTATGTGTGCATTCAGTGTATAAGGCAATGAAACAAACGTTGAAAATTAGAAAATGATAGTTTAGTGGATGACAGAACCATTCACCAAGTTTTTAAAAAATCTTTGCATAGCGTAAGGATAAGTAGAAATTGATTTTCTCACTAAGAAAATCTGCAGCTTTTGCTCCTATATAGCTAAAGAGAAATATGAGCATAATTTATACTTTTTAAAGTAAAGGTTCAATACATATTTTTAATTTAGCCTGAGAAGAGAGCAATCCATATGTCACAAAAATATACAAGTATACCACATTTTGTATTATGGTGATTTGAAAATTGAATAAAAATGAAAATGTTATGGTTTTCTATTTTTAAAACCATCTAACTTATATGTGGGAAATAATAGAGCAAAAAGAAAAAAGTGGCATTGAAGTTACAAATGTGAAACATAACTGTTGTATACATACTGTATATTGGCTAAATGGGAATTAATATATTTACATAGTAATGTCTTCTTCCACTCTTTCTCTTTCTGAATTTTTTTAAAGCACATTTACTGTTATCTTTTTGAAAAATGTTTGGGGTATGTAATAGTATGTATTTATGTGGTACATGTGCTATGTTGATACAAGCATACAATGTGTAATGATCAAATCAAGGTAATTGAGATATCTATCTCCTCAAATATTTGTTTTCTTGTGTTTAGGAAATTTCAAATTCACTCTTCTAGTTATTTTGAAATACACAAGATATTATTGCTAACTATAGTGGCCCTATTTTGCTACTGAACACTAGATCTTATTCCTTGTATCTCATTGCACCCATTATCCAACCTTTCTTTATACCCCACTTCTCGCTATTTTTCTGAACATCTGATAACAATCATTCTAATCTCTATCTCCATGAGATCTGAATATCTGATTTGAAATTATTTTTTACTCCAGGTTAATATCTGCAAAACAGCCCATTCTGTTTTTTTTACTCTAGTCAATATCTATAAATTATGAATTGTTTTATTTATTCATATTGAACACTATAACATTTATATTCTATTCTAACATCCTCCTCCCCAACAATCATTCCTCTATTTTAAATACTTTTAATGTTCATTTTCATAACATATAGTAAAGTTTCTTTATATCTTTCTTATTTATCTACAGCTTATTCTAAGAAAGAGTGGATAAAATCAATGTTCCATGAGACATCACATTTTTATTGTCTGTTCCATTTTTTCTGGTAACACCATTGCTTAATAAAAATAATATATATCCTAAAAATATCACCTCATTCTGTTTGGAATAAAATATTTTTTAAGGAGTTATGAGTTCAATCTGATTTTTTTTCCCTTATAAGTCTTCTAGTCTTACGTGATTACCTCAATTTTTGTTTTATTAATTTCAGAGTCTAAAATCTTTACTCTGATATTTCTTGATGTTGAACATATTGGGTTTGCTTCACCGTAAATTATGTGTTCTTTTCCAGTATGTATATTCAAATCTTCTATTTCAGAAAATTTTCTGAGTTAATAGGTTTAAATAATGTTTCCTTTTATTAATTTTGTCTTTTTTCCTAATTAGAAAAAGCCTCCAAAGTATAAGACACAGCTTTAAAAATATTAACAATTAAATACATGTTGTCATAAGTAATCATGTTAAGTGTAGCTTTTCCTCATGAGGTGTAATCAGGATGTGACAGGGAAACACACTAAAGTTAGCCTCACAAGTCCCCCTTTGGAGTTCCTGCCCTGCCACTCATTACCTATGTGATGTATGGAAACTTTGCCATTGTAAACTCTATATAAATGCAGAAAATTATTGGAATCTAAGAATTGTGGGTACATTCATAGGATAGCTGAATCTTTCTATATTCCCCCAAATAAATGAAATGCTCAGAATAAAAAAAAAAAAGAAGTGAATTCAATTACTTCCCACCTTTTTGCATCTTCCAGAGATTTACACATCTTTCTTTCAAGGTGGTGCTCTTGGTTATGAAGACTGTATTTTGCTGCTAAACAACCTTCTGAATTATCTCTTCCCTGAACCACTCATCCTTCTTATTTGAACCCTCTGTATATCTATGATTCCTAATATTTGTGCCCAAAATTTGTGTTGCTGACAGAGTTTGGGGATAAGCTTCTGTTAACTGAAAAAAAGTAGTTCTTTTTGCACTTTCAGCAATTTCAAGTCTGTAATAATTTTGAGTTTTGTCAATTTTCTCACTTGCTCACATTGTTGCTACTCAGCCAAGTGTTCCTCTTTTAGGGACTGTAAAATTTGTTGGCAGTATCATCATTCTCAAAATTGTTTGCTTCTTCTGTATTATACTTTTCCACTATCACTTCTGTTGAAAGCTGTGTCGTGGCCATGCATACTTAGAAGTTCAGAGATCGGTGGGGATTTCTTGCTACCTTCTATTGTATAAGACGCATGGATAGGTTTTTCCTTTCACTCTACAACTGTCTGGTGTGTGTGTGGGGGTGTGTGTGTGCGTGTGTGTGTGCGTGCACATGTGTGTACTTTATTAATGTTGTACCATATTCTTGTCAGTGGGAGTCTTTAATGGTATCAGAAAACATGAAATTGTCTAAGGTAGCTTACTAAGTAAATAAAAGTAGATAAGAGGTCTTGAGAAGCTGTTACATGTAAGGATTGAAAAGTGGAAGAGATAGAGTCCAGAGGATTTAAAAAATAATTTGGAATATTGAAAACTAAATTTTAAAACATTTCAAACAGAAAAACATGCTACTGATGGGTTAACCACAGTAAAAATAATATAAAATGGAAATCATTTTATGTTAGAATAGCCCAACAACTACATAAATTTTTTAATCTGTCAGTGCAAATAAATTTCTAATATAGGGTGTCAGTTTGGTCAATATTGCAGATGATTGAAGGTAAAATATTTTCTTGAAGATTGGTCAACAATTGTGGACATTATCTTAAATATCATAACTGCAAATAATATTTTGTATTATAGAATCCCCACTAGAATAAAATATGTTCAATACATCAGGACAAATAATAGAAATATAAGTTTTCATTTTCACATTGTTTATTTCTGCTTTATTGTGCCTGTTGTTGATTTTTTGCATTTCAGCTCCAAATTCACTGTGCTCTGTGAAAATGGTACTTGACCCTGTAAAGATTATTTTTCTGTGCCAGATTGCATGAAGCTTTGTCAGAAGAAGGGTTGGAGAAGCATCATAGGTAGAGGGAATTTACCTTCTCAGTCCAGGTCACCTCACACAAAGCAACAGATTCCTCGTAGGGGTACTTGCAGCCTCTTAGTGACTGTTCTTTTGGGAGTCAGAGGCCAGCAGCAGTAAGAAGCTAGCGCACTCTGCCTTCTTCGCAGGCAATTTGATAGCAGTCTCTTCAGATCCTTCAAGGCTTGCAGGTTCTCCAAATCCCCGCTACTGCAATACGCAGCTGTGAGCACTCAGCTGCCAGCTGCTTCCTCAGCGCCTGACCTCATGACCAGGAAGTGAAGCAGCATCCCTCTGGCTCCTACATCACATCTGACTTCTCCAGTGTTCTGCTCCTGCAGTGTACGACAACCAGCAGCACCCGATAGCAAGCAGCCTTCCTTGGCACTTTAGAAGGAAGATTTTTAAGGACTCTGCCAATACAGGTGGAAGATAACAAATATTTCTCTGCCATTTAGTGAGGCATGACTTTGCCTTTTCCAGCAAGATCTGAATGTTGGCTCAGAAGAAGCAGGAGCATTGGGCATTCTGTCTCAATCTTATGGTTAGTGACTGTTCTTTCTATATTTAGAGTTATCTTTACTTCTTACTAGCCAATTTCTCCTTATGCTAATTCTCTACTGTTATTAATAATTCTTCATGCTAAACATTTTGTTCAAATTTCAGTGTGGTTTGTCTCACCTGATTAGACAGTAATTTGATGTAAATATGATTGCAAGAATTGCAAAATTCAGGGTTCACAATTTCATGTGTTAATATTATACTATAAGTTTAAATTTGACTATATCTCCTAATATTCTAGCTTTATTATAATTGTGTCTCATTATCACCATATTCTATTCTGATTCTTTAACATGAACATTATACTATTAAATATTATCAAGTCAGTTATGTAACACATGGATCAAGTAAAAAAATGAGGAACATAACCTTTTTTTCTATTTTAATAGATGTGTTAACTGATATTAAACAGGTTAAGACTTTGAATAATAGCCAAAACGGCTGACAAGATACAGCCAGGAGAAACATTTCTCACCTAGAGACCATCACAGCAGAAACACTGGTGTCTGGCACACTGTGAGCAGGTCTTTGGAGGGAAGGAATTAAGTGTGAAAGCAGGAAGGATGGAAACACTGGGCTGAAGGAGGAGGAATCTGGGAACCCTGCATGGAGCTACTGAGCACCAGGACTCATACCTGGCCCCCAGTGACTCCTGAGGAAAGGATGAGTTGAGTAGATGAGGAGTGGAACGCTCTCACCACAAAAACAAAAGGGGCAATTGAGTTAACAGGGATAATTGGCTAGAGAATTGGTAGGAACAAGAATCTGGCCTGTGAGAACCCAGGGGGTTTGGTGCAGGAGTGTCTTCAGTGGAGCACGACCAGGTGCCCACACCCCAAGGCTTGCCATGCTCCTCTAGGAGGTTTTAGCCTTAGGGGACTGTTGGACCTGTAAGAGCAGGGCAGTCCTTTCCATGATATGTGGCCAGTCTGATCTGAGTACTGCCCATCTGCTGACCTCTTCTGTGACCCCAGCCCAGCTGTGCCCGCTTGGAGTGCATCCTTGGTTGCCCAACTTGGGTGCTTCCCAGGAGTCTTCCTCATAGATCCTTTGCCAGAAGACCATGACTGACTGTTGCAGAGCTCCGGCAGATCTACCTAGCTGACACACATTAGCTCATCTGCACCTTCCCCCACCACAGCTTCACCTCACCACTTTGTTGGCATGCACTTACCCACAGCCATCCCCTCACTACTTCCCCAGTGCAGATACTCAGGTAGACCTTGCCTTCCCTCCCCAGTCACTGTGCGTTTATGCACACATTCAACTGCACTGCTACTGCTGGCATGAGCACACCCTGCCACCCCACCCTACTAATGCACAAGCAACCACCTGCACCATCATTGCCAGCATGAATGTGCAATCAGATACCAGCAACCCTGCCACCCATATGCCACTGCCATCACCAGTATGAATGCACACAAGGGAACCTGAGGGCCCTCTCCTGCCAGCATTCCAACCCTGACATAACCAGGCATGAACATGAGAAAGAACACTGCAGCCCTCTCTCATCAGTAACTTACCCCAGCCAACGTGTCTTCACACTAACATGCTGCCACAGCTGCTAAAAAGATCAAGCAAACAGGTATCTCACTGCTGCGGCCCCTACAAAGCACTTTGGTCAGCATCACCAATTGAATTGTTCTGGACAGCAGACTGGGAACACTTTAGTCCCTCCAGCTCATCAGGTCTCTAACATTGAGGGGGTCAGAGAACAAAGCTGGGGACCCTGTACAAGTCACCGCCCCCATTCTCCCAACAGAGTCAGAGCATGCAGCCAAAGACTGCTAAGCTGAGAATTGTCCCTTAAAATCATTCAGAAATACAACCAGTTGACTGAACTCACCTTGTACCACAATCAAGGTCCCAAGGGCATCATAGAAGATAAAAACAAAACACTCCATCCAAAGGACAGCAACTTCAAAGACTGAAGGAACATCAGGCCAAACAGATGAAAAAGAATGAGTATGAGAACTCTGGCATTTCAAAAAGCCTGAATATCTTCCTTTCTCCAAATGGCTGCCCTAGTTCCCTAGCAATGGTTCTTAAACAGGCTGTAATGGATGAAATGATGGAAATAGAATTCAGAATATAGATAGGAATGAAGATCATTGAGATTCAGGAGGAAATAAAAATCCAATCCAAGGAATCTAAGGAATATAAAAAAATAATATAGGAACTGAAAGATAAAATGGGCATTTTAAAAAAGACCAAAACTGCTCTGATAGAATAAAAAACTCACTTCAAGTTCATAATACTATCACAAAGATTAACAGCAGAATAGACCAAGCTGAGGGAAGAATTTCAGAGTTGGAAGGCCATTCTCTGAAATAACTCAGACAAAAATAAAGACAAAACATGAAGATGAATGAACAAAATCTATGATAAATATGGTATTATGTGACGAGATAAAATCTATGACTCATTGGCATCCCTGAAAGAAAGGGAGCAAAAGCAAACAACTTGAAATGAATATTTGAAATGATAGTCCATGAAAATTACACCAACTTCACTGGAGAGGACAACGCTCAAATTCAGGAAATGCAGGGAACCCCTGTGAGATGCTATAAGAGATTACTATTTCCAAGACACATAATCATCAGTTTTTCTAAGGTCAAAATAAAAAAGAAAAAATGCTAGGGGCAGCTAGAGAGAAGGGACAGGTCATATACAAAGGAAACCTCTTATGGCTAATAGTGGTTATTTAAGCAGAAACCCTACAATTCAGAAGACGCTGGAGGTCTATATTCTGCATTCTTGAAGAAAAGAATCCTGCAACCAAGAATTTCATATCCAGCCAAACTAAGCATTAGAAGTGAAGGAGAAGTAAGATCCTTTACAGATAAGCAATTCTAATGGAAATTGTGCCAGATGCTCTGGGTCACGCCTGTAATCCCAGCACTTTGGGAGGCCGAGACGGGTGGATCACCTGAGGTAAGGAGCTCGAGACCAGACTTGCCAACATGGGGAAACCCCATCTCTACTAAAAATACAAAAGTTAGCCAGGTGCGGTGTCAGGAGCCTGTAATCCCAGCTACTCAGGGAGGCTGAGGCAGGAGAATTATTTGAATCTAGGAGGCACTCCAGCCTGAGTGACAGAGAGAGATTCCATCTCAAAAAAAAAAAAAAAAAAAAAAAAAAAAAAAAGAAATTGTTACCAGCAGCCTGCCTTTTAAGAGATCCTTAATGGAGTGCTAAATATGGAAAGGAAAAACCATTACTGGCCACTACAAAACACACTTAAGTACATAGACTATTAACACTACAAAGCAACTACACAATCAAGTCTGCATAAAAACCAGCTAACTACACAATGGGAGTAAGAAATCTGCACATATCAAAATTAACCTTGAATGTTAACAGGCTAACTGCCTCCAATTAAAAGGTACAGAGTGGCAGGTGGAATAAAGAAGCAAAATGCAACTGAATCCTGTCTTCAAGAGACCCATCTCATGCAATGACACCTATTAGCTCAAATAAAAGGATGGAGAAAAATCTACCAAGCAAATAGAAAGCAGAAAAAAGCAGGGGTTGCTCTTCTAATTTCAGATAAAATATACTTTAACCGAACAACTATTAAAAAAAAACAAGGAAGGGCATTACATAATAGTGAAGGGTTCAATTAAATAAGAAAACCCAACTTTCCTAAATGTATATGCACCAACACAGGAGCACCCAGATTCATAAAATAAGTTCTTAGAGACCCATGAAGAGACTTAGATAACCATAAAATAATATTAGGAGTCTTCAAAACCCCAATGACATTATTAGACAAATCACTGAGGTAGAAAACTAACAAAGACATTCAGGACCTGTTCTTGACACTTGACCAAATGGACCTAGCAGATATCTACAAAACTCTCCATCCAAAAATAACAGAATATGCATTATTCTCATCCTCAGATGGTATATACTCTAAAATCAACCACACAATGAGCCATAAAATAACTCTCAGCAAATTCACAAAAATTGAAATCATACCAACCACATTCTCAGACACAAAGTAATAGAACATAGAAATCAATACTAAGAAAATCACTTAAAACTGTACAATTACATGGAAATTAAACAACCCTCTCCTGAGTGACTTTTGTGTAAACAATGAAACTAAAGTAGAAATCAAGAAATTATTAAAAACTGATGGGACAAGAGATACAATGTGCCGGAAACCGTGGGACACAAATAAAGCAGTGTTAAGAGAAAAATTTATAGCGCTAAATACCCACATCAAAATACTAGGAAGATCTCAAACTGAAACCTAACAACATATCTTGAGGAATTGGAGAAACAAGATCAAATCAACTCACAAGCTATCAGAAGACGGGAAATAACCAAAATCAGAACTGAAGTGAGGTAAATTGAAATGCAAAAAACTCCACAAAGGATTAACAAGGATTGATAGATCACTACCCAGACAAAGTAAAAAAAGATCCAAATAAACATAATCAGAAGTGACAAAGTGGGCCAGGTGTGGTGGCTCACACCTGTAATCCCTGCACTTTGGGAGGCTAAGGGAGCGCAGGTGGATCAACTGAGGTCAGGAGTTTGAGACCAGCCTGGCCAACAAGGTGAAACCACATCTCTACTAACAATACAAAAATTAGCCATATGTGGTGGTGTGCTCTGGTAATCTCAGCTATTCAGGAGGCTGAGGCAGGAGAATCACTTGAACCTGGGAGGCAGAGGTTGCAGTGAACCGAGATCGCACCACTGCAATCTAGCCTGGGTGACAGAGCAAGATTCTGTCTCCAAAAAAAAAAAAAAAAAAAAAAAATCCAAAACCCAAAAAGAAGTGACAAAGTGAAAAGCAGATATTGCCACTGACTCACTGACTCCACAGGACTATACAAAACCCTCAATGAATAAATTCCTGGAATCATAAAACCTCCTCAGATTGAACCAGGAAGAAATTGAATCCCTGTACAGACCAATAACGAGTTCCAAATTTCAATCGTAATAAAAAGAAAAAAAAAAAAAAAACAGGACTAGATGGATTCAAAAGCTGAATATTACTATGTGTATAGAGAAGAATTGGAATCATTCCTATGAAACTATTCCAAAAAGTTGAAAAGGATGGACTCATCCCTAACTCATTCTATGAGGTCAACATCATTCTGATACCAATTGTACCAGCAGTGACACAAAAACAACAAAAAACCTCAAACCAATATCCTTGATGAACATAGATGCAAAAATTCTCAGCAAAATATTAGCAAGCCACATTCAGTAGCATATCAAAAAGTGAATCCATCATGATAAAGTAGGTTTTATCCATGGGATGCAAGGTTGGTTCAAAATACACATATCAATAAATGTTATTTATCAATAAACAGAACTAAAAGCAAAAAAACACATAATGTCTCAATAGATATATAAAAGGCTTATGATAAAATTCACCATCTCTTCATGCTAAAAGCCCTCAATAAACTAGGCACTGAAGGAACATACCTCCAAATTATAAGAGCCATCCATGACAAACCTACAGCCAACATGACACTGAATAGGCCAAAGCTGGAAGCATTCCTCTTGAGAACCAGAATATGATAGAATATCCACTCTTACCACTCCAATTCAACATAGAACTGAAAGTCCAGGCCACAGCAATCCAGGCAAGAGAAAGAAAGAAAAGGCATCCAAAAATAAAGAGAGGAAGTCAAACTCTCTGTTAGCAGACAATTTCATTATACACTTAGGCAACCCTGGAGTCCCTGTCCAAAGGCTCCTGTATTTCATAAACAGCTTCAGCAAAGTTTCAGTATAGAAAATCAATTGTACAAAACCCAGTAGTATTTCCATACACCAACAATATCCAAGCTGAGAGTCAAATCAAGAATGAAATACCATTCAAAATAGCCACAAAAAGAATAAATTACCAGGAATACAGCTAACCAGGGAGGTGAAAGATCTCTATAACTAGAATTATAAAACACTGCTGAAAAAAAAAAAATCAGAGATTACATAAGCAAGTGGAAAAACATTCCATGCTTATAAATAGGAAGAATCAATATTGTGTAAATGGCCATACTTCTCAAAGTAATTTATAGACTCAATGCTATTCCTATCAAAATACCAATGACATTCTTCACAGAATTAGATTTTAAAATTCATATAAAAACAACAGTTGCCTGAATAGCCAAAACAATTGTAAGCCAAAAAAAAAAAAAAAAAAGAAAAAAGCTGTAAGCATCATGCCACCGAAATTCAAACTATAGTACAAGGCTACAGTAACAAAAACAGCATGGTACTTGTACAAAAACAGACACATAGACCAATGGAATAGAAGAGAGAGCCCAGAAATAAAGCAGCATACCTGTAATCATCTGATCTTCAACAAAATTAACAAAAACAACCAATGGAGAATGGACTCCCTGTTCAATAAATGGTAATGAGATAACTCACTCACCATATGCAGAAGACTGAAACTGGACTCCTCCCTTACTAAATACTTTGTGTTGTCACTTACAAGTTGGAGCTAAACATTGAGTAGGCATCAACCCAAATAAGGGAACAGACATTGGGGCCTACTTGAAGATAGAGAGTGGGAGGAGAGTTAGCATTGACAAACTACCTATCAAGCACTATGCTTATTAGCTGGGTGATGGAATAATCTATGCAACAACCCCTGTAACACGCAATTTACCTATATAACAAAGCTGTACCCCTGAACCTAAAATAAAAGTTTAAAAATACAGGTTAGGTATCTTGTCCATGAATATGTAGCTGAATTAAGTAGCAAGCTGAGATTCACACATAGTAGGTGTAGATCCAGAATCCATGTTAATAATACATGATACAGATTTAAGGTTTCACTGCATTGAAAACAAGTCTACATCTCTGTACATAAAAACATACCTGCATTACTCATGCTAATAATGCAGTAAATGTAATCCAAGCATCTCTCTACAGTAAATCTGCCTTGGGTTGTTTCTATACTAGCTGAGAAGGATAGTAAATCTTTAGCACAGTACCCCACATAATTTTTAGTTACCATTGGGTTATTTATAGGTTCAGAACATATCTAAATCTGTAGGTATGGTATACATTTAAGCAGATACATTAAGCAAATTGGCCAGGGCAATAAACTATCACTTACCATTCAATACAATAGGATTTGCCAACAGAGTTAGTTACTTCATTTTTTTTTCTTGTGAATATGTGTTTATCTTCACTATAGTTAAAATAACTGAGAAAAGGCAGCATATTCAAATTTCACAAGTCATACTTAGTCCATTGAATGCCAAATATTAATGTCCTAGACTTTTCCTTTCTTACACCACTTATCAGTATCTAATTTTCATATAACTACATATATGTTAGCTGTTTCACCTTATGGAATGTAAGGTACTTGCAGCTAAGTTATTTTCTTCTCATTCATCTTTAAAGATTAGCATAGAACCTGTTTGTCTTCAATAAATGAATGCATGATGGAAAATAAAATAATTATTTCAAATGTATTTCTAATATCTTTAAATACGGATTTTCTTGCTTATTTGGGGAAAGTCTGTTTTTACATGTTTTAATCATTTAGAATACACTGACCATTGTTTCTTTTCCCTGTATATCAACACCATATTCTTAAAGTAAGTTTTATAATTTTACTATTAAGTTACTGCCCTTATTTAATAGGCTCTGACCACAGTGTGCTCTCAGTTGCTGACAAATTCTTTGCAGTTTCTAACTCTAAACAAGAGAGTATAATGAAGTAACACAATGCATTGCATTTGGTAGATGTCAGTGCTTAAAATTATGTGTTTCTTCTAATGATGCTATGTTGAGGAAATGGAATGTGAAGTGCCATTCTGAGCCTATAAATGTGGCATGTTGCATAATCAAAAAGAAAAAGTGGCAGTTATTCAGAGATATGTTGGTGGAACCTTACTGCAGAACTGCAACAAAGAATACTGAGGGCGAGCTAGCAGATATTTTAAGCCCTGTTCTCATCTCTTTCGTTTGTTTCTTCTCCAGTTCTATGTTTTAATTAAAAGAGTAAATTGAAACAGCCTGAATCTTTTACCACCAATGTTCTCAAGGGATGTTACACAGCCAATTGGGTTAAGAATCAGGCATCTAAAATATAATTTTCAGCCAACTAGTCAATGACTAGCACTCTGGCCCTGGATAAGTCTCATAATCCCTTTGTAACAGCTTTAATACTGGCAAAGTGTAAAAGCAAGTGTATCAGCTCATAGTTCCACTCACTAGAAATAAAGCTTCTCTAAAACAACAGTCGTGACTAGGGGCTATTGGATTCACTCCAAACTCAATACTACAAAGGAAAAAAGTTGATAAGTCTTGATCTATTTCAAATCATTATGCAAGGAATTTACTAATATTTAAGTGCTAATAGGAACAGTTAATAAAAGAACAATGAACATGTAATATCTAACTAGCAATCAACTCATATATATTTGTGGTGAATAGATTAACCATTTTGGCACACTGTCAAAATGACATTTTTCATTGTAATTTACTGATTTCTATGTAGGCAGTTTGTGATATTTATAATTGCGGATAAGAATATAGCTTTGAACATCACGTTGTATTTTGATTTAAATAGCTATGACCTTCTTAAGATTGAATTACAGACACATTTTTCTTTAATGGACTCAGGGATGAAAAAGAAAACAAAACTAACATTAAAAAAAAAAAAAAAAAAAAAACAAAAAAAAAACACTATCCACAAACTAAAGGAAAAAAGTTACAACAAAGTATTCTCCCAAATTTATTGGCCTGGTGAAGCTGCACATGTAATGCTCAGACAGTCAGAACTTATATTTTCAACATAATCTACACATATATGCTCATGTTTAATATATTAATGTAATAACTTCTAATGAGTAAAACTACACTATTATTCTTGAGTGGATTCTCTTATCTTATGGGATGCATGTTGTAGAACTCTGAAGAACTGATAGTAAAGCAGAGCTAGTTTGATTTCTATTCCTTTATCTCCTTTATCAATACTTAAAATAATTTTTACATACTCAATAATTTGTTTTCTTAGATAACATTATATTTTGCCTATTTGTTTTAGTGAGGAATAAACATGTATCTCAACCAAAACACCTAAATATGTTTAACATATTTCTATAATTTGTACAGGACCAGAAAAAAAAAAAAAAAGATGTAAGGAAGCATAGGCATTATAAAAAAGAAGAAAAGAAGAAAAAACAGAAACAGAAAGAAAGGAAGTAAGAAATAGTGGATGGGGACAAGGAAATAAGTGAGAGGGAGAAATGTAGAGCAAGTAAAGGAGGCCATGATCTTTGTTGTGGATTCAAAATTTGTGTCACTTGAACATTCTAAAATTCATATGTTGAATCCTAATCCCCAATGCGATGATACTTGGAGGTGAGATCTTTAGTAGGTAACTAAATATAGATTAGGTCATGAGTGCTCAAGATGGGATTGCTATATTTATAAGAAAAGAAAGAGAGAGAGAAGAGCTTTCTCTCTCCCTGCCATGTGAGGACTCAGTGAGTAGGTGGCTGTCTGCAAGCCAGAAGAGGAACCTCACTGGAGGAAGAAATTGTCCAATACCTTATCTTGGACTTCCCATCCTCTAGAATTGTGAGAAATAAATGTCTGTAGTTTAAACCATAACATCTGTGGTATTTTGTTGTAGCCATTCAAGCTGACTAAGACAATCTCTATCAAAAGAGATTTGAATTCATATTTTAAATATGAGTTAACTTTGAGTTAAGCCATTGTCTAATCTAGACAGGGTCTCCAAATCTAGAGACATTCTCCTTGAGAAACAATATAGTTGTAAGTAAGTGAATGGAAAAAGGAAAGGTGAAGAATTAGTGCTTTAGTTGTAAGTCACGGGTTTCAGCAGACTGTGAGATATCTTTATGTGTAAATTTTATTTCCATAGGTTTGAAAACATAGACTCTAGGCTCTCACTACACAAGTCAACTACTGCATATGCTAATTCTATATATGCCACAATTTGGGGACTGTTCACATTCATCAAAGGGCAACTTGGGTACATCCTTCAAATTCTATCAGATGCCACACTATTAAACAAACTTTCTCTGAACTCTCAGATTCAGTTAAAGTGTCCCACTTTCGTGATTACCTAAAACGTTGTACTTCTATGTGATATTCTTTGTTATAAAATGCTGTCTGTCTATTTACTTGTTTTTATCTCTGGTTCAATGGTAAGCTAAGTATTAATGCTACAAATAATATTAGCAATAATATATATATTATAATATGTAAAGTTCCTTATATGTGAAGCAGAGTTCTTTATGTAAATTATAGTACTAAATGCTTTACATTAATTTAATCCTTAGAATAACATTTGAAGTTAGGTGATATTATCCTTTTTTCATCATTAGATGGAGGGATGCAAATAGAAATGGAAAGTTTTTCACAGGGCAGCTATTAAGTAATGAAACCAGAATTCACACACAGGAAAACTGGTACCAAACACTTTGATCTTAACAATTACAATATTTTGTGTCATTATTTTTGCTCCAAGTTACAGCACCAGTGTCTGGCGCATAACTTGCACTCAATAGATACTGCTAAAAATTACTTGTTCTACTGTTTGCAAGTGCAAAATTATATGGAAAATGAATCTAGTATTTTCAGATATTTTAATTTTATTTTCAAAATCTTTATACTGACTCCAGTTGTTATATTAGCATTTAACCTCATTCATTAACGATACATTATCGTCTCCCTGAATATATATTTCTGTTCTATTTACTTTGATAATTATCTAAACTACAGGGTAAAGAAAAGAATATCAAAACAGCATCTTGTATAAAGAGGTATTCTGTATAATTGTGCCCATGATAACCTCCCTCTGAAAGAAAAGTCAAAATATATTTAAAGTTCATTCATCCATCTACTAATACATAAATCAATTTAAAATATTGAATTCTTCTATAAACCAGGCACTGTGTTACACTTCGGAGGTATAATGGTATGTTAGAAAAGCATAGTCTTTTCCCTTGTGAATCTTATTAGACTAGTGACACAAATAAGCATAAGTAATATTAAAAATATACATGTTATTTCAAACCCCGGTAATACTCTGAATAAAAAATACATGGAACAGAGGGAACACAGGGCAGGAAACCCACCATTTGCTGTGAGACCAGGGAAAACCCTGATTCAGGAAGAAAAGTTAACAACAAAATCTTAAAAAAAGACTTTGTGTAAAGCCTGGAAACACATCACCAAGAGCCTTAGAGGTTGTTGGTTTTTTTTCAAGAAAACCAGAAGAGAAATAATGAGTTTTCCGTCTGAAGATGGCATGACAAAATTTGTATTTTGAAATAACTATTCTTTCTCCAATGTGGAAAACTGATAATGTTAGGACATTTAGTATGAAGGTAAAACTACTAAGCACCAATTTCTATTTCCAGGAGAGAGATGTATTAGTCCATTTTCACACTGCTGATGAAGACATACCTGAGATTAGGCAATTTACAAAGGAAAAAGGTGTAGTGGAGAACTCACATATCCATATGGCTTGGGAAGCCTCATGATCATGGCAGAAGTCAAGGAGGAACAAGTCACATCTTACATGGATGGTGGCAGGTGAAAAGAGAGCTTGTGCAGGCAAACTCCCATTTTTAAAGCCATCAAATGTCATGACATTTATTCACTCTCTACAGAAAAGCTCAGGAAAGACCCACCACCAGGAATTCAGTTATCTCCCACTGGGTCCCTCACACAACTCTGGGAATTATGGGAGCTAAAAGATGAGATTTGGGAGAGCAAACAAAGCCAAATTAAATCAGGAGATTATGTAAATGCTAAGTTTATTGAACTTCTATGAATATTTTATCAGCATATCAAAATATGAATATACTTAGTCTTCAAATAACTCTCATTATTAATTTAATTTTGATAGCTAAGGAAACAGAGGGAAGAGGTTATATAACTTGCCTGAGATCAATTTAGGCACCATGCAGTGGCGTCTCTTTCAAAACATTTTGGGTCAGTGTCTTGGGAGTAAACACAGAAAGTAGGAATTGGCTCAAGAGTAATTTACAAGGTAAAACAGAGGAGATTTACAGTAATTTGCAGAAGCTCTGGAGGAGGACAGTGGGGAAGAAGTGTAAAGATGACTGCTAGGTTTCTTACTGATGCACTAGACATGAACATTCCTATTCGCTAAGATGGGGAAGAAGACCCAATCTTCCGGAGAAAATAGAAACTTCATTTTGGGGCATACTGTGTTTGATGATTTTGAGATATTTAAGGTGGCAAACCATGTGAGAATTGAGTACAACTTTTTGTAAGTAATAGGTGAGATCTGTTAAAAATATAGGAAGGCCCTAAGTAATTGGGGTACCGATGGAGAACCATCAGCAGCTGTTGCAAACAACAGACAATGACAGAGGTGCGATTCTGTTGGAGACAAGGACATACAGAGAAGTGGAATTACGCCTACGTCTTTAGAAGCTTCAAGATTTGAAAGTAAAGCTGTGTGCTTTAAAAGAAATGCATAAAGGATGGCTACAGTTATAGAGAAAAACTCAGGTAATTATGGATAGAGTATGTTTCCATATAGAGGCACTAAAGTGTGTAGAATGAGGATATAAAGTCAAATTATATAAGAAAAAATACATTTTTAAATTTCAAGTAAATTCAGAAGTATGCTGACCCTAATGAGCACCCTTTTAGTGTAGTGACAGAGACAAAGGCAAGATAAATTGGGAAGTTGGTGTTAGGTGAGAAAATTGAAACAGAGAATATGGGGAACATTAGCCTCTTAAGAGAGTGGTCAGAGTAACAGTAAGAAGGGGAATAGATTTGAAGGCATATGCTTGATTTTTTTATTATAAGAAAGAGATGCTGCATTTAAAATTTAAATATGAAGAATCAAGTTGCCAAGGCAAGACTGAAGACGGAAGAGAGGTTGGGAGTCAATATCATTCAGGTTATTAGAGGGCTTGGAAAGACATGATCCTGTTTACGAGGAAGGTCACTTCCTTGATCATAATGACATTAAAGGTAACTATGCCTATGTTTAAAATATAGAGTGAATCACAAAAAAAATTTACTTTGGTCATTACAATTACATTAGGAAAGAATTTTTCTTTTTAAATATAAATCAATTTTATAGCTTTGCCAAGTGAATATATTTGAACAAATACTTGGGAGAGCTCTACATTTGAAAAGCTATCTTCTAAATTGTACTGAAGACTAGCTTGTTTCTGGTTCTAGATCTTTGAGGTATCGCCATACTGTCTTCCACAATGGTTGAACTAATTTACATTCCAACCAATAGTGTAAAAGCTATCTTATTTCTCCACACCCTCATCAGTGTCTATTTTTTCTTGAATTTTTAATAGTTGACATTCTGTCGTGGATGGTATCTCATTGTGGTTTTGATTTGCACTTCTCTAATGATCAGTGACGTTGAGGTTTTCTTCATGTTTGTTGGCTTTTTTTTCATGTTTGTTGGCCAATTATATGTTTTCCTTTGAGAAGTGTCTGTTCATATCATTTGCCTGCTTTTTGATGGAGTTGGTTGTTTTTTTTCTTGTAATTTTGTTTAAGTTCCTTGTAAATTCTAGATATTAGACTTTTGTAAGATGGGTAGATTGCAAAAATTTTCTCCCATTCTGCAGGTTACCTGTTTTGTTTGATGATAGTTTCTTCTGTTGAGCAGAAACTCTTTAGTTTAATTAGATCCCATTTGTCAATTTTGACTTTTGTTGCAATTGCTTTTGGAGTTTTCATCATGAGGTCTTTGCCCATGCCTGTGTCTTGAATGGTATTGGCTAGGTTTTCTTCTAGGGTTTTTATGATTTGGGGTTTTACATTTAAGTCTATAATCATCTTGAGTTAATTTTTGTATAAGGTGTAAGGAAAGGGCCCAGTTTCAGTTTTCTGATACCATTTGACCCAGCAATCTCATTATTGGGTATATACTTGATATGATTTGACTGTATCTCCATCCAAAACTCAACATGAATTCCCACATATGTGGGAGAGACCAGTAGGAGGTAACTGAAACATGGGGGCAAGTCTTCACTGTGCTGTGCTCATGATAGTGAATAAGTCTCATGACTTCTGATTGTTTTAAAAAGGGGAGTTTCCTGCACATGAGAATAAGTCTCATGACATCTGATTGTTTTCAAAAGGGGAATTTCCTGCCTTTCACTTTCTGCCATGATTGTGAGGCCTCCACAGCCACATGGAACTGTAAGTCCATTTAACTTCTTTCTTTTGTAAATTGCCCAATCTCAGGCATGTCTTTATCAGCAGTGTGAAAACAGACTAATAAAGAAAATTGGTACCAGAAGAGTGGGGTGTTGCTGAAAAGATATCCAAAATATGGAAGCGACTTTGAAACTAGGTCACAGGCAGAGGTTGGAACAGTTTGGAGAGCTCAAAAGAAGACAGGAAAATGTGGGAAATTTGGAACTTTCGAGAGACTCGTTAAAGGGCTTTGAACAAAATGCTGATGGTGATATGGACAATGAAATCCAGTTTGAGATGTCACAGAAGAAGATGAGGAACTTGTTGGGAACTAGAGCAAAGGTGACTCTTGTTTATGTTTTAGCAAAGAGACTGGCGGCATTTTGACCCTGCCCTAGAGATTCGTAGAACTTTGAACTTGAGACAGATTATTTAGGCTATCTGGCCGAAAAAATTTCTAAACAGCAAAGCACTCAAGAGGTGACTTGTGTGCTGTTAAAGGCATTCAGTTTTAAAAGGGAAATAGAACATAAAAGTTCAGAAAATTTGTAGCCTGACAATACAATAGAAAAGAAAATCTCATTTCCCAAGGATAAAATCCAGCTTGCTGCAGAAATTTGCATAAGTAACGAGGAGCCGAATGTTCCCAAGACAATGGAGAAAATGTCTCCAGGGCATGTCAGAAGTCTTCACAGCAGACCCTCCCATTACAGACCAGGAGGCCTAGGAGGAAAAAATAGTATCCTTGGCTGGGCCCCGGGTCCTTCTGCTGTGTGCAGCCTGTGGACTTGGTGCCCTGCATCCCAGCCACTCCAGCTGTGGCTGAAAGGGGCCAGTGTAGAGCTTGGGCCATGACTTCACAGGATGCAAGCCCCGAACCTTGGCAGCTTCCATGTAGCATTGAACCTGAGAGTGCACAGAAGTCAAAAATTGAGGTTTGGGAACCTCTGCCTAGATTTTTCAGGGGATGTGTGGGAATGACTGGATGCCCAAACAGAAATTGGCTGCAGGGGTGAGGGCTTCATGAAGAACCTCTGCTTGAGAATGTTAAAGGGAAATGTGAGGTTGAAACCCCCATGCAGAGTCCCTACTGGGACACTGATGAGTGGAGCTGTGAGAAGAGGGCCACCATTTTCCAGCCCCCAGAATATGGTAAATCCACCAACAGCTTGCACCATGCATCTGGAAAAGCCACAGACACTCCATGCCAGCTTGTGAAATCAGCCACGAGGGGCTATACCCTTCAAAGTCACAGAGGTGGAACTGCCCAAGGCAGTGGGAACCCACCACTTGCATCAGCATGACCCAGATGTGAGACATGGAGTAAAAGGAAATCATTTTTGTTCTTTAAGATTTGCCTGCCCCACTGGATTTCAGACTCGCTTGGGGTTTTGGCCAATTTCTCCCATTTGAAATGCCTGTACCCCCATTTTACCTAGGAAGTAAGTACATGCTTTTGATTTTACATGCTCATAGGTGGAAGGGAATTGCCCTGTCTTGGATGAGACTTTTAGGTGTGGACTTTTGAGTTACTGATAAAATGAATTAAGACTTTGGGGGACTGCTGGGGTGGCATGATTTGTTTTGAAATGTGAGGGAATGAGATTTGGGAGAGGCCGGGGGTGGAATAATATGGTTTGACTGTCTCCCCACCCAAATCTCATCTTGAATTTCCATGTGTTGTTGGACAGACTCAGTAGAAGGTAATTGAATCATGGGGGCAGGTCTTTCCTCTGTTTTTCTCGTGATAGTGAATAAGTCTTATGAGAGCTGATCATTTTTAAAAGGGGAGTTTTCCTGCACAAGCTGTCTTCTCTTGTCTGCTGCCATGTGAGACATGCCCTTCACCTTCCACCATGATTATGAGATCTCCACAGCCACATGAAACTATAAGTTCATTAAAGCTCTTTCTTTTGTAAATTGCCCAATCTCTGGTATGTCTTTATCAGCAGCTTGAAAATGGACTAATGCAATACTCAAAGGAATATAAATTATTCTACTGTAAAGACACATGCATGTGTATATTTATGCAGCACTATTTATAACAGCCAAGTCATAGAACCAACCCAAATACTCATAAATAATAGACTGGATAAATAAAATGTGGTATATATACACCATGGAATACCATGAAGCCATAAAAAAGAATGGGATCATGTCCTTTGCAGGGACATGGATGAAGTTGGAAGCCATCATCATTAGCAAACTAACGCTAGAACAGGAAACCAAACACTGTATGTTCTCACCTAAGTGGGAATTGAACAATGAGAACACATGGACACAGGGAGGGGAATAACACACACAAGGGCCTGTTAGAGGGTGCGGGGGAGTAAGGGGAGGGAACTTAGAGGATGGTTCATTAGGTGCAGCAAAACCACCATGGCGCACATATACCCATGTAAAATACCTGCACGTTCTGCACATGGATCCTGGAACTTAAAGTAAAATTAAAAAAAAAAAAAAAAAAAGTCTAGCTTAGAGAGATATGTGAGGAGACCAGTACTTGATGGACAATAACATGAAGTTGTGGCGTGAGTTCAGACAGTAAAACCTTTACAGCATACATCTAGCCTGCTCAAGTGACATTTTAAGAGCAAATTCAAATCACATTGATTTCCACCACGAAGAGTAAAAAAAAATACTTGGAAATCAAAGCTTTGAAGTAGTCATGTTTCTTTGTCCCTAATAAAATAGCCGCCACTTTCATCTAGGGACTGTATATACAGACCTTGAAAATTTCTTGCACTAGAGCCTTGGCAAGAAGAATGGGGAGTGTGCTTAGTTTCATGCCTGCTATTTACAATGCTTTTGCTTGTTTGTTTGTTTGCTTATCATTTGCATATTTATTTACTTATTGGTCTATAACGCCTATATGAACTAGCTTCTCTTTAACTAATGGTCTTGTAATGAGTAGTCTGCTGAGTTGATCTATGAAGATAGGCTGAGAAAAATTTGCATAAATGAGTTCCTTAATTCGTGTTGCTTAAAAATCCATTCAGCAGTAATATAGCTTAGGAAGAATGGTACAAAATTTGTTCAACAGATTTCCTAACCTAAAATGAGAAGCCATGTGTTTTTACAAGATAAAAACAGATAGATACCTGATATATTACCTATGCATCTAAAATAAAACTGAAGCACAAAATTTCTTATGTAATGAACAAAATAAATAATGGAAAGACCCTAACAAACTAGATATCCTTGCAATTTTATAAATATTGTTGGAGTCTGATGGCACTGCAACTGATTATAAAATGTGTTTTAAAGGTTCATATAAAACTTCATTATTTTGATTTACAAATATACAAATGGACTTTTTTCACCAAGATTTTTATAAGCAAAAAAAGGCCTTTAAATATAGATTACAAAATAATAGTTCTCTGGAAAAATGCTTGCAGAAAACACATGTACAATGAATGTTCTACTATTTGAATTTTTTCTATTTCTTTAGAAATGACCAAGAGATTCAGTATGCCTACAAAATGTTTTCAGTATTGAATTCTAATATTTGTAGTTTATTTTTCTATTGAATACATGACAAGTAATGCTGATTTGATAGACTTTTTGAAGCTTTTCTAAATATTTCCATAATGATTTATTAGAAACACCCTTTGTTTTCCAAATCATAATCTATTATTTAATAACATGATTTTTCTAGTATTTGGGGAAATAACTACCAAAGTGAAATTACATACAGATTGAGAGCAAACATAGAGAAAATTCACATTACAGCTAATGGGATTATAAAAGAGTATGAGGTAACCCACTACACATGGGCCATATGAGTCTTTGTGTTTCATAAACTGATTCAGTATTATTTCAAATTTCAACTTTTATATTAGATATAAAGGGGACATGGCCAGGTTTGTTACATAAGTATATTGAACCCTGGTGGTGAGCATAGTACTTGATAGATAGCTTTTCAACACACACCCCACTCTGTCTTTCCCTACTTTAGTAGGCTGCTGTGTTCATCGTTGCAATGTTTATGTTCATATGTGCTCAATGTTTAGCTCTCACTTAAAAGTAAGATCATACAATATTTAGTTTTCTGTTTCTAAGTTAACTAGCTTAGGATATGGCCTCCGGCTCCATCTATGTTGTGGCAAAGAATATATCATTCTTTTCATGGCTAGGTAGTATTGCAAGGTGTATATGTGACACGTTACCTTTGTCTAACCCACCATTGATAAGCACTATAAGCACTTAGGTTGATGTCATATCTTTGGTATTGTGAACGGCACCACACTGAATATATGAGTGCATATATCTTTTTGGTATAATGCTCTATTTTCTTTTTTATTGCCACACTATTGAAAAGATTCAGTATGTTTAAATAAGAAACAGGAGTGTCTGAATCCAGTAAGTCAGTCTCATGGAAATTTATTCTTCCACACATTAGCAAGCAAGTTTATTAAGAAGAAATAACCTGCAAAGGAGGTAAAAGTATGTAGATTAGGAATGGGAAGAGTTATCAATACTTATTGACAGTGAAACTTCTCATGAATATTTTGATAAGATTCAATGTGCATTTTTTATCAATGGAAAATAATTAATACATGCTAATATCCATTGCTAATAAAAAGAGAAGGTACACTCAATAATGTAAGTATCAAACAGTACTTATGATTTATCTTGGCATCAAATAAATTAACATATTCACCCACTATTTTAAAGTGATATCTAAATTTCTTTAACAATATGGAGCGATATAAGATCCTTGAATGTTTTTCAAAGTATTGTTATATTTTGTATTGAGAAAATCAGATAAAAAATTAAAGTACAGGAGAAAGAAAGTTAAACATGTATTATTATGTAATTAGACAATGAGTAGATTTGGGTTTTTTAAAGGATTTTTCAATCTATCCATCTGACAAAGGTCTAATATCCAGAGTCTACAAGGAACTTAAATAACGTTACAAGAAAAAGAAAACAACTAACCCCATTAAAAAGTGGGCAAATAACATGAACAGACACTTCTCAAAAGAAGACATACATTCAGTCAACAAACATATGAAAAAAACTCATCATCACTGATAATTAGAGAAATGCAAATCAAAACCACGATGAGATACAATATCATGCCAGGCAGAATGATGATTATTAAAAAGTCAAAAAATCAATAGATGCTGGCTAGATTGTAGAGAAAAAGGAACAATTTTACACTTTTGGTTGGAGTGTGAATTAGTTCAACCACTTTGGAAGACAGTGTGGTGATTTCTCAGAGATCTAGAGGCAGATATGTCATATGACCCAGCAATCTCCTTACTGGCTATATACCTAAAGGAATATATCTTCTATTAGGAAGATACATACACATGTATGTTCATTGCCACACTATTCATAATAGCAAAGACATAGAATCAACTCAAATGTCCATCAATGGTAGACTGGATAAAGAATATGTGGTACATATACACCATGGAATACTATGCAGACATAAAATAGAAACCAAACACCACATGTTCTCACTTACAAGTGGGGGCTGAATGATGAGAACACATGGACACATGGTGGGGAACAACACACACTGGGCCCCATGGGGTAGGGGTAGGGGTAGGTGTAGGGAAGAATCAGGAAGAATAGCTAATGGATGCTGGGTTTAATACCTAGGTGATGGGATAATATGTGCAACAAACCACTATGACACATGTTTACCTATGTAACAAACCTGCATAGTCTGTACATCTGCTTCTGAACTTAAAAAAAAAATTTGAAGATGAAAGAAGGAAGATAAATGGTTTTGACAGAATAGCTAAATACATACAACTGACATATCTTAGAATTATTAAAATGTTGACTATAATCTTATAAGTGACATTATGAAAAATTTGTTCAAATTGGTTGAGACATGAACACAGTCACAAAGACTGACTGAAAAATGACACAATGTTTAACAATAAATGGCACTGTGTCAAAGTGTCAAACTTATGTGAAGGCCTCCAATTGAGAGCCCACATAATCCGTAATGTTTTCAGCTAATATTGAAAATTTTCATGTGATGCAGAGAAGAATAAACAAAAATAATTATAAAGAAATAAACTGCTAACCTTGTGTTTTTAGTATACTAAAAATTCATAAATCATTTGGATATATTCAGGGTTATGTCATTTTATTTACCCGTTTTCTCTTTCTTATCTTCATCTTCTCAGACACTTAAACACATCAGCAAAACTCTTTACCAATTTAAATTTTCATTAAAATGCACAAAGAGAATGTTACAATAACTTGACCTCACAACTGATGTTTTTACACTTAAATGATAACATTGATTTAAAAGTATTATGCTTTGTATCCTTTTCATTCATTTGGTATTAGTGGGCAGGAGAAGAAACATATCACAGAACAAATACATTATTATAAACCTACAGTTATGTTTATAAAATTTACTATCCTTGAATATTTATAAATTAGTTATTATATCTAAAATCTATGACTACTAGATTGTTATTAAATCTAAAATAACAATCTAAAAGAAAAAATAGCTCAAGTTCTTCATTAGCAAAAAATTAAGAAATAAAAGCATGTTCTCTTTGTTCTTCCTAATATTATTTTTATTTTATATTTTTTATTTAAAGATATTACTGGAAATAAGTCTCTTGCATTTTTTAAAGGATTTTTTTTAACTCTCTCTCAAATTCTCATATTTTGTTGATTTCATGATTTCTGTCCTAATTTTTATATCTTTTTTACACCTCAGCTAGTTAATTTAGATTTATTTTGTACTTTTATTGCCTTCCTCTGTAGAGTATACTATACCTTTATTTAATATAGAATTTATAAAAATAAATATAAATTATCAGTAATATCTCTAATTACTACTCTAGTTTTATTCCACCTGCTTTGACACATAGCATTAATACCATTCAGTTTATTTATTTAATTTTTTTTTTGAGAAGGAGTTTCAGTTGGCTGCCCAGACTGGAGTGCAGTGGCACTCCTCTGGCTTCATTGCGTAGTAGCTTTCTGTTATAAGAATTTGTGCCCAAACTTACCAAAGAATATTTGGTAGTATCGAGAAAATTCTCTTGAAATTGGATTTCTTATTTTCATCAGTGTGAACAAATAAATTAATGATATAAGAGATTAGGGGAGTAGAATTTGGAAAGCAATAGCCATCTCACGTGATCTCAGGAACTCGGTTATCTGCAACCTCCGTCTCCTGGATTCAAGCGATTCTCCTGTCTCAGCCTTCCGAGTAGCTGGGATTACACCTGTGCGCCATGACACCCACCTAATTTTTGTATTCTTAGTAGAGACGGGGTTTCACCATGTTGGTCAAGCTGGTCTCGAACTCTTGACCTCATGATCCCCCCACCTTGGTCTCCCAAAGTGCTGGGATTACAGGCTTGAGTCACCGCACCTGGCCTCAGTTTTAAATTTTTTAAATTTTTTAGTGTGATTCCCTTTCTTTGCCTAAATAATATTAAGCTTCATTTAAAAATTAAAAAACATTAAACATGTGTATCATATATATGTATATATAATTTCTAATTTGGTTAAAATATTGTTTTCAAAAATAGCATGTGTTTTACTCATATTATTCTTTGAAGTTTATTGAAACTTCTTTGTGTCTATACTGTCAAATTAATTAAAGGTTTTTATGTACATGATATGGTTTGGCTGTGTCTCCACTCAAATCTTATCTCAAATTTTAATCTGAATTGTAATCCCTAAATTTTGGGGGAAGGACCTGGTGAGAGGTGTCTGGATCATGGGGGCGGATTTCCCCATGCTGTTATCATGATAGTGAGTGAGTTCTCATGAGATCTGATGGTTTTATAAGGGATTCTTCCTCCTTTTGGCTCTCTCTCTCTTTGTCACACCTGCCGCCATGTAAGAAATGCCTTCTTCCCCTTCTGCTGTGATTGTAAGTTTCCTGAGGCTTCCCCAGTCATGTGGAACCGTCAGTTAATTAAACCTCTTTTCTTTGCAAATTATCTGGTCTTCAGCAGTTCTTTATAGCAGTGTAACAGTTTGAGAACCGACTAACACAGGAAATACAACAATGAATATTTTAAATTTTGTATAAATATGTATTCATTTGCTTAATTTTTTATTTGCATAATCTTGATTCCTAACATTTTGTGCTTGACTTATACATAGCTATTTGTTAATATTTTCGAAATTAATTTTCGTAAATAATTAATGTCATTAATGACTAATGCAATAACATAAATATTTATTTAATTGATTTACTGTTATGTATTTATTTCCTTTTTCTTTTTTAGTTTCAGTGTATTCTTTTTGCTCCCACTGTTAATTTAAAATTTTACAATGGCAAGAAAATAACTGGAATGGGTTTGTAATCTTTCTTTTGAACAGGGACAGCTGAAGAGTAAAAAGTGACTCAGTCAAATCCCTTGTAAACATATTAATAAGCAGACCTTTTCTCAAAATACTTAGAATGCTTACTAGAAAAATACTCATGCATATATCTTGCTTATGAATTGTGAGCATGATATACCTGGTCTCTCCTGGCCACTTATTGTAAACACAACAAAGCAAAAGAAAACTTCGACTCATAAATTTACAGGGGTTTATGATGGTTGGATGGATAATGAATGAAAATAATATAAGCTTTACAAGCAATGGAATATAAAATAAATATGCTCTATACTGAAATGGTACCCTTTATAAGTGACGGTTCCACATGAATTGGTTTGAATGAACCTTGCATGTCATATCCAATTTGAAATGAATTCCAATTTTGGACCAAGGTCTCTGGGAATCAGATTCGACAATCTGACCATTTGTATTACTACATACTCTTATTAACATTTTTGGTAAAATATATTTTCCAAATATACTTTATAATATAATAGAGCATATGCTTTTCAACTTTTATAGGAACATTTGACAAACAAATCTTCCCTTCCAGTTGTATGCTTCCTCAAAAAGGCAGTTGAATTTTTTTTTTTTTTATCCTTGAGACAGAGTCTCACTCTTTTGCCCAGGCTGGAGTGCAGTGGCACTATCTCAGCTCACTGCAAGCTATGCCTCCCAGGTTCACGCCATCCTCCTGCCTCAGCCTCCCGAGTAGTTGGGACTACAGGCGCCCGCCACCACGCCCGGCTAATTTTTATTTTATTTTATTTTATTTTATTTTATTTTATTTTATTTTATTTTATTTTTATTTTTAGTAGAGATGGAGTTTCACCGTGTTAGCCAGGATGGTCTCGGTCTCCTGACCTTGCGATACACCCGCCTCAGCCTCCCAAAGTGCTGAGATTACAGGGGTGAGCCACCGTGCCCTGCCAATCCTGGCCACTCTCTCCTCCTTCCACTAATGTGTTTTGTGTAACTGATTTAAATCTTTGGTGTTAGAAAATGATATTTGAAACTTATTACACATACCTAATCATGTTTAAATTATTTTAAACAATAAAAATGTGCAATGTATTTCCACAATTTTTTTTTTTTACAATTTTCCTTTATCTCAATCTTTTGTTTAGAATATGTTAGAATATATAGTTCCTTCAAATACATGAGTGGAGTACTGTTGGTATTTTTACATGCCTTCGTGGTTTTTTTTTTTTGACTTGACAGAGAAATTATTTCAATATTGGCTATTGCTTTCAGAATTCTACTCCCTTAATCTCTTGTATCACAATTTATTTGCTCACACCGACAAAAATAAGAAATCCAATTTCAACAGGATTTTCTTTCTTCTAAATCTATCATTTTTCTTTTGTCTAGAATATTTTACATCCTTAAAATATGTCCTAATGCTTAAATTTAAAATTTTTGCTAAAATATTGATATGTGGGTGTTTAATAGCTTACTATAGGATTCTAGAAAGCTATAAAATCTGCGAACCAATCCATTCTTTATCTCAGATAAATATTCTATTGTTCACAAAGTTATTTTCATCACGTTTTGTTTTTCCTTGAGAATTCCTGTTATTTGCATTACAGATCAGATCTATCTTCCAAGTCTCTTACATAATTTTCTGTTTTTCTCAATATTACCACATTTTTTTTCCTGTTTTCATTCTAATTGGGCATCCAGCAATTCCATTACTCAGTATATAGACATCTTTTCTGGTCAATATTGACAAGTATTTTATGTTTTATTTAAAATTTTCTCAGAGGTCTAATATAAATTTTATAGGTTTCATATTTTCTACTTCTTTCAATATAATTATCTACTACTCCCTTTAATTAAATATTCACTATGACTTTCTTTTCATCAAATTTGTGACTCATTTTAAGAGAGCTGTTATTTTATAGTATCCAGTGTTTGCAAAGATGTGGATATTAAAATCTTCCTAATCAAAATTGTAGGTGTTTGCAAACAGAAACACAGTTTCTAGTTTTCTGTGCTTATCAAGAAATTTGTATCCTGTTTTGAGAAATAAATCTGTTCTGCATTTAGCTCCCTAGAGTCTTAGCTTCATTATTCTAATCAAGAAGTTTGGGCACAAATTCTTCTTACAGAGAGCTGCTATACAATGAAGCCAGAGGAGCTGGATGACTTTTCTTGGTACACAGAAGGCAAATTAAGTCTTCTTTTGGCCTTTGGAAGACTTATGTGTATTGAAAATTAAAAAAAAAAAAAATACTATATTTTTCTTATCAGAGCTGTGAAGCAAAAGAACAAAACCCCCCAAATATTTAGCCTCTTGTGTGGCATTGAGAATAAATATGTTTCATATGTCTTCTCTGTCCTTGAGAGTCTGCAGAATGTGGGGGTGAAATAATATGGACTTTAGACTGAGATATTGAAGACTATGGGGATTCTATTTTGCCCCGCATGGGTTTTGAGTATACATTTTTGCCTTCTTTCCACACTCTACCTTTGGCTATATAGCTTTCAAGCCTTTCAAATATCTTGATAGAGAGAGTGATTGAAAGATTGAAGAAGGCCTCTTTTGTATAGTAGTCATTTAACTCCTAAATATTGAGAGAGATGGGATTTTTCAGCTCTTTAAAGACAGTACTGTAGCACTCCTGCCTCTAATGTAGCTCAAGAAAACAGTAAGTGTCCGGAAGAGAAAGCTTGCCAGGTTTTTGGGCCTCTTCATATTTCTCATATGTTAGACTATGTGACAAATCTGTTATTTTTGCCTTTCCTTTTCTTTATAATACAATGTGCCTTTTTTTTTTTTTAATCTCTAGCTAATGTTAAATTATTTTCTTTATTTCTCTCTTTAAAAATAGGTGTGTTAAGGAATAAATTTTCCTCCATCACAGGTTTAAATATTGACGTCTAACCCTCAGTACCCTAGAAGGTGACCTTATTTGGAGATAATATCTTTAAACAGGTAATTAAATTCAAATGAGGTCATCAGGATGGGTGTAATCCAATATGACTAGTGTTACATAAGATGAGAAAACTGAGACCAAAACATATACAGATAAAAGACAATGTGAGGACACAGGGAGAAAATGGCCATCTGCAAGCCTGGATCAGATTCTCATCACAGCCCTCAGAAAAGGAACCAGTCCTGCTGAAACCTCATTGCTAGGTTTCTAGTGTTCAGAACTGTAGGAAGAACAATTTTTTTAAAGCCACCCATTCTGTGGTATTTTGTTATGACAGTTCTCACAAATTAATACAAAGTATTTTGATGCAATTTTCTTGCTGTGTATTTTGCATGAGTTTTGTTAAATGTCTTGGATATTTGTTTGCATTTTTCACCAAATTTGCAAATATTTGGCCCTTGCTTTTTTTTATATGTTCGTCCATACTGGCATGTAGGGAGCTTAGGAGTTGTTATAGAATGAATGGTTTTGTCATCGTTCAAATTCATATATATCAGCCTAATCTCCAATGTGATGGCATTTAAAAGTGGGGCCTTTGGGAAATAATTAAGACATGCGAGTGGAGCTCTCCTGAATGGTGTTAGTGCTTCTATAAGAGACAGATGAGAGATGAACTCTGCCTTGGTTACTTAAAGATACAGACAGAAGACTACTGTGTACAAGCAAGGAAACAGGTCTTCACCAGACCCTAGATCTGTTGATGCTTTGATCTTGAATTTTTTACTCTCCAGAACTGAGAGAAATAAGTGTTGATCATAAGCTACCTAGTCTATGATTTTTTTTAGAGTGATCCAAATTGACTAAGATAGAAATTGTCACTCCAGTCTTCACAGAAGAGAAAAGCTAACTGAATTGAAAACATTGACTCTTCTTAGACTCATGAGTATGGAGTTCACAGGGAAAACAGCTGCCTCCAAAACTGGAGAAACAAACAGGCAGATAGGGAGAATCACAGCTCATTGGAGCTTGGAAAAAGAAATTTTCATTGGAATTATAACAGAGTAGGAAAACTTAAAGTATTGCTGAGGGTCAGTGTGTTAGGCCGTTTTTGTGCTGCTAGAATGAAATACCTGAGATTGGGTAATTTATAAAGAAAAGAGGTTGACTCATGGTTCTGCAGACAGTACAAGAAGTGCGGTGCCAGCATCTAGTTCTGGTGAAGAACTCAGGAAGTCCAATCACGGCAGAGGGCAAGGGGATTCAGTCTGTCACATGGTGAGAGTGGGAGCAAGAGGTGGGGAGGTGCCATACACATTTAAACAGCCAGGTCTCACAAAATCCTCTCCTGCTTCCAATTACCAGAGAGAAAAGGTGGCCATTTTCGAATACGCCCTTAATGTTATATTTTATTCTCCTTAAGAAGGCCAGCCCTCAAAGGAACTATTTTATGAGTGCAAACTGACTTGGGCTTTATCAGTATGTGACTTGGAAGAAGGAAAAACCCCAACTACAACCTTCTCCTTTTTGTCTCACCTAAGGAGGAATGGAGTACAAAACTGAGAAACGCTTGTGAAGGTCACAGTCCAGGGACACAGGCTTCCTAGAAGACTGAGGACTAATGATAGAATTATGAAATGCTTCCCCTCCCCTTAACCTTACCACCACATCAATAGGGTACCTGTATAATGATTGGGATTATGCACCGGGAGCGGTGACCCACGCCTGCAACATTTCTGTGTATTATTTTGCACAATTTCTGCTACCATATGTATTAGTCTTTACATTTGGTCAGTTTCTACACATGAATTGTTTCTATTGATATATTTACTGATCTTTTCCTTCTGCAGCTTCTTCTGAAATGTTCATTGTTTCTTCTAGCTCAAGAGTTAGTAAATTACAGCCAGCCCCCAACACTAAAGTAAGACTACTTTTGTGAATAAAGTTGTACTTAAATATAGCCTTACCTATTCATTAACATATTATTTATAGCTGTTTTCATGCTATAGTTTCAACAAAACTGTGGCCAACAAACTTAAAAAATTTACCATACAACCTTTATAAACAACTTTTCTGATCCTCATTCTAGGTAATTGAGCTTTTAGAATATAGTCATACTGCCTAGTTTAATGTCCTCTCTCATAAATATATAACCAGTCATTTTTGATTCAATTTTGATTGATTTGCTTTTCTCTGTATTATGTGTTGTATTTCCCTGTTTCATTATATGTCTGAGAAATTTTCATTGAATATCAGACATTGTGTGTTTTACCTTGTAAAGTACAGAAGTCTTTTGCCTTCCTTTAAAATATTCTGTAAAACTCTGTTCTGGGACATGATTAGATTACTTAGAAACAGTTTGATGTGTTCAGGTATTTTAAGCTTTTCTTTTTTGGTGGGAACAAAGTGTGATTTATAGTAGGTTAATTTTTTCCACAATTGAGGCAAGAGTCTTGTTATTCTAACTGACCTACCATAGACTATGAGATTTTCTCATCTGGCTTTTGTTAACAAACTTTTTCCAGGCCCTTATCTAAGCTCAAGGATCTGTAATTTTAATCCTACTTTGGTTCTTTCCTTGACTCAGGTAGTTTCTTTACAAGCATATTGAAGACTCAAGTGAATATTCAAGAGTGACCTTCTGAAATTGTACTAATACACTTAATAAAATTAGTTGCCAGGTATTTTTAACAAAAGTGTAAGCTTAGGACAGATTTATAGCTCCTCAATATTAACCATTAATCAACTTGTCTTTTTAGCCCACTTCCTTGTAATTCTTTACTGCTTCTAAATCACACAGCTCAAGGTACAAACTTCCTGTAATTGTTTCTATAGCTATCTTTAATGTTGAGAGACGCTATGTTTTTCATTTAAGATAATTTTTAGTCTGCATTCTGACAAAACAACCAATCACAGGAATGTAGAAATTGAATTATTTGGTTAAGGAGTTGAAGGCAACTTCCACATCTTTATGATTTCATACCCTGAATCTGCCCAATCAGTAACCTCAATTCTCCAACCCTATGCTTGCCACCATTCGCTTAAAAACCCTAGTTCAGTACACCTTGCATAGATAGATTTAAAGGTTCCTCTCATCTCCTCATTTGGCTTCCACAAAATTATTAAACTCTTTCTTTGCTGCATCTTCTGATGTTTTGGTGTATAGGTAGGTATATTATTCTGTTTTTAAACTGCTATAAAGATATTACCTGAGACTGGGTAATTTATGAAGAAAAGAGATTTAATTGAATCACAGTTCTGCATGGCTGGGGAGTCCTCAAGAAACTTACATTAATGGTAGAAGGCAAAGGAGAAGTAAGACACGTCTTACATGGTGTCAGGAAAGACTCAAACTGAGCATCTTGAGCTTAGAAATTCAGTACAAGGATTTCATAACACAATTGGAAGTATTAACATGAAAACAGACCAAGCTGAGGAAAGAATTTCAGACCTCAAAGATGTAAAGAGATCAAATCTATGACTCAAAGGCCTTCCTAAGAAAGAACAGTAAAAGTAAATAAGTCACTTGGAAACACGTTTGAGGATATAATACATGAAAATTTTCCTAATTGCACCAGAGAGGTGGATTTGTATATGAAATACAACCTGATACTACATAAGACAACTATCCCAAGGCACACAATTATCAGATTCACCAAGGTCAAAAGCAGCTAGAAAGAAGAGGCAGGTCACCTACAGAGGAAAACCCATTAGGCTAGCAGCAGATGTCTCAGCAGAAACCTTACAAGCCAGAAGAGATTGGAGGCCTCTTTTCTGTATCCTTAAAGAAAAGAAATTTTAACCAAGAGTTTCATATCCTGCCAAACTAAGCTACACAGGTGGAGGAGAAATAAAATCCTCTGACAAGCAAATGTTGAAGGAATGTGTTTAAACTAGACAAGCCTTAGAAGAAGTCCTTAAGGGAATACTAAACCGGAATTCAAAGGAGTGACACCCATTACCACAAAAGCACATTTAAGCACAGAGCCCAAAGACACTATAAAGCAACTAAACAATCAAGTTTTTATAACAGCCAGCTAATAACAGCATGATAGGACCAATATCACACATATCAGTATTAACCTTTCATGTAAATTGACAAATGCCCCACTTAAAAGACACAGAATAGAAGGCTGAATAAAAATACAAGACTCTACTATCTATTGTCATCAAGAGATCCATTTCACATGTAACAATACAAGACCGTCCAAGAAAATCTACCATGCAAGCAGAAACAAAAAAAAGCGGGAGTATCTATCCTTATATCAGACAGACCAGACTTTAAACCAATAAAAATTAAAGACAATAGAGGTCATTTCATAATGATAAAGGGTACAATCCAAGAAGAAGAGTTAACTATGTTAAATATATACTCATTCAACATTGGAGCACCCAGATTTACAAAACAGGTTCTTTTGGCCTATGAAAAGGTTTTCATGACCACACAATAATAGTGGGTCACTCCAACACCACACTGACAGCATTAGACAGATTATTGAGGTAGAGTTGATGCTTGATCAGTTAGATCTAATAAAAATTTACCAAACATTCCATCCTACCACCAAAGAATATGCATTCTTCTCATGTGCAGGATGGAACATCTTCCAATAGTGACCACATGCTCAGTAATAAAATAATCTCAATATAATCAAAAAATTAAAATCATACCAAGCACTCTCAGACCACAGTGCAATAAAATACCAAGAAGACCGTTTAAAACTACACAAATACATGGAAATTGAACAACTACTTCCTGAATAACTTCTGGGTAAATATTGAAATTAATGTAGAAATAACAGAAAAAATTGAAATTAATAGAAATAGGGATACAACTTACCAAAATCTCTAGGATGCAGAAAAAGCAGTATTAAAATGAAAGTTTATAGCCCTAAAATGTCTTCATCAAGAAGTTGGAAAGGTCTGACATTAACAATCTTACTTTCCACCTAAGGAAACTAAAGAAAAAAAAAAAAAAAAAAAAAAAGGAACAAGCCTAACCAAAAGCTGGAAGAAGAAAGGAAATAACTAAAATTTGAGAAGAATTGAATGAAATTAAAATGTAAAAAAATTATAAAAAAGAACAAAGAAATGAAGAGTTTGCTTTTGAAAAATAAATAAGATTGATTGGCTCCTAACTAGATTGACAAAGAAAAAGAAGAAAATCCAAATAATCACAATCACAAATGACAAAGGTGACATTAAAAGTGATCTCACAAAAATATGAAAGATCTTCAAAGACTACTATGAACAACTCTATGCACAAATTAGAACATTTAGTGGAAATGAATAAATTCCTGGAAGCACATAATTTGCCAGGATTGAATCAGGAAGAGATTGAAACTGAATAGACAAACATCAACTGCTGAAATTGAATCACTAATAAAGAACCAGATGGATTCAAAGATGAATTCTACCAGATTTACAAATAACTGATACCCAGCCTACTAAAAATATTCCAATAAATCGAGGAGGGGCTCCCTCTTAATTCATTCTATGAAACTAGACTCAGCCTTTTACCATATCTGACAGACACAGAATGAAGAAAGCAAACTTTAGAACAGTATCATTCATGACACAAAAATCCTAAATAAAATACAAACAAATTGAATCCAGCGGCATATCAAAAAGCTAATAAATCATAATCAAGTAGGCTTTGTTCCTCAGATGCAAGTCTTGTTCAACATATTTAAATCAATATATGTGATTAACCACATGAACAAAAGAAAAAGCAAAAACATATGATTATCTCTATAGACACAGAGAAAGCATTCAATAAGTTCCAACATCTCTTAATGATGAAAAACTTCAAATGACTAGGCATCCAAAAAACATACCTCAAAACCATAACAGCCAGCTTGGACAAACCCACAGAGAACAACATAATGAAAGAGCAATAGCTTAAGAAGTTTCCCTTGAGAAACAGAACAAGACAAAGATGTCTACTCTAACCACTTCTATTTAACAAAATACTAGAAGGCCTGGCCCAGCCAGAAAGACAAGGGAAAGTAATAGAAGGCATCAACATAGAAAACTCAAGTATATCTCTTCACTGACTATATGCTTCTATACCAAGAGCATCCTAACGACTCTGACAAAAGGCTCCTAAAATTTATAAACAACTTCAATGAACTTTCAGGATCCTCGCTGCATGTGGTGGCTCATGCCTGTGATCCAAGCACTTTGGGAGGCAGAAGCGGGCAGATCGCTTGAGCTCAGGAGTTGGAAACCAACCTGGGCAACGTGGCAAAACCCTATCTCTACCAAAAACACAAAAATTATCTGGGTGTGGTGGTACAATCCTGTGGTCCCATCTACTTGGGAGGGGAGAATGGCTTAAGGCCGCGAGGTGGGAAGTTGCAGTGAGCTGAGATACCACCTCTGCACTCCGGCCTTAGCGATAGAGAGAACACAACCCCACTCGTAATAGCCAAAATAAAAAAAAATGGTAATTGAAAATACCTAGGAGTACAGCTAACCAAGGAGGTTAAACATCTCTACAAGAAGAACTACAAACACCATTGAAGGAAATCACAAATAAATGGAAAAACATTCGATGTTCATGGATTGGAACAATCAATACTGTTAAAATGGCCATGCAACCTAAAGCAACTTTCAGATTCCATGCCATTTCTATAAAACCAACAACATGATTCTTTACAGAATTAGAAAAAAACTCATCTAAAATTTATGTGGAACTAAAAAGGAGTCTGAAGGGCTAAAACAATCCTAAATAAAAAGAATGAAGCTGGAGGCATCACTCTACCTGATTTCAAACTATATAAAACCATAATAACTAAAACGGCTTGGTACTGCATCAAAAACAGACACATAGACCAATGGAACATTACAGAAAACTCAGAAATAAAGCTGCACACCTATAAATATCTGATCTTTGACAAGGCCAAGAAAAACAGACAATGAGGAAAGGGCACCCTATTCAATAAACAGTGCTGGGATAATTGGTTAGTCATACGCAGAACAGAAAACCTGGATCCCTACTTTTCACCAGATACAAAGAATAACTCAAAAGAGATTAAATATTTAAGTGTAAGATTTCAAACTAGAAAAATCCTGAAAGACAACCTACAAAATACTTTACTTGACTTCAATCTCGGCAAAGAATTTTGGCTATGTCCTCAAATGCAGTTGAAACAAAAACAAAAATTGACAAGTGGGGTCTAATTAAAATGAGGAACTTCAGTCTAGCAAAAGAAACTAATATCCAGAATCTATTAAGAACTTAAGCAAATCAACAAGCAAAGAACAAATAACCCCATTAAAAAAATTGGCATTGATGGGTGCAGCAAATCACCATGCCACATGTATACCTATGTGACAAACCTGCACATTCTGCACATGTATCCTAGAACTTAAAGTAAAATTAAAAAAAAAAAAAAAATGGCAAAGGACATGAACAGACACTTCTGGAAAAAAGACATACAATTGAGCAACAAACAGGAAAAAATGCCAAGCATCACTAATCATCAGAGAAATGCAAATCAAAACCACAATGAGGCACCATCTGACATTCAGAATGGCTATTACTAAAAAGTCAAAAACAACAGATGCTGACAAGACTATGGAACAAAGGGCATGCTTGTGTACTGTTGGTGGGAATGTAAATTAGTCCAGGCACTGTAGAAAGCAGTTTCGTGATCTCTCAAGGAACTTAAAGCAGTTACCATTTGACCCAACAATCCTGTTACTGGGTTTATACATCCTCCAAAAATAAATCATTCTATCAGAAAGATACATGTGTGCATATGTTTATTACTGCACTATTCCCAATAGCAAAGACCTGGAATCAACCCAGGTTCCCATCAATGGTTGATTGGATAAAAAATTATGGTACATATACACCATAGAATACTACACAGCTATAAAAGGATGAAATCATGTCCTTTGCAGCAACATCAGTGGAGCTAGAGGCCATCAACCTAACCAAATTAGCGCAGAAACAAAAAACCAAATACTGCATATTCTTACTTATAATTGGGAGCTAAACATTGAGCACACATGGACACAAATAAGGGAACAGTAAATACTGTGGACTACCAGAGGGTGGAAGGAGGGTGTATGGGTTAAAAAAAAAATGCCTATCTGATACTACAACCACTACCAGGGTAAGGGGATCCGTATTACAAACCTCAGTGTTATGCAATACTACCATGTAATTAATACGTACATGTAACTTCTGTACCTAAAACAAAAAATAAATTTTTAAAAAAGATCGCATTGCAAAAGTTCAGATTTCATAACTAGAAATATAATCACTTGTCTTCCTTTATAAAATAATTTCAGATGTTGATATTTGTCAAAAATATTGATGATTTAATTAACATAAATATTGTGAATTATAATTTGATATAATTCTTGTAATTTTGTGCTCATAAACTTTACTACAGATTTTCTACATAAGACAAATACTATCTTCTGTAATTTTTTTGTTTTAATAATATTTAAATAGTAGTTTTAGTTTTAATTCTATTCTGATAGCAGTCTTACTTTGAATATGACCATCAAAAAATGAAATAATTTTTAAATATTAGTACTTGTTAATTTATTACTCTCATTTTTTTTTTTGTCCAGATAAAATACGAATGATTGAATTACACATGTAAGTGTAAAGAGTATTTTGGCTATGTTTTATTTTCTCTATAGTTATTCATGAACTGAGAAAGTGTAAAGTTAACTTTTTTGCATTTTCAAAAGTATTAAGTAATTTTATAAATATTTTTCTGCTTGTCAATTTTTTCATAAAACTTGAAGATTAACCTGTAATATCATAGATCAAAAGACAAAGTAGTGTATCTATATATTGTGTTATTTTAAAGTTAAATTTATAAACCTGATATATAATACTTGCTTTTAATGAAAAAAAAAAATGTATATTTTAGTAATATCTATTATTTTCTCATTCAAAAGAAATATTTGCTGAAAAAGAAAAAATAAATATTAAGAATATCAAAACTAGCAAATGTCATCACTTACAGTACATTCTATTCTCGGGATAGGATATATCTTTCAAATGAGAGCAAGCTTTTAAAAATATGTTTTTAATGTCCTCTATGAAAAACATGTTGCAGTCCAACTTTGGTTCTGAAAAAATTTTAATTTCAGTATTATAAATAGATGAAAATATAAAATTATAATGGAAATGCGGACACAGCCTTAACTACAATGTTACAAATGTGGCACTACAATAAGATAAACAGGTAATGAATCAGTTTTATGTAGTTATAGGCAAAAAATACAAGATATTTAATGTCAAAAGATGATAAAATTATGATATTTACTCATATTTAAATGACATTGCATTTTGACTTATTTATTTTAGTTGTCTCTATCTTCATAACCCATTCATTTATTTGACAGAATAAAAGATTATCACTTATGTATAATCACAACTTGTTAGTTCTGGCTTATTATTAATTATGTATTCTTTTAATTAGTTCTTAAATTGTGTAAGCAATAATTATAGATCTTTAGACAATACACTTGAAAAGCAAATGTTATTATTACTTTTATATGTAGTATATATTAAAAAATATTGAACCATTCAAAAAATCTAAAATATATATAAAATATTTCAAAACTATATTGGTTGGAAATTGGAACTTTCTACATTTTTATATGGATAATGACATCATTTATATTCTTATTATCTTTATAAATATATGTTGCAGCTCCTTCATATTATATTTTATGTGACTAACTGCTTAAAGCATCATTTTTTCAACAAATAAATATTGATATTTCTTGTTACAGATGCAAAATCATAAGATGCTATTTTCTTTGAATTTTCCATACATATTTTATAGTGAGAATATTAGGCTTCTAATCATAAACATATGAGGCTTTCACTTTCATTTTTTGTTGGTTACACATAAAAAGTCAAATATCTTAAGGGGAAATACATTATTAATAAAAGAATATGAAGTACGTAAATCAGTATTCAGTGGACTTATGCTGTATATATTCTAAATGCATTTATGAAAATAAAGTATTGATTTTTAATAAAATATAGGCAATGAAAATGGTTTATTAGTTTATATTTTGCAAAATATACACTTGTCTCAAGTGTAGCATTTAGAAACTAAAGCACTGTCTGTTAAATATCTGGAACGGCACAACATAATTCAAATGATTTAATTCCAATGTAATGTAGACAATATTTCTATAGGTTTTTGAAGTTTAAAGGATTCATACATGGTGGTTAAATATCAGGCACACATTGTAGGCAACTGTTACCTTACACCAGAGCAAGAGAGAAGCAGTTAAAGCAATCAGAGATCTGAAGCCAGAATAAGCTAGATAAAGTGCTGGCTGGAAGTGGATTACTTCATTGAATTTGATAAATCAAACTATTCTACACACTAGATACATACGATTTCTTCTTTTTTCACAATAGTAGACTGACACATACAGAGATTTAGTAATTTTCTCAGATAACACTACTCAGAATTTATATAATTAAACTTTGAATCTGTTGTACTATCTGACTTGTAGGAACCTTGCTTCATTATCTAGCATAGCTTACCTAGTTACCTATAACTGAGGAGACAGTATGGAGGCTACAATATTTGTGATAAATAAAGGATTTTAATAAAAATACAATTTGAAAATTTCAATTATGTTTTTATTATTTTTCTATCACATTTGTTTTTAATGCGCATTTTGTGTACACTGTCTCTTGCCTGAAATTTTCAAAGTGATGTTAATATTTTGAACTTTTTAAGTTTTATCCTCAATTCCATTAATGGAGAGTGTGATTAAGTAAAATAATATGTTAGATAACAATTACTGATAAATTATTTAACTGAAATAAATCTTCAAATGATATAAAAAGGAGATGGGGAAGAAAAGCGATCTAATATTTTGTATTAAATACATCACTATCTCAAATCTTTCTTACTTGCAAGCATAGAAATGAGCACAATAGTCTGCTAACTTGCTGTTTTTCAATTGCAAATTTCTCATTTTTAAAAAGACAGTTTACATAGGGCATTATGCCCAGAGCTTCTAACTGTAAAACACTAAGTAAAAAATGCCAACTTTTCATCTTCTGAGATGTTAAAATGTTCTAAATTCCTTTGTTATTTATTCTAAAGCTTTCTCCTGTCTCTTTTAACTTACTTTGTCACATGATTTCAACAAATTTAGAAAATTGTGACTTACAGATTGCATAGGCAGTTTCAGTATAGGCTGTTACTAGAAAACAGGTGAAAAAATACGGGTGGTTATTAACTCCTTTTATACAACATGTAGAGTTGTATAAAATATTACCAGAATTATTTACTAACCTTCAAACAACGGCGTATTTTATAGTTCTGAGTATAAAATAAATACATACACCTTCATCCAGAGCAGGTGATATATAAAAATATCACCTATTATATATGTATATATGTTTATATACATTGTATTAGTTCATTTTCACACTGCTGTAAAGATACTACACAAGACTGGTAATTTATAAACAAAGGAGGTTTAATAGACTCACAGTTCCACATGACTGTGGAGGCCTCAGGCAGCTTATAATCATGGCAGAAGGGGAAGCAGGCACTTCTTACATGGCGGCAGGTGAGAGAGTGAGCAACTGAAGGAGAAACTTGCCAAACACATATAAAAGCATTATCTTGTGAGAACTCACTCTCGCATGAATGACATGAGGGGAACTGCTCCCATGATGCAATTACCTCCTACCAGATTCCTCCCTCAACACTAAGGGATTACAATTTGATATGAAATTTGGGTGGGGACACAGAGTCAAACCATACCATACATATACATATGCATATACATATACATTGTTATACATATGTTCTATGCAAATATTGTTGATATATGCTTAAGATTATATACATATATGCATATATACATATACATAAATCAGATGAACGTGATTCATCATTTGTTCATTAATAAACATTGACATTTTACATTGTATTCTAAATTGAATTACTTTTGGGAATTTTCAGTTATATAGTAGGATCCCTGAAACACGTGTTTCTCTTGAAAGTAAGTTTATAAAGACTGGGAATTCCTCAAGCTTGCTTTGTGTTTTAAATCCCTATAATATTCCTTATTTCTCCCATTAAACAGTAGGTTCAAAACTAGCCATGATATTATAGTCATTGTAATGAAACAAACCTTTAGTTATTTCAATTCTTTTATTCTGTAAGTCTATTTGGAGATTTTATTTGCTTTCAAAATTGTAAACTGAAACAGTGTGGCTATCAATGAGTAATTTCTTTTGTCTAGTAAGTTGTAAATTTTAGTTCATATATGAAATATTTTACTGAAATTGGATTTTGTATTTGAAACATATTTTCTCTTTAATGTTAATTGTTTGAAAACTAAAGAATAAATTATGAAATTCTGGTTATTATTCCTGATAACATGAATATTACTGAAAATAATTTTACATAGAGCTGGGGACGGTTAAAAACTTCTATACTCTTGTTGTTACATACCCAAGATATAGCTCTGAATAATACCTTAATTGACAATCTGTGTGTCTCAATATCTGGTGTGTGTGTGTGTGTGTGTGTGTTTTACATCACACTGTGCAATTTTGATAGATGAAATTTCTTAGCCCATATATCACATAATGACTAACCCTGATAATTCAGGCTTATCTATCACATCCATCTACATTTTTTCATACTCACTGCCGCGTCCAGAAGTTAAGCCACCGTGATCTCTTTTCTAAATTGCCAAAGTGACCCTCTTAAAATTGTCTTTTCAACTCTTATGTCTTACCTGGCTACTCTTTATATATTCTACTATCAGAATAATTGTTCTAAAATTTAAAAATTATTACACTTTTCATTTCCTTAAGGTAAATTTTTTAAAAATTTTATATAACATTCAAACTCTTGAGAAATTGGACTCTATATTTTCACTTCTATACTTGTCAGTTCTATAGATTCAAGACACAAATAGTCATGCTTAGCTATTGTGAGCTTTTAATATTTTAATTATGTTTCTTTTTATTAAACTTTAAGTTCTGGTACACATGTGCAGAATGTGTAGGTTTGTTACATAGTTATACACGTGCCATGGTGGTATGCTGCACACATCGACCCATCATCTACATTAGGTATTTATCCTAATTCTATCCCTCCTCTAACCCCCAATCCCCCGACTGGCCCCAGTTTGTGATGTTCCCCTCCCTGTGTCCATGTGTTCTTATTGTTCAACTCCCTCTTATGAGTGAGAGGATGTGGTGTTTGGTTTTCTGTTCCTGTGTTAGTTTGCTGAGAATGATGGTTTCAAGCTTCATTCATGGCCCTGCAAAAACATGAACTCATCCTTTTTTATGGCTACATAGTGTTCCATGGTGTATATGTGCCACATTTTCTTTATCCAGTCTATCATTGATGGGCATTTGGTTTGGTTCCAAGTCTTTGCTATTGTGAATAGTGCTTCAGTAAACATAGGTGTGAATATATCTTGATAGTAGAATGATTTATAATCCTTTCGGTATATACACAGTAATGAGATTGCTGGGTCAAATGGCATTTCTGGTTCTAGATGCTTGAAGAATCGCCACACTGTCTTCCACAATGGTTTAACTAATTTACACTCTCACCAACTGCGTAAAAGCATTCCTATTTCTCCACATCCTCTCCAGCATCTATTGTTTCCTGACTTTTTAATGATTGCCATTCTAACTTGCATGAGATGCTATCTCATTGTGGTTTTGATTTGCATTTCTCTAATGACCAGTGATGATGAGCTTTTTTTCATAAGTTTCTTGGCCACATAAGTGTCTTCTTTTGAGAAGTGTCTGTTTATATCCTTTGCCCATTTTTGATGTTTTTTTTTTTTTTTTTCTTGTAAATTTGTTTAACTTATTTATAGATTCTGGATATTAACCTTTTGTCAGATGGATAGATTGCAAAAATTTTCTCCCATTCTGTAGGTTGCCTGTTCACGCTGATGATACTTTTGTTTTTTGTTTGTTTGTTTGTTTTGTTGTATTTGTTTGTTTTTTTCTGTGAAGAAGCTCTTTAGTTTAATTAGATCCAATTTGTCAATTTTGGCTTTTGTTGCAATTGCTCTTGGTGTTTTAGTCATGAAGTCTTTGCCCATGCCTATGTCCTGAGTGATATTGCTTAGGTTTTCTTCTAGAGTTTTTATGGTTTTAGGTCTTACATTAAAGTCTTTAACCCATCTTGAGTTAATTTTTGTACAAGGTGTAAGGAAGGGCTCCAGTTTCAGTTTTCTGCATATGGCTATCCAGTTTTCCCAACACCATTTATTAAATAGGTAATCCTTTCCCCATTGCTTGTTTTGTTAGGTTTGTCAAGCTTCAGATGGTTGTAGATGCATGGCCTTTTTTCTGAGGCCTCTGTTTTGTTCCCTTGGTCTATACATCTGTTTTACTACCAGTACCATTCTGTTTTGCTTACCGTAATCTTGCAGTATAGTTTGAAGTCAGGTAGCATGATGACTCCAGCTTTGTTCTTTTTGCTTAGAATTGTCTTGACTATTCAGCCTCTTTTTTGGTTCCATATGAAATCTGAAGTAGTTTTTTCTAATTCTGTGGAGAAAGTCAATGGTAGCTTGATGGGGATAGCATTGAATCTGTAAATTACTTGGGGTAGTATGGCCATTTTCATGATATTGATTCTTCCTATCGATGAGCACGAAATGTTCTTCCATTTGTTTGTGTCCTCTCTTATTTCCTTGAGCTGTGGTTTGTAGTTTTCCTTGAAGAGGTCCTTCACATCCCTTGCAGATTGTATTCCTAGGTATTTTATTATCTTTGTAGCAATGGTGAACAGGAGTTCACTCATGATTTGGCTCTAATTATTTAAAAAAACACTGTCTACCATCCTTTCTTTTATCTGGGTAACATCTATTTATTTGTCAAGTTTCACCTTACATTATTTATCTTTCAAGTTTCACATTATATATCACCTCTTTTAAAACACTTTTCCTAACCTCCAATTCCCGTTATGTTATATTACTCTTCTAGTCACTTTCTTAGTACCCTCCACTTCCCTTCTTATATTTATAATATTTATAGGCTTCATCATGGAAGGATCTTTTCTTCTGTTAAACTCTGAACCCATATTGCATTAGAAAATAACTTTCCGTTTTTAAGAAAATGCTGTATAATGTTTGACGTGATTACTTAAGATGAGTGGGAATTGTTACAAAGCAACGGTAATAAAAATGGTAGTTGGTTTCCAGTGTGTGCCATTATTTTCAAGACACAAGCCAATATTCAAAAAGAATTACGTTTAATTAATCAATTAAATAATTCTCACTGGTAATGGTTATAATTATGATAAACACAACCTACAGTAAAATATCACGATTAGAAATGAAATAACCAGGAATTTAAGAATTTGTTAATTATTTAATTACATTCTTTTTTAGCTGAATTGCTTCTCATTTTGTTTGACTACATCATATATGTATGTTGTAGAAAATTGGAATATTGACTACTAAATATTTATGATAATATGTATAACATAGTATTATTTATCTCTCAAAGAGGAGCATTTTCTGTTTGGATGGGGTTTCTTCTATTTAACTCCTAAAGCATTTTTGTTCAGTACTTTCTTCTGTTGTCTGATTTTTACAGAAGGAGATATATAAGTATTAATTTTTAAGATTCATGTAGGGTTCTAACAGAAATTTTATATGTCTTTCAAGAATCTCATTAAAATTTTAAGGTCCATTAGCAAGAAAAAGCCTATGTCCAGATTTTATATATTAATATTTTGATTGAATATTCTCTTTTATGGAATAATTGGTATAAAATTAGTGTTGGTAACTTCATCACATTCTGTAAGTATTATTGGCTGTGTATAAGTATTATATATTGGGGGCACTTAAAGCATAACTGAAATAGTGACTCTTTCTCTTATTATCCATTTTCACTTAGTATCTTGTCTCAAAAGTGTTCAGTATTTGACTTGGTGTACTGTGTGAGTTGCTGTGGTTTCCTTCTCTATTACTATCTGTTTGTATGGAACTTAAGATTTATCCTTTGCTGCATTTTGCATTCTAATATTTATTCAATTAGTTACTGATAATTAACTATCACTTTGCTTATACTATCTATGCAATCAATAACGACAAATGCTGTTTCTATATTTGTAATGACTTTATGTTCAATGCCAGACACTATTTGAGATATTTGTTTAGTGATTGACTTTTGACAAACATAATATTTTAGATATATTTATGCATTTTAGAAAACACCACCACTCAAAAATCTCTAGAGCCCACCATGTAACCCATACTTTACCCACTTGGGCCTAGACATTACGCGGAATTCCACTGCAGGTACAACCCAGTTATTTAGATGTGGACTTTCTTTTTCTCATTAGAAAATCACTAGAAAGAGGTGTCTTTCTTCCTTAATCATGTATATTTATTATAAGTTTTGCTTCCAAATTGCCCTGAAATCAGAGAAGTTGCAGAATGCAAGTTTATTTTTAAAAACTTGTCTATCAAATTGAGTCTAAGAAGCCAAAACAAAATTAATTGCTTTTACATTTTCCTTTCTTTGCAAATGGTGAGGAAACTCAATTCAAGTAATCTTTAGCTTTACAAACTTCAGACTGAGGTATGCCCATACCTTGAGGCCAGAGCCCTGGGAATGTCCTTTACCAGAATTATTTTGTTAGATTGCTGGTTTAGATTCTGCTAATGAGAGGCAAAATATATTTTTATATCAGAATACAAACGGTGATATGTGCTTATTAGAGACTTGCAAATTAAAAAAAAGTCTTAAGATAATAAAATACATTATATATATGATTACCCAGCTATAAAGAAGTGGTGAAGATGTATGAACAACACTCGCAAAATTATTTACCATCCACACAGACATATACTAACTCACATATTTTGCATTAGTTCTTGCATATTTGGCAATGCATATGTGACAAGCTGTGTCATAACATTTCAATTACTATTAAATATTCTTAATCAAATAATTTTTAGTAAATTGAAATTTCATCAATGGATGTACACACATTATTATAGCAACTTCTCAGTTCTGCAAATACTAGATTTTTTTAATATTCATGTTTATTAAACATAACTCAAAAAAGCTCCCAAGTATAATCAAAATTATTTTCTGCAAATTTTTAGTAATTCCTCTAGATAGAAATCCTAAATTTAAATTTCTGTGGGAATGTGTGAACGCCCATAGATTCTTTTTGCTTTCCCAAATTACCGTTAAAGATTTTGTACTGAGTATAACATAACGGGGCAGAGATATATATTTAAATACACATATAACTCAAATATCTGAAAGAGGGGGATATATATACATATATATACACACACACACACATACCTTCTGTGTATGTGTGTGTAACTTTGTGTGTGTGTATATATGTACAATGATACATATACATACAAATATATCTTTGTATATACATATATACATCTTTATATATACACACATCTTTGTGTGTACACATATATACACGCTTATATATACATATATCTTTGTATATATGTGTGTATATACACATATGTGTGTATAAAGATATGTATGTATCTTTGTGTGTGAGGGACTACTGTGTATGTGTGTGTATCTGTGTGTGTCTGTATCTTCATATATATATATATCTTCATATAAGTACACATATATATACACACATATACACCCAAATATACTCACACATATATAGAAGGTATATATATGAAGATCTCTACACACACAAACAAAGATATACATACCTATACGGCAATCCCTTATTATCTGCAATTTTACTTTCTGCAGTTTTACTGACCCATGGTCAACTACGGTCTGAAAATAGGTGAGTACAGCACAAAAAGACATTGTGTGTGTGAGTGAGAGAGAAGGAGACCACATTCACATAACTTTGATTATTGTTATAATTGTTTTATTTCATTATTACTTGTGAATTTCTTATTGTGCTAAACTTATAAATTAAACTTTATTATAGATATGTATGTATGTATAGAAAAAAACATAGTATAGAGTTGGGCATTATCTGTGGTTTCAGGCATCCACTGATGGTTCTGAAACATACCCCCAAAATAAGGGGGGACTACTGTATCTTTGAATTTACTTATAATTGTAAGAATTTATATGTTAAAATGTTAGTCGAACATTATAGCCTAAATGTATCCTCCAAAGTTAATATGTTGAGAGCTTAATTCCCTATGCAATGCTGTTGAGTGGTGGAATCTAATAAGAGATTAATGTTGTTCTATAGGAAGTGAGTTAGCTATTGCAAGAGGGAGTCTATTATAATAACCAGTTTGTTCTTCTCTTGCCTCTGGCTTTTGTGCTTCATTTCAACTTCCTCCATGAGAGGATGCAGCAAGAAAGCCCTCACCAGATGCTTGCATCATGCTTTCACATTTTCTAGCTTTCAGAACAATGACTTATATAAACTTCCATTGTTTATAAATTACCCAGTTTGTGGTAGTCTGTTATAGCAGCAGAAAATGGAATAAGACACCAATTTAATAGCGATCTAATATTTTCAAATTTTCATATGTATAGAATATATTTATATTTAACATAATATAATATTTTAATTTATGTGATTATTTTAAAACACCTCAATATTTTAATATTTACATATGATTGTAAGCATTTTTATTTTAAAATGTTAACAGAACATTTTAATACTCAATATTTTAATAGTTATCATTGAGGGTTTTTTTATTTGTATGTCTCCTATAAATGTATTTTGGACATTTATAATTGTATTTCTTATTTCTACATATAAATTGTTATAATTAATATATATTTCCCATTTCCACTATAGGTTGTTTTCTTAAATTGCAACTCAGGAATTGTGTTAAATTTTAAAAGAAAGGAAATATTCAGACATATTCAATTTTAAAATGCTCAAATCATGTTTACATTCATATACACACACTTTTTTTTTTTTTTTCATTTCAATAGTTTTTGTGGAACAGATGATGTTGGCCTTGATCTCCTGACCTCGTGATCCACCCACCTCAGTCTCTCAAAGTGCTGGGATCACAGACATGAGCCACTGTGCCGGGCCAGATTTGTTATTTTTGCTTAGTCTTGGTTTGGCTGTGCAGGCTCTTTTTTGGTTCTATTTAGGATTGCATTTTCCTAGTTCTGTGAAGAATGATGATGGTATTTTGAAGAAAAAAGTATTAAATTTGTAGATTTATTTTGGCAGTATGGTCATTTTCAGGGCAGTTTTATTTGGACCTACCCGAGTTACAACCTTCAGTTTTAGTGACTCTAGAAATATAATCTTAGGATGAGATTCTGAACTTGGTAATTAACCAACTGGTGAGATAGTGAAAGGAACCTAATTGCTTGCACCCATTTTGGAGCAGTGTTTCTGTTTTCCATAAATATAGTCCATCAGTTTTTCATCTTCTGATATTTTTTCAGGAGGTTTGATGTACTGATTAAAAAATATTCTAAATTCTCTTTAACAGTACTTCAGAAAAAGTATTTACATAAATTTCTGGCATTTCAAGATATTTTAATAGTTCAGTTTACCATCCTCATGCAAGCCCAAACCATTTTAGTTCATATATTATATGATTGTATAATACTAATACTTATAAATAACGATTTGAAGTTAGTTTGTGTAATTTATCATCTAACTTATGCCTTATTAAAAATGGTTCATAGGTGTTCCACTTTTCCATAAAATATATTAAAGGTTGTTTGACATTAAGAGACCTTGTTCAATTTCTGCACCTATGTGCAATGATGTATTTTAGCTTGACATTTTTCCACTTAATAAAATATTATTGGGTTATTTTTTTTAATTTCAATTTTATTGAAAAGTCATTATCTATATGAGTGATTTGATGTTACAGGTTATCTCCATTAATAATTTTCTGTGGTTGTATTTCAACTACTTAGTTAATATTGCTGGAAATTCTACTGGAAGCGTAGTAATTTAAGTTCATTTCTGTGTGAACACAAACTTGCAGTAATTGGGTTTAGTAAGCACACATATATACGATTCTAATTCCAACACAATTTTTGTGATGTCCATTGAACACTGTGCTGTGCAGACCTGTTACAAATCAGAAATACCATGTGGACAAGTTAACAACAATAGAGTCATGGAAGTCTACAAAAATACAGCCTTAGTTTCTTGATTAATGTCGTAAATATTAAATTACTTAGGTTTTGATTAATTTAAAAGTATCATTAAGATACGCCTAAACTCCTTATTAAATCTAATCAAGACTGATTTAGATAGATTGAGAAGGTAAACATAATCAAAATCAGTATACCACCAGGAATATCAATTCTCAAATATTTGGAACAGTTAGGTTATATTTTAATATGATTAGTCAACTTGTCTACTCCTTTTCCTATTGCATAATTAGAAAATATACCTCTGATAATCTTTTAAAATGTCTTATTTTAATTTAAAGAAATTCTACAGACTCTACATTAATTTAACCTTCTGATATCTTCGCTCATGAAAACTTAAAAGAACAAATTCCACTCCTAAAATATTTTCAGGATAATAGCTATAAAACTGTAAATGAACAACATGCATTATTTGATAAAACTTACAAATAATAGTGCATGTCATTTACACTTTTTTCCTTTTATCTTAATCTCTCAGTTTACCTCGTGCTTTATTCTTATCCTGAATTTTATTCATGTATCCTAAATTATGTAATTAAAAATAAATATTTTCACAAAAGGGAGAGATCATATATTGTGAGTCATGAGAGTAATCTGATCTATATCTGGTTCTGTGTATACTCCTTTATTTCTAAAATATAGCAAGAATCGGCATAAAATGGAGAATTTGATGAGGATGGATCTTTGTAATGTAAAATGCCCTAAGGCATCAGCCTTCTTCAAATCTCAGGACACAGGGATATTTTAAGAGATAAATTTATATGTTCTACATCTGTTGTAGTATGTTATTTCATTAAAATGTTTTTCTACACTTAGAAAAATGAATATTATTGTTACACACTACTAAGCTGTTAGATATCCATGTACAATAAAGACTTTATAGGCTAGAAGCCATTAATCAAAATATAGGTCTTCAGAGTTCTGAAGAAAAATGTCCTTTACAACAGGTAATTTTACACACTGTTTGTAAAATAGCTGCTGTCATGCTAATGGAAACTTTATTGACAGACTGATAGTGTTACGCCAACCAAGTTGTGCACTTAGATATATCCAGTGGCATCTGTCACAAAATGGAGTGGTATATTTGGAACTAAACACAAATGGCCATACTGCTAAAGCAAGCTGTATGAGAGTAGAAGGTTATTATTTCCAAAATGATGAAGTAGGAAGCTTGGTGGATATTTTTTTCCATTGCAAAACAAAAATTTAATTACTCAAAATTATTTTAAAAAAACAATGACAATATATCTCAGGGGACCATCCAAGATGCATATAGCAAATGAAGAAAAAATCACTCAAGGTAATCTACTAAATCACATAAAGAACCTGAGACTTTTGAGTCATGACATACTGACTCATATCCCCTTTCTCCAGCTCCAAATTATGGCAGCTATAGGGGTATGTAAGCCGAGGAGACAAGGCTACTTCTTCCATAAGCTCATAGTCTGGAGCTAAAGTTTCATTCACAAGGATGTAGGTACGTAGGCCATACCCCATACCCTAGCTCTATGTCACAAAAGGTCTAATCCAGAGATTCACTGCTGAAAGCACGGAGTCTCTCTTTACCCACCCAGACTTCCTCCTACAATGGAAGCACCAGATTTGTTAGTCTGAGAATACTGGAGTTCCAATCACTACTATCCCAGCTCACTCATAAGATTGTGGTTCTATGCACTTAGGGACAAACTGAAAAGATCAGGTACTGCCACTCACCATACTGCACACTTGTAGAAATTGAGTATCATTGTGGGGACACAGGGTTCCCTGACACTGAATACAGTGCAGTATTGTGAGGTTTCTGCCCAAAGGGAAAGGCAAGATGTTAGCAAGAAGAGCTCTGTATGGAACTTGCTGAGAGAACTGATTTTACTTAGAGCTTCATGCCTAAGGGTATTGTTGAGAACAGAGGAGATCTTATTGGAAAGCAGTAAAGAAAAGACTGGTAACTCTGATAAAAGCAAAACATCAGAGCAACCAGGAAAAATCAGGGGAAAAGCTATCCAAAAATACTTTCCCTAAGTTCAGAGTCAAATTCGGGTGTCAAGAAAATTGTGTGCATATGCTAAGCAGGGCCCACTTTAGAGGCAATCAGAACAAGAGTCTGGGTAGATTTGAAAGCATTCTCCAGCACATATACAGACTCATAAATGCAGAAAGGAAACCAAGACCTCACTAGCCCAAGAAGATTAACAAAACCTTCAACTGAACACTGACTGCAGAGTAAGCTATTCTCATCTAGGAGCAACTCTTAAGAGGATGATCTTTAAAATGCTATTGTAGTCATCACTGGCAGCCTGGAAAATTATGGTCTGCATATGTTCACTTTCTACGGATGCTATGACAAATTACAACAAACCAAGTAGCTTAAAATGAAACAAATTTATTACCTTACAGTTTTTAGTAAAAATAATCTACAACTGGTCTCAGTAGACTAAAAAATCAAGATGTCAGCAGGGCTGCATTACTTTTTACAGATCAAGAGGATAATTGGTTTTCTTGAGTTTTAGGGATTTTTTGTCCCCCAACTTTTTGGGGCTGCTTGAATTCATCTGCTCATGGCCTCCTTCCTCGTCTTCACACTCAGTAATATCAGAGTCCTTTTTATTCTGCCATCTCGCTAGTTCTGCTTTGCATCCCTCTTCTCTTTTAAGATCCTTGTCATTACATTTGGATTACTTGGATAAGCAGGGATTATGTCTCTATTTTAAAGGCAGAATATTAGCAACCTTTACTCCATCTACAAATTTAATTTTCCTTTTCTCTATAATCTATAAAATTCGACATGAGATCCAGACAGTAAGTTGTGGACATCTCTGCAGGGAGGCATTTTTCTACCTACCACCATGCTTAAACATGTTCCCTCTCAAAAGTGAACAGAAAGAGAACCCCCAAGCTACTAGTTCCTAGCTGAATCTGGAATAACAACAAAAACGTAAACTCTCTAAACTGTAAAAGCAGCCTCCAAGCCACGCATACATCTAGTGGTAAATGGTAGAAAATTAGCTGGCTAATTTTACTTCAGGATCTCAATAATGCATTTGAATTGTTAGAAGAAAGAATAAATGAACTTGAAAATGGATTGATAGATATCTCGTGATGTGAAAAACACAGAGAAAATCAATTTTAAAATTTCTAAAAACATTATAAAGAGTGATAAAAACACTCTAAACTAAATAAGGTCATCTATGAAATACCAACACCTGACATTACATTTAATGATAGAAGGCTGAATCCTTTTTGCTAGTAAGGTCAGGAACAACACACTTATGTTCATTCTTGCCAGTTCTACTCATCATTGTGCTGGAGGTTCTACTCAGGGCAGGTAGGCAAGAAAGAGAAAGAGAAGACATATAGATTGGAAAGGAGGGGGTATAATTACCTCTATTTGAGATAACATAATATCACATATAGAAAATCTTAAGGAATTCACTACAAAAATATAAGAAGAAATAAGTAAATGCGGTAAGGCTGCAAGATGCAATATAAATATTCAAAAACCAATTTTATGTTTGTACATTAGCACTGAATATTTAAAAATTGGAATTAAGGGAACAGTTTGATTTATAGTAATCTTAAAAAGAAGAGAATACCTATAATTTTTTAAAACCAACAGAAAATTTGAAGTCTAATAACTATAAAACATTTTTAAAATACATTTTAAGAGATCCAAATAAATTGCAAGCCATCCCATCTTTGTGGATAAGAAAATTAACGTTTTTACGATTTCAGTAATCACCAAACTATCTATAGATATTGATAGAAACTGTTCTTTTTTTGTTTTACTGTGACAAAATCAGATAACATGAGATCTACCCTACTAACAAGTTTTGTGTACCGTATAGTGTTAACTGCAAGCACAATGCTCTAAAGTAGAACTCTAGAACATATTCATCTTATATTACTGTAACTTTACAACTATTGAACAGCAAATCCCTCTTCCTCACTTTCCTTATCCCCTGGAAATCACCATTCAGCTTCCCATTTCTGAGTGTGATTATTTTAAATGCCACATAAGTGGAATCATACAGTATATTTTCTTCTTTGATTGTCTTATTCTACTTGCCATAATGTCCTCAAGGTTCATCCATGTTGTCTCCTATGGCAAAATTTTCTTCTTTTTACAAAGTGAATAATATTTTATTGCATATATATCCCACATCTTAGCTTCTGTGAATAATGCTACAATGAATATAAATGTGCATCTATCACTTTGAGATACTGATTTTAATTCTTTTGAGTAAATACTCGGAAGTAGGACTGTTGGAGAATAGAGTAGTTCTTTTTTTTTCTTTTGAGAAACTTTTATACTGTTTCCCATAACAGCGGCACCTTTTTACATTTCTAGCAGCAGTGTACAGGTTTCAATTTCTCCACATACTTACGGACCCTGGTTACCATTATTATAATTAATATTATTATTATTATTTGTTTATGGTCAACATACTCAGTGTGAGATTATAGCTCCTTGTAGTTTTAATTTGCATTTCCCTAATGATTAGGATGTTTAGCATCATTTCAAATACCTATTCATCATTTGTAGGTCTTTTTGGATAAATGTCCATGTACCACCACTTTGATGAAATAAGTTATGTTAACATTATAATTTAGGGTGATATTATGTTTCTGTATTACTGAGGCCTTAGGCCATGTAGCATCCGTTTGATCAGATAGTTTATGCTAATGTAGTTTATAGTGAAATACCTATTTTTTCTCTAGGAGATGGAATCTGAGTAGCTGTCAATTATACAGGTGCTGCTTAACAGCATGTTGGATCCTCAATACAAACCATGAATATTAGACATTGGGAGAGACTTCCTGGCTGGCAAAAAATCACCAATATTGTCACACATGTCTGGGAGAAATAAGTATATCCATGTTATTCCACTGGAAAGAGGACACCTGCCAGCTTGTGCCTAGTTTCTCTTGGACTTTGCTCCATGTGCTTTTTTCCTTTGCTGATTTAAATCTGTATTCTTTCACTGTAATAAATGGCCACAGGGAGTATATCAGTTTTTGTGAGTTCTGTGACTCCTCCTAGTGAATTATCGATCTTGAAGCTGGTCTGGTGGACAATGGATTTACAGCTCATCCCTGATAGCCTCTGGTTAATAGCAGAACAGTGTCAAGACCCTCATATTAACAAATCAGAGTTAAATAAATATATTTCATCATTTTTTGGACTTTGTAGAATATAGTAACAAAGCTAGAATTCTCATGAATCTTATATCCAAACAAAATGCTAAAAAGCAAAGCATTTTTTCTAAGATTCCCATGAATCTTCTATCTGAACAAAATGCTGAAAAGCAAAGCAATTTTTCTTTAGATTTTTGCTGGAAAATCTTGTTCTTATTTTTGGCATTTTGTTTGGAATGATTTTCATTCATTCATTTATTCAAATAGATATTGTCTACCACATTTCAGAATATGTGTTAGTTTTTGGTGTTTTTTGTTTTTGTTTTTTGAGATAGAGTCTCACTCTGTCACCCAGGATGAACTGCAGTATTGTGATCTCCGCTCACTGCAATCTCTACCTCTCAACTTCAAGTAATTATCACGTCTCAGCGGTAGAGGACTACCTGCTGGCAAAGGAGACGGTCCCGATAAGTCCTGCTCTTGCAAATGAAGCAGGGCGTTCCCAGTAAGTCCTGCTCTTGCAAATGAAGCAGGGCGTTCCCAGTAAGTCCTGCTCTTGCAAACGAAGCAGGGTGTTGGGGGCTTGTTTATGTGTAAACATCTTGAAAATCCAGAAAGTCAGGGAAAGGTCAGAAAAACAACAATGTGTCTTGTGACTTGGCAACATTCCACAAACAACTATTTAAAATAAAGCAGAGCGTGCCATTCGAGGTGGCCGCCATGTTTGTCTTGTCTTGTGTTGTCTTGTGTGTTCATTCCTTTGTTTAGGAAACACGTGGACCCCAACACTCAGCCTTCCGAGTAGCTGGGATTACAGGCATGTGCCACCAGGCTCAGCTAATTTTGTATTTTTAGTGGCACAGGGTTTCACCATGTTAGACAGGCTGGTCTCAAACTCCTGGCCTCAAGTGATCTGCCCACCTTGACCTCCCAGAGTGCTAGCATTATAGGTGTGAACCACCGTTACTAGCCATGTTAGTTTTTAAAAATAAAAAAGTAAAAACATGTAAACCAGGTTTTATTAGCCCTAGCACTCTCATCTTTCTTTTTTTTCTTTTTTTCTTTTTTTCTTTTTTTTTTACAAATAAGAAAACCACGGAGAAATTTTATCTGGAGAATATCATCCAGATCAACACTAAGTTCAGGCTGCAAACATCAATGAAGACCGATATTTCTTATTTTTCCCCTTTTGAAAATGTTTGAATTAAAAATTTTTAAATTTCTTGGGCACATAGTTGCATATATTTATGGGATACACGAGATATTTTTGATACAGGCAGATAATGTATAATAATCACATCATGGTAAATGAGGTATTCATCACCTCAAGCATTTATCCTTTCTTTGTTTTATAAACAATCCAATTATACTATTATAATATTTTAAAACACACAATTAAATTATTATTGACTATAGTCACCTTGTTCATAAAGCTTTGGAAAAAGGAAAAGTATCTTTTCTTCAAGAAATATATATTATGGCTATGCCATATCATGCTTGATAGCTAATATAAATTCATGGAGGAGGACAACCCAAGGAGCTGCAGTTGTTTCTAATGGTTCCAGTTTCCTTTTCCAGGGAACTAATGACCAAATGTATATTCAGGCAACTGATATCCTTTTACCGTACTGAATCTATGGAAGAAAGGTGAAAAATATCACAGAGAAAGAGAGAGAGGTAGAGAACAGCATCGCATTCAGCTATGAGGTCAGAGTTCTAGATACTACGATCAAATTAGCTCACAATTTTATAATTTCTAGCCATATAATTAAAATAGAGCTTTCTCAATTTACAAGATACATACAGAATGATATTTCCCTCTGTTAGACTAATTATAACCTCTATTTAAGGATTTTTCAAATGTATAACTTCAGATAATTACTTTAAGACACTGCCAAATTCTGAGCATAACTGAAATTTGGCTTCCTTAAATGGTGTAACGATAGCTTTATGATTTGCTTCTTACTTTTATATTCACAGGATGAAATTAAGTTCTTCATAATTATGTTATTCATGGAAATAATGGTTTTCTGACTTAGAGTCTTCTATGGATAAAGTATGTATTTTCTGCTCTCACTTGGCAGTACTCATCCTGGAGAATTATATGACACAATTGAAACAGGCTCATTGTAGAATGTGACAAAATATTCTTTTATTTTAATCAATCTGTGTAATTATTTGAATCCTTTTCATTTTTCCATTATTAGAGGTAAGTGCTTTTGTAACTGTGTTCTCAGAACAGGTAATGAACACCCGTGTCTGCTCTGAATTATGAATAGTCTGTTAATTTCCTTATGAAAAAATGTAAAAAGCACAGTGAAATCCTGTTACAATAATCAACTGGAGCAGTTTAGATGAATCATTGCTTTTGAATGATCATCTAACGCCAATATTCCCCCAAATGCTGATTTTTACTAATTCAGACATTTCTGAAAGAGAAAATTGCTATCTTGCAAGAATAATGTCTTATATTTTAGAATCTACACTCTCTAGAAAAAATATTATTAACTCTAATTAGGAGACTCAGCACCTGTAACAACCAAGTAGCTCTCGAAAACTGTAACATTATTTATGATGTTCTACAAATATTTCATTGTTATTTATATTTTCAGATTCAAAGCAGCTAACTAGTGGTCATTCTCTTGTCTAAGGCAACCACAGTTGAAAACAGAGTCCACAGTCCAGCAGTGGAATCATTCAGTCACTAGCAATATACTTATTTTAAAATATGTGCCATCCATTGCCAGGTTATTATCTACTCCAGTAAATAAAAATCAGGAGCAGTCTTGTTTTTAAGAAACAAGTTAAAAAGAGAAAAAAAATAGAGATATCTTTCTAATATAATTATTACAGACTAATAAATATAAAGTTTCTTCAATTAAATTAGTCATCCTCTCAGGAGGGAGAACTGAGAAGAAGAATGGAGGGACAGCAGACCTTCCACAGAATTTGCTCATTGCGGGAGAAAGGTGGATGTTTCTTCCTTTATGATGCAATCAGGAGATATGGAAGAAAAACAATAAATATTATCCCAATAATGAGATGGAAAAATAGATGATTAAGATTATACAATAAGTAAGTAGAAGAGTTAGAAACAAATTGTGCTTCATCAAATTAAATGCTTTCTGTACTCTATCATGATGAAGAAAACAAAACAATTTTATTGGTGAAAAATAAATAAGACAAAACGCTAAAGGAATTTAGAACAGGTCAAAATAATATATAGCTGAGTACAGAGACATTATGAATGTTAAGGCCACTAATGCAGTTTGAGTGAAGATTTCAATCTCTAGTATACAGTTAGGGCTCAAACCTTAGGAATGCAATAAATGTAGGTTGAATTTAATGAGACTGATGTTAGTTGTTCCAAAAGATTAACGATAAATATTGTAATGCAAACTACTAAAGTAAGTATTTTAATGTGGCAATATTAAGATCACTAGAAGATACTAATCTTGTTGAATCAATGGAAATGATATGCTACAATATGTTTAAGGAATTATACACAGGATGGCATAGATGTAGCATCATAGCAATACACAATTTAACATTTGCATCATTATAAATATCTGGAAAGATATTTATACAAGAAAAGAAGAAGATAATTTAGGTTCCTCCTTTCTTTTGTAAATGGATATAATACAGAGTAAAATGTGGTTATTCAGTTGTATAGACATGTTTTCATGGATATATGGTTTTATTTTGAAAAGTGTAGGAAATGTATTATGTATTGTTCTGCAGAGAAAAAAACAATAGGAGATGTATATATGCGTATATACATATATAGGCTTATATGTGTACATATATGTGAATATATACACACATACACATATATACAAAAAGAGAGCGAGATGCATTATTGGAATTGGCTCAAATGATTAGGAAGGACTAGTAGTTTTATTATCTGCAAGCTGAAGAACCAGGAAAGCCAGTGGCCAATGGTGTAATTCAGCTCGGAGAGAGAATTGTGTAAGATCTGGAAGAGACACGATTGTGTAAGATCTGGAGTCCAAATGCCTAAAATTCAGGAGCTGTGATATTCAAGGGCAGGAGAAGGTAGACTTCTTGTTTCAAGGAGAGAGAGAGAGAGTAATCACCTTCAAGGTGGCTTTTGTTCAGGCTCTCAAAAGGCAGTTAAGGCTATCAAAAGATTGGATGATGCCTGTTTTCATTGATGAGAACAGATCATTTTACTCAGTCAACTGATTCAAATGCTAATTTCTTCTGAAAACACACTCACAGACACGCCCATAAATGTTTTACCAGCTATCTGAACATCTCTTAGCCTAAGCAAGGTGACACATAAAATTAACCACCACGGGACTGGAATAGCTGAGTTGAATGGTTAGAACATTTTAAGATAAGACATTGTTAGTCTTACCTAAGACTATCTTAAGATAAGACATTACACACACACACACACACACACACACGTAAATACATATATACACATATATATACACACACATTGAAACTTTCTACATGAACTATCATGTTATTTGTGGATAAAAATAATTTTATTTCTTCCTTTTTCATTTGAAGCTTATTATTATTATTGTCATTATTATTGTTATGTATGGGGGATGATTATTCTTTTGGCTACAATCTCTACTACAATGTTGAACTAAGTTGGTTAGATTAGATATTTTTTTCTTGTTCCTTGTCTTAGGGATAAAATATTTAGTTTTTCACAATTCAGTATGACACTAACTAGGGATTTTTCACAAGCATGTTCTCTATCAGGTAAAATTTTGCATTGTATAGCTAGTTTTTTGAGACTTTTATCAAGTATAGATATTGGATTTTACAAATGGTTTTTACAATGATCATTTAGTTAAGTCTGTAAACATGCTGAAATACATTAGTTGATTTTTATTGTGAAATCAGTCATTTATTCCTGGGATGAATCTCATTTTGGTCATGGTATATATAACATACATGTTGTATGTGGAGGCTAAATCACATTTATATATACCATGACCAAAATGAGATTCATCCCAGGTATACGTTGTTGAATTTGAATGTCTATCATTTTGTTAGAGAATTCTGTGCTTTTTTTTTATGATAGATATTGGTCTGTGGTTTACTTTTCTTTTAATAGCTTTTCTGTTTGGGTATCAAGCGACGCTAAGTTCATAGAATGAGTTTGTAACTTCAGATTTCGGAAAAAGTGCTTGGAGAAATGTCATTATGTCTCCCTTACATGTTTGGTAGAATGCATCAGTGATGCTGGCTTCTCAAGGACAGGAATACTTTTTGCAGAAAATCTTTATTAATTAAAGTGTTGAGGTTTTAAAAAATGAATTACATTATGTGATTTTTTTAGTTAGCTTAAGTAATCTTCCTCTCTTAAGAAATTTAGTCATGTATTCTAACTTGTTAGATCATTGACAAAGTACTTTATAATATTGTATTTCCTATTTTTTTATTGTTTACAGAATGTGTGGTGATGTCACTTTGCTCATTCGGAATATTGGTCATGTGTTTTCTCTCTTTTCTATAATGTCTACTTTGAGATTTATTAATTTCATTTAATATTTGTATTAATATTTGCATAATGTTATATAAATGTATTTTATTTATATTAATTATTATTCTTGGATATTTTCAAATTGTGTGCTTCAGGTTTTATTTTTCTTCCCTTTAATGCTTATCTACTTTCTTTTTTCATTGCTTTCAACTATGGTACTGCTCCTACTCTTCTGCCTTATTTGAGTTTAATTCGTTCTTCTTTTATATCTATAATTTCTTACAATGGAGGCTTAGTTCATTTTATTTCTTCCATGGTTTACATTTTCCTCAAATCACCATTTTGTTTCAGCTTCATCCCACAAGTTTTGTATATGTTGTGTTTTCACTCTCATTGATTAAGAATATTTTCTAATTTTCCTTTGGAATTTTTCTTTGGTCCATAGACTCATTAGCTGTCCATTATTATTAGTTTATCTATTTTTCCCCCAGATAGATTTATCAGTTCTAGCCTTGGACAATCTCAAGGTCTGAGATTATTCAATATGCAATTAGTTATTTGGGTCTTTAACTTTATGCTAGTAACAAGTAGGCTGAGAAATTTGCTCAAAAATATATTTTCTGATGCCTTTTCAGAAGCAACTAAGGAAGGTAATGGAGGAAGGAAGAACATCTCAAAGGATAGACACCAACATACTTGAAAGAAATGCTGACAGAGAAGAACCAGGCTCAACCAACAAACATTATCACCACCAGAGGGACCTACCTGGTAAAACTCAGTGGGATTTCAGAATTCCTATTGGCCATCCACTGCTCTTTGCCTCACATTTCTTACTTTTCTAAATGTGTGTACATTGTGTTTATCCACTCCTAATTCAGCATTTCACATGTGTGTGGAGGGCAAATCACATTTGCATTTAACTCATAGACCACCAGATGAAGAGAAGCAACATGTGCAATCTTATATAAATCATCAGATCCTGAATTTCAATCCTCATTGTCATTAAATGTCTTTTGGATATCCTAGTATCTCTGTAACATTATTTTCCACACACAGGTATATAAATCAATGCATCCAAGAGGGCAGGCTGTGGTTAATTGCTCTGTTGATTTCAGCATATCACCCTTCCCTTTATCCACACCCGTGTCATGTTATCGGCTGTTCTTTCTAGTAAGAAGTTGAGTCTGTTTTCTCATTTGTAGAATTTGGGAGTACCATTTGATTTGTTTAGGAGAATCAATTAAGCAGAGTGATGATGTGTCTATTCCAGTACCGGGGCTTAAGATGTCTTGTGAGTTATTATTTGCTCTTCTGCACTTTTGTCATTGCCTGAGAAGGACATTTATGAACTAGCCTGCTGGATTCAGAAAAAGGATGAAACATGAACAAGAAAGAGGTACAAAGCGGAATCATCCCAAGGCTAGATGTAACCAAATTCCCCATTCTATCCACCCACAGATGCTAAGGTGATTCAGCCATGCATATTAGAGCCACACCATGGAGGACAGCTAGAACAGCTGAATGGTTTTATATATCACCCAGTTTAGGATTATTGTTATGTGGCAAGTGCTAACTGGTGCAAGCAATTGGTATCCCAATAAATTTAAATCTAAGTGGCTAATTAAATATATTAAGTGATATTAAATATCCTCCTTAAAAGTTAAAATTAAAATCTCATCAAATATGCTATTTTCCCCATTGATTTAGCAAAACATTTAAAAAGGCGTGATACCATAAAAGTTATATTGATTGGTATTAGGTATTTAGGTATTTGATGTTGTTGATATGTAAGCTATCAACTTCTAGGGCTTTCTTTTTGTTAAATAAAATAACTGCCTCTCTGAGGTACAGAAGTATTTGTTGCAGTAAATTTTAGACTATTTATTCCTTTCTCTTGGTAATATGTAAAGTTTACCAACATGTAGTCTTTGTATAACACGGGAGAAAAGGATTTTCTTTAAGATGAGGGAAAATAAAAAATGAAATGCAAATGAAGGATCAAACATAAAATCTTAGGAAAATAAAAGAGTAAATGAAGAACTCTGTCATGGTTAGTTTTATGGGTCATCTTGACTTGGCACAACATTCCCAAATTAAACATTACTTCAGTGTCAATTTTTTTTTTTTTTATGAGATTAGCATTCATTTGACAGAATGAGTAAAGCAGATTGTCTTCTCCAATGTGGGTGGGCACGATCCAATCTGTTGAGGGCCTGAATAGAGCAAAAGGAGAAATTAGCACCTTTTTTTTTTCCTGCCTTCCTGATTGAGCTGGGACAGCTCATCTCTTCTTCTCTTGGCCTCAGACTGGGATTTACATCATTGACTATGCTGTTTATCATGCCTTTTGACATGAACTGAATTTTTAGCATCAGTTTCCCTGGATCTCCATGTTATAAATGGCAAATTATGGGACTTCTCAGCCTCCATAATTTCATAAGCTAATTTCTCATTAAAAATCTCTCCCCTCTCTCTGTGTGTGTGTGTGTGTGTGTGTGTGGAGGGCGGTTGGGTGGGTGTATGTGTATCTCCTCTTGGTTCTGTTTCTCTGGAGAACCCTGACTAATAAAAACTCATATCCATATTAGTTGTCCTGAAAATATCACAACTTAGAATAAAGCAAAATCTTGTTTCTCTACCAAAATAAGAACTCTCACAGTTTCTGGAGTTTAAGTCAGAAATACTGTGTAATCATATTTAGTTTATCAATGACTTAGAAGTTTGTAGATAAAATACTCTGGACTAGTATTTTTATCACATGATCTAAAGACATGGAAATAATTCAGCTGGAACCCCAACTTTCCAAAACAGTAAGACAAAGTCACACTACACAAAGACTTTAACATCGTAATGAAAGAATGTTCTCTTCTCAGTTCACAAATTATCTCCTAGTCTCTGGTGTTACATTGAATTGAAGCACTTGGATTATATATTAGGTCTTGAACTAAGAAATGGGAGCTTAGTAAATTGGCCAAGAGAGGTAATGTGTTGCCTTAGTCAGTACAACCTGTTATAACAAATTATCATAGATGAGGTGGCTTATGAAAAAGAGAAATTTTGCTTCTCACAATTCTAGACGCTGGAAATATGAAATCAGAGTGTCAACAAGGTTGAGTTCTGTTGAGGGCCCTCTTCTGTGTTGCAAACTGCTGGTTTGCCATTGTATCTTCACGTGGTGAAGAACTGCAAGAATCAAATCACTCTCTGGGGACTCTTACAAGGGTACTTATCTCCACATGACTTCAACTAATATTAATTATCTCCCAAAGTCCCACCTTCTAATAGTACCACATTGGAGACTAGAGTTTTGATGTTTGAATTTGTGGGGGGACAAAATCAGCCCACAACATTTTTCCTTCGGCTCCTCAAAATTCATGTCCTTCTCACATGTTAACATACATTTTTGCCACCCCAACAGATCACCAAATCTTAACTCATTACAACATCAACTCTAAAGTCTAAAGTCTCATCTAAATGCTATCTAAATCAGACATGGGTGAGACTCAAGGTACGATTTCTCCTAAAACTAAAGTTCTCTTTATTGGTGAATCTATGAAACCAAACGAGTTATGTGTTTTCAAAATCCAGTGGTGGGACAGGCACTGGTAGGATAGATATTTCTATTCCAAAAGGGAGGAATACGAAAAAAGGAAAAGATAATAGATCCAAAGGAAGCCTAAGCTACTCCATGAGATCTTCAGGTTTCAGAATAATTCTCTTTGGAGGATAAGTGGTAGTGTCTCTAAGGGTTAATGAAATGTAGATTTGGAAATTATATCAATACTTTTTTGTACTCTATATTTGTGAAGGTATGGAGATAATAAAGGAAAATTGCATCATAACCTTATTAGTAAAATATTTTTGACTGTGTAGGTTCCCTGAAAATATCCTGAGGACCTCTAAGTATTTAACATCAAGATACCGAAAATTGCTGTTTTTCACCGTTAATTGTAATTCTGTAATTCAAATGGCATTTGATTAATGGGTGTTCACCTTTTTCTAAAAATTAAAAAATAAGACTGTGTGTTTTGGGTATCACTTATAAATTTTCCCAAGTTGAACATTTTTTAAAAAGTCTTTCACTCTTCAGGTTGCAGTGAGCTGAGATTGCGCCACTGCACTCCAGCATGGGCGAGACAGCGACATACTGTCTTGGAAAAAAAACAAAAAGTCTTTCACTCCTCAAATTTATTAAGTAAAGCATAGTCTATCCAATGTTAAAAATAGACATTTGAATCTTAAGCATGTAGGGTACTGCTTGTGATACTTTGTTATATCTCTTTCTATTAAACTTTACTCATTTAATATGCTAATGTAATATTTCCACATTCATAGGACTATTGAAACTTAAAATGTTTAATATGTATAAAAATCATAGAAACACTATATGACAGGCTTAAAATGGAATTACCATTTTAAAGTAAGTGATGATATTCCTAGCAATCTACTGAGACAATGTCAAGAGTGATGCTTTTAGGAAAATAAAAATATATTAAATAATAAGTTACATTATTGTCATTTTCAGATTATTTCTATTGCTTCATATAAAACAAATGTATACATACTATATCACATATATATGTTTAGATATATGGAGATTGATAAATATAGACACAGATACTGATAAACACACATATATAGATATATAATATATACTCACCATTTGCTGAGCTGTTCTTCAGAAACCTAAATCATTTATTACAACTGAATGTTGATGAAGCTGCAGAATGAATAGTCCAGCTTGAATTACATTTAACATCTATGTTTCCATTGTATCTATGAGAATTTTGTGTTTTCAAAAGTTAAGACTAAGTTTTAAATTTTAAATGATACTAAAATACTTTCTATTTACCATCCTTCACACACACATCTGCTGCCCATTAATTAAAAATAAAAAATAATTAATCCAAATCTTCAGTACTGATATTTACTTAATGTTATTTTAAAAATACATCTCGCCGGGCACGGTGGCTCAAGCCTGTAATCCCAGCACTTTGGGAGGCCGAGACAGGCGGATCATGAGGTCAGGAGATCGAGACCATCCTGGCTAACACGGTGAAACCCCGTCTCTACTAAAAACACAAAAAACTAGCTGGGCGAAGTGGCGGGTGCCTGTAGTCCCAGCTACTCGGGAGGCTGAGGCAGGAGAATGGCGTGAACCCGAGAGGAGGAGCTTGCAGTGAGCTGAGATCCGGCCACTGCACTCCAGCCTGGGTGACACAGCAAGACTCCGTCTCAAAAAAAAAAAAAAAAAAAAAAAAAAAAAAAAAATACATCTCACTTCTCAGTTCAGTGATTTATTAATTTAATATATTCTATTCATGCTCATTTTTGATCATGCACAGCGAAAGATGATGAGCATCCAATGTGAAATATAAACTTATCCATATCACAGCCTTTGTGGAACTTTGGGTGTGGGTTTTCTTATGCAGCTTTACAAAGAACAGAAGGTTAAGATATCTTTAACTTTTAAACAGACATCTGGTTCTTTTTCATAAGTATTAAAATAATGATTTTGTATCTGTTACATGTTATAATATGATTCAAGCAATAGGGCAAGAAGATAAAATTTAAAAGGCCAAATAATTTGAGGAAATTTTTTTTTCTTACTTTCAGTTACATATGAAATCTTAGTGTTACTACATCTTCCCTACTTTAACGCAAACGTCTTCACAACTCTGCATTTGAGGGCACCAGGTAATTTCAAATCAATTTAACTTTTGACATCAAAACTGAGCCCACAGAAAGACCGTCTGCTTTGCAAAAGGTGAAAAGTGTTCAATAAAACACGTCATGCACAAAGTGACAACTATGTCGAGGCATGGCTAACACGACTTCAAACAGTCCTAATTTCTCACGTGTCCTGTGTTGGCTGAGTTTCTCTCTCTGATCTCTAAAATGAAAAGCATCTAGGACAACTGCCTGTGCACTCAGCCTTGTGCTTTGTTTTTATCCCTGCTGACAGCCAAGAAAAAAATGGAGATTTATAATTATGAAAGCGTGCTTAAAATTGTGGATCCAGAACATTCAGTAATTTCTAGAAAGTTTAGCTTATAGCATAATGGGACATTAAAAGTTTGAATTAGCCTTTTATTCCATAACAGTTAGAGCCCAGGTGCAACACATTCTCAAGGGTAATTCTGGTGTCTGCTGGGAAAGAGAGGTTTGAAGCATTGTCCTCCCCACCATCCCCACACATACATGCTAAAACAAGCAAGGTTTATTTTATTTAAAATAAAACTATTTGATATATCCATATAATATGAGAGTAAATGATTTTACAGTAAACAGTTTTAGGAATAAAGAAGGTTATTATAAAATAATAAAATTGTAATTCAACTGTATGGCATAAGTAGTTTAACTGTGTTGTACTTAAAACATAGTTTGGATATATAAAATTACTCATTAGAATTGAAGAGGTAATTGGAGAATTCTATCACTATAGTGGGAGATTTAAAAATATTTCTAGGCAGGGCATGGTGGCCCATGCCAGTATTCCCAGCACTTGGGGAAGCTGAGTCAGGAGTATTGTTTGAAGCCAGAAGTTCAAGGATAGCCTGGGCACAAGGTGAAACCATTTCTACAAAACAAACAAGCAAAAAATAACCAGGCATAGTGGTGTGCACGTGTACTCCTAGCTGCTTGGGAGACTAAGGCAAGAAGATGGCTTGATCCTAGTTCAAGATAACAGTGAGCTATGATTGCAACACTGCAATCCAGCCTAGGAAATAGGTGAGACTCTTATCTGTAAGGTAAATAAATAAATAAACTTCTCATTAATTGACAGACAAAACAAGTAATGATCAGCAAAACAGTGTTGCACAAAATTTACAATTTGATGTTGTCATCATGTGAGTAATCCTGCTTTCAGTGATTATAAATTCACATTATTTGCAAACATGGAACACAGACATGTATTTGTTTTAATATAAAAGTGAATCTCATAGGTAATTTTACACACTATATTCTCTGATTACAATGCAATTTATGTGGAAGTTAATTTCTAAATGGTAAAACATAAATCAAAATATATTTACAAATAAAAATAAATGAAATTTGTTGAATCATGTAACAATAAATCATGTGTGAGGAATGAATTATAATTTACATTAAAATATTTTAAATCAAACATACTTTAAAAATTACATATCAAAATCTGTTATATGACATAGAGTGTCAGTCTTAAATAGTGAGCTTTAGAAAATGTAATTATTGCATTTACTTGACCATAAAATTTGAGGATGGCTACCCAAAAACCAGTTACTCCAAAAGAATAAGGTCAGTGCTCCAAAGTAGAGAAATTAAGGTTTCACTTATGCAGGCAGAAACAGAGAAGTGTAGCAGGGTCACATTATTTTCCATAGAAGGCAATACATACATTACAATGATTTGATTGAATACAGCTCACTACATTCCAAAGAAGATTGTTTCAACATTTAGTGAAGAGGGTAATGATTTCAAAAAAGTCTTATCTCTGGAGCTACTTGATCTTTTCATATCATTCACAAGAAAAAGCAGAAGTTGCAACTGCATGCTATATGATTCAGGCCACACAGCCATATTCCTCCCAAGGCTCAAAATAATATAAAGTTCCAACAGCTTTTAGCTTAAATTATTTAATTCTATAGAAGTGAAGTTTCACAGAACATTCATAACAATAAATGGTATTTTATTTTATTTTTAATAAAAGAAAGATATTTCTTCTTAATTTGGCAGGTAACTTTTTAAAATAAAATGTTAAATAAATTACTGAAGCCTAAACTCAAGGTAAGTTGAAGCAAATAGAAAATAAAGCAGAAATCAATGAAACAGGAAAATAGAAAATAGAAGAGATAATGAATTACATTAAAGATTTGTTCTTTGGAAATCATCAAAATAATCTTCATCTATGGTTTAATAATTACACTATTATTATAAAACCAGAAGACAAACAAAAAAGCTTTGGTTAATTATGAGTGAAGGGAACTCCTGTATCTCTTTAGTCATGTTAATTTATATGACCAGGAAAGCATTCTATTTAAAATCAATAAGATGATAAGATGATCTTTATCAGTGAGTTTGTTTAACATTGCTCTGAAGATCTTAGCCAGTATTTTGTGGATTATATGTTTATCTAAGTAGAAATCCAAAAATGTTTACAAATTTCTAAAATTAATCAATGTGCTTAACAATGTATCTTAATAAATGGAGTTAGAAATGGAGCATTTCTACCCAAGATAATAATTAGCCCACATGTAATTAGATTTCATCGTTTAAAGAATAGCTCATTGACCTTCAAATAATTATATTACATGGTTTTATTCATTCTTCATAACAGAAAAAAATATTTATATGGTATATAAAATGAATGACAAGAAAATTTAAGAACTATATATAAGATTGTAAAATTATACTCTAAGACTTTTAAAAGTTCTGATCAAATTCAGAAATATTCCGTATTCACTGATAAGAAGAACACATACTATAAAAATCTGAAATTTTCTTAAATTGTGTTATTGATTTAAAGAAATTCTACCTTAATCTCATCAGTATTCTTTATACGATTTCACATGTTGATTCAAATATGTAAGTTATAAAGTAAAGGAAAATGAATAATCAATACTCTGTACTTATCACTATAGGCAATCATAAGGAAACAGTGTATATTTTGTACCAAATATAAAGGTATAATAACTAAAATAATTTAGAATTGCAACAGTGTTAAACAATTTAAAATAAAATGAAAGAGAGACCTCAAAGTCAGTTTCATTCTTATATTGAACTTTGACATGAGTTAAAGGTAGAATTGCAGGTCATAGAGGAAAGAAGAGACCCTTTAGTAAATTTAGCTAGTTTAATGAGTCAGCCATAAAAAAATATAATAAAATATTTCAACATATATAAAATCAACTATAGATTTGTTAAGGTCTTACATACAAGCTCTTACAACAGCAAAATTTTTGACTTCTCTAAGGAAAATATAGGTGCACATTTTCCTGACCTCGTGATAGGTAAGGATTTCTTTAAACACTACGCATAAAATAAAACACTGAATTATGATGGCACTGCTGTTAAGAACTTTAGTTAATCAAAAGAGATTTAAAAAATATAAAGACCTTGTGATGGTTAATACTGAGTGTCAACTTGATTGGATTGAAGGATGCAAGGTATTATTCTTGGGTGTGTTTGTGAGGGTGTTACCAAAGGAGATTAACGTTTGAGTCAGTGGACTGAGAGAGGCAGACCCACCCTCATTCTGGGTGGGCACAATCTAGTCAGCTGCCACCATGACTAGGATGAAAACAGGCAGAGGAGGCTGCGCCCCGCGGTAGCTCACGCCTGTAATCCCAGCACTTTGGGAGGCCGAGGTGGGTGGATCATGAGGTCAGGAGATCCAGACCATTCTGGCTAACACGGTGAAACTCCGTCTCTAGTAACAATATAAAAAATTAGCCTGGCGTGATGGTGGGTGCCTGTAGTCCCAGCTTACTGGGGAGGCTGAGGTAGGAGAATGACCTGAACCTTGGAGGTGGAGCTTGAAGTGAGCCGAGATTGCGCCACTGCACTCCAGCCTGGGTGACAGAGCAGACTCCATCTCAAAAAATAGAGCAAAACAGGCAAAGGAACGTGGAAAGACTACACTCACTGTGTCTTCAGGCTTCCGTCTTTCTCCTGTGCTGGATGCCTCCTGTCCTCAAACATAGGACTTTATGTTCTTCAGCTTTGGACTCTTTTACTTACACCAGTGGTTTGCCAGCAGTTCTCGGGCCTTTGGACATGAAAGGACACAAAAACACAAAGACTTACCTACCCCCTTGCTCCCTTGCTCCCTATGGTTACACCCTTTGTCCTGCTTTTGCTTTCTTATCTCTGCACGTACCAGAGGTTTCGAAAGTTCTGTAAGTACCTGTTTTTCTTCCCGGGGATTAGGTCACAAGACATGTTTAAGTAAGATAAACCCCTGCTGCCATAAACTGGTTGTGCAACCTGACGCAATATGATTAACTGCCTTTGTGTAGAAACTGCTCTTCCGTCTCAAATGTTGAACTGAAATACTCAAAATGGCGGGAACCAATCATAACTAGCCAAATCGCCTTGTTTAAATACCAGCCAATCATACATCTGATCTGTATAATGATTCTATGCCCACTTTTCTTAGACTATATAACGCTGTGGAGCTCGGGGGGGAACTCTCCTGCCTGTCTCGTTTCACGAGCGAGTGAGAGTTCCAGGTTCGAACCTGTAATAAAGATCCTTGCTGCTTAGCTTTGACTCTAGACTCTGGTGGTCTTCTTCGGGGAATAAACGGTCTGGGCATAACAGACACAGACTGAAGGCTGCACTGTCAGATTCACTATTTTTGATGTTTTCAGAGTTGGACTGGCTCTCTGCTCCTTAGCTTGGAGGCGGCCTATTGTGGGACTTTGCCTTGTGAATCAATACTCCTTAAAAACTCCCTTTCATATATACATCTATCCTATTAGTTCCGTCCTTCCGGGGCACCCTGACTAATACAGACCTACAAACTGATATAAATTTAAAACAAATGTAAAAAATGCAAATAATTCATGTATTGATATATAAAAAAATCTCTTAAATTAACAAAAGTATAAGGGCAAATGCAAATTAAATACAAGAAGCTTAATTCACTCTATTAAAAACAAGGAGAAAGACCTTTCTTTGTTTTCTTAGAGAATTTGCTTAACACATTTTGTAATTGTAACTTCTTTCTCTACCTATTTGAAATGTAAGTAAATCTCAAGAATCTGAAAACCATCTCTTTGAAATGTAATGATCAAGGAAAGTGACCCTATTTACCTGTTTCTGTAGAAGGGTAGGATCCTGCTATAGACTGAATGTTTTTGTTTCTGCCAAATTCAAATGTTGAAGCCTAATTGTCGGTGTGATGGTATTTAAGGGTTGTACTTCTGGGACCTAATTAGGTCATGAGGGTGGAGCCATCATAAATGGGATTAATGTCCTTAAAAGAAGAAAGATACTAGATTTTTTCCCTCTCTCTGTGTATCCCTGTATGTGTGTGTGTCTGTCTTTCTGTTGATCATGTAAGGAAGCAGAAAATCCCCACTGTGAACAGGGAAATGTGACCTCACAAGATCTACCAGTGCTTCAATTTTAGACTTCCCAGCCTCTAGAGCTGTCAAAAATAAGTACTTCTTTTTTAAGCCATCCAGTCTATGGTATTCTGTTATGGCAACCTGAACTAAGATGGAGACTAATTTCTAATCTAATTTAGCCTCAAACTGCAAAAACTATTTTCTGTAATAGAGTTATGAGAAGCTTGTTTTTCCTTTGGATAAAGCCAATTAGTTTGCACAGATGGTCACGTCAATTTTCATGTGAATTTAGGATGAACTATGTCTGACACATGGTGTGGTCGAGTCCTCTGACTTGAGGACTAGTTATTACTTATTTGAGAACATGAATATAATCAGTTTTATTTGTTTGGCTACATAAAACATAAAATTGTGAGTTTTTTTTTTTTTTTTTTTGTCTTTGCAATCTCTAGTGAATTTTCTGTGATGCCCTTCACAGTTTGGCTTAATGTTTATTCATTAATAAAATTGTTTTCTTTCTCTTCCACCTTTGTGGGGAGGTTGCATGGGTTGGAAATAAATTGTTTATAATTATATTCCTTCATCAATTCTGGTGATGCGGACTGATGTGTGGCAGTTCCTAAGTTGAGCTGACCATCTAAATATCTTTGGCTTTCCTAGTATCAAGTAAGAGACCACAAATTTTACAATGTCTCTCCCTTCTAGGTCTCAGCTTTTTTTTTTTTTTCTTTTCGCTTTTCTTTTTCTTTTTTTTAAACTAGCTAGATGAACCTCCCTTTCCAAATAGAATACTTTAATATTGAATAAGCCTGGGCAATGCAGGCTCTACAATCCCATCAGGATTGTCATATGGTTGAAAAATACGGAAAGTCAGGAATGTTGCCTGTAGGCATTTCTCTTTGAAAGCTGAAATCTTACTGTCATATTTGGAATGAATATATAAAAATGCAGTTTTGTAATGGTCTAAAAATCATTCTTTTTATTTGGATAAATTAATGCTTTTACTTCTTGGAGAGTCCTCATCCCAAGCAAATGAATTACTGGTGTTTATGAAATAAATATCATTTTAAAATTAATTTGAGTAGCTAGTGAAAAGATTGAGAAAAATAGAAGAGTGAAAATGTAATACTCAGAGGCACTATCCCTTTCACAGAACCCTCCCTTTCCTTTCTCTTTTGCCCCTCTTCCCTCTGCATCCTCTGCATTTATTTACCTCTCCTTGCCTCAATCTGACTCCAGGGAAGGTGGAAATAATGCTATTTTAGATGGTTGTTACCTTCACTTATGAATTTTCCTGTAAAGAAGTACAAGGGCACAACTTCTTTACCTCATAAGGAATCATCTGCTGTGTTTGAGGGCACAGATTTGTGTGTCTTTTGGCCTAGCCCTAAGTTTACTTTCTATCTTAGCCTAGATTCCACATACAAGATTTCCTTATCCATACACCATGGAGGTAGGAACACAGACACGACTGAGATATATGATCAAGAAAAAAAAGGAGACCTTGGATAAAAGACTGTGACCCATATAAAGGCAACAAGTCACATGGAAAAAGGCAATAAAACAAGGTGTTGATGTGATGAAGGTAAACAGAGAGGAGAGAACAAAGTGCTCTATAATACACATTTTTTCTCCTCTCAACCGGAGAAAAACCAGCCCTTCATTAGGAAAGAAACCATCACTAGCAAAACAGATGCTACTGAGAAGCAACCGAGGACCCCAGCGTCATAACTGTGTCTTCTTATCAGCTGATATCACTTATTTAGGGACTTACATTCACTATGTCCCAAAAGTATGCAGTATCCCGAAGCATGCTAACAGTTTAACGTCCCCTCTCCCCCACACACAGTATGTGCACTGGATACTGTGTGAAATTCTGCAACTAGGAGGCTTTGCTCTTTCAATGGTGCAAGCACACAAGGGTTCAGAAGACCACTCCATCAAAAGATAAGGTGGCTAAGGCGAGGCAACTAGTTTATGTTCCCTCCCTCAACACTAAGGAAGATCTGAGGGCATTAGAAACCCACAGATCTTGGTTGTTAATGGAAGTACTTGAAGCCTTTCATCTAAAGTGATCTGAGATGAGTTACTGTCCTATAGTACTCAGAATACAGGTGAGTCCTCCATTGATTTCCATTTGCACTTTATTGAGGCTTTCTCAAAATTCGACCTGTACCCTGGGACAGACCTAAATCACTCAAGTCTTAGTGTGTCCTTTGTGGCTGCTCTTTTGAGGACTCTTCAACTCCAAAATAAAGCAAGGTGGTAGGATGCGAGGTTTACTCAAATCTTAACAGCAGCTACTCAGTTTGGGGACAATGTAGAATACAACAAAGAATTTGCCTATTTTCGACTCTCGCCATCCACCCCACTTAGCTCTTTGATCTATCACTAAAGAATATTTTCTGTCATATTCACAGTATTCACCACACAGAAAACAGTCTCTGGATTATTAAAACCCTCAACAAATAGTTAGTGAATTAATAAATGCCCACAGAGAGAATCAAGTCTTACATGACTTAATAATAGCAATATTAAGACATCTCAAAATATATTGAATACTTTTTAAAAAAATCTCTCAAGAAAGATTAATTCCTTTCACCACTTTAACTGATAAATAACAATGAAAATAAGTAAGTTTTTCATTGTTAATATCAAAACAGAAAAATTGAAGACAATCCACCAATACATGTAAGGCAAAAATTGGTCAGTTAATGAAAAAAATACATAATATATCAGAAAATACTATTTTAATAAAACATTCATAAACAACCCCACTATTTTAATCAAAATTTTTTTTTTAAATAGAGATGGCTATAATATCATAAGTGCTGAGGACAATTAAAAAAACAGAAAAAATAAATATGCATAACTTTATACTAATCTTTGAAATCAATAATAAAATCATGTTTTCCAGGAAAATTATGTTGTCTCAAAATTGTTACAAGAATTCTTTGTTTGATTAAAAAATAACTATGGAAAAATCACCATGATGAGGTACTAGAAAATGATACCATGTAATGTATGTATAGACATGAGATTGAATCAAGGAATCTCTATTTACTATTTATGTGAATTTAATTTAATTAAGCTTAATAAGAAATATTGTAATAATAATGTCTGCTTCAGCATTGTTGAGAGTTGATGAGATAATGTGTGAAAGTATCTTGGTATATTTGGCACATAACAGACATCTATTTTATGACAGATCTTATTAAGGTCATTATTATTATCATAATATGCCAATGAATCACTTGTAATAAGAGCATGAGACTCAACATTCAGTAGGTGAGCTGTGATAATTTTTCAAGGAACATATATATTACTGCCATAAACAATTAATTTCTCTTTTATTGTGGAAAAAAATACAAATAAATCAAGTCTAATATCTAGCTAAAATTAAAATGTATGACAATGGTATTCTTTTTTAATTTTAAAGGTGTAAGTAGGTCAGAATAATGTTCTGAAATATTAATTTGTGTTTTATTCTCCCTTTACTCACTTTCCTCCTTTCAAATAGGTAATAAAAATGTTGGTTTCCTTGCCCCTGGAGAGATTTGTTGTTGTTAGGCTAAATCCTTGTAGCATGTGTACACCTATATTTCTAGTTTCTGATTTCTAAATATTTACGTTTCTGTAGTTATTTAGGTAATACAGTAGGTAAATAGGTAAATGACTTTAAGTTTGAAAAATAGGGTGAAGAGACTCCTTAAGAGTCCAAATAGGTGGCAATGTAAAAAAGTACACCCTTGAGACACAGCAGGAAGGGAGTGAATAAACAGGGCAATACCTGAGTGTTCCCCTTAGGGAACAGGAACTTGAGTTACATGACTGCTACTATCAGTAAAAATTTCCAGGCCCAAGTTTGGTTCATAAGCAGTAAAATCAAAAACTTCAAGAGTCCTTATAATCTGGGACAATTAGAATATAGAAAACTATGATGAGCTGAAGAATGAAGGTACTTTCTGCTGTTTCTTAGAGTTGCTTAAGAGTCCTTGATTCTTGTGCAATTATTGGAGGGTGAAAGAACCTCAGTAGTGACTGAAATCAATAGTCTTAACATGGTATCAGTGAGAGGTGAAGCCACTGGGCTTCTGGATCAGGTGGGGACTTGGAGAACTTTTCTGTCTAGCTAAAGGATTGTAGATGCAGCAATCAGTGCTCTGTGTCTAGCTAAAGCTTTGTAAACACACCACTCAGCACTCTGTAAAAATGCACCAATCAATGCTCGGTGTCTAGCTAATCAGGTGGGGATCTGGAGAACGTTTCTGTCTAACTAAAGGATTGTAAATGCACTAATCAGCACTCTGTGTCTAGCTAAAGCTTTGTAAACACACCAATCAGCATTCTGTAAAAACGGACCAATCAGCACTCTGTAAAATGGACCAATCAGCAGGATGTGGGTGGGGCCGAATAAGGGAATAAAAGCTGGCTGCGGGAGCCCACCCTGGCAACCCACTCAGGTCACCATGCAGGCGGTGGAAGTTTTGTTCTTTCCTCTTAGCAGTAAATCTTACTGCTGCTCACTCTTTGGGTCTGTACTACCTTTATGAGCTGTAACACTCACTCCGAAGGTCTGTAGCTTCACTACTGAAGTCAGCGAGACCAAAAACCCACAGGGAGGAACGAACAACTGTGGACGTGCCACTTTTAACAGCTGTAACACTCACTGAGAAGGTCTGGGGCTTCGCTCCTGAAGTAAGGAAGACCACAAATCCACCAGAAGGAAGAAACTCAGGACACATCTAAACATCTGAAGGAACAAACTGAGGACACACCATCTTTAAGAACTGTAACACTCAGCGCAGGGGTCCACGGCTTCATTCTTGAAGTCAGTAAGACCAGAAATCCACTGGAAGGAACCAATTCCAGACACATCAGCATATAGGTTCCGAGCCATATTTAATATACTCTCTCTCTATATATATATTTTGTTGATGTTATATCTAAGACTAAGTTTAAGAAACTAAAGTTTACACACAAATAGTTAAATCTGTTTAATATAATAATCTGTTACCTAAAGATGTTAAAGTAAAAAAACAAAACAAAACAAAAAGAAAACAAAACAAAAAAAAAACACCAAATGTTGCAGGACACAAATTTGACAGTATTTAAAATTTCTTCTTGCTGCTCTTGCCATTTCATTCATCTTTGTTGGAAAAATAAATCAGGGCACTTCATTTCAATCCTCTTATTTTATGCAGACAAGAAAATGAGAAGCCCAGCAGTTCAAGGGTGATTGACACTGCATGAGACATAAATTATATTAAGTAAGGGTAGGGCCAGTGATGGTAACTTTTCCTGGGCCAGTATTAGGGATATTATGAACTATGGCCTTTGATGCCACTCCCTCCTTTTTCACAACATGTATGAAAATGCCTACACTTTAAAATGGTTAATTTAATTAAATACAATGATGGAAAAGGAAGAAAGAAAATAGGTGAAATATGAAATCCTCAAACTAACCTGAAATATATTGTACAGCAGAGATGTCATACTGAAGGGCTGGTTGATGAGTACAGACATTTTGAGTTCAGGGATCCAGCAGCCCTGAGGTGTACAGTGAGAGAGCTGCCAATTCCAAATCAGACACTTCCCTCTACTTGGCGTCATGATGAGTAAAAGCCATCGCCAAGGCTCCAATTTCAATACGTTCAATTTTTATTGTTCTGTCCCTATAATTTGCATAAGGTGTGGCTCTCCTTGGTCTTCCCAGAACTCTTTGGTGCTCCATGAGGGAGGAACAACTGAAGTACCAGCTTTGACTTGGTTTAAACATTGAAACAACCTTGGGGTTCTCAACATAACTGCTTCTCAAAGCTGTTGATTTGTAGTATAAAAATTGATCCAAGTAGCTTGTTCTCCATCTGTCCCATGGCTTGCTCTTGCTCCTCCAATTAGACGGTGTTAGTTAGCTGCTGCCAGTGCCTGACTTTCTCTGATGTTTTCTCAGTAAGTGGAATTGTGTGCTGAATGTATTGCATCCAGTCAGTGTAGCCCCTCTGTATTTAATTAGAAAAACAACAAAAACATTTTCTGGTGTGTGCAATGTACTTATCCCTATTCTATTATATTTTATGCACAGGTAGGGTATTCATAATTATTTTAGTAATTTCAAAGCACATATGGATTTTATGGCTGGGGCAGAAGAGGAATGAATGAGTGAGTGATCTTTGCACAAAAGTATGTGTTATAATTATTCTTATCAACAAACATAATTGTTTAAAATAATGTTTCGGCCAGGTGATCTCTGATGACCTTATTCAGTTATGTAGCATCCTTTAGCCAAGTAGTATGAGCTCCAGAACAGTTTATCAACAGTTTTTATTTCTACCTGTATGTTCTACTCTTCATTAACACTTTGTATACATTTAATGAATGTTGAATTGTTGAATGAGTGCATGAATTTATCAATAAACTTATGAAGTATAGAACTGTAAGAGCTGTAAAAGGAGAAATGGTATGAAAGTATTTTAAAGAAAGATAACTATTAAATTTGATGTCACTTTAAGTATTACTTAAGTGATAAAGAAAATGATAATACAAAAGCAAGTAACAAAGATTTCAGGTAACTTTGAGGCATAGTTTTTCCCATGTAAATCACTTTAACATGTTAAGTAGTTAAACTTATATATCATTTATTTTATGTAAAATGAGGTGAAAAAATACATGCACGACATTCATTATCAACAGTTTACACTATTTCTGAAAGTCCATGCTGGAAATGATTAATTCTGATGTCTATTAACAACTGCATTTCAAGAAAGAGTGGCTATTGTACTGCAGGTGCAAACCTGAGTCAGCATCTTCCAGTTCTGACTGGTATTTTTTTTTTCTCCTGTCTGTATTTTTCTTCTCTCCTTGGGACAGTCAAGAGATGCATACACTTCACATTAGCTGAAAAGGAGTAATGGATTTCTTAGTATCTGAGCTCAGCAACAAAGAAGTCTGCAATTACAGCAAAAACAAAAAGGAAGAAAAAAAAAAAAAGCTTGCCCCAGTTTCTCTTAGAAGCATGTTCCTTTTTTCATGAAAAGAGACAGATGAAGTACAATCTCTATATGCAGTCTCTGGAGGGAGAAATGTAAGTCTGGTAGATACAACAAACCAATGAGAAAGTCAGTGGGAGAAATTGGAATCATAAGAATTGTGTTGAAGACCTAAGTAATGACTAGTTGTTTATGTTGGACCACATTTTAATTTCACAGAACTGATTTTATAAAGAGAAAGTTATGACAGAATTATATTTTATCTTCTTTAATTTTTGCTCTCATCTGTGTATTTTTTTCTACAGAATATTTGAAGCAGTGATACACAAAAACAAATAAAAGATACAAACACTGATACATATGTTAGTCTTCTAATTAGAATGGTTGGCTTATAAAATATGTGGTATAGTTATTCCCAGTAGATAAGATTTTATGAAAACTTTATCAGTGGAGGTATGTTCAGTAAGCAATAATAATTGTTATTTACTGTATAACATTTTTCTTAAATTTAGCAATGTATTATAAAATATGCAAAATTATGATTATTTTATTTTAAAGTCAATTTTAAAATAAAATTTAGGCTTGAAGTTTTATGTTCAGTGAGTACAATTTTGTCTGAGGTTCATTCTTATTACTTCCATCCTATGTAAGGTAATCTTGCACCATGGCTGTTCTGATTGCCCTGGAATGGTAGCTAGCTGCCAAGATGACACCCAGTAATTCCTAATTCCTGCTTCTTACTATTCACACCCTTATGAAGTACTTTCAAAATCACCAGGATTGGATTGTGACCAGTAGAATACAACAAAAATGATGGCATTCCAGTTTCAAGATTAAGTTATAATAAACAGTATATCTTCTTACTCACTCATGCTTATTTTCTTTGAAACCACTCACTCTGGGGAAAACCAAATATGAGCAGCAACCCCTATGGAGAGAAATTGAAACCTCCAGCCGACAGTCATGTGAATAAACTTGTAAGTGGAGCCCAAGCCTCAGACAAGTCTTTAGAAACTGCAGCTCTTGCTGGCAGCTTGTCTTAACCAACTTCATGACAGACCCTGAATCAAGAGCCACATTGATAACATTGATAGAGGTGCATTATAATTTTCTGAGGCCCTAGGGACATCTATTCCTTTTAATTTGGTCTTTGTGGGCCCTTTCTCTCTTTCTTTCTCTATCACACATACACATACATACATATACACATACATACATATATATGTATGTATGTATATCAAAGAACAGATTGTATATGTGTGTATATATATGTATGTGTATGTATGTGTGTATATGTGTACATGTATCACATATCTGAATGGGGCAGAAAAGGAACAAGTTAAAGAATGAGAGATTCCTCCACAAAAGCATGTCTTACACTTACTATATCAACCTACATAATTGGTAAAAATAACATTTTAGCTATACATAATTATTGCATTGTTATAAAATGATTATATTGATACTATATTTAAACACATTTTTTGACCTAAATATTTCTTCTTTTGGTTTTAAGAGAAACTAAAGCATTTTATGTGTCTTAAAAGCGTTATGGTGATCCCTAAACCCACTGCATATTAGTAAATAAATCTATGCTGCCTAATCCAGAACCACCACCTAAACTGCTTCCTGATTCTGGACCCTTGGATTACATGAGAAAACAAAAGGTTGTGGATTATTTGAGATCATTGTTTTTACAGAGCAACTAGTAGAACTGGACTTTGTGTTTTTCATTTTTCATTTAAATAACAACAATTGAGTTTTCTTTTTTTTTCTTTTTTTTTTTTTTTTTTTGAGACGGAGTCTGGCTCTGTCGCCCAGGCTGGAGTGCAGTGGCCGGATCTCAGCTCACTGCAAGCTCCGCCTCCCAGGTTCACGCCATTCTCCTGCCTCAGCCTCCCCAGCAGCTCGGACTACAGGCGCCCGCCACCTCGCCCGGCTGGTTATTTTGTATTTTTTAGTAGAGACGGGGTTTCACCGTGTTCGCCAGGATGGTCTCGATCTCCTGACCTCGTGATCCGCCCGTCTCGGCCTCCCAAAGTGCTGGGATTACAGGCTTGAGCCACTGCGCCCGGCCGAGTTTTCTGATCAATTATAAAATAGGAGGAAGAAATAGATTGAAGACAAAACCATGAATTCATTATGCTTCATTATGCAGATTTTTTTTTTTTTTTGAGACAGTCTTGCTCTGTTGCCCAGAGTGGAGTGCAGTGGTGTGATCTCAGCTCACTGCAACCTCCACTTCCTGGGTTCAAGCAATTCTCCTGCCTCAGCTTCCTGATTTTTTGAGCCCAGGAGATTGAGGTTGCAGTGAGCCATGAAACCCTGTTAAAAAAAAAAAAAAAATGTGATTCCTGGGAGATCAAAATATTGACATTAACAAGATTTAAAAAAAAAAAAAAAATTGATTCCAACCCTCCTGGATAACTTTGAGGTGCTCAAGACTTCAGTGGAGAATGTAAATCAGATGTGATAAAAACAGATAGAGAATTAGAATTAGAAGTGGAGCCAGAAGATGTGACTGAATTGCTTCAATCTCATGATACAGTTTTAATGGATGAGGAGTTGGTTCTTAAGGATGAGAAAAGAAAGGTTTGTTTTGTTTTGTTTTGTTTTGTTTTGTTTTGAGATGGAATCTACTCCTAGTGAAAATGCTGTTAACATGGTTGAAATGTCAAAAATTTTAGAGTATTACATAATACTGTAAACCTGCAGTGGCAGAATTTGAAAGAATTGACTCCAATTTTGGAAGAAGTACTGCTATAGAAAAATGCTATAAAACAGCATTTTGTGGTTAAATAAATCTTCAGTGAAAAAGAGTCAATTGATGCAGAAAATTTCATTGTTGTCTCATTTTGAGAAATTGCCACAGCCACCCTAACCCTCAGCAACCACCATCCTGATCAATCAGCAGCCATCAACATGAAGGCCAGACCCTCTACCAGGTAAAAGATTACAACTCACTGAAGCCTCTAAAAATTGCTAGCATTTATTTAAGCAATAAAGTATTTTTAATTGAACTTTGTATGTTATTTTTTAGAAATGATGCTATTTCACATTTTATAAGCTACAATATAATTTAAACATCATTTTGTATATACTGTGAAACCAAAAACAATTGTGTGATTAGCTTTATTGTGATCTTCCCTTTATTGCCTTGGTCTAGAACTGAACCTGCAAAATCTCTGAGGTATGCCTGTAGTAGTTATCTGGCCCTTCTCAAGAAATAGTTTATAGGCCCTTAGAGTAAGCAATGTCTAATAATTCTGTGGTAAATGTAATGTATTAGTGTTGAAATCATACAAATAAGAATGCATGAGGAATTCCATGGAGTCTCATTTTAATAAAATTAATATGTGGTACATTTTTTCTTTCTGTCATCCAGAACTAATAACTAATAATTTCAAAGAGTAATGACATTCATCTGTGCTTTTAATAATTCCAAGGTACTGTTGTGTTGTAACTTTTGTAACATTTTCATCTTATTCTTGTTCTTTTGTTTGTTTGTTTCATTTTGGAATACGCGAAGGCCTAAGTTATAGTAGAACTTTCAACATCACTGTGAAAGCCCTCAAAAGGCATTATTTAAACTTAATTATTTTCACTCTGAAGAATTAGTTCTCCAAATGTTTAAATGTTGGCCTTCATAGGTAACTACACTAGAGTTTGTTGAACTGTTTGATATGTAGCATAAAAAAATATTTAACATTTCCCTAGCAAAAACTTCGGTTTTGAAACTTATTGACATCATTCTTATAAAGTAAACTGGCATGCATCTATTTATTCTACAAAATTTAAACTCACATTTCTTACAACTATGGAACAGTTTGACTGAAGGCATTTAAAAACTGAGGTTTCTTTCTCCAGTATGATATGAATTAATTGGGAAGTAATTTAATGTTACAAATGTTTATAGCTGCAATAGAAAACCCTGCAAATTCTGTCATAAAATATGACAGCACTTATTGTTTATTTAAGAGGTAGAGAGACATGCAATTCAGAACTATAAAACAGCTCAAATATGTCATCAGGGACTCCAGCTGTTTTCAACTTTCTGCTCTTCTCATCTCAGTGTGTTGCCTTTAGTCTTTATACCAGTTGCAAATGGTTACCACAGCTCAAGATATAATCTGTTATCATTAGCATCCTAAACATAAAGAAGCAGGGGACAATCTTTTTGTTGTTGTGGTTGTTGTACTGTTTCTGTATTTTTTAAATAATGAAGCTCTCCCAGAATGTTTTCGGCATGCTTTTATTTCTTTTTATGTTTTGTTTTATTTATTTATTTATTTATTTATTTATTAAATTTTAGATTCTAGGGTACAAGTACATGTTTGTTACATGGCTATATTGGGTAAAGGTGGGGATTGGGCTTCTAGGGAATTCATCACACTAATATTGAACATTGTACCCCAAAAATAATTGTTCAACCCTCCCCCCTCCTCTCACTCCTCCTTTTGGAGTCTGCATTGTCAATTACCTCTATCTTTGTATCCATGTGTAGCCATTAGTTGGCTCTCACTTATAAGTAAGAACCTACAGTATTTGATTTTCTTTTTCTGAGTTAGTTCATTTAGGAAACTGGCCTCCAGCTCCATCTATGTTGCTGTAGAGACTTGATTTCATCTTTTTTATGGTTGTATAATATTCCATCGTGTATAAATACCACATTTTCTGTATTCAGGCAACCATGGATGGACACATAGATTGGTTTCACTAGATTTGAGTAACATGGCAGCCTCTACTTTACAAAGGCTAGTCAAAGACATATCTGGTAACAGGGAATACAATTAACATGACTGGCTTTAACTGATAATGGTTATTTTTGGGATTTGAGTAATTTGTTGACCTAAAGAGAGTTGGGTTATACTTGTAAGAAAGAAGATGCGGGGTGGAAGCAGAGGTGTAGATAGCTACAGGCTAGTCAGTACACTGCGTCTGTAACACAAATAGAAAAAAAATACATTCCATCTGTACTTGCTTTGGAGCTTTTTACTGAATATTATAATCTTTAGTGATATCTAGGATTACAAAACTCAGGCAGACATTTGCAGCAATTGAGCATTCTCAGATATTACATTTTTAAATACTTCATACAATTCTCTTTCAAGATCCTTAGTGGACTATGAAATTAATACATAGAGTATACATTATTTCTTAGCTGTGATTTTAAAAAGCAAATATATTCTTAAACTAATAATTTTTCAAATACTTTGACTAAATGGAAAAAGCTGACATCTAAAAATAAGTATTAACTATGATTTTCTATATTAAATATGAATTTTGAAGTTAAGTGAGAGAGGATAAGTCCTGGGATTTTTTAGACTATGTTTTCTCTGTTGCTAAATAAATTTAGTCAGCAATACTGACTGTGCTAGCAGATAAAGTAATTAATATTTCATCTAAATATAATGTTGACATTTTATCACATTTCAAATAGCATCACATTTTGGCTTAAAGCCCAGATGTTTCTTAAGATTTTAGTCAATAAAATCAGTTTAATATTGTGATGAAGGGTGGAGGGTAAAAGTGTTATCAAGATGCTTTGATATTATGCCTTTGTAAATCGGCTGATAAATATATTATCTACACTTATTTGTAGTACTGTGATGAATTTGAAATTGCTTAATCATGACTATTAATAATAAGAAAACATAACTTCTAAGGAAAAAAATGTATAAACCCAGTTGAAATGAAGCAGTGAGGAAAAAAAATAGCAAACTCTTGGGCAAGTTATTTATTTCAGTGTCTCAGTGATGATCACAGAAAGGCTTACAATAAACAGTGAACTTTGAGATAATGTGACCCTTTTTCTCAGAATAATAGGGCACCATCAGAGTTAATATTACAGGATTTATTTTCTATTTGGGTTATTTTTTCTCTAATAATCCAGAGTCCCTCTTGAGACGAAAAGCATATGCTTAACACACAGCAGATAAAACTCAGAAACACAAATTATAACTGTAGAGCAGGGCACAGCTAAATGGGTTAATAGTAATAGAACTCCTAAGTTTTCTAACTTTGCACTGCACAGATAAGCTCTGAAGCTTCTACAAATGACCACATTATGAGATGTAACAGAAGCATTTCTTTTTGTATCTCCAGCACCTAAATCTTTCTGTAAGAGTGTTAAAAAGACACAGTGTGATATAAATAAATCTTAGAAAGTTGCCACAAAATACAAAACACTCAAGGATGTAAAAGAAAGCATAAATGTTTAGCTGTCAGCTACTCACAAGGTGAATCAGAACTACAAATAATAGAATATTCCCTCCCAGTCCATCTATGTTACATTTCTCACTCTATTTGCCTCTTTTCTACTTATCCTAAAAAACAGGAGCATCTGGCCCGGCGTGGTGGCTCATGCCTGTAATCCCAGCACTTTGGGAGGCCGAGGTGGGCGGATCACGAGGTCAGGAGATGGAGACCATCCTGGCGAACACAGTGAAACCCCATCTCTACTGAAAATACAAAAAAATTAGCTGGGTGTGGTGGCGGGCACCTGTAGTCCCAGCTTCTAGGGAGACCGAGGCAGGAGAATGGCGTTAACCCAGGAGGCAGTGGAGCTTGCAGTGAGTGAAGATTGCGCCACTGCACTCCAGCCTGGGCGACAGAGCGAGATTCGTTCTCAAAACGAAACAAAACAAAACAACAACAACAACAACAACAACAAAAACACAAAAAAAACCAGGACCATCTTAATCTGATTTTACATAAAAAATATAAGAATTTTTAAATTTTCATTGTTCAACTATGAACAGCTTAGATACAGCTTAGATCACAACACCCAAGTCCTTTCAAATACTAGAATAGTCATCCCTTCAAAAATGGCTACAAATAAGCTGAGACAATGAAAACTACAAATACCTAACCCTTCAGTGACTAGACACTGAACGTCTATTAGCATCAACAACACCCAGAAAAACATGTCCTCCCAAAATGAATTAAATAAGGCACCAGGAGCCAATCCTAGAAACACAGAGATATGTGACCTTTCAGAAAATTCAAAATGGCTGTATTAAGGAAACTCAAAGAAATTCAAGGAGCAGGGTGCGGTGGTTCACACCTGTAGTCCCAGCACTTTGGGAGGCAGAGGCAGGCAGATCTCCTGAGGTCAGGAGTTCAAGACCAGCCTGGCCAACATGGTGAATCCCCGTCTGTACTAAAAATACAAAAAAATTGGCTGAGCATGGTGGCAGGTGCCTGTAATCCCAGCTACTCAGGAGGCTGAGGCAGGAGAATTGTTTGAACCTGGGAGGTGGAGGTTTCAGTGAGCTGATATCATGCCATTACACTCCAGCCTGGACAACAAGAGCGAAACTGTCAAAAAAAAAAAAAAAAAAAAAAAAAAGAAAGAAAGAAAGAAAAAAATTCAAGATAACACAGAAAAGGAATTCAGAATTCTAACAGAAAAAGAATTTAACAAGGAGTTTAAAATAAATAAAAATAATTAAGCAGGCCAGAAAAATACAATTGGCATATTGAATAATGCGTCAGAGTCTTTTAATAGCAGAACTGATAAAGCAGAAGAAAGCATTAGTGAGCTTCACAACAGGCTAATTAAAAACACACGGTCAGAAAAGACAGCAGAAAAAATAATAAAAACAAGAAGCTAGAAAATAGCCTCAAATGGGCAAATCTAAGTGTTATTGGGCTTAAGGAGGGGGTAGAGAAAGAGATAAGGGTTTTATTCAAAGTGAAAATAAAAGAACTTTCCAAACCTAGAGAGAGATATCAATATCCAAATACAAGAAGGTTATGGAACACTAATCAGATTTAACCTAGAGAAAACAATATCAAGGCATTTAATAATCAAACTCCCAGAAGTCAGAGATAAGGAAAGGATTCTAAAATCAGCAAGTGAAAAGGAACAAATAACATACAATGGAACTTCAATACATCTGACAGCAGACTTTTTACTGGAAACCTTACAAGCCAGCAGAGAGTGGCATGACATATTTAAAGTAGTGAAGGAAAAAAAAAAAAGAAAAAACTTTTACCCCAGAATAAATATTTTAATATTTATTTAATATTTTATAAATAAATAAATATATTTATTTATTTAATATTTTAGAATAAATATTTTATCCTGCTAAAATATGCAAACATAAACAAGACAAATAAAAACTGAAGAATTTATTAATATCAGAGTTGTCCAACAAGAAATGCTATGGAAAATACTTCAGTCAGAAAAAAAGAGCATTATTGAGCGACAGATGATCACCTAGAGGTACAACACTCACTAGTAACAGTAAGTACACAGAAAAACAGAGTATTACAACAGTAACTGTGGTGCATAAACTAGTCTTATCCTAATTAGAAAGACTAAATGATTAATCAATAAAAAATAACAACTTTTCAAGACACAGTAAGTATAACAAGATTAACTAGAAACAACCAAAAGTTAAAAAGTAAAGGGAGATGAAGTTAAGGCATGTAGTTTTAATTAGTTTTGTTTTTGCTTGTTTGTTTATGCAAATGGTGTTCTGGTTATCAGGTTAAAATAATGGGTTATAAAATAGTATTTGCAAACCTCATGGTCATTTCAAACTGAAACACATGAAATGGATACACAAAACATACAAAGGAAGAAACTAAGTCATATTCTTAGAGAAAATCATCTTCACTAAGAAAAGACAGGAAGGAAAGAAAGAAGAAAAAGAAGACTACAAAACTACCAGAAAACAAATAACAAAATGAGAGGAGTAAGTCCTTACTTAACAATAGTAACATTGAATATAAATGAACTAAAGTCTCCAGTCAAAAGACCTAAAGTGGCTGAATGGATTTAAAAAAAAAAAAAAGAATCCATCAATCTGTTGCCTATAAGAAACATACTTCACCTATAAAGACACACATAGACTAAAAATAAAGGGATGGCAAGAGATATATCATACCAATGCAAGAAAAGCAGAAGTGACTGTACATATATCAGACAAAATTTATTTCAAGACAAAAATTATAAGAAGACACAAAGAAGATCACTATATGATGATAAAGTGGTCAGTTTATCAAGAGGATATAAAAATTTTAAATATATATGGACTCAACACTGGAGCACCCAGATATATAAAGGAAATACTATCTAAACTAAAGAGAGAGATAGACTTCAGTACAGTAATAGCTAGAAACTTCAATATCCCACTTTCAGCATCAGACAGATCGTCTAGACAGAAAATGAACAAACATCAGACTCAATCTGCACCAAATGGATCTAATAAATATTTACAGAAGAGTTTATCCGAAGGCTGCCAGATGCACATTCTTGTCCTCAGCACATAGATCATTCTCAACGATAGAGCATACATTAGGTCACAAAACAAGTCTTAAAATATTCAGAAACATTGAAATAATATCTGGTGTCTTCTCTGACCACAATGAAATAAAACTAGAAATTAATAACAGGCAAAATTTTAGAAGTAACTCAAATACAAGGAAAATACACAATATGATCCTGAATGACAAGTTGGGCAGTAAAAAAATTAAAAAGAAATTTGGAAATTTAATCGAGACAAATGATAATGGAAGCACAACATATTAAAACCTATAGGATACTGGAAAAAAAAACTCAGAAGGAGGTTTACAAGTACCTACATCAAAAAAGAGAAAAAAAAATCAAATAAAAACTCTAACCATGCATCTTAAAGAACTACAAAAGCGAGAGCAAATCAAACTCAAGATCAATAGAAAAAAATAATAAAGATCAGGCTAAAAATAAATGAAATTGAAATGAAAAAATAAACAAACAATGAGACCAATGAAACAAAAGTTGTTTTTCTGAAAACTTAAACAAAATTGACAAACCCTTATCCAGACCAAGAAAAAAAGAGAAAACCCAAATAAAATCAGAAATGAGAAAGAGACATTACAACTGATACTGTAGAAATTGAAAGGATTATTAGTGTCTACTGCGAGTAAATAAATACCAATAAATTGGAAAATCTAGAATAAATAGAAACATTCATAGAGCCATACAACCTACCAAGATTGAATCAGGAAGAAATCCAAAACCTGAACAACAGGTCAGTAACACAAAACAAGACCAAAATCATAATAAAAAGTCTCTCATTAAAACAAACAAACAAACAAACAAACAAACACACACACACACACACAAAATGCTCAGGACCCAATGGCTTCTCTGCTGAATTTTACCAAACATTTTAAAAAGTACTAATAGCATTGCTACTCAAATTATTGCAAAAAATAGAGGAGAAGGGAGTACTTCCAAACTCATTCTACAAGACCAATATTTCTGGGATACTAAGAAAAGACAAAGTCACACACAAAAAGGAAACTGCAGGCCAATATTGCTGATATTGATGCAAAAATCCTGAAAAAAATTCTAGCCAACCAAATTCAACAATACATTAGAAAGATCACTTATTATGCCCAAGTGGGATTTGTGTATGTTGAATCAACCTTGGTTCAACATACACAAATTAATTAAGGTGGTATATCATATTGATAGAATGAAGGATAAAAACTATATGATTATTTCAATTGATGCTGAAAATAAATATTTCACAAAATTCAACATCTGTTCATGATCAAAACCCTCAAAAAACTGGGAATAGAAAAAATATACCTCAACATAATACAAGCCAATATATGACAAACCCACAGCTAGTTGCCTACTGAATGGGGAAAAACATAAACATTCCCTTTAATATCTGAAACACAAGAAGGATGCCCACTGTCACCACTGTTATATAGTATGATATCGAAAGACCTAGCCAGACCAATCAGGTAAGAGACAGAAATAAAGAGCATCCAAATTGAACAGCAAGAAGTCATATTATCCTTGTTTGCTGATTATATAATCTTATATTTGGAAAACCCTAAAGACTTAACAAGAAAACTATTAAAACTGATAAACAAATTCAATAATGTTTCAGAATGCAAAATCAACATGCGAAATCAGTAGCATATATCAGTATCAGTATATACCAACAGTGAACAATGTGAAAAAATTAATAATCTCATTTACAATAGCCACAAATAAAGTTAAATATCCAGGCATTAACCAAAGAAGTAAAAGACTTCCATAATGAAAATTATAAAACTCTGATGAAGAAAATTGAAGAGAACACTAAGAAATGGAAAAATATTCCATGTTCATGGATTGAAAGAAACAATATTTTTAAATTGTTCATACAACTTGAAGCAATCTATAGATTCCATGCAATACCTAAAAGAATACCAATAACACTCTTCACAGAAACAGAAAAAAAAAAAAATACTGAAACTTATATACAACAACAGAAGATTGAGAATAGCCAAAGCTATGCTGAACAAAAAGAACAAAAGTGGAAGAATCACATTACCTGACTTCCAATTATATTAAAAAGCTATAATAATCAAAATAGCAAGGTACAGACATAAAAACAGACACATAGACCAATGGAACAGAATAATGAACCCAGAAACAAATCTACACACCTATACTGAACTCATTTTTGACAAAGGTGCCAAGAGCATACATTGGAGAAAAGGCAGTGTCTTCAATAAATGGTGCTGGGAAAACAGGATATCCACATGCAAAAGAAACTAGACCCCTATCTCTTACCATATACAAAAATAAAATCAAAATGAATTAAAGAATTAAATATAAAACCTCAAACTATGAAACTCCCATAAGAAAATATTAAGAAAAATTCCCAGGACCAGTCTTTAGAAAGACTTTTTGAGCAATACCCCACAAGCACAGACAACCAAAGCAAATGTGGAAAAATGGGATCACATAGACTTAAAAAACTTCTGAACAGTAAAGGATACCATCAACAAAAAGAAGAGACAATCCAAAGAATAGGAGAAAATATTTACAAACTGGCTCTCTGACAAGAGATTAATAACTAGATTGTATAAGGAGCTCAAACAACCCTATAGGAAAAATCCTAACAATCTAACCAAAAATGGGCAAAATATTTGTATAGACATTTCTCAAAAGAAGACATACAAATGGCAAAGAGGCATATGAAAGTGCTCAACAACATTGATCATCAGGGAAATGCAAAAAAAAAAAAACTACAATGAGATATAATCTCATCCCAGTTAAAATGGCTTATATCCTAAAGACAGGCAATAACAAATTCAGGCAAGGATGTGCAGAAAAGAGAAACCTTGTATACTGTTGATGGGAATGCAATTTGGTAAATTCACTTTGGAGAACAGTTTGGAGGTTCCTCAACAAACTACAAATATAACTACTATGTGACCCCACAATCCCATTGGAGGTATATGCCTCAAAGAAAGGAAATCAGTATATCAAAGAGATATATGCACTCCTATATTTGTTGCAGCACTGTCATAGCTAAGGTTTGGAAGCAACCTAAGTGCTATCAACAGATGAATGCATAAAGAAATGTGGTATAGGACCACAAGCAAGATGGCCGAATAGGAACAGCTCCAGTCTCTAGCTCACAGGGCGAGCGACACAGAAGATGGGTGATTTCTGCATTCTCAACTGAGGTACTGGGTTCATCTCACTGGGGAGTGCCAGACAATGGTGCTGATGAGCTGGTGCAGCCCGACCAGCGAGAGCTGAAGCAGGACGAGGCATCCCCTCACCTGGGAAGCACAAGGGGGAAGGGAATCCCTTTTCCTAGCCAGGGGAACTGAGAAACACAATACCTGGAAAATCAGGTAACTCCCACCCTAATACTGTGCTTTACCAAGGGTTTTAGCAAAGGGCACACCAGGAGATTATATCCCACACCCGGCCAGGAAGGTCCCATGCCAACGGAGCCTCCCTCATTGCTAGCACAGCAGTCTGCGATCTAACTGCAAGGCAGCAGTGAGGCGGGGAGAGGGGCGTTCACCATTGCTGAGGCTTAAGTAGGTAAACAAAGCCACCCGGAAGCTCGAACTGGGTGGAACCCACAGCAGCTCGAGGAAGCCTGCCTGTCTCTGTAGACTCCGTCTCTGGGGACAACACACAGCTAAACAAAAAGCAGCAGAAACCTCTGCAGATGCAAATGACCCTGTCTGACAGTTTTGAAGAGAGCAGTGGATCTCCCAACACAGAGGTTGAGATCTGAGAACGGACAGACACCCTGCTCAAGTGGGTCCCTAACCCCTGAGTAGCCTAACTGGGAGACATCCTCCACTAGATGCAGACCAATACCTCACACCTCACACAGCAGGGTACACCCCTCAGACAAAGCTTCCAGAGCAAGAAACAGACAGGAACACTAGCTGTTCAGCAATATTCTATCTTCTGCAGCCTCCGCTGCTGATACCCAGGCAAACAGGGTCTGGAGTGGACCTCAAGCAATCTCCAACAGACCTACAGCTGAGGGTCCTGAATGTTAGAAGGAAAACTAACAAACAGGAAGGACACCCACACCAAAACCCCATCAGTATGTCACCATCATCAAAGGCCAAAGCCAGATAAAAACACAAAGATGGGGAAAAAGCAGGGCAGAAAAGCTGGAATTTTAAAAAATAAGAACGTATCTCCCCTTCCAAAGGAACACAGTTCTTCGCCAGCAACGGATCAAAGCTGGACAGAGAATGACTTTGACGAGTTGAGAGAAGAAGGCTTCAGTCCATCAAACTTCTCAGAGCTAAAGGAGGAATTACGTACCCAGCGCAAATAAATTAAAAACTTGAAAAAAGAATGAAAGAATGGATAACTAGAATAATCAATGCAGAGAAGGCCATAAACGAACTGACAGAGATGAAAACCATGACACAAGAAATACGTGACAAATGCACAAGCTTCAGTAACTGACTCGATCAACTGGAGGAAAGAGTATCAGTGATTGAGGATCAAATGAATGAAATGAAATGAGAAGAGAAGTCTAAAGAAAAAAGAGGAAAAAGAAATGAACAAAGCCTTCAAGAAGTATGAGATTATGTGAAAAGACCAAATCTACGTCTGATTGGGGTGCCTGAAAGTGAGGAGGGAAATGGAACCAAGTTGAAAAACACTCTTCAGGATATCATCCAGGAGAACTTCCCCAACCTAGTAAGGCAGGCCAACATTCAAATTCAGGAAATACACAGAATGCCACAAAGATACTCCTCGAGAAGAGCAACTCCAAGACATATAATTGTCAGATTCACCAAAGTTGAAATGAAGGAAAAAATGTTAGGTGCAGCCAGAGAGAAAGGTCAGGTTACCACAAAGGGAAGCCCATCAGACTAACAGCAGATCTCTCAGCAGAAACTCTCCAAGCCAGAAGAGAGTGGAGGCCAATATTCAACATTCTTAAAGAAAAGAATTTTAAACCCAGAATTTCATATCCAGCCAAACTAAGTTTCATAAGTGAAGGAGAAATAAAATCCTTTACAGACAAGCAAGTGCTTAGAGATTTTGTCACCACTAGGCCTGCCCTACAGGAGACCCTGAGGGAAACACTAAACATGGAAAGGAACAACCGGTACAGGCCTTTGGAAAAACATGGCAAAATGTAAAGACCTTGATGCTAGGAAGAAATTGCATCAACTAATGAGCAAAATAACAAGCAAATATCACAGTGACAGGACCAAGTTCACATATAACAATATTAACCTTAAATGTAAAAGGACTAAATGGTCCAATTAAAAGACATACACTGGCAAACTGGATAAAGAGTCAAGACCCATCAGTTCGCTGTATTCAGGAGACCTATCTCACCTGCAGAGACACACATAGGCTCAAAATAAAGGGATGAAGGAAGACCTACCAAGCAAATGGAGAACAAAAAAAGCAGGGGTTGCAATCCTAGTCTCTGATAAAACAGACTTTAAACCATCAAAGATCAAAAGAGACAAGGCAGGCCATTACATAATGGTAAATGAATCAATTCAACAGGAAGAGCTAACTATCCTAAATATATATGCACCCAATACAGGAGCACCCAGATTCATAAAGCAAGTCCTTAGAGACTTACAAAGAGACTTAAACTCCCATACAATAATGATGGGAGACTTCAACACCCCACTGTCAACATTAGACAGATCAACGAGACAGAAAGTTAACAAGGATATCCAGGAATTGAACTCAACTCTGCACCAAGCAGACCTAATACACATCTACAGAACTCTCCACCTCAAATCAACAGAATATACATTCTTCTCAGCACCACATCACACTTATTCCAAAATTGATCACATAATTGGAAATAAAGCACTCCTCAGCAAATGTACAAGAACAGAAATTATAAAAAAACTGTCTCTCAGACCACAGTGCAATCAAACTAGAATTCAGGACTAAGAAACTCAATCAAAACCTGCTCCTGAATGACAACTGGGTCTATAATGAAATGAAGGCAGAAATAAAGATATTCTTTGAAACCAATGAGAACAAAGATACAACATACCGGAATCTCTGGGACACATTTAAGGCACTGTGTAGAGGGAAATTTATAGTCTAAATGCCCACAAGAGAAAGCAGGAAAGATCTAAAATTGACACTCTAACATCACAATTAAAAGAACTAGAGAAGCAAGAGCAAACACATTCAAAAGCCAGCAGAAGGCAAGAAATAACTAAGATCAGAGCAGAATTGAAGGAGATAGAGACACAAAAAACCTTCCAAAAAATCAATGAATCCAGGAGTTGGTTTTTTGAAAAGATCAACAAAATTGATAGACCTATAGCAAGACTAATAAAGAAGAAAAGAGAGAAGAATCAAATAGATGCAATGAAAAATGATAAAGGGGATATCACCACTGACCCCATAGAAATACAAACTACCATCAGAAATTACTATAAACACCTCTATGCAAATAAACTGGAAAATCTAGAAGAAATGGATAATTTCCTGGACACTTACACTCTCCCAAGATTAAACCAGGAAGAAGTTGAATCCCTGAATAGACCAATAGCAGGTTCTGAAATTGAGGCAATAATTAATAGCCTACCAACCAAAAAAGGCCAGGACCAGACAGATTCACAGCTGAATTCTACCAGAGGTACAAGGAGGAGCTGGTACTATTCCTTCTGAAACTATTCCAATCAATAGAAAAAGAGGGAATCCTCCCTAACTCATTTTATGAGGCCAACACCATCCTGATACCAAAGCCTGGCAGAGACACAACAAAAAAAAGAGAATTTTAGACCAATATCCCTGATGAAAATCTATGCAAAAATCCTCAATAAAATACTGGCAAACCAAATCCAGCAGCACATCAAAAAGCTTATCCACCATGATCAAGTGGGCTTCATCCCTGGGATGCAAGGCTGGTTCAACACACACAAATCAATAAATGTAATCCAGCATATGAACAGAACCAAAGACAAAAACCACATGATTATCTCAATAGATGCAGAAAAGGCCATTGACAAAATTCAACAGCCCTTCATGCTAAAAACTCTTAATAAATTCGATATTGATGGAACGTATCTCAAAATAATAAGAGCTATTTATGACAGACCCACAGCCAATATCATACTGAATGGGCAAAAACTGGAAGCATTCCCTTTGAAAACTGGCACAAGACAGGTATGCCCTTTCTCACCATTTCTATTCAACATAGTGTTGAAAGCTCTGGTCAGGGCAATCAGGCAAGAGAAAGAAATAAAGCATATTCAGTTAGGAAAAGAAGAAGTCAAATTGTCCCTTTTTGCAGATGACATGATTGTATATTTAGAAAACCCCATCCATCTTAACCCAAAATCTCCTTAAGCTGATAAGCAACTTCAGCAAAGTCTCAGGATAAAAATTAATGTGCAAAAATCACAAGCATTCTTATACACCAGTAACAGACAAACAGAGAGCCAAATCATGAATGAATTTCTATTCACAATTGCTTCAAAGAGAATAAAATACCTAGGAATCCAACTTACAAGGGATGTAAAGGACCTCTTCAAGGAGAACTACAAACCACTGCTCAGTGAAATAAAAGAGGACACAAACAAATGGAATAACATTCCATGCTCATGGATAGGAAGAATCAATATCATGAAAATGGCCATACTGCCCAAGGTAATTTATAGATTCAATGCCATCCCCATCAAGCTACAAATGAGTTTCTTCACAGAATTGGAAAAAACTGATTTAAAGTTCATATGGAACCAAAAAAGAGCCCTCATTGCCAAGACAATCCTAAGTCAAAAGAACAAAGCTGGAGGCATCACACTACCTGACTTCAAACTATACTACAAGGCTACAGTAACCAAAACAGCATGGTACTGGTACCAAAACAGAGATATAGACCAATGGAACAGAACAGAGTCCTCAGAAATAATACCACACATCTACAGCCATCTGATCTTTGACAAACCTGAGAAAAACAAGAAATGGGGAAAGGATTCCCTATTTAATAAATGGTGCTGGGAAAATTGGCTAGCCATAAGTAGAAAGCTGAAACTGGATCCTTTCCTTACTCCTTATATGAAAATTAATTCAAGATGGATTAGAGACTTAAATGTTAGACCTAATACCATAAAAAACCCTAAAAGAAAACCTAGGTAATGCCATTCAGGACATAGGCATGGGCAAGGACTTCACGTCTAAAACACCAAAAGCAATGGCAACAAAAGCTAAAATTGACAAATGGGATCTCATTAAACTAAAGAGCTTCTGCACAGCAAAAGAAACTACCATGAGAGTGAACAGGCAACCTACAGAATGGGAGAAATTTTTTGCAATCTACTCATCTGACAAAGGGCTAATATCCAGAACCTATAAAGAACTCAAACAAATTTACAAGAAAAAAACAAACAACCCCATCAAAAAGTGGGCAAAGGATATGAACAGACATTTCTCAAAAGAAGACATGCATACAGCCAACAGATACATGAAAAAATTCTCGTCATCACTGGCTATCAGAGAAATGCAAATCAAAACCACAATGAGATACCATCTCACACCAGTTAGAATGGCAATCATTAAAAAGTCAGGAAACAACAGGTGCTGGAGAGGATGTGGAGAAATAGGAACACTTTTACACTGTTGGTGGGATTGTAAACTAGTTCAACCATTGTGAAAAACAATATGGCGATTCCTCAAGGATCTAGAACTAGAAATACCATATGACCCAGCCATCCCATTACTGGGTATATACCCAAAGGATTATAAATCATGCTGCTATAAAGACACATGCACATGTATATTTATTGCGACACTATTCACAATAGCAAAGACTTGGAACCAACCCAAATGTCCATCAGTGACAGACTGGATTAAGAAAATGTGGCACATATATACCATGGAATACTATGCAGCCATAAAAAAGGATGAGTTTGTGTCCTTTGTAGGGACATGGATGCAGCTGGAAACCATCATTCTCAGCAAACTATCACAAGAACAGAAAACCAAACACCGCATGTTCTCACTCATAGGTGGGAACTGAACAATGGGATCACTTGGACTTGGGAAGGGGAACATCACACACCAGGGCCTATCACGGGGATGGGGGAGGGAGAAGGGATGGCATTGGGAGTTATACCTGATGTAAATGACGAGTTCATGGGTGCTGACAAGTTGATGGGTGCAGCACACCAACATGGCACAAGTATATATATGTAACAAACCTTCACGTTATGCACATGTACCCTAGAACTTAAAGTATTAAAAAAAAAAAAAAAAAAAGGAAATGTGGTATACATACACAATTGAGTACTATTCAGCCATAAAAAAGAATGAGATCCAGTCATTTGCAACAACGTAGATGGGATTGAAGATCATTATGTTAAATGAAATAAGCCTGGGGAGAAAGACAAACAGCACAAATCCTCACTTATTTGCGGGATCTAAAAATTAAAACAAGTGAGCTTATGCACAGAGAGAGTAGTAGAAGAATGGAGACCAGAAGCTGGGAAGAATTGCAGGTGCGGTTGGGGTCAATTGTTGGGGCAGAAGTGGAGACAGTTGAGCATCAAAAAAAAAAAAAAAAAAAAGAATAATACCTACTATCTAATAGCAAAATAGGGTGACTACAGTCAATATTAGCTTAGGTGTATATTTTAATATAACTTAAAGAATGTAATTGGGTTATTTATAATGAAAAGTATAAATGCTTGAGGCTTGGATACCCCATTCTTCAGGGTGTATACCCCAGCTTTCAAGATGAATACCCCATTCTTTATTCTTCATTATCCATTATCTCACACCACATGCCTGTATCAAAATAGCTCATATACCCTATAAATATATACACTTACTATGTACCATCAGAAATTTTAAAAAATAAAACTGAAAACAAATAACAAATATTTCAAAAAATGAAATAAGAAACAGAAAATATGTTGTAGTGAATTAAAATGAAAATGCAGCATTGTAAAACTGAAAAGTTTCAGCAAAGCAGTGCTTTGAAAAAATTTAAGATAAAGATATATAAGAAAAGGAGCGTCTCAAATTAATAACCTAATATTTTACTTAAGGAATTAGAAAAAAAGAAGTTAAAAACCATCAAAAAGTAATTCTACATCCAGTAAAACTGTATTTTAAAAATGAGGCTCAGGCCGAGGCGGACGGATCACGAGGTTAGGAGATCGAGACCATCCTGGCTAACACGGTGAAACCCCGTCTCTACTAAAAATACAAAAAATTAGCCGGGCGTGGTGGCAGACGCCTGTAGTCCCAGCTACTTGGAAGGCTGAGGCAGGAGAGTGGCCTGAACCCCGGAGGCGGAACTTGCAGTGAGCTGAGATAATGCCACTGCATTCCAGCCTGGGCGACAGAGTGAGCCTCTGTCTCTAAAAACAAAACAAAAAAATATATATATAAATATTCCAAATTAGTAATGAATGAGATCATTTTATGGCAACAGACTTATTTTAAGCTATATACTAGAGACTGCTTCAAGCTGAAAGGGTGTTGTTACTGGTGGAAGGTATTCCAGTTAACTGTGGCAAATTCATAGGGGTTTTCAGCAACCTTAATTCTTGCCTCCTCAGAAGAAAGAATTTCACTGAGGGGCATAAGGCAGAGAAAGAGATTGAGGTCAATTTCAGGGCAATAGAAGAAGTTTAATTTAAAAAAGCTTCAGAGCAGGAAAGAAAGGAAAGTGCACTTGGAAGAGATCCAAGTGGGCAAATTGAAGAACAAGTGTCCCATTTAACTGTGATCCTAGGACTTAATAGGCTGGCCCACCCCCAGCGTCTTGTGCACCCCTTTCCCATGATTCCTCCCTTAGGGTGGGCTGACCACATGTGCAGTGCCCTCCTTATCCTTGCGAAGCGAGCATGCACAATGTGTTTAGGAAGTTTTACACATGACCGCCTGAGGCTTTCTTCCCTTTTCTGGTGGCGTGCCCCAGGAAGGTCATACTCCACCATTTTTTTCCCTTCATGTGCAAGCCTGAGTTCACTCACCCAATACATGAGATTTTAGTGGAAGCCCCCTTTTTCTTCTTCCTGGCACCTGCATTCAATTAATGATTTAATGTTAACAGCTGTGGACCATTAGGAGATTGTCACTCCCTAGTGCCAGCTGCCAATTTATCACTTTTAGAGAGGCAAACTGATAATTGCCAAACCATCACCGACATTCCTAACGGGTGGAGGAGAGCACTTTCCTGCACTGCTTGTGCCTGTGTGACTACCTGTAACAATGAGATACCAGATGTTAACATGAATCTGCTAAAGCATATCAGAAAATATAATAATGTAGGTGATTTTAAAAGATAATATAAATTGTTTTCTTTTTTAAAAACAAAGGGCAAATAAAAAAAGAAGTTATATAATGTATTGTTGTGTTGTATTCATAACATACATATCCTCTATATAACATGCTATGTATATGAATATATACATTATGAATCAGAACAGAAAGGATGAGAAAGAAAGTGGAGATATATGGAAAGAAGAAAATTGCAATGGATACTCAAAGCCAACACAGTCTTTTCTGTGGATTTGTGGCAATAAAAACCTTCAAAGAAACATAACAATGAAATTGATCATATTCCTTAAACTACTGTGGCCAGCACCAGAATGACAAACTTCCTTTGTAATGTACAATTGATTCGATGTAATTTTGTTATTATAAAATAAATGTGAATCTTATGTAGCATTATACAAATGCTTACGAATTGTAAAGTGTAAAAAATATCCTGCAAATAAAAATATACCTAAAAAGTACAATAAAAAACATAGCTGCAATTCGTTTTGCTCAAATCATGGAATTTCAGTGTGTTTATATGTGTTGGGGCATGTCTGAATTAAAATCCTAGTCCTGAGACTCATTAAACCTATATTATTGCTCAAGTAGCAGAATCTCTCTCTCTTTCCTCATCTATAAAACATAGATAGTAATATTCTCAACATAGTAAATATGTTGTAATAATAAGTTAATATATTTAGAACATTTAGAATATTTGACATTTGCTAAACAGTGAAATATTTTATTTTCATTATTCTTTACAGTTGTATGGATGTTTTTGAGTTAAACAACTTTGTTAACTCAAATAACTTTAATATATTAAATCATATTGTATTCGATTTTATTTAAAAAGAACCTTCCAAGTATGCCTTTCAGCTTTACTTATTTATTTCAATTGAAATAATGAATAATGCAAAGCAGGACAAAGAAGGGAACAAGATAGTTTTAGTTAAAGCTCTGTCCTAAAAACCTGATGAAAGAATTATAAGGGCAGAGCAAGAAATGTAACTGACTTTGGATACAATGAAATAAAGAGAATAAAATTTTATGATATTTGTTAAATTATATTTTTCAGTATTGTTACAAAGAGAGTTATTTGCTCTGTATGGTAACTATATGGAAAAATACAACATCTGTTAGAGAACATTAGGTGGAGGCTATGAAAGGAAGCTAGAACTTTCTCTAGTGTTAAAAGAATGGAAAGGAAAAGTGGTCATTTTACAAGTTTAAGGTTTCTTTATTCTATTAATGGCATCACTTCCCCTTAGATTCCAAGCTTAAAAGCTGGGATCTGTCTTTGATTCAGACTATGTCCTCATTCAGTTCATCTTTCATTAGATTTTTTTTTTTTGGCAACCTGTGCAATGTAATTTTCATTGCCATTGCTGAAACTTTATTGGATGTTATAATATTATAGTGTAATTAGTAATTAATCAATAATTATTATTTAGTAATTACCTTATACATATGTTAATAATACATTCGCTAACTTTCAAATTATTTCAAATACCAGTTTTGTTTTGTTTTTTTTTTTTCCAGTTCTGGTTTGGCAAATTGTCACACATGTTTTCTGGCTACACAATAAAGTGCTAAAGAATATTTAAGCACTTCTTCAGGAACATATAAATTCACATTCTTATGGTAAAACAAAATGTGTGGAGTCAAATATAAATAAACTTATCTGCAATAAAAAAAAAAAAAACACACAAGGTGTAAAAAGAGTTTTACCACACAGCATGTTCTCACTCACAAGAGAGAATCCTATTGCATATAACTTTCATTTAAACAACTTTAGCAACCATTGGGCAGCATTGTACCTCTTTTATTTTAATTTATCCTATAAAAACTCTGAAGTTAATCTTTACAGTTGCTATTTTAATCATGTTACTACTTCACTAAATGACAATTCATGACTTCCTATTGCTACCAAATAACGTAGTTAGTCATTAAGTAGACATTAAAGTACATTGCTGCATCTTCCATTTCTGTAGTAACTTCCTTTCCTTAAACAGATCATCAGCATTTTCTACAAAATATTTATCCATTCTAACTTATTGTTATTGTCAGGATGTTTAAGGCTTATGTTTGTAATATAGTTTTGTTTGAGGCAAACAACATCTTTAACTTATTTCAGTTTTATAACATGACATTCAACTGTTCTCTTAAAAAAAAATGACTCTTCATATATCCAGACTTTCATAGATTCCAGAAGCCATATAAATTTAGACACATATTTTCTTTGACTACAAACAACTTGATGAGCATTTGGTTAGAAGTTCTGAGTTCAAAATTCTAGTTGGTAATTTATTTTTAATAGGCTTTATTTTTTAGTGCAGTTTTAGGTTCGGAGCAAATTTGAACAGAAGTTACAGAGATTTCCCATATAAAACCACCTATTTATAGCCTCCCCCAATATCAACATTCCCCATCAGAGTGACACATTTGTTACAATTAATGAAGCTGCATTTACACATAATTATTACCCAGAGTCCATGGTTTACACTAGAGTTCTTTCATGGTGATACACATTTAATGCGTTTGAATAAAATAAATTGGCATTAATTCACTGTTCTAGTATCATATAGTTTCACGTTTATCCTTCTGTCCCACTTCAATGAACTTTATGTATGTTTTTTAAAATATTGACAATTTAATATTCATTTAAAATTAAAATTAAACATATATTCAAATGTCACTTTATGGAACATTTCCTGGTTATTCTGTTATATTTTTGTTCTTTTATATCTATACAATTTAAAAATTACCATTATTTGGCACCTTTTTTTGTGAAATATGTTTTATGTTATCGTTAATGGTTTAAAAATAAAATAGACTCAGTTCCTCAGGTAATAGGTCTACTTTACTCCAAAAAGGTTTCTTCATACTATATAACTGGGGAAGATAGAGAGCCTACCTTTCATTTTTTGTATTCATCATATCCACAATTTAAACATTATTTCTTGATAAAATTTTTCTTGTCAAATACATATACCTAAATTATTCTTCAAATGCAGATCTATTAATTATAGTGGACACAAATGGCATCCATGTACAGAAACAATAAGCCCATTCTTATTTTCTGGTAGTAACTGCTACTTTATATCTTATATATTGAACCTTAATATACTTATTAGTACACATATTCTGATTTTTATCATGTAAAATACCTTGACTGAATGAAATATGATTCGAATTACTTTCTCTGTCTTCTAGTAAAACAGTTGCCATGCCTTAGCTTTTGCTAAAGACATGCAAATGCCTTTTGCTTTAAAGTAATCAACTTTTGTAGTTATATATATTCAATAAAGAATTTTTAGGCTTAGACTACATCTCTTTTTATTGGTGTCACTAACAAGCTCTAACTTTAAACAGTTGTATTGATTGGGGGCCTAGAACAAGAAACACTTCTGTATTTGCTGTCCTTTATTTTCATTAGAAACTCCACCTCTGCCTACTCTTTTAAATTTACTTCTTGATTATCAAAATTAACCCCAGCATCTTGTTGTGTATGATGCTAAGATGGAAAAATGCCCAGAAAAACTACATGTGTTGGCATGAGTAAATTCCATGCTTCCAAAGTTTTACTTTTCCTTACCAATTTAAAAATGGATTTATTGAACCCATATTGTGGGTAGCAGTCAGGTAACACCTGTTCCCAGCTGTTGGTTAACCTGCTCTGTAAAGAATCTTAAGTAGACAAAATGCTGTTCTGTTTCCTAGATTCCAAGATGTACCTGTGAACACGTTTGAGGTCAGGAAATGTCTTATAATTGATGACATTTACAAGCACTCCCTAACAGGTGGCCAGAATCAATGTCTAGCTAGGTAGCTTCACTTTGGTCATGGATATTCATATAATTGCATTTTCATTTGACTTACGTGCAGCTATTTGGATTCTATTATTAGATATATTAAATTTTCATAACTATTTAATTGTCTTCAAAAGAAATTAACATATCAAATAATGAGAAAACACCAGATAAATTCAGATTAGTATATATTCTACTGGATACATGGTCAGTGCTCCTCAAGACTATTAATGTCATGAAAACCAAAGTAAGATGAAGACAGTGCCTGAGACAAGAGAAGAATAGGAGCCATGAGAAACAAATAATATATAGTAACTAACTGATCCTGGAACAAAAGATGATATTATTGGAAAAGCTGGTGAAACCAAATCAAGTCTGAATTTTGACTATTGGTAATGTAATGTACTAGTGCTTTCTTAGTTTCAACAAATGTGAAGATGATCATGTAAAAAGATAGCAATGGAGAAAACTGGATGTGAGATATATGGAGAACTCTGTACTATTTTTGCAATGGTTCTGTAACTATAATTCAAAACTTGTAAAAGTTTATTTAAAAATTAAACTGTAAATGATAATTGAGTGGAAAGCTTTTGTGTGCAGAAAGGCATAATAATAGAGAAACGGAGTGTTAATTTGATGCTATGAAGCAGAGATTCATCACTGAAAGAATGATGGCAATTCCCTATTTTGTTATAAAGGAAAAATTAAGTGATTGGAAGAGAACGTTATAACAATAGCCAGTGGAGAGACAGAGATGTGTGATATGGTTTTGCTCTGTGTCCTCACCCAAATCTCATCTTAAATTATACTCCCATAATTCCCATGTGTTGTGGGAGGGACCCTGGTGGGAGATAATTGAATCATGAGGGCAGTTTCCCCCATACCGTTCTTAAGGTAGTACATAAGTCTCGAGATATCTGATGGTTTTATCAGGTATTTCCACTTTTGTGACTTCCTCATTCTCTCTTTTCCTGCTGCCACCCATGTAAGACAGGACTTGCTCTTCCTAGCCTTCCACCATGATTATGAAGCTTACCCAGCCACGCAAAACTGTTGGTCCAATGAAACCTCTTTCTTTTGTAAATTGTCTAGTCTCAGGCATGTCTTTATCAGCATCATGAAAACGGACTAATACAATGTGTTTTACTCATGTGCTGATAAAACACGTATCTTACAAAGTCATACAATAGCAGGTTGAAGAAATTGACCAGTCCCATGTTAAAGCCCAATTAAGAGCTGGTATAACCAACTCGTGCATTGCACAGAATACTTGAACACCGTTTTGTCTGAAATTTATTGCTAAAATTTTTGAGAAGTTATAACATGTATTCAATTGAAGAAAAAGAGAAACTAGACATTTTGTAAAATATAACAGAGAATATCAACATTTTTAGAATGACTATCAAATTTTAAGGTTTAAGTTACATCCCGAGTCATTAAAACTCCTGGAATAAAAAAAAAAATGTGAAAAACATGAATGTCAACAATTCCAAATCAAAAAGTAGCTCAGATATGTAAAATTCCAAATTTGTAGACATTTTAGGATTTTGTAAAATAAAATGTTTGAATCTCACTTTAATTATATGTAGTGGTGTAAATTATATATGACTACACATAAGTCTAAATGAGAAAAAATGAACTCTTGCAATCTCTATAAAATAGAAATCCTAACTAATAAGAAGACATTCTGCACTCGTTTAACCATCACTGTGTTAACTTACCTTTTTGTACATGATATGTCATATCTTACAATCTCTGGCATAGACAAAGCAAAGAAGATGATAGATAAATTATACATATTTCCAAACACATAATACATAAATACATATAGACAGGTGTCCCCAATCCCTGGGCCACGGAAAATTAGTGGTCTGTGGCCTGTTAGGAACCTGGCCACAAAGCAGGAAGTGAGTGGTGGGTGAGCAAGTGAAGCTTCATCTGTATTTACAGCCACTCCACATCTGCCACATTACTGTCTGAGCTCCTCCTCTTGTCCAATTAGCAGCGGCATTAGATTCCCATAGAAGCGCAAACCCTATTGTGAACTGTGAATGTGAGGGATCTATTAAGTGCTCTTTATGAAAATCTAATGCCTGATTGTCACTGTCTTCCATCACTCCCAGATGCGGCTGTCTAGTTGCAGGAAGACAAGCTCAGGGCTCCCACTGATTCTACATTATGATGGGTTGTATAATTATTTCATCATATATCACAATGTGATAATAATAGAAATTAAGTGCACAATAAATGTAATGCACTTGAATCATCCTGAAGCTATCCACTCCTGTAGTCTGTGGAAAAATTATCTTCCACAAAACAAGTCCCAACCAAAAAGGTTGGGAACTACTGCGTAGATATAGATAACTAGCTAGGTAGCTAGATAAACAAACACACCTATATATACACATGTATTTATGTACACATATATTTATAATATGAATGTACTTGTGTATGTACATATGTGTGTATATATATGAATGTATGTATGTGTATATAATATATTTTGTTTCTTTTTTGGAAAGATTACTATTTATTGATTTTTGATTCTTTGATGAGTAAATTCTATTTGTTCATAGTATGCATAAATATACAATTTGGTATACAGTGATATTACTACAATCGGCAAAATATTATCATGAATTTTATAGGTACAATGTGTCATAAAAATAACTCTTTTTGGTAATCTTTGTATATTTTGTCTTATCATTTTACTGCAATAATTTGGAGATGAAATAAAATACTGGACAGAAATGGTTTTCAAACACATAGGTAAAACAGTTAATTTTTCACGAGTAGCTAATATTTTAATAATCAATAAATGTTGATTTTGATACAACATATTTCTGCATCTACTGATAACTCTGTAATATCTCTATATTAGTTGTTAGTATTATGAATTAAATTAATTGATCTACTGTTAACACGCATACCTCAGAATGCACAGTTCAATCTCATTACGCATACTATTCTATTTATACTACTGTATAAATTACTGTATCAATTTATTAATACCTTTGGATTATATTCCAGGATAAGATTAATATGCAATTTTCTTGTCTCATTATATTCTCATTGGGTTTTACTAGCTCCTTATTTGGTTATGTCATTTTATGGAAACATAAAGTCTAATTTGAGTACTATTAAATTAGGCCTATAATTTACAGAAGGTGATCTCTTTGTCTCTAATAATATGTTTTACTTTAAACAGCCTCCACTTTCTTCTAGCTAGTAATTGCATGGTATATTTTTTCAACCCGTTTTACTTTTAAAAGAAAGTATTGTACCTCATATGGGTCATTTATAAAAATCTTATTATTAGGTTAAGTTATACAATCCAAAAATATTTTATTTTTATCTGAGATATTTATTCTATTTAAATTTATTGAAGTTACCCTTTTATCAAGTCATGTTTATCATGTATTTGAGTGCTTTCTAAATATGCTGCCTATTTTTTGTTCTTTTTCTCTTTTATTTTTTACTTTCTTTTAGAAGGATGGAGTACTAATTTTTATCATCACTCTCTATACAAAAGTATAAACATTATAATCTATATGTCTATTCTTTTTCTCATTATTCATTTGTGGTATCCAGTAGACTGTTCAATGAAGGACCAGGGGCATGTAAGATGATTTTTTCTGTCAGCCTGGCCTCTGGAGTGGAACATGTAAGTTAGACCACCCAGTTTAACGTCAATGAGTGTATTTTATGAAAGGCAGACTTTGTTTGTTATAAACTAAGGTTTTGCTCTTTATATACTGTGATATAATTCAACATATTTTGTCTAATACACAAATCTTATTATCATACAAAAAGTAAAGACATAGGAAGGGTGTTCTGTATAGGAATTGTTATAAAAGGGAATATGATGACACTATTTACATAGTGGCAAATGATTTGACAAACATTTGTCTTTGGGAGCTTGGAAAGCATATCAGGTATGTAATATATTGTAGCTCTAGGGGAAGAGTTTGGGAATAGAAATCTCATACTGTGACGTGATTTCTGTGGCCATAACTGGCAAAATAATACAAGGTAATGCAAAAAATAAATGTGTTCCGGAAATAATTGACTAATTCAAAAGCAAAAATAAATGAAGACAAAAAATAGCCCACAATTTTGGCTTGAGGGTTTTAAAATACCATTGCTTCTAATCCCCAAATAGTCAAAGTCAAATTTCAGAAATGCTTTCAGTGATAAATATCAGCTAAATTCCGTGTTATGCCATGGACCAAATTAAGTATACTATGGTCACACCCATTAGCTATAATAATCACTAAATCTATAAAAATTTCTCAGAATTAAGTTCCAATTATTTCTGTGTCATGAAATAAATTACTTCACTTAGAACAAAGAACTTGGTGGAAAGGATTAATCATTAGGCTTTGCTATGAAAGCCTAATAAACTCAACCATAATTAATCCTGGAGACAATCATAGAGAAAAAGTGACAGAGATGTAAGAAGTATGCTTGACACAGGACTAAGTGTAAGAGTGAGAAGAATAAAATTGTTAGAAAAAATAGGCTCTTACTTTGGCAAGAATTACTTAGATATGACACCAACGTTTCAGGTAAAAAAGGTAATAAATATGAGTTGTAAAAAGTAGAAGTTATGCATTTCAGAAAATAGAATTAAGAACAAATAAAGACAATTCACAGATGGATAGAAAATTGTTTGAAATAATATATCTAATAAAGGACTTACGTCCAGCTTATATGAAGACCCCTTACAACTAAGTAATGACAAGACCACCCAATTTAAAAATTGGAAAAGGAGAAAGGATGTGGAGCAAGATGGTCAAATAAAAGCCTCCAACAATCATCTCTCACACAGAAACACCAAACTGAACAACTATCCACACAAAAACACTCGCATAAGAAGGAAAAATTAGGAGAGTGATCAAAGTACCTGGTTTTAATATCATATTAAGTAAAGAGGCACTGAAGAGGGTAGAAAAGACTGTCTTGAATCACCTACACCACTCCTCCCCAATCTCCCAGCAGCAGCCACATGACTTGGAGAGAAAATATGTGCCCTGGAAAGAGGGAGATCATAGTGATTATGGAAATTTGCACTGGAACTCAGTGCTTCCCTCTCATGATGAAAAGCAACAGGGGGCAGAACTAAGCCATTGCCCACAAAGGGAGCATTTAGGTCAACCATAGACAAAGGTAAATCTTATATTCCAGTGGTTGAAACCTGAGTTCCAGCAAGCCTAGCCACCAAGGACTAAAGGGCTCTTGGATTCCAAAGAAACCTGAAAGGTATACTAGACCAAAAGGACTGGAATTCCTGAGCACATACTGGTCCTGTGCTGGGCTCAGAGGTAGTTGATTTGGGGTGCCCACTACCTATTGAGACACCAGCTGGGGTGACCAAGGGAGTGCTTGCATCACTCCTCCCCCAACCCCAGGCAGTGAAGCTTGCAGCTCCAAGAGAGACTCCTACCTTCCACTTGAGGAGGAGAGAGGGAAGAGTAAAGAGTACTTGTCTGGCAACTTTTGGATATCAGCTCAGCCACAGTAGAATAGAGAACCAGGCAGATTTGTAAGTCTCCTATTCTGGGCTCTCAGATGACCAAAAACAGGTACTGAAAATAGCCCCTATGTCTGGCCACATATAAAAACAAATAAAAAATGGATCAAAAACTTAAATTTAAGACCTCAAATTGTGAAACTATTAGGCACACCCCGGGGCAGAAGGAACCTGCTGCCTTGAAGGGAAGGACCCATTCTTAGCAGGATTCATCACATGCTAACTAAAGAGCCCCTGGACCCTGAATAATCAGCAGTGGTAGCCAGGCAGTACTTGCCACAGGCCTTGGGTGAGGCCCAGGGCTTTGATAGCTTTAGTTTTGACCCATCGCATTTCCAACTGTTGACTATGGTGAGGAACTTCTGCTTGGGGAAGGGAGAGAAAAGATCAAAGAAAACTTTTTCTTGTAGATTGGGTGCTCAGTCACAGTGGGGTAGAGCACCAAACAGGTTCATAGGGTTCCTGATGCCAGGTCTTGCCTTTTTGATGGCATTTCTGGACCTGCCCTGGGGCAGAAGAGAGCCCATTGCCCTGAGAGGACAGACCCAGGCCTGGAAGCATTCACCACACACTGACTGAAGAGTCCTTGGGCCTTGGGTGAACATCAGCAGTGGGCAGGAAGTATTTGTCATGAATCTGGGGTGGTAATGGCCATGGGGAGAGACTCTTCTGCTTGAGGAAATAGGAAGTAAAAGTGAGAAGGACTTGGCCTTGCAGCTTGATTGCCAGATCAGCCACAGTAGAATAGTGTATTAGGTAGATTCTCAAGGTTCCCAAATCTAGGCCTTTCTCCCAGAATGCATCTCTGAACATACCTGGGATCAGGAGGAACTAGCTGCCCTGAAAGGAAGGATAGAAGCCAGGCTTGATTCACCACCTGCTGATTGTAGAGCTCTTCTGCCTTAGTGAACATAGGCGGTAGTTAGGCAGTGTTTGCTACAGGCCTTGGGCAAGACCCAGTGCTGTTTTCACTTTCAGTCGATGTAGCACAGTCCTAGTGGTAGCCACAGGGTTGCTTATGTCATTTCTCCCCAAACACCACATGGCTCAGCAAAATGAGACTCCATTTTCTTGGAAAAAAGTAAGGGAAGAGAACAAGGATTTATCCCTCGTAATTCAGGAAATTCTTTTGGACCTTGCCCGAGACCACCAAGGTGGTACCTCTATGAGTCTGCAAAAGTAATAGCATTACTGGGCTTAGACTGCCCACTAATTAAAACACGATTGCAGTGATCAAAACCGTGGCTTACAACACTCAAGATGCTTTGAATACTTGGAAAGAATTCTCAAGAAGATGGGTACAAAAAACCCCAGACTGTGAAGACAATAATAAATACCTAACTCTTTAATGTCCACATACAAACAACACTTCAAAGCATCTAGGATATGCACAGTGGCTTACGCCTGTAATCCCAGCACTTTGGGAGGCCTAGGCGGGCAGATCATGAGATCAGGAGATTGAGACCATCCTGGCCAACATGGTGAAACCCTGTCTCTATTTAAAATACAAAAATTAGCTGGGTGTGGTGGTGTGTGCCTTTAATCCCAACTACTTGGGAGGCTGAGACAGAAGAATCACTTGAACCTGGAAGACGGAGGTTGCAGTGAGCTGAGATCATACCACTGCACTCCAGTCTGGCAACAGAGCGAGACTCCACCTCAGAAACAAAACAAACAAACAAACAAAAAGCATCAAGACCATTCAGAACAATGACCTTTCACTCATCATGACCAAGTTGTATTTATCCCCGGGAATCAAGAATTATTCAACATATGCAAATCAATCAAAGTGATACATCATATCAACAGAATAAAAAACAAACAAAAATGATCCTTTCAATTGATACTGAAAGAGCATTTAATAAAATTCAACATCCATTCATGATAAATGCCCTCAAAGATCTGGGTGTGGAAAGAATATACTTCAACATAATAAAAGCCAGACATAATAGACCCACAGCTAGTATTATATTGATGGGGAAATAACTGAAAGCCTTTCCTCTAAGAAAGGGTTTCCCCTTTCAACACTGTTATTCAACATAGTACTAGAAGTCTTAGCTATAGCAATAAGACAAGAGAAGGAAATAAAAGGCATTCAAATTGAAAAGGAAGAAGACATATTGTCCTTTTGCACATCATAAGAGTTTATATTTGGGAAAAAAACCTAAAGATTTCACCAAAAAGTTATTAGAAGTGATGAGCCTACAGTTAAAAATTTGAAAGAAGAAATTAAGACAGTAATCTCATTTACAATAGTGAAAAATAAAATATTTGAAAATGGAACAAAAAATTAAAAGATATCTACAATGAAAACTATAAAACACTGATGCAAGAAAATGAGAACACCAAAAAATTGAGTTATTTTATATTCATGCATTCAAAGAATCGATATTGTTAAAATGTTTACATAAGTTTGTTTTCATGTTGTTGACAAAGACATACTCAAGGCTGGGCACTTTACAAAAGAAAGAGGTTTATTAGACTTACAGCTTCACATGGCTGTGGAGGCCTCACAATCATGGTGGGAGTTGAAAGTCATGTCTCACATGATAGCAGACAACGAAAGAGAGCGTCTGCAGGAAAACTCCCCTTTTTAAAACCATCAGATCTCATGAGGCTTATTCACTTTCATGAGAAAAGCAGAGGAAAGACCTGTCCCCATGATTCAATTACCTCCTATCGGGTCCCTTTTACAACATGTAGGAATTTAAGATGATATTTGAATGTGGACACAGGCAAACAACATCATTCTGTACTTGACCTCTCCTAAATCTCATGTGCTCACATTTGAAACCAATGATGCCATCCTAACAGTCCCCCAAAGTCTCAACTCATTTCAGTATTAACTCAAAATTTGCAGTCAAAAGTCTCATTTGAGACAAGGCAAGTGCCTTTTACCTATGAGTCTGTAAAATCAAAAGCAAGTTAGTTACTTCCTAGATACAATGGTGGTACAGGCATTGGGTAAATATAGCTGTCCCAAATAGGAGGAACTGGCTGATAAAAAGGAACTACAGATCCCATGCAAATCCAAAATCCAGTAGAGCTGTCAAATCTTAAAGCTCCAAAATGAACTCCGTTGACTTCCTGTCTCACATGCAGGTCATGCTAACGCAAAAGGTGGGTTTACATGGTCTTGGGCAGCTCTGCCTCTGTGACTTTGCAAGGTACAGCCTCCCACCCAGCTACTTTCATGGACTGGTGTTGAGTGTCTGTAGGTTTTTCAGGTTCATGGTACAAGCTGTAGGTGGATCTACCATTCTGGGGTCTGGAGGATGGTGGCCCTCTTCTCACAGCTCCACTAGATAGTGTCCCAGTAGGGACTCTGTGTGGGGGTTCACACCCCACATTTCCCTTCTGCACTTCTCTAGCAGAAGTTCTTCATGAGGACCTCTACCCCCCTGCAGCTAACTTCTGCCTGGGCATCCAGGCATTTCCATATGTCCTCTGAAATCTAGGTGGAGGTTCCCATACCCTAATTCTTGACTTCTCTGCAGTCACAGGCTCAGCACCATGTAGAAGCTGCTAAGTCTTGGAACTTGCATTCTCTGAAGCCATGGCCTGAGCTCTATGATGGTCCCTTTCAGACATGGCTGGAGTGACTGGGATTCAGGGCACCAAGTCCCTAGGCTGCACACAGCACAGGGACCCTTGACCCAGCACACGCAACCATTTCTTCCTCCTAGGCCTCCAGGCCTATGATGGGAGGGGCTGCCATGAAGACCTTCAACGTCCTCTGGAGACATTTTTCTCATTGTTTGGGGGATTAACATTTAGTTCCTCATTACTTATGCAAATTACTGCAGCCAACTTGAATTCCTTCTCAGAACATGGGATTTTCTTTTCTCTCACATTGTCAGGCTGCAAAACTTCCAAACTTTTACACTCTGCTTCCCTTATAAAAATGAAAGTCTTTAACAGCACCCAAGTCACATCTTGAATGCTTTGCTGCTTAAAAATTTCTTCTGCCAAGTACCCTAAATCATCTCTCTCAAGTTCAAAGTTCCACAGATTTCTAGGGCAGGGAAAAATACTGTCAGTCTCTTTGCTAAAATATAAGAAGAGTAAACTTTACTCTAGTTCCAAACAAGTTCCTCATCTCCATCTGAGTCCACCTCAGCCTGGACCTATTGTACTTATCACTATCAGCATTTTTTGTCAAAGCTATTCGACAAGTCTCTCAGAAGTTCCAAACATTCCCACACTTTTCTGTCTTCTTCTGAGCCCACTAAACTGTTCCAACTTCTGCCTGCTACCCAGTTCCAAAGTCATTTTCACATTTTTGGGTATCTTTTCAGCAGTGCCCCACTCTACTGGTACTAATTCACTCTATTATTCTGTTTTCACACTGTTGATAAAGACATAACTGAGAAAGTGGAATTTACAAAAGCAAGCAAGCAAGCAAACAAGCAACCAAGCAAGCAAGAAGAAGGAAAGAAAGAAAGAAAGAAAGAAAGAAAGAAAGAAAGAAAGAAAGAAAGAAAGAAAGAAAGAAAGAAAGAAAGAGTAAGAAAGAAATAGTTTTATTGGACTTACAGTTTTATGTGGCTGAGGAGACCTCACAATCATGGTGGAAGGTGAAAGGCACATCTCATATGGCAGTAGACAAGAGAAGAGAGTTTGTGTAGGGAAACTCCCCTTTTTAAAACCATCAGATCTCATCAGACTCATTCACCATAACAAGAACATCACAGGTACAACCAACCTTCATGATTCAATTACCTCCAACTGAGTCCTCCCACAACACATGGAAATTTAAGATGAGATTTGGGTGGGGACACAATCAAACCCTATCAATGTCCATACTACCCAAGGCAATTGATAGATTCAATGAAAGTCTCATAAAAATACTAATGATATTTTTCACAGTTAAAAAAAAACAGTTAAAATTTGTATGGAACCACAAAACACTGACAATAACCAAAGCTCTCCAAAAAAAAAAAAAAAAAAACTGAAGGAATTACATTACCTAATTTCAAATTATAATACAGAGCTATAGTAACCAAAACAGGATGGTGTTTCATAAAAACAGACCCATCAACCAATGGAAAAGAATAGATAACCCAAAAATAAATCCATATGTATACAAGTGGCAATAACCAAAATGTAAAAACATCTTTTTTGTATCCATCAGTTAGTGAACTGATAATACACGTGGAATATACATAAAATGGAATACTATTTTCAGATAAAAAAATTAATTACTGACAGATGCTACAATATGAATAAACCTCAACAATATTATGTTAAATAAATGTGCACAAACACAAAATAGCTTATTTGTGATTCCATTTATACAAAATATTAAAGAAAGGAAATTATACAGAGACAAAAGTTGATTAGTGGTTGCCTAGTGCTGTGGGTAAAAATGGGAAGTGGATATAAATATGTATGAAATTTCTCTTTGTGGTAATAGACATATTGCAGTAATGGTTGCAAAATTGTATTAAAATACAAAAAAAAAAAAAATCTGAAAGGCACAATTAGCACAAGTGAAATTTATTACACATAAAATTCATGGCCAGGCATAATGGATCAAGCCTGTAATCTCAGAACTTTGGGAGGCCAAAGCGGGTGGTTTACTTGAGCTCATGAGTTCGAGACCAGCCTGGCCAACACGGTGAAACCCCGTCTCTAGTAAAAATGCAAAAATTAGCCAGGCATGGCAGTGGCACCTGTAATCCCAGTTACTCAGGAGACTGGTGCAGGAGAATCACTTGAACCCGGGAGGCAGAGGTTGCAGTGAGTTGAGATCATGCCACTGCACTCCAGCCTGGGCAACAGAGTGAGACTCCATCTCAAATTTTTTTTTAAAATTACTCAGATATAACTATTAATTTAAATTAGACGATATAATCGATAGTATTTTTGTCTGTGGTTATTAGTACATATGCTTGACTGGAATCAAATAGATTCAAAGCTCACTAAATTTTTTAGATTTATATTGGCAAAAAAATAATGACCTTGGAATATATATTACCATAATTTTCTGTAGCTTAAAACTGTTGGGAAGCAATTATTCATAGGTTTCTTGTGTTGTTGTGTCTTGTAAAGTGGGGCACAGACTACCCTTTGTTTCAGAGTATCTTTTCAAGAATGTTCGCATAGCAAATGACTTTGAAAAACGTAATGACTCCCTCTGTATCTATGGGAAGGTTTGCTCATAGTCTTGAAAGATTTAGGACATCTCTTCAGAGCAAAAGGAGGCATAATTACTTCCCGTTATGAGAGATAAGGTATACTAAACTGAGGGGTCTTTTTCTGAACCACACACTCTGCACGTGAAGCACCATCTTGCCTTTCATGTCACCATGTGTGAATTAGGGATCAGTGTACTGGCACACACACACGCACACAAATGTTGAAATTATGACTACTATTACTGCTGTCAAAATAAACTCTCTTTTATGCCTGATCCAGGAGTTTTGTGTCTTCTACCAGCATCCACGATGTTAGTTTTCATGTAGGATAAAATCTGACACTTCTCATTTCTCAAAAAAAAAAAAAAAATTCCTTAATCACTATACACGAGTGGATTGAGAAAACTCCTCACTCTTCAGTAGAATATGTTCTCCAATTTGTATTTCAGGTGTGGTCAAATATTGTAGTGATAAAGGGGAAATATATGTAATGTGAAAATACTGAATACTTTGGAAACCGAAGAATAAGATAGGCTACTCATTATGGACATTCAGAGCATTGTTTGTCATTTTCTGTTTCCCTCAGTATGACAATATGCAATGTTGCAGTTGAATCATAGCTTCCAGGTGATTGATGATGATCACGCAGTGTAAGAAAAAAACTTTTTTATAAGTCGATAAAATGTATTGCTGTGTGTAAGTTCAGTATATGCTAGATTATCTTGGATGATGCATGTAAAATTTACTAGTCTTAATGAAAACCTTTATTCATCACTGAAGCAACGAAACACATATAGAACACTTTAATGCATATTTATTGAATTTCTTGACCTCATGATCCATGAGGACAAGTATTGTTTGCAATACTATTGTTTTCAAGTAATTATGGAAAATCAGTTACTGGTTTAAAGTAAGTATTACTTTAGATTTAACATTCTTTTCCCTTTTTTCTCTTTATTTTTTTTTTCATCTGTGGCATTTTACTTAGATGATTTCTAGTCTACCTGAAATTCTAAAGAGAACAGTCTTTAGAATTTCGCTTACTGTGGTTCATCTGTTCCAGATTTTTCAGTTTTCTGCTGAAATTATGTTTAATTTCTCATTATTCTATAAGAGTATTTTATGTAAGTGTAGATATTATGTTGTCATTTTTCCCTTTTAGTCCACAGAAGATATCATTTCACTGTCTCATGCTTCTTACAGAAGTCAGCTCTCAGTTTAACTCTTGTCACAATGCAATCTGTCTTTCTTGTGTTTCTCACCCTTATTTGTGTATAAGATATCCTTTTGTCTTCAGTTTTCTGCCATTTCAGCAAATTTATTTTCTTATTCGTTTTTCTTGACTTTTCTGAGCTTTCTACTCCATGCCTTAAAAATCTTTCATCATATCTATAAAATTACATTTTATGTTCTATGTACTCTACATTCTGTGCTGTATTTCTTATCTTTTAGTATCTTATCACAATAAATTATAAAATTTCTTTTGACACTATACTAATTATTTATTTATCTATATACAATCTGCTGTTATATTGATTTCAATTACTGTATTTTTTAGTCTAATTGGTTTATTTTCTAATATGTTGTGTTAATTTTTATTAATTTTTAGTTTCTCCTAAAATATTTATACTTAGATTTTTTCTTCTTGACATGTTATGCATAGTTACTTTGTACACTGGACAATTTTATTTTTAGTATCTTGGTTTCCCAATAGTTGTTTTTAATGTTTGTTATTTTCACTTATTCTTGCTTATTTTACCTAATCTCGCATGTATCAGGCTATCTATGACTTTAATCTGGTCATTTGCTTAAAATATATTAATATTTGTCATGATTTGAAGACTAAGATGAATTTACTCGTATTTGCATTTTTATGGCACTTCAGGTCAGCCACAATTTAAGATACATTAATCCAGGTATAGAAGCACTCAGATTATTCACTGGAGTCTGGGTCCAGTGGCTCACTCCTGTAATCCCAGCACTTTGGGAGGCCTAGGCGGGCAGATTATGAGATCGGGAGATTGAGACCATCCTGGCCAACATGGTGAAACCCTGTCAATACTAAAAATACAAAAAGTAGCTGGGTGTGGTGGTGCATGCCTGTAATCATAGCTACTTGGGAGGCTGAGACAGAAGAATCACTTGAACCTGGGAGGCAGAGGTTGCAGTGAGCTGAGATCATACCACTACACTCCAGTCTGGCAACAGAGTGAGACTGCACCTCAGAAACAAAACAAACAAACAAACAAAAGGCATCAAGACCATTCAGGACAATGACCTTTCACTCATCATGACCAAGTTGTATTTATCCCTAGGAATCAAGAATTATTCAACATATGCAAATCAATCAAAGTGATACATATCAACAGAATAAAAAACAAACTAAAATCATCCTTTCAATTGATACTGAAAGAGCATTTTATAAAATTCAACATCCATTCATGACAAATGCCCTCAAAGATCTGGGTGTGGAAGGAATATACTTCAACATAATAAAAGCCAGATACAATAGACACACAGCTAGTGTTATATTGATTGGGAAATAACTGAAAGCCTTTCCTCTAAGATCTTAAACAAGACAAGGGTTTCCCCTTTCAACACTGTTATTCAATGTAGTACTAGAAGTCTTAGCTACAGCAATAAGACAAGAGAAGGAAATAAAAGGCATTCAAATTGAAAAGGAAGAAGATATATTGTCCTTTTGCACATCATAAGAGCTTATATTTGGGAAAAAACCTAAAGATTTCACCAAAAAGTTATTAGAAGTGATGAACAAATTCAGCAAAGTGACAGGATACAGAATCAACATACAAAAATCAGTAGCATTTCTATATGCCAACAATGAATAATTTGAAAGAAGAAATTAAGACAGTAATCTCATTTACAATAGTGAAAAATAAAATATTTGAAAATGGAGCAAAAAATTAAAAGATATCTACAATGAAAACTGTAAAACACTGATGCAAGAAAATGAGAACACCAAAAAATTGAGTTATTTTATATACATGTATTCAAAGAATTGATATTGTTAAAATGTTTACATTAGTTTGTTTTCATGCTGTTGACAAAGACATACTCGAGGCTGGGCACTTTACAAAAGAAAAAGGTTTATTAGACTCACAGCTTCACATGGCTGTGGAGGCCTCACAATCATGGTGGGAGTTGAAAGTCATGTCTCACATGCTAGTAGACAATGAAAGAGAGATTCTTCAGGAAAACTCCCCTTTTTAAAACCATCAGATCTCATGAGACTTATTCACTTTCATGAGAAAAACACAGGAAAGACCTGTCCCCATGATTCAGTTACCTCCCATTGGGTCCCTTTTACAACATGTAGGAATTTAAGATGATATTTGAGTGTGGACACAGGCAAACAACATCATTCTGTACTTGACCTCTCCCAAATCTCATGTGCTCACATTTGAAACCAATCATGCCATCCTAACAGTCCCCCAAAGTCTCAACTCATTTCTAATTCACTCTATTATTCTGTTTTCACACTGTTGATAAAGACATAACTGAGAAAGTGGAATTTACAAAAGCAAGCAAGCAAGCAAGCAAGAAAGAAAGAAAGAAAGAAGAAAAGAAAGAAAGAGAAAGAAAGAAGAAGAAAGAAAGAAAAAGAAAGAAAGAAGAAAAAGAAAGAAAGAAAGAAAAGGAAAAAGAAAAAGAAAGAAAGAAAGAAAGAAAGAAAGAAAGAAAGAAAGAAAGAAAGAAAGAAAGAAAGAAAGAAAGAAAGAAAGAAAGAAAGAAAAAAAGAAAGTAAGTTTATTGGACTTACAGTTTCACGTGGCTGAGGAAACCTCACAGTCATGGTGGAAGGTGAAAGACACATCATATGGCAGCAGACAAGAGAAGAGAGCTTGTGCAGGGAAACTCCCCTTTTTAAAACCATCAGATCTCATGAGTTTCATTCACTACAACGAGAACATCACAGGAACAACCAATCTTCAAGATTGAATTACCTCTGACTGAGTCCCTCCCACAACACATGGAAATTTAAGATGAGATTTGGGTGGGGACATAGTCAAACCATATCAATGTCTGTACTACCCAAGGAAATTGATAGATTCAACGAAAGTCTCATAAAAATACTAATGATATTCTTCACAGATTAAAAAAACCAAAAAACAAAAAAACACTTAAAATTTGTATGGAACCACAAAAGACTGACAATAACCAAAGCTCTCCTAAATATATATATATATGAACTGAAGGAATTACATTACCTAATTTCAAATTATAATACAGAGCTATAGTAACCAAAATAGGATGGTATTTCATAAAAACAGACCCATCAACCAATGGAAAAGAATAGATAACCCAAAAATAAATCCATATGTAGGCAAGTGGCAATAACCAAAAAGTAAAAACATCTTTTTTGTATGCATCAGTTAGTGAACTGATAATACACGTGGAATATACATAAAATGGAATACTATTTTCAGATAAAAAAATTAATTACTGACAGATGCTACAATATGAATAAACCTCAACAATATTATGTTAAATAAATGTGCACAAACACAAAATAACTTATTTTGTGATTCCATTTATACAAAATATTAAAAAAAGGAAATTATACAGAGACAAAAGTTGATTAGTGGTTGCCTAGTGCTGTGGGTAAAAATGGGAAGTGGATATAAATATGTATGAAATTTCTCTTTGTGGTAATAGACATATTGCAGTAATGGTTGCAAAATTGTATTAAAATACTAAAACAAACAAACAAACAAACAAACAAAAAAACTGAAAGGCACAATTAGCACAAGTGAAATTTATTACACATAAAATTCATGACCAGGCATAATGGGTCAAGCCTGTAATCCCAGAACTTTGGGAGGCCAAAGCGGGTGGTTTACTTGAGCTCATGAGTTCAAGACCAGCCTGGCTAACATGGTGAAATCCCGTCTCTAGTAAAAATGCAAAAATTAGCCAGGCATGGCAGTGGCACCTGTGATCCCAGTTACTCAGGAGGCTGATGCAGGAGACTCACTTGAACCCGGGAAGCAGAGGGTGCAATGAGTTGAGATCATGCCACTGCACTCCAGCCTGGGCAACAGAGTGAGACTCCATCTCAATTTTTTTTTTTTAAATTACTCAGATATAACTATTAATTTAAATTAGACAAATACACTCGATAGTATCTTTGTGGTTATTAGTACATATGCCTGACTGGAATCAAATAGATTCAAAGCTGACTAAATTTTTTGGATTTATATTAGCAAATATAAATTATATTAATAAGATTGGAATATATATTACCATAATTTTCTGTAGCTTAAAACTGTTGGGAAGCAATTATTCATAGGTTTCTTGTGTTGTGTCTTGTAAAGTGGGGCACAGACTACCCTTTGTTTCAGAGTATCTTTTCAAGAATGTTCACATAGCAAATGACTTTGAAAAACGTAATGACTCCCTCTGTATCTATGGGAAGGTTTGTTTATAGTCTTGAAAGATTTAGGACATCTCTCCAGAGCAAAGGAGGCATGATTACTTCCCATTATGAGAGATAAAGTATACTAAACTGAGGGGTCTTTTTCTGAACCACACACTCTGCACATGAAGCACCATCTTGCCTTTCATGTCACCATGTGTGAATTAGGGATCAGTGTACTGGCACACACACACGCACACAAATGTTGAAATTATGACTACTATTACTGCTGTCAAAATAAACTCTCTTTTATGCCTGATCCAGGAGTTTTGTGTCTTCTACCAGCATCCACGATGTTAGTTTACATGTAGGATAAAATCTGACACTTCTCATTTCTCAAAAAAAAAAAAAAAAAAAAAATTGCTTAATCACTACACACGAATGGATTGAGAAAACTCTTCACTCTTCAGTAGAATATGTTCTCCAATTTATATTTCAGGTGTGGTCAAATATTGTAGTGATAAAGGGGAAATATATGTAATGTGAAAACACTGAATACTTTGGAAACCGAAGAATAAGATAGGCTACTCATTATGGACATTCAGAGCATTGTTTGTCATTTTCTGTTTCCCTCAGCATGACAATATGCAATGTTGCAGTTGAATCATAGCTTCCAGGTGATTGATGATAATCATGCAGTATAAGAAAAAAAAATTTTTATATAAGTCGTTAAAATGTATTGCTGTGTGTAAGTTCAGTATATGCTAGATTATCTCGAATGATGCATGTAAAATTTACCAATCTTGACCTAATCTAGTCTTAATGAAAACTTTTATTCATCGCTGAAGGAACGAAACACATATAGAACACTTTAATGCATATTTATTGAATTTCTTGACCTCATGATCCATGAGGACAAGTATTGTTTGCAATACTATTGTTTTCAAGTAATTATGGAAAATCAGTTACTGGTTTAAAGTAAGCATTAATTTAGATTTAACGTTCTTTTCCCTTTTTTCTCTTTATTTCCTTTTTCATCTGTGGCATTTTACTTAGATGACTTCTAGTCTACCTGAAATTCTAAAGAGAACAGTCTTTAGAATTTCACTTACTGTGGTTCATCTGTTCCAGATTTTTCAGTTTTCTGCTGAAATTATGTTTAATTTCTCATTATTCTATGAGTATTTTATGTAAGTGTAGATATTATGTTGTCATTTTTCCCTTTTAGTCCACAGAAGATATCATTTCACTGTCTCATGCTTCTAGTATTTGTACAGAAGTCAGCTCTCAGTTTAACTCTTGTCACAATGCAATCTGTCTTTCTTGTGTTTCTCACCCTTATTTGTGTATAAGATATCCTTTTGTCTTCGGTTTTCTGCCATTTCAGCAAATTTATTTTCTTATTAGTTTTTCTTGGCTTTTCTGAGCTTCTTACTCCATGCCTTAAAAATCTTTCATCATATCTATAAAATTACATTTTATATTCTATGTACTCTACATTCTGTGCTGTATTTCTCATCTTTTAGTATCTTATCACAATAAATTATAAAATTTCTTTTGACACTATACTAATTATTTATTTAGCTATATACAATTTGCAGTTATATTGATTATAATTACTGTATTTTTTAGTCTAATTGATTAATTTTCTAACATGTTGTGTTAATTTTTATTAATTTTTAGTTTCTCCTAAAATATTTATGCTTAAATTTTTTCTTCTTGACATGTTATGCATAGTTACCTTGTATACTGGACAATTTTATTTTTAGTATCTTGGTTTCTCAATAGTTCTTTTAAATGTTTGTTATTTTCACTTATTCTTGCTTATTTTACCTAATCTTGCATGTGTCAGGCTATCTATGACTTTAATCTGGTCATTTGCTTAAAATACATTAATACTTGTCAGGATTTGAAGACTAAGATGAATTTACTGTTATTTGCATTTTTATGGTACCTCAGGTCAGCCACAATTTAAGATACCTTAATCCAGGTATAGAAGCACTCAGATTATTTACTGGAGGCTGGGCTCAGTGGCTCACTCCTGTAATCCCAGGACTTTGGAAGGCCAAGGTGGGAGGATCACGAGGTCAGGAGATCGAGACCATCCTGGCCAACATTGTGAAACCTCATCTCTACTAAAAATACAAAAATTTGCTGGGCATGGTGAAAGGAGCCTGTAGTCCCAGCTACTCAGGAGGCTGAGGCAGAAGAATTGCTTGAACCCGAGAGGCAGAGATCGCAGTGAGCCAAGATCACGCCACTGGACTCCAGCCTGGGCAACAGAGCGAGACTCCACAAAAAAAAAAAAAAAAAAAAAAAAAGGATGTTTCATCTGGGAATGAGCAGGTTAATGAATTCTTTAATGTCTCAATTCCAAGTTGGGTGATGGAATCATTAGAGCCTTAAATCTTGACAGTCTCTGCATATGTCATTGTTCCTGTGGCCCTTTAAGGTCTCACACTTATAGCTCACTCTCTCAGCAGTCTTATTTATATCATCAAACTGTTTTTGAAGAAGGTGTGCTTCCATGCTAGGCTCATATACTGAAGTTTCTGCAGTCTCTTGTGCCATCACACAATAATTCCTCACAATCTTTGATGTCATATTTTAAATCCAATTGCAAAACCTATTTCACCAGTTTTTAAAATTGTCTTCAGAAGCAGGGTTAGTATCAATTATTTAATTTTCCAACTGTAAACTGAATTTGAGTCTTTTTGATTCAGTTCAATTGGTCAAAATAGAAACTCTCAAGGACAAGAAAAATGACAGATTTTGATTTATTTATGTGGTTAGTAACTCTTTTGAGACAAGAAAGAAGCCAGGTCAGACATGATGGCTCACACCTGTAATCCCAGTACTTTGTGAGGCCGAGGTGGGCAGATCATCTGAGGTCAGGAGTTGGAGACCAATCTGGCTAACATGATGAAACCCCATCTCTACTAAAATACAAAAATTAGCTGGCCATGGTAGCATGTCCCTGTAATCCCAGCTACTCGGGAGGCTGAGGCAGGAGAGTTGCTTGAACCTGGGAGTCAGGGCTGGAAGTGACCTGAGTTTGTGCCACTGCACTCCAGCCGGGGTGACAGAGTGAGATTCCATCTCCAAAAGAAAAAAAAAAAAAAAGAAAAGAAAAGAAAAAAGAAGCTGAAGATTGCATGTAGATAGCCGCTTACATATCTATCAGGAAAAGGAAAAACAACAACAACAACAACAACAAAAAACAGAAAAATATTCAATTACAAATGGCATTTAGTGACCATAGTGGCCACCGTAAATGATTGCTTCATCTTGATATTAAGGAAACCAAAAAGATATTAGAGAACGTATAATTATATTCACCAAATACTTTCTCAGTATATAACATAACACCCTGGTAGAGGTGTTTGTTATGGAATAGGAGTAAAATGCGTACAAAAATCACCATGAACAATGAAATGGAAAATGCTCATTCCACCCCTTAGTATTTTCTTTTTTTGAAGATCTTGTCTGACCTAGAGATTACACAGTCCATTAGAAGGAAGTATTAAATATTAATAGTGAAAGGAAGACTAGAAGGAAAAAATAATTTGATTCAAATAATAACATTTTTAGAAAGTGATATTGAAATGGATATTGGTGACACACCACCTGTGCAGGTTTTGGAGTAAAAAGATGCATTTATCTAACAATATCTGAGGCAACTCAATAGTGATCTATCTTTAAAATTTTATTTCATTTGTAATTGGTAAAAAAAAATTGCATATATTTAGGTGGTAAAGTATGTTGTTCTACATGTATGCATAGTGCAATGATCAAGCCACACTAACACATGCATCATCTCACAAATCTATCCTTTCTTTGTAATTAAAACATTTACATTTTATTATTTTAGTAACTTTGAAATATGCAATATATGATTATTAACTATAGTCACAATGCTGCAATGGATCAACCGGAAATTATTTCTCCTGTCTAACCAAAACTTTTCAGCCTTTGACCAACATATCCAATTTTTTGGTCCACCAGCCCATGCTCACTTTCTGGTAGCCATCATTCCACACTCTACTTCTATGATTTTGACTTTTTAGATTTTACATTTAAGCAAGATCATGCAGCATTTGTCTTTCTGTACCTGGCTTGTTTCACTTAGCATAATTTCCTCTAGATATATTCATGCTGTCCCAAATGACAACATTTTCTTTGTAAAGCTGGATACTATTCCAGTGTGTATATACATATGCTACAGTTTCTGTATCCATTTACTGTTTGAGACATACTTAGGTTGTTTACATATGTTTACTATTGTGAATAATGTTGCAATGAGCATGAACATACAGACATCCTTTCAACATGCTGATTTCACTTTCTTTTGATAAACACACAGAAGTGGGATTGCTGGACCATATGATAATTCTACTTTTAGTTTTTAAGGAATCTCCATACTGTTTCTAAAATGATTGTACTAATTTACAATCCCACCCACAGTGTACAAGTATTTTACTTTTCCACATTCTCATCAACATTTATCTTTTTTTTTTTTTTTAGTAATGGAAATTTTAACAGGTGTGAGGAGATGGATTATCATTTTAATTTGCATTTCTCTGATGATTACTTACATTGCTCATTTGTTTTTCATGTATCTGATGGCTGTTTCTATGTCATTTAAGAAATGTCTACTCAGGTCGTTTGTCCATTTTTGATAGGATTATTTGATTTTTGTTGTTGTTAGTATTTTGAAGTCCTTGTATGTTTTGGGTATTAGCTCCTTATCTAACTTATAATTTGAAAACATAATCTCTCGGTCTATGGGTTGTCTCTTTACTCTGTTATTTCTTTTTCTGAGCAAATGCTTTTCAGTTTACTGCAATCTCATTTGTTTATTTTCACCTTTGTTGTCTTTCCTTTGGGATCATATATATGAAATCATTGCCCAATGTCCATACAACTCAAAGTGATCGGAGCATTCAATAAAGTGCCTATCAAAATTTCAATGTCATTTTTCACAGAAATTAAATAAACAATCCTAAAATTTATATGGAACCACAAAAGCACCCAAATAGCCAAAGCACTCCTCAGCAAGGAGAGCAAAGGTAACAGTATCATGCTAGCTGATTTAAAGATATATTACAAAGCTATAGTGATCAAAAGAGTATGCTACTGACAAGAAAAAAAAAAGATTCATTGATCAATGTAATAGGATAAAGAACTCAGAAATAAACTCATATATACTAGATCAATTGACTTTTTACAAAAATATCAAGAGCAGACAATGGGAAAATAAAAATCTCTTTAACAAATGCCATTGAGAAAACGGACTATCCATATGCAGAAGAATGAAATTGGACCATTATCTTATCTCATATAAGTGTAAACTCAAAAATGGAGTAAATATTTAAATGTAAATTCTGAAACTGTAAAACCTCTAAGAGATAAATTCAGTTATTTGGATTTTTGGTAAATGTTTACATAAAATATGACTCATGGGGAAAAGAGGTTTACTGTTAATGAATGCTTAGTATTTGGGAAGAACTCATTAGCTACATTCATGAATACTTACCATCATGTGGAAACATAGTGACACATATGCATTGTTTATTAAATTTACAGAAAATATGATTTATCTAAAAATAAAAAAATAAAATCATGCAGAAGGTAAATGGCTACTTTTTAAATACAGAGTTTGCATGCTACATTTTTGCACTGTTATTGCTCCTTAAATTTATAATAGTGATTTTTGTAATGATTAAATTTATAGTAGTGATTTTTGAAATATTAAGAAACAGCAATAAATGTCTACATCAAAAAAGTAGAAAGATTTCAAATAAACATAAAGATGTACCTGAAGAAACTAGAAAGGCAAGAACAAATCAAACCAAACCAAAAATTAGGAGTAAGAAAAGAATAAAATCGGAGCAGTACTACACAAAATAAATATTAACAATACAAAAAAAATCAGCAAAATGAAAACAGTACATAGTGGTGATAAATCATAAACCTTCTTTACCTCTAGTTATAATGGGCTACTCATTTCTCAGGAAGAAAACACTTTATGTAACAGAAGCATTCATATAATGCTAATGACTCACATTTTCATTCAGTGAAGAATGTTCATTAATACCACATCTGCAGAGATATTGGCATCTTGTGTAGCTTTTTAGGAAAAAAATAATTATGATTCTGGAATACATTGAACTAGTGTTTCTTTTTTTTTTTTTTGAGACAGAGTCTCGCTCTGTCGCCGGGGCTGGAGTGCAGTGGCCGGATCTCAGCTCACTGCAAGCTCCGCCTCCTGGGTTCACGCCATTCTCCTGCCTCAGCCTCCCGAGTAGCTGGGACTACAGGCGCCCGCCACCTCGCCCGGCTAGTTTTTTTGTAGTTTTAGTAGAGACGGGGTTTCACCGTGTTAGCCAGGATGGTCTCGATCTTCTGACCTCGTGATCCGCCCGTCTCGGCCTCCCAAAGTGCTGGGATTACAGGCTTGAGCCACCGCGCCCGGCTGAACTAGTGTTTCATTCTGGTTTGTGAATTAATTTTTAGTGTTAGAATATCAGCTTTTTATTCTAGCATTGTTATGAGTTTAACTGAGTGCCAGTAGTCATTACTATATTTTTCTTTATGAATCACTTTTATAAAAGCTCTCTAGGAACAATAAAAAAGGGCAAACATTATACATTGATGATTCATATTTCGAAGTAAGTTTCTTTGGGCATTTGTGAAGTGCAGAAGAGAGATCCCATTAGTACCTGGAACTTTCTCCAGAAAAGACAATATTGTTAGGACTCAAAGCATGTCTCAACAAATTTTTTAAAAATAAAATCATACGAAGAATCTTCTCAGGCAACAATGGGATAAAACTATAAGTAAAAAACAAGAACTTTGGAAATTGTACAAATACATGGAAATTGTACAATGTGCTCCCTCCTGAATGACCATCGAGTCAATTAAGACATGAAGAAGAAAATTGAAATCTTTCTTAAAGTAAGTAAAAATGGACACACAGCATACTAAAACCAATGGAAGGCAGTAAAATAAATATTAAGAGGGAAGCTTGAAGCAATAAATTTCTATATCAAAAAAGTAGAAAGATTTCAAATAAACATAAAGATGCACCTGAAGGAACAAGAAAGGGAGGAACAAATCAAAACAAAATATAGGAGAAGGAAAAAAAAATGAAATCAGGGCAGTACTAAATAAAATAAATATTAAAAATGTAAAGAATCAACAATAAAAATTTTTAAAGTAAACAATATTGATAAACTGCTAGCTAGAGTAATCAAGAATAAATAAGAGCAGACCCAAATAAAGAAAATCAGATATGAAAAGGGAGACTTTACAACTTACACCACAGAAATACAAAAGATCATTGAAGGCTATATGAATACATTAAAATAAACAAATTAAAAAACCTAGAGGAAATAAACAAATTTCTGGTTACATAAAATACACCAAAAGAAAAAGAAAAAGAAAAAGAAAAACAACTGAACAGAAAAATAATTAATAAATAGATTGAATAAGTTATAAAAAGTTTCCTGACTAAGAAAAGCCCTTCAAGACTGGATGGCTTTATATCTGAATTCCACTGGTTAGAAGAACTAATACCAATTCTTCACAAACTATTCCAAAAAAATTGAAGATAAAGGAATTCTTCCTAACTCATTCTATGAGGTCAACATTACCCTGATACCAAAACCAGACAACAATGTAACAAAAAAAAGAAAACTAAGCCTTAATATCCCTGATAAACATAAAAGCCAAAGTCACCAACAAAATAGCAACCAAATCGAATAACATGGTGTCTCAAAAGGATACACCATGATCAGCTGGGATTTTATCCCAGTGATTCAAGAATGGTTCAACATACTCAAATCAACAAATGTGATACATCTTATCAACAGAATGAAGGATAAAAAATCCATGATCATCTCAATTGATGCCAAAACTTATTTGATAAAATTTAATATATCTTTATGATAAAATCTTTAAATAAAATAGGAATAAAAAAGAACATAACTCAACATAGTATATATATGACAAACCCACAGAAAATATCAAATTGAATGGGAAAAAGACAGAAGCTTTTTCTCTAAGACGTGGAAAATGCCAAGGGTGCCCACTTTCCCCACTCCTATCAACAAAGTACTGGAAACCTTAGCCAAATAAACCAAGACAGAGAAGTAAATAAGAGACATCCAAAGCACAAATGGAATGCCAAATTGTGCCTCTTTCAGATAACATAATCTTTATGTATAGAAAAACATAAAAATACCACCCTAAAATCTGAGAATCAAAACAAGAATTCAGAAAGTATCAGGATACAAAATCATCAAACAAAAATCAGTATTGTTTCTATATACCAATAACAAACTAGTTGAAAAAGAAATCAAGGAAGTGATGCAGTTTACAATAACTACAAAAATATTACCTAGAAATAAACTTAGCTAAAGAGGTGAGAGACCTCTGCAACAGATGCTACAAAACAATATTGAAAGAAATTTAGGAAATAAAGAAATGGAAAGATATTTCATGCTCACGAATTTGAAGAATATTGCTAAAATGACTATACTATTGGGGTCCGTGCCTGTGAGCTGTTCCTCAGTGGGTCCTGGGGGATCACACATAGCAGCTGTGCAATTGTAACCACTGAGAACGATCAAGAAAAGCCTTCCCCAAAGTCTCCCAGTCTATAGGAATCATCAAATTTTCTGATGAAAAAGCATCAAGAAGACCAAGGATAAAAGGAGATTGAGGTCCATAGTTAGAAATGGCAGCTTTCATTTCTTTCAAAAATTTAAATTGTAAGGCATTAAATTGGACATTATTGCTACCATTTGGAAACTGAGCATTAGGAGCAAAAGAAGCACGAATAATTGGAAACAGATCCAGCTCCTTAAATTTCTTATCTTTTCTTTTTCTCCCTCCCCCAATGGCGGGAAAGGCACTGAGAAAACTTTGCCAGACAAAGGTAAGGAAGCTGGGGGGTTGGAGGCACTGGAAAATCTTCTTCTAACAGAGCAGAAGGAAAAGAAACAGGGAAAGCTCGCAAAGGTGAATTAGAAGAATGTATCTGTAATATTTGTTGAAGCATTTCCATAATACGCTGAATGTCAGAATTCCCCTTAGAAGAAGGAAGAGCTGGCTTTTTCTCTTCTCCCCCTTTTGTTACCCCCCATCCTCTGTTACCCTGGCACAAATGGGCTCCATTTCAGATTTATTTTTTCCCAAATCCTCAGATGCCTTTCCTCCTGTGGTTACATCACCACACTCTGAATCAGTCTCAAGTAACTCTAATGCCTGAGTGATAGAGTTACACAAGGTCCACAAATTTAGAGGCATAATATCCCCTAACTGGTGAGCTCCACGCAGAGCTTTTACTACCTGTAACCATTCTCTCTGATTCAGCTGCACTTTAGTCTGATACTGAAACCAGTAACAATGTTGTTCAACATGGGCAAACAATCACTTCAAAGTCTTTTTTTTTTTTTTTTTTTTCACTTCTACTCCTATAGACAGCAACAGTCCTTGAAACAGTCATAAATATTCTGAGGCCAGAGAGGTGGAATTCCCCATAATGAAAGCTTAAGAAGGTTCCCCTTAACAATAACCGGGCTTTACTCGCTCCTAGGGGGTTCCCCTTCTTGTTCTCCCCTACTCACCCGTGCTGACCCTGCTCGCTGCGCCACTTATTGGGGTCCGTGCCGGGGGTGGTGGAGAATGAACAGACACAAAAGACAAAGACAAACAGAGAACATGGCGGCCGCACTCAGAGCCTCCGCCTCACTTTATTTATACTCCATAAACCCCACGTCAGCAGAAAGAACACAATGCAAAACAAATTTTTTTTACCCAGATGTAACCTTTTGCTCAGTTCCTTGTCTTTATGCTCTTCCTTATTTGTCAGTCTTCTTGGCGCCTACGGGAGTTCATTAAAAGTTCAATTGGAGATACTGTCCTTGAGCCCTATCTATTCTCAGCATACTGTTTTCAAAGGCCCCTGCACTATACTACCCAAAGAAATCTACAGATTCAATGCAATTTCCATCTAAATACCAATGACATTCTTCACAGAAACAGTAAAAAAAAAAAAATAATAAAAAGCTAAGACACTAAAACTTGTATTAGAACCACAAAAGATCCCACATAGTCAAAGCAATACTGAACAAAAAGAACAAAGCTAGAAGCATCATATTACTTGATTTTAAAATGTAATAAAAAGCTATAATAAACAAAATATCATGACATTGGTACAAAAGCCGACACATAGACCAATAAAACAGAATAGTGAACCGCTAAGTAAATTCACATATTTATAGCCAATTGATTTGTAACAAAAGATGCTAAGACCATAATTGGGAAAATAACACCCTTTTTCATGAATGGTGCTGGGAAAACTGGATTTTCATATGCAGAAGAATGAAAACAGAACTCTCTCTGTCACCCTATACAAAAATCAACTCAAAGAGGATTGATTAAACAAAAAAGCTAGAACTATAAATCTACTAAAAGAAAATAGGAAACACGCTCCAGTACATTGGTCTAGGTAAAGATTTTATGTCTTCAAAAGACTAAAAACAAAGGCAACAAAGGCAAAAGTATACTGATGGATCTACATTAAACTATAAGGCTTCTACACAGAAAAAGGAAACAATCAATACAGTGAAAAGACAATCTATTAAATGGGAGAATATATTTGCAAACTATTCATCTGGTAAGTAATTAATATCCATAATTTACAATGAACTCAAACAACTCAACAGCAATAATAAAAATAGTCATCATCATCATCACCTTCTGATTTAAAAAATAGGCAAAGGATCTTAGGATATTTCTCAAAAGAAGACATACAAATGTCCAACAAATATATGAAAAAATACTCAATATGACTAATCATCAGAAAATGTAAATCAAAACCACAATGAAATATGTTACCATAATGAGAATGGCTATTATCAAAAAGAGGAAAAGTAACAAATGCTCATGAGGACCTGGAGAAAAGGACACTCTTACACACTCTTGGAGGAATGTAAATTAGTACAGCCATTGTGAAAAAGAGCATACAAGATTTTCAAAAAACTAAGAGTAGAACTACCATATAATCCAGCAATCCGACTGTTGGGTAGTTATCCAAAAGAAAGGAAATTGGTATATTGAAGAGATATCTGCGACCCTATGTTTATTTAGCACTATTCACCATAGCCAAGATATGGAAGAAACTTAAATGTCTATCAACAGATGAATAGATATATATCACATTTTATTTATTCTTCTGTTCATAAAGATATGGTATCATATGATAATTAAACATATTGCAGATATGCAATGTGTATTGTATTTGTAATAAGATACTATTCAGCCATAAAAGAAGTGAAATGTTTGCATACCTAAATTATGTTTAATTATCTCTGTCATAGGGGACCTTGTTTACAATGTAGTTTGTTGCTAATAAATAAATATCATACTAGGTGAATATTGTAGTCATATAATTTTAGATGAATATTATACTCCACTGTAAGTATACCAATACAATAAATCTGTAGTGGTGGAGTGAAATCAGAGGTATTAATGTACCACAGGCAATGTGTTTCCTGATAATAAGGTAACATTTTTATAGAGTAGAGTAGCTACTATATGCTAATCATTATGACAGTATATAAAATAGCTTTCCTGCTTTTACGTTTATAAAATGAATTATTTAGTAATAATTTCTTGGAATACTTCTAAAATTACACACATAAGGAAGAACGAGTACATTATTTAAAGTCTTTGGCACATTTTAAAAAATTGATATTTAGGCCAGGTGCAGTGGCTCATGCCTGTAATCCCAGCACTTTGGGAGGCCCAGGTGGGCGGATCACTTGAGGTCAGGAGTTTGAGACCAGCCTGGCCAACATGATGAAATCCTGTCTCTGTCAAAAAACACAAAAATTAGCTGGGTGTGGTTGTGCACACCTGTAGTCCCAGCTACTTGAGAGCGTGAGGTGGGAGAATAGCTTGAAACCAGGAGGAGATGGAGGTTGCAGTGAGCCAAAATTATGTCACCGCACTCCAGTTTGGACAACGGAGCAAGATACAGTCTCAAAAGCAAGCAAACAAAAAACAAAAAATCAGAATTAATATTTAGAACTAGCTTACCTCCAGTGATGAGTTGACAGTAGCCCCAATTTTAGTGTCATTATAACTTTATATTGTCACTGAAAAACAAATATTCTAACCTGAACTGAAATGACTTCAGAATGTACTGCAAGAATGTAAGAGGTGTAGACATTCATTAAAAAAAAGAAAAAAATGTTGGAAAGAATTACAGCAAAGAAAACAATCAGCAGTGTAGGTATTCATGCATTTTATAATAGGAAACCCAGCTTTTGATTTATAAAAGAGTCCATCTGGCCAGACACGGTGGTTCATGCCTGCAATCCCAACATTTTAGGAGGCCGAGGCAGGTGGATCACGTTAGGTAAGGAGTTCAAGACCAGCCTGACCAGCATGGTGAAACCCCAACTCTACTAAAAATACAAAAAAAAAAAAAAAAAAAAAAAAAAAAAAAGACTAGGCATGGTGGTGTTGTATTAAGAGGGAAGAGAAGGAAAAAAATGTAAAACAGGGAGAGACGTTGAACAGAGAAAAATTCTGCCTCCCCCCAGAAGGTGCACCCTCCAGGTTTAGGCTTGCATAAGAGGCAGAGTCACAATTTCCCTCTACTTGGATCATCAGAATTCTTACAGATGAAAATACATACCTGGCTGATCTGAATAGCCTGAGCACTGGTACAAGAGTGTGTCTGGAAGGTAGATAGCTTTTCTGCTGACCTGGCAGGGGATCTGATGTGGCTCCAACCCTTCCCCCTGATAAGACATCAGTACAGCTCACTGAGAGCTCCCTCAGCCACCTTGGACAAGGCTGGGACCTCTGTCTACCACTGAGTATTGTATGTACCCACCTGCTTTAGCCATAATTTGGGTCCCTGTGTAGGGCACCCCTGTGTAGGGACCCCTGTAGAGGTTTCTCCTTTACTATCCTGAAGCCTAGACCATCAAAATTATAAATAAAAAACTGGATAAAAACAAATAAATAAGGCCAGGTGTGATGGCTTATGCTTATAATCCCAGCATTTTGGGAGGCTGAAAACAGGCAGATCACCTGAGGTCAGGAGTTCAAGACCAGCCTGATTAACATGGCGAAACACCATCTCTACGAAACATGCAAAAAAAAAAAAAAAAAAAAAAGTCAGATGTGGTGGCAGGAGCCTGTAATTCCAGCTATTCGGGAGGATGAGGCAGGAGAAATGCTTGAACCCAGGAGGCAGATGTTGCACTGAGCCGAGATCACACCCTTGCACTCCAGGCTGGGCAACAAGAGTGAAGCTCTGTCTCAAAACAACAACAACAAAAAAATACAAATAAATAAAAAAAGTGCATATCATGGGGGAATTAGATAAACTTCAAGAGACTGCTACCATTCCAACCCCACAGAAGATGGTGAACTTACTCATACGCTGAGAATATTGCTACTACAACCAGCTTATGAGAAAATCATTATACAAAGGCTCTTTGTAACCAAGAAACACTTACAGAGTCTTTACTGATGAAAGCACAAAGAATCAAATTAGGCTATAATTAATCATAACCATTAAAGTCACATCCTTAAGAAGAAAAAAAAATTTTTTTTAAATCATCAAATCAAACAAATTCAAGAATAGTTTGAAGAAATAGTCTAGCAACATGAGGAGGAACCAGAAAATTAACTCTGGTAATATGACAAAACAACGGAGGCTTCTACACAGAAAAAGGAAACAATCAATACAGTGAACAGACAATCCATTGATCTTTATGACACTTCCAAAAGATCACACTAACTTTCCAGCAATGAATCCAAACCTAACTGACATCTGTGAAATTCCGGATAAATAACTCAGAATGCTAATTATTAAGCTACTTAAAGAGATACCAGAGAAAGATGAAAACTATCATAAAGAAATCTAAAAAGCATTTTAGAATATGAATACAAAATTTTCTAGAAAGATAGATAACATAAAGAAATACCATTCAGAACTTCTGGAAATGAAAGACACACTTAGGGAGTTGCAAAATACAGTGGACACTTTTAAAACATTAGAACAAGTAGAAGAGAGAATCTCAGAGTTAAACTGGCTAAACCAGAGAATAATCAGTGTTCCTGAGGGAGAAAACAAAGTGTGGAATATTTATTTGAGTGAACAGTTGAAGAAAATTTTTCTGTTCTAGCTATAAAATGATCATTTATATATAATGATCGTTATACAAAAGTACAGTACATTGGTATACACATCATATAGACTGATTGCATATTTTTTCACTTGCCTAAAGGGAAATGTGAAACACTGCATTGTCAAAAAGCCAAAGGATATTTATATTTTACAGCGCCTCTGTGATTTTTATATTTTTGTAGCAATATGTACAGTTGGAAAAACAACTCCAAAATTTTTATAGAATCAATAAAAATATTATAGCATATGAAAATATTTGATTTACTTACAAAATTTCCTGACTGAATTCTATGTACAAATGAACTTGACATATACTTGTTTAAAAGGAAAAGAGAAGGCCGAATCATTGTAATAGCAAGAATGTCTTACTATTTATTTGTCCCATAGGTGAAAAAGATCATTGAAAAAATCACCCAGCAAAAAAGATACAGCCTAAAGTCCCAGTTTGTGAAAATGCATTATTTTATCTCCTTCATGGAAAAATCACATTTTTTTCTTTGACAAAAGTCTTTAAAATAATGTTTTTAGCTCTTAGGATAAAGTATCAAAGCATCTAAATATTAAATAGTTATTATTTTATATTTTACTTTATATTGCATACTGACATATACTCGTTAAATGTTTGATTCATAAAATCAAATTTATTATAATCAGTACATAAATCACAAATAGAATTGCTAGTTAATTTGATTCAATATTTCTATTTAGTTTGATATTCAAAGTATATTTGACTAATAATTTTGCATTTTTCTAAATATAATAATCTCTGGTTTTCCTGAAGCATTTTTAATTTTAAATATCTCTATGACTAACAAATTGATTGGCTAGGTAAGGATAAAAGTAAACTGAAGTAAACAATACTGTTTCTGGGTAGTGTGGAAAGTTTATATATTTTTTGATATAAATGATGTATCATAAATTCTGTTTACACTATTATCAATGAAAACAATGTAATAGAATTATGCTTTTCGTGTTTTACTAAACATAAATGTAGAAATAGTATAAATATTGGGGGAGATTTATGTATTTCCTTCAAAATTATTTACTAATTCTATTTTCTCAGGAACTCAATAAATAATTTTGAACTAATGTTAAATGGTGAAACATAGGAGTGACAAACCAGACAAGGCCCTTGTCAAATAAAGGGCCCATAGATAGTAAAACTACAGGCTGCGCTTTACAGTATGAGGAAAATAAAACATAAAATAAAATAGAACTAAATTTGCTGGTGGAGGCACAGGAGGTATTTTTGGTAGTGTTCTCTGGTAAGATATCTGAGGAAGTGACATGCGACCAGCAGTACTTACTGTAAGAATAAACCAGTCATGTGACAATGTGCAGGATGAATATTACTGGCAGTTGGAAGAAGTATAACATTTAAATGATATAGATTACATGGTTTTCCAGGGAGAGTGTGATCCTGTACTACAGTGAAGGAATATTACAGTAGTTCATGAAACAGGTAGGGGGCCAGCTAATGTATAGCCTGATGAGCCACATAAATTATTTAGATTTTATTATAAAGATAATGGAGACTTCTCTTATGGCCAACAGACTTAAAGCTCTTGAGAAGAACTCCTGCAATACAGGTAGGCACTCACCATCACTCTCTTCATCCTCAGTCCTGGCTCTACAAACAGCTCACCACATGTCATAGAGTATACTTTGGGCTGATTCAGAAGGCTAAGCTGACCAAGCAGGCTGAGGGCGCTTCAACATGGCCACATTCAGGAAAGCCGAGGCCAAGCAGGGTGCCCAGTTGCCCAAAGAGGAGTACAATCTGCTCTCAGTGGCCTACAAGACCACGGTCAGGGGCCACAGGTCTGCCTGGGAGGTCATCTGAATTAAGCATTGAGCAGAAAACTAACACCTCCAACCATAATTTACAGCTGATTAAGGACTATCTCAAGCAGAAAACTGACAACTCTGACAAGAAGTTGCAGCTGATTAAGGACTATGAGCAGAAAGTGAAGTCTGAGCTGAGATCCATCTGCACCAGTTTCTTGGAATTTTTGGATAAGCATTTAATAGCCAGTGCAACTCATCCAAATAGTAAGGTCTTCTTTCCGAAACTGAAGAGAGACTACTGCTTGTACTTTGCTAAATTTGCATGTGGTAATGATTGAAAACAAATGAAAGATAATTCCCAAGGAGCTTACTAAAAAGCATTTGATAGAAGCAAGAAAGAGACGCAACCCACACAACCAGTCTGCCATGATCTGGCTCTCAACTTTTCTATATTTTACCATGAGATCCTTAATAAAAAGGCTTTTAATGAGGCCATTGCAAAACCTGATAAACTTCATGAACACTTGTGGAAAGTCGGCACCCACCTTATGAAGTTGATTAGAAACAACCTAACAATATGGACATCAGACAATACAGGAGAAAAATGTGAAGGAGCAGAAAACTAAATTCATATAGGGTCTCATCCTTCTTTTTTAAATGAAACCTTGTCAAACATGTCCATTCCTTATTTCACTTTGATTTTCTATAGCAAAGAAACCTATTCGTGTGTGTGGAATTCACTGTTTACAGTGTTTTCACACTGCAGCTTTGGGAGGACTCCATTCTTGATTTGTGTTTGTCTTGGCCTTCCTCGTGTGCAGTTGCTCCAGTACAAAATTTTTAATAGTTTCTTTTTATGTAAACATAAGCAACTTCCAAGCTCTTAGGTACAAGACTAAATTTGTTTCTGGTATTTAAGTATTGTGAACAAGCTCTGCAAATGACGGTGTTTTGTGTTACTGTGAAAATATGAAAGCGTAGTTAAATACAATTTAAATAATGTTCTACATAACTTCTTACTATATTCCCTCCTTTACTTTTCTGGAATTTCCTTTTAGTAAGCAACTTTTCCATGCTCTTAATGTCACCTATTTAGTAAGAATACAGAAGCATTAGCTTGAATGGAATACTACTTAGCATTTCTGAGCTGGAGGTCACAAATTAAAATGCTTATTATATCACATATTATGGATGTCATGTGTATCTGAGACAAAAGGGAGTTTATTTATTCTTCATTTGCTATTGTTTACTTTGACAGCTTCTCCTCTTAATAAACATTTAATTATGCCTTCTTAAAAAGAAATAAATACAATGGAAAACCATCAGAATAATTTAAAGTGGTCAAATAATATGATCAGTTATTTTTACCCACAGACAATAACCTGATAACAAAAGGAGGCACAATCTTTTTTCCAGGGACAAAAGTCAAAGCAATGAGATTCTTAAGTAGACCAGAAAAGAGATGAAGCTGGTTTTGTCACTCACACAATAGGTTGGTTTGATCGCTTGGCAGGTGACACCCCAATAACCACAAACCAAGGAGGATTTAATAAAGGGATTTTATTACCTGCAACAACTAAGATCACCAGTGATAGTTACCACAGCAGTGCCTCTCCAAAAAAAGGTGAAAAGGTAAATCATTGTATTAGAGGGGGAGTAGAGACAGTGCAGGCACAGTTACTGATCATACTTCTACCCACCTCACATGTATAGATAATGGTAAACTATCTACTCCCTGAGCAGGGATTTTAGTATGGTAATGAGGGGAGTTTGCCAACATTGATCCCCAACTTGGGTATCTCTGGATCCAACCAGTTTTTGTTTTTTCTGGGCTTGAGTTTCTTCCTGGAACCTTTATGAGGCAACATGAACTCATGTTGAAAGAGATACAAGTAGGTACTTATTCACAGTGCATACCCCCAAACTTGGGGACTTTGGGTTACAATTGGCTTAGTAGTTAGAGTTTGACATGGTGATAAGTAGATAAATTTGTAATGTATTTTGAAGTCAGAACTTACTACTGGCTTGGCTGTGAGAATAAGAGAGGTAGAAAAAAGAGAAGGAATTTTGTTATTTGAAAATAATTTTCTTGGTTAAAAGGGTGAGTGTGAAATAGAAAATGATGGAGAAATAATTGCACAGGATAAGACATGATACCTAATTAATAAGTAAATAATAAGTGTGTATTTCTATTTTCTATTTGACTCTATTTTTTCTTCTCATAATTCCTAAAATGTGTTTCATATTGATTATAGTAGTTTGCTTTTGATTTCAGAATGCTTGTTTTTCAATAAATAAAGCAGGGTGAATTGTCAAAGATTTTAGATGGAAATGTTCTTAAATTACCACATTTCCTTTATTGACTCTAACTCCAAAATAATCAAGCTTTTTAAAAAAGTAATACATAATTTCTATCAAAATATATAGAAAATTTTCACTCTGCCCAGAAGCAGTACGATATATTATAATTTTCTCTTGTTCATAATTAGATAATCAATTCATTCATTATAAAGGGTTTTGTAAATGAATAGTGCTTTAGAAAAAACAGACTGCTAGTGATTATGTAGGTGACAAGAGTTTAATAGTTTTCACAATCTAATTCAGCCAATCCTTCATATACTGTTACTTTTATAATAATTACATAAATACAATTTTACAAATATAATGTCAAAATATATATATACATACATGTATATACATGTATATCTACTTATATGTGTATGTGCCATATTATTACAGTATGTGTATGTATTAGTCAGGGTTCTCTAAAGGGAAGGAACCAATAGCATAGATACATAGACAGATAGATATAGAGAGGGGAGTTTATTAGGTATTAATTCACAGAATCACAAGGTACCACAATAGGCCATCTACAAGCTGAGGAGCAAGGATAGCCAGTTTGAGTCCCAAAACTGAAGAACTGGGAGTTCGATGTTTGAGGGAAGTAAGCATTCAGCACAGGAGAAAGATGTAGGGTGGGAGGTTGGGCCAGTCTAGTCTTATCACGTTTTTCTACTTGCTTTATATTCTAGCAGCTCTGGCAGCTGATTAGATGGTGCCCACCCAGATTAAGGGTGGGTCCGCCTTTCCCAGACCACTGACTCAAATGTTAATCTCTTTGGCAGCACCCAGGATCAATACATTGCATCCTTCAATTCAATCAAGTTGACACTCAGTATTAACTATCACAAGTACACCTCTTGTCAACTTAAACCTATACACATCTCCTGAGATCATACATAACCTTCAAATTAAGACAACTATAAAGTCATAATTACATCTAGAATGATACAACTATCCTTCTTCATACAACTAAAAATACGCCAATCCCCAATAGAAATGCTATTACATAAAGTTAACAACATTTAAATGCTGATATGAAGTCAATAAATCTTATGTCACATAACAAAAGAAATAGAAAATAAAATTAAGATATTTTCTCAGTACAAATGCATACATGCACAAACATGATTTTAGCAAAAGAAAGAGGAAATACTCATGGCAATTACAGTCATCCTCGTTTCTGCAACTTATTACATGGTTCTAACCGATATTGATGACTACCTTCTTCTACTACCCATTCTGTATTCCCTTTGCCTTCAGCAATCACCTCAGCAGGTCATAGTTTTTTCCAATGAAGTGACCCAATCCTTCATTCTTAAAGGATCTGAGCCATTTTTTAATCTTTCCTGGATGAGGCTGTTGTAGTTTCTCATTGACCTAATCACAAGGCTTGGCAATACTAAGAGATACCCTAGTGGATCTTGTGTATTCCATGCATACTTTTCCTTATCTCCATTGTGAAGTAGTAAACTGATCTCATCTTGATAGTGCAGATCAATAACCTCAGCCAAAGCTGTAACTCCCTTGTTAGCCTGTTGACTTAAAGGTAGGAGGAGCCCAAAGTGTCTAGGTAGCAATCTTAACTTCCAATTTAATGGAATTGTTGTTATGTCTCTTGGTGGCAGTGTTCCTCCCTCTGTAACTAAGACCTCTAGGCCAGAAGAATGTAATGTTGTGGAAACAGGAAGCAAAAATTTTGCTAGTGGATCACTAGGGGTGTGGCTTCCACTTCCACTCTTTGATTCCTAAACCTATGAATCTGACTAGAGGAGAAATAGTACCATACAATGGATGCTGGTTAAAGGTATACACAGCCTTCTGGAGAACTTTGCTCAGTGCTGCCAACTATTTTTCACTTAGTTGGCACTGTATTTTTGACTACGATAGGCCAGTCCACCGTTCTATCCATTTAGCTGCTTCAGGATGATGAAGACCATGGTAAGAGCAGTGAATTCCGTGAGTACAAGCACACTGCTGCACTTGTTTACACATAAAGTGAGTGCCTTGGCCAGTGGTAATGCTGTGTGAAATACCATGGTCGTGGATAAGGCATTCCATGAGTCCATGCATGGTAGTCCTGGAAGAAGCATTGCATGCAGGATAGACAAACCCATATCTGGAGTAAGTGTTGAGGAACAACTATTTCCCTTTCTATGATGGGAGAGGTCCAATATAATCAACCTGCCACCAGGTTGCTGACTGATAACCCCTAGGAATGGTGCCATATCAAGGGCTCAGGGTTGGTGTCTGCTGCTGGCAAACTGGGCACTCATCAGTGGCCGTAGCCAGGCCAACCCCAGGGAGTGGAAGTTCATGTTGCTGAGTCCATGTGAAAACCTCCCTCCCTGCCACAATGGTCACTATGTTCATGAGCCTCTTGGATGATTTCAGGGGTGGCTGGGGAAAGAGACTAAGTGGAGTCCACAGAACGGGTCATCCTATCCATTGATTATTAAAATCCTCCTCTGCTGAGATCACTTGTTGATGAGCACTCACATGGGATACAAATATCTTCACAGTTCTTGACCACCCAGAGAAATCTATCCACATACCTTTTTCTTGGATTTCTTTGTCACCATTTTTCTAGTCATGATTCTTCCATGTCCCTGACCATCCAGGAAAATCATTGGCTGCAGCCCATGAATCAGTATATAATTGCAAATCTTGCTATATATATACATACACACACACACACACACACACACACACATACCTGGCAGTTTATTAAATATTAACTCACAGGTTCCACAATAGCCCATCTGCAAGCTGAGAAGCAAGGAGAGCCAGTCCACATCCCCAAACTGAAGAACTTGGAGTCCAATGTTCAAGGGGAGGAAACATACAGCACAGAAGAAAGACGTTGGCTGTGAGGCTATGCCAGTCTTGTCTTTTCACATTTTTCTGCCTGCTTTATATTCTAGCTGCTCTAGCAGCTAATTAGATGGTGCCCACCCATATTAAGTGTGTGTCTGCCTTTTGCAGCCCACTGACTTAAATGTTAATCTCTTTTGGCAAAATTCTCACAGACACAGGCAGGAATCAATACTTTGCATCTTTCAGTACAATCAAGTTGACAGTATTAACCACCACAGTATATGAAACCCAAATTTCCTAAATATACAAAAAAAAAATTTGTAACTACTGTTTATCAGTTTTGAATCTTAATGATAAAATTCTTTAGTTAATATCCAAAGTTCTATCAATCTGTCAATATTTATTGACAAAGGTCACTATGTATCACATAAACCAGACTTTAAACTAAAATTGTAAAGAGGACAAAGAAGGGCGCTACATAATGATAAATTATCCAATTTAACAAGAAGATTTACCTATTCTAAATAGATACACATTCAACTTTGGAGAACTCAGATTTGTTAAATGGTTATTACTAGATCTAAGTATATAAATTGATAGGCATATGATAATAGTGGAGGACTTTGATATTTTACTGAGAGCATTAGACAGATCATCAAGGTAGAAAATGAACACAAAAAAAATCTGGGCTGAAATTTAACACTTGACCACAGAGGTAACAGACATCTATAGAATACTGCACCCAACAACCATAAGATATACATTCTTCTTATCTCCATACAGAACATTCCCTAAGATTCACCACATGCATGGTCATAAAGTGAATGTCAATAAATTTTTTAAAAAAGAAATTACACCAAGCATATTCTTAGACCACAGTGGAATAAAATTAGAAAAAATAAAAAGGCAACAGGAATTCTTGAAACCACAAAAATACATGGAAACTCAAAAAAAAATTGCTCCAAATGACTTGTAGGTAAACAAGAAAATTAAGGCAGACATCAAAAAATTCTTTGAAATAAATGAAAAAAGACACAGACCATATCAAAATCTCTGAGATGAGGCAAAAGTAATGTTGAGAAAAGTTTATATGTATAAACACCTACATCAGGAAGTTAGAAAGAACTCATATTAATCATCTAATATTATACAGGGAAGAACTAGAAAAACAAGAACAAACCAAAACCAATGTCAGCAGCAGAAAAAAAAAAAAAAAACCAACATCAGAACAGATTTTTAATAAAAAGGAAGAGAAGATCCAAATAAGCATAACTACAAATGAGAATGGTGACATTATAGCTGATTCTATAGAAATACAAAAGATCCTCAGAGACTACTATAAACATCTCTCTGCACACAAAACAGAAATTTTAGAGAAAATGGCTGAATTCCCGGAAATACACAACCTCCCAAGATTAAACCAAGAAAACCTTGTAACCCTGAATAGATTAATGATATAAAAAATTGAATCAATAACAAACAAACAAAAAACCTATCAATCAAAAAAAGTCCTGTATCAGAAGAATTTACCAAAATGTACCAGCTGTACAAAGAAGAGCAGATGCCAACCCTACTGAAAAGATTACAAAAAAAAAAAAGAGAGAGAGAAGGAGGGAGGGTGGCTTGCAAGATGGCTGAATAGGAATAGCTCTGGTCTGTAGCTCCCAGTGATGGCAATTCAGAAGATGGGTGATTTCTCCATTTCCAACTGAGGTACTCAGCTTATCTCATTGGGATTGGTTAAAGAGTGAGTGCAGCCCACAGAGGGTGAGCCAAAGCAAAGTGGGGTGTCGCCTCACCAGGGATGTGCATGGGGTTAGGGAACTCCCTCCTTTAGCCAATAAAAGCCTTGAGGGATTGTGCCTTGAGGAACGATGCACTCTGGTCCAGATACTATGCATTTCCCACAATCTTCACAACCCACAGACCAGGAGATTCCCACAGTTGCCTATGCCACCGGCGCCCTGGGTTTCAAACATAAAACTGGGCGGCCATTTGGGCAGACACTGAGTGAGCTAGCTGCAGAAGTTTTTTTTTTTTTTTTTTTTTTTTTTTGGAATGCAAGTGAGATGGAACTGTTCACTTCCCTGGAAAGGGGGCTGAAACCAGGGAATCAAGTGGTGTAATTCAGCAGATCCCACCCCCACAGAGCCCAGCAAGCTAAGATCAACTGGTTTGAAATTCTTGCTACCAGCACAGTAGTCTGAAGTTGGTCTGCGATGCTCAAGCTTGGTGGGGAGAGGAGCATCTGCCATTATTGAAGTTTGAGTAGGAAGATTACCCCTCACAGTGTGAACAAAGCCTCCAGGAAGTTCAGACTGAGTGGAGCCCACCAAAGTGCCACGGAGCTGCTGTAGCCAGACTGCCTCTCTAGATTCTTCCCCTCTGGGTAGGGCATCTGTGAAAGAAAGGCAGCAGCTCCAGTCAGGGGCCTATAGATAAAAACCCCCTTATAGATAAAACCCCCATCTCTCTGGGACAGAGCACCTAGAGGGAGGGATGGCTGTGGGTGGAATTTCAGCAGACGTAAACATTCCTGTCTGCTGGCTCTGAAGGGAGCAGCAAATCTCCCAGCACAGTGCTCAAGCTCTGCTAAGGGAAAGACTGCATCCTCAAGTGGGTCCCTGAACCCTGTGCCTCCTGACTGGGAGATGCCTCCCAGTAGGGGTCGACAGACACCTCATATAGGAGAGCTCCAGCTGGCATCTGGCAGGTGCTCCTCTGGAATGAAGCTTCCAGAGAAAGGATCAGGCAGCAATCTTTGCTGTTCTGTAGCCTCCACTAGTGATACCCAGGCAAACAGGGTCTGGAGTGGACCTCCAGCAAACTCCAGCAGAACTGCAGCAGAGAGGTCTATCAGAAGGAAAACTAACAAACAGAAAGGAATAGCATCAACATCAACAAATAGGAGGTCCACACAGAAACCTCATCCAAAGGTCACCAACATTAAAGACCTAAGGTAGATAAATCCATGAAGATGAGGAAAAACCAGTGAAAAAGACTGAAAATTCCAAAAATCAGAAAGTCTTTTCTCCTACAAAAGATCACAACTCCTCACCAGTAAGGGAGCAAAAGTGGACAGAGAATGAGTTTGACAAATTGACAGAAGTAGGCGTCAGAAGGTGGGTAATAACAAACTCCTCCAAGCTAAAGGAGCATATTCTAACCCAATGCAATGAAGCTAAGAACCTTGAAAAAAGATTAGATAAATTGCTCACTAGAATAACCAGTTTAGAGAAGAACACAAATAACCTGATGGAGCTTAAGAACATGTCATGGGAACTTTATGAAGCATACACAAGTATCCATAGCCATATTGATCAAAGGAAAGAAAGGATATTCGAGATTGAAGATCAGCTTAATGAAATAAGCTATGTGAAAAGACCAAATCTTCGTTTGATTGGTTTACCTGAAAGTGACAGAGAGAATGGAAACAAGTTGGAAAACACAGTTCAGGATATTATCCCAGGAAATTTCCCCAACCTAGCAATACAGGCCAACTCAAATTCAGGAAATTTCAATTTCAAATTCAGGAAATACAGGGAACGCTACAAGGATATTCCTCAAGAGGAGCAACCCCAAGACACATAACATCAGATTCACCAAGATTGAAATGAAGGAAAAATGTCAAAGGCAGCCAGAGAGAAAGATCAGATTACCCACAAAGGGAAGCCCATCAGACTAACAGTGGATCTCTCTGCAGAAAAGAGTGGGATCCTGCTGAGTGACAGATAAAAAATTGTTCTCAGACACAGGTTTTTGCCTTGCCACATAGCTAGGGGACTGGGTGACTCACAGACACCAAGGAGGGGCCATAAAGAGTCACAGCAGCCACAGCCCTCACAAGTCAGCACTGTGGGCATTTATTTAGTACAGATTTAATGACAAAGGCTTTGAGTCAACACAATTTGTAGGTAACTAACATAGTCACCCCCCACCAGAGAGAGCAGTCCTGCATGTGGATGATTATAGGCCAGATTCCAAGGTCTAATTAAACTAACTTATCTAGATCAATTCCTTTACACTTCCTTGTTATCTACATTTTGTTCTCAGCCTTTGAAGCTTTTGCAAAATCTCCCAGCCTTCCAAGAAGGTTTGCATCTTTCCTTGTAATTTCTTCTTATAATTTCTCCCACCACCCTGACTGAACTCTGACATCTTCCCCTTTACTGTTTTTTCCATCAGGTTTTGTTGATTGAAGAGTGCAGATATGTGCAGCAACAGGTTTTGGCACAGGAGTTATAACTCATATGCCCATTTTACATCCTAGAATTAGTAAATAACATAAGACAAACATGAGTATCATTAGTAACATTCTTTTCCAATCAAGGAGTGACCTCCATGAGTTGGGGGGCTCTATCCAGGAGAAATATTCTCACACACCCTTCCATATGGCTGTTTCTTGAGCATGTAGATCTATGGCATTAAGGGATTCCAGAATTTTAGTTTTAAGTTACTTTACATCTACTGTTAAATTGTCATGAAAGCTTCCCCAGAGGTGTTGTTTCACCTTATCCCAACTATCTATTGATTTATTCAAAGGTAGAGAGGTGACACAGATGTGCTTATGCTCCCAGTCACAGTTTAATTGCTGTCAGAATGACAGTGTATCTTGTTGCTCCCCCACATATTCCAAAGCAGCCTTGAGGGCTTGCAGATGTGCAAGAATCTTTTGATCTATATGCTGATATAAGAGAAGTTCATTAGACACATTTCTGGCCAAATTATCTACAAAAGTAGCTGTTTGTACTGATGCAGTAATAGATGCTACAGCAACATTAGCAGTTGCTAGCATGACTATGGCTGAGACTATAAAGGTTGCAAGTGTAACAATGAATCTTTTTTGTCTGACCTAAGACAAGGAGCGTTCTAAGGTGGGAAGGGCAGAGGAACCTTGTCAATTGTGTATTAAATTGACTGGTAGGAAAGTCTCAGATTATCCACTTAATACCATGACACAAGTAAAATTTAAATTAGATATATTATAATTAGTGATACAAGAAGTGAACTAAGCCTGTCCCTGCACTTGGGTCACAGATGTGGAGTTTTGGGGTGTAATAGAAATATTGGTTCCCATAAGGAAAACATATGGGTAGTGTAAATCATGCACTGGTAAGTGTGATTATGAAAAAAGGTTATAGTATAATTGTGACTGGAATTATGATATGTCCCATGCCAGGTGTTAAGGGGGGTGCTAAGATGTCCCACAAACCATGAAGTGTCTTGGGGTGGCAGGGACTCTACTTGGGGTCTGGGATATCCCATCCTCCTATTAGCCCAAATGATAGGGGAATGGGACGTAGTAACAAAACTGTCATTGATACCAGGATAGATGCAGACATCAGTGTGATCTCCCTGAAAATGGTTGTGGGGGCTTCAGTCTAAGATGTTATAATTGTCTAACTGGAGTCTACAGCCTGTCTCCCATGACAGACCTCCCAGCTAAAGTGGAATCCATTGTTTTCCCAGTTTTATTCTTTAGCAAAGGGAGGAATGTTTGGGAAAGGGACATTGATTGCGTTGCCTCATTTGAGGTTACCTGCAACTAAGACTGTTAAGGCATTTCCTCTGCCATGATGTAGCTATAATTGTGTTTGGGCAGGTATACAGTAAGGGTTAGATCTTTAATAACTTACACACAGTGGGAGGATAGTGAAGTGATATGTAGTGTTACCTAGCACCTTAGTCCTATGTGTGCCATTAATGAGGGAACCCACTGGGGATAAATCTATCCCTCCTAGCCAAGCAGCTACGTTATTAGAGGCTGGGAAGTGGGTATCTGACCAGGTGACAGGGCAGAAGAAAGGTGGATCTAGAGATGAGCCCAATAGAGTGTAGCAGGTACAGGTTGCAGACAAAGTGAGAACATAAAATACCCTACACAAGTTTGCAACGTGCAACAGACAGCATAGAAAAGGAACAAATTATCTGGAGTGTATGGTGTGTGTGTCCAGAGCAGGATTCACTCAGCCTCCTGAGTTGTCTTCTTCTGCATCCCTCAGGTAATGTCCGGGGCTAGTGTCATTGGAGGAATCCACATTGTCTAGGGCTGTGAGTCCTGCAGGGTCATTTTCTTCATTTCTGGTACCAGGTTGGGTCCTAGCCACACCATGGTATGATTTGATGCATTGTGCTGGAATCCAAAGAGGACCTGAGGGGGTGTGAACACAAGTATATCCTTTTCCCCATGTTAGCAATTCATTTGGACCACACCATACATTACTGTCTATGTCTTTCCAAAAAACTGTGTGTTTTATGTCTTGAGAGGTTATCAAAGTGCTTTTCTACAGCTGATTGAAATTTATCATCGAAATTTTAAAAATTAAGGGTAAATGAGGATTGTGCTAGTAGTGTTGCAGAGTCATTACTCATATTCCCCATTTTTTTGTTTTCTGAGCATATTTTTAAGGGTGGAGTTGGTATGGACTACTATGGCTTGTCCTTGGAGGTTTATACAGAATGCCTGTGGAATGTTGGATGTTCCATGTGTGACAAAATTGTTGAAATTGTGAGCTGGAATAAGCTGGACAGTTATCAGTTTTAGTTTCTGTGGGTCGTCCCATGAAAGCAATAGTTAAAAGAAGATGCTTAATGACATATTGGATGGACTCTCCAGGAAAGGCATGAGTGCTAATTAAGTGAGAATCGTTATGAATGAATACATGTGCATATCTTAGTTTTCCAAATTCAGGGATGTGGGTAACATCCTTTGGCCATAATTGATTAGGTTCTAGGGTTAACACTTGATGAAGGATGGGAAATGTCTGTGAGTTTTATTCTCAGTATGTGAGCCAAAAGTACATTCTAGAAAGCACAGCCCTGGGGCCATCTGTCCTATTAATCCTGTTGGGGAATATTTAGTGGAAAAAACAAATGACTGAACTGAATGTCATGGATCTATGCAATCTAGTTGCCTCTGAGAAATAGTTGCTCTATTTCATCAATTTCCCTTTTTGCTACAGGAGTTAAATACCTGGGAGAGTCTAGGGATGTATTGCCCTTTAGAATAGAAAACAAGTTTTGTAAGTTATCAGTAGTTGTGCCCAAGGTGGGGTGAAGTCAATTAATATCACCCAGTAATTTCTGACATCATTTAAGGTGTATAAGTTGCTAGTATTTAATTTAATGTTTTGAAGTCTTACTGATTGGGAAGTTAGTATGTATCCGAGATATTTCCAAGGAAAGGACATCTGTACTTTTTCAGGTGCTATGATTAAACCTCTTAACTGTGTATTCTTTACAACAGAGGCATATAAACTTAAAAGTACTGGCTCTGTTGGGGCTGCTAGTAAAATATCACCCATAAAATGAATAATCTTGCAATTAGGAAATTCTTTTCTCCTGGGGAACAAAGCCTGGTTTATATGATACTGACACATGGTAGGACTATTCAGAATTCCTTGAGAAAGTACCTTCCAGTGAAATTGGTGAGTTGGCCTTTCATTATTGATAGCTGCTATGGTAAACACAATTTTTTCTCTGTCCTGTTCTGTAAGAGGAATAGTATAAAAGCAGTAATGACTACAGATCATTCTTGAGGAATCACTGTGGGGAAAGGGAGCCCCTGTTGATGGGGTCCCAGAGGTTGCAAATGAGCATTGATAGCACATAAGTCATGCAAATGTCTCTGTTTACCAGACTTTTTGGGAATTATGAAAATGGGCGAATTCTAAGGGCTGTTTGATGGTTCTATAGGGATGGCTTTTAATTGCTCTTCAACTAATTCAGGGGTTCTTTGTAATTTCTCTCCCTTTAAAGGCCACTGTTCTACCCAAATTGGATCTTGAGAGAGTCACATCAGGGGTAAGGGAGGGATAATAACAGTGGCCATTATTAGAAAGGGATCTGCAGAGCGACCCCCCTTTGGACTAACAGATCTCATCCCCAGAGATTAACAGGGATGGGCATAATTAGAGGCTGTATAACTGCCTTTCTTCCTTGAAAATTGCAACATGTTAGGGGGTGCATGCTCTGCTTGGCTGTGTGCACTTCCCTGATGCTGACAATTTTTTGTTTCTGAGTGACCCAAGGCCAAGTTTCTGGCCAGTTTTGATCACTAATTCTTGAAATATCTGCCCCTGTTTCCAATAAGCCAATAAAATTCTTATTTCCAATCTTTAAGGTGATCATGGGTCTCTAATCAGTGATTAGTTGATTCCAATATACTTCCTATGGCTCCTCTGCTTCCAAAACTTCCATTTCTCCTTTCCTTTCCCTGGGCATTGGGGACCTAGTATGGTAAGAGTAGTAAATGAGCTATCTTTGATCCAGGGGGAAGAATATGCAGGCCTTTACATTCCATCATAACTAATATCTTACCTTGATAGTCACTGTTACCCCAGTGAGCACATTAATTTCTTTACTGGATAGGCTTGACCACCCTACAACTAATCCCACTGTTCCTGGAGGCAGTGGACCCCAGATGTTGATTGCAACCTTTATAGGGTCTTCTCCTTCTTTTAGAACCAATTCATTGGCAGAGTAAGTCCAGTCCTGCACTCCCAGTAGTGGCTGCTCTAGGAGAGAAGTCTGTGGGCTTTCTATCTGACTGAGGAAAGCCACTGGCATTGCCCCAGTTTGGAATGGGGCCTGGGGCCAGCCCCTCATGAAGTTTCCCACCTGAGTACTTATGGGATTGCCGTTTTTACCAAATTTGGACCTGCATTGATTTGCCCAATGTTTCCCCTTTTCACATTGTGGGCATATAGAAAGGGGTTCTTTTCCTGAGAGACCTAAGTCTCTATTATTGGGGCATTCCCACTTCATATGACCTTGCTCTCCACATAGAAAACAATTTGGGTTTCTCTTCCTTTTCACTTTAGGAGGCCTTATTTCCATAGCCAGTATTTTAGCTTTGTGTGTTTCAGTCCCTGCCAGTTGACATGCTCCTATAAGTTCCCTTACTGTGGCTGCCTTTCCTCTGATTGTCTGCATTGCTTGCTGGCAGTTGACATTAGCATTTTCATAAACCAATTGCAATGATAAGATATCAGTGGCCTAAGCATGACTAATTTGTCTTTTAATTGCTTGGGTTACCTGATTGATAAATTCAAAAAATGGCTTCTGAGGCCCTTGTCGAACAGTTATAAGAGATCCCTGTTGAACTTCGCTTTTGGGAATTCGATCCCAAGTCCTGAGAGCACACAAAGACACTTGGGCATAGACCTGGGGATCAAAATTTAGTTGCAGTTGTACATCAGCATGGAGACCCCTCCCCTGGAGCATAGCAGTTTTTATGTCGTGCCCAGCCACTTGATTATGGTTGGCTTGCTCACATAAGTCATCATATTCTGCCCTCCAAATCAGGTATTGGCTGGGCTCCAAAGTTATTTTAGCTAGCACTGACCAGTCCTATGGGGTCATATGAAAGTTGTCTTCCATGGCTTCCCTTATTACTTTCGTAAATGGGCTAGCTGCTTCATTTTCTTTAACGCTATTTCTTGTCTCTCTTTTTTTTTTTTTTTTTTTTTTGAGACGGAGTCTCGCTCTGTCGCCCAGGCTGGAGTGCAGTGGCGCAATCTCGGCTCACTGCAAGCTCCGCCTCCCGGGGTCACGCCATTCTCCTACCTCAGCCTCCCGAGTAGCTGGGACTACAGGCGCCCGCCACTGCGCCCGGCTAATTTTTTTTTTTTTTTTTTTTTTTTTTTTTTGAGACGGAGTCTGGCTCTGTCGCCCAGGCTGGAGTGCAGTGGCCGGATCTCAGCTCACTGCAAGCTCTGCCTCCCGGGTTTACGCCATTCTCCTGCCTCAGCCTCCCGAGTAGCTGGGACTACAGGCGCCGCCACCACGCCCGGCTAGTTTTTTCTATTTTTTAGTAGAGATGGGGTTTCACCATGGTCTCAATCTCCTGACCTTGTGATCCGCCCGCCTCGGTCTCCCAAAGTGCTGGGATTACAGGCGTGAGCCACCGTGCCTGGCCTATTTCTTGCCTTTTTATAAGCGTTAAAATAAATAGGTTCACATACCTGATTGCTTTGTTGATTTTGCATTACCGGGAAGGTCAAGAGCTCCCCTTCTAATACCACTTGCCTAAGACAGGGTCCCATAGCTGTAGTGTATCCCTTGTCTCTGTTTCCAATTTATTGGAGGAGGGGACTCAGGCAAAACTTCCATTTCCTCTTTGTTATTTTTGTCTGGTAACAGCGTGAAGGAGGAGGCAGTAAGGTAGGTGATGGTTCCTCCTCCCTCTCCCTTTTAAGCTCATCTGTGTAGAGCAGGGACAGAGAAGCCCTAACTAAGGCCCATAACATTAGATATGTTACTGGGACCTGTTGCCCTCGTGCATGATGATGTTTAAGATTTCTCCCCACTTGTTCCCAGAGCTCTACATCTAGCGTACCTTCTTCCGGGAACCATGGGTTATGGGAAACAACAGTTTACACTGGGTCCCTTAATTAATCCTGTGAAACCAAGGCTCCACTAGCTTTAAGCAGTTGTTTCAATACTTTTATATACTGCTTCTGTTCTGCTGATAACTGTTGTCCCATGATGAAACCCTAGCCTGAACAATTTCCTCAAACTTGAAATCCTGAGCTGGTACCAATGACTTATTGACTTAATTACTGTGCAGCCTCTTCACCTTCACTTTTGAGAGCCCCATCATGATCCTTTGCATCATTCCTCACATAGAAAACCAGCTGCCAGGTCTGTCCAGCAGACTCTGGCTGAACAATGAATGATAAAATGTACACAGACACAGGTTTTTTGCCTAGCCGTGAGGCTAGGGGACTGGGCCACTCACAGACACCAAGGATGGTGCCATAAAGGGTCACAACAGCCACAGCCCTGACCAGCTGGCACTGCAGGCATTTATTTAGTACAGATTTAATGATGAAGGCTTTGAGTCAACACAGCTTGTGGGTAATTAACGTGATCACCCTCCTGGAGCCAGCAGTCCTACGTGTGGATGAATAACGCCACACACTTCCTTGTTATCTACCTTTTGCTCTCAGGCTCCAGAGAAGAGAATTTGGCTCCCTTTGGCCAAATTATCTTTCAAAGCTTTTGCAAAACCTCCTGGCCTTCCAAGAAGGTTTTCATCTTTCCCTATAATTTCTTCTTATAATTTCTCCCACCACCCTAACCAAACTGCCACAGGGGCCAATATTCAACATACTTCAAGAAATAAATTTTCAACCCAGAATTTCACATCCAGTCAAACTAAGCTTCATAAGCAAAGGAGAAATAAAATCCTTTACATACAAGCAAATGCTGAGAGATTTTGTCACCACCAGGCTTGACTTTCAAGAGTTCTTGAAGGAACCACTAAACATGGAAGGGAAAAACTGGTATCAGTCACTGCAAAAAACATACCAAATTGTAAACACCATTGACACTATGAAGAAGCTGCACCAACTAACAGCCAAAATAACCATCTAGCAACAAGATGACAAGATCAAATTCACACATAGCAATATTAGCTTTAAATGTTAATGGGATAAATGTCCCAATTAAAAGACACAGACTGGTAAATTGGATGAAGAGTCAAGACCCATCGGTCCTTTGTATTCAGGAGACCCATCTCATGTTCAAAGACACATATAGGCTCAAAATAAAGTGATGGAGGAATATTTACCAAGCAAATGGAAAGAAAAACAAACAAACAAAAAACAGGGGTTTCAATCCTAGTCTCTGATAAAACAGACTTTAAACCAACAAAGATAAAAGAGACAAAGAAGGACATTACATAATGGTAAAGGGATCAATGCAACAAAAAAACTAACTATCCTAAATATATATGCACCCAGTAGAGAAGCACCCAGATTCATAAAGCAAGTTCTTAGAGACCTACAAAGAGACTTAGACTCCCACACAATAATAGTGGAGGACTTTAACACACCACTGTCAGTATTTGGCAGATCAACGAGACAGAAAATTAACAAGGATGTTCAGAACTTGAACTCAGCTCTGGATCAAGTGGACCTAATAGACATCTACAGAACTCTCCACCCTAAATCAAAGAATATGCATTCTTCTCAGAATCACCCTACAGTTATTCTAAAATTGGCCAAATAATTGGATGTAAAACATTCCTTAACAAATGCAAAAGAATGGAAGTCACGAAAACTGTCTGTAATACCACAGTGCAATCAAATTAGAACTCAAGATTAAGAAACTCACTCAAAACCACACAACTACATGGAAAATGAACAACCAGCTCCTGAATGACTACCAGAAAAATATCAAAATTAAGGCAGAATAAATAAGTTCTATGAAACCAATGAGAATGAAGATGCAATGTACCCAAATCTCTGGGGCATAGCTAAAGCAGAGTTTAGAGGAAAATTTATGGCAATAAATGCCCACATGAGAAAACACGAAAGATCTAAAATCAACACCCTAATGTCACAATTAAAAGAACTAGATACACAAGAGCAAACAAATTCAAAAGCTAGTAGAAGACAAGAAATAACTAATATGAGAGCAGAACTGAGGGAGATAGAGGTGCGAAAAGCCCTTTAAAAAATCAACAAACCCAGGAGCTGCTTTTTGAAAAGAATAACAAAATAGATAGACCATTATCCAGTCTAATAAGGAAAAAAGAGATAATAATCAAATAGACACATTAAAAAATGATAAAGTGACTACCACTGATTCTATAGAAAAACAAACTACCATCAGAGAATACTGTAAACTCCTCCACACAAATAAACTAGAAAATCTAGAAGAAATGGATAAATTCCTAGACACATACACTCTCCCAAAACTAAACCAGGAAGAAGTCAAATCCCTGAATAGGCCAATAGCAAGTTCTGAAATTGAGGCAGTAATTAATAGCCTACCAACCAAAAAAAAAAAAACAACAAACAAAAAACAAAAAAATAAACAACAACAAAAAACACAGGACCAGATGGATTCACAGGCAAATTCTACCACAGGTACAAAGAGGAGCTGTGCTTTGAAACCAGTGCTTCTGAAACAATTTCAAACAGTAGAAACAAAGGGACTCCTCCCTAACTCATTGTATGAGGCCAGCATCATCCTGATTCCAAAACCTGAAAGAGACACAACAAAAACAGAAAATTTCAATATTCCTGATGAACATTGATGTGAAAAGCCTCAACAAAATACTGGCAAACTGAATCAAATAGCACATCAAAAAGCTTATCCACCACAATCAAGTCAGCTTTATCTCTGAGATACAAGGCTAGTTCAACCTACACAAATCAATAAACATAATCCATTACATAAACAGGACCAATGATGAAAATCACATGATTATCTCAATAGATGTAGAAAAGGCCTTTGATAAAATTTAACAGCCTTTCATGCTAAAAACCCTCAATAAACTAGGTATTGATGGAATGTATCTCAAAATAATAAGAGCTATTCATGACAAACCCACAGCCAATATCATACTGAATGGGCAAAAGCTGAAAGAATTCTCTTTGAAAACTGGCACAAGACAAGATGCCCTCTCTTACCACTCCTATTCAATATGGTATTGGAAGTTCTGGCCAGGGCAATCAGGCAAGAGAATAAAATAAAGGTATTCAGATAGGAAGAGAGAAAGTCAAATTGTCTCTGTTTGCAGATGACATGATTGTATATTTAGAAAACCCCATCGTCTCAGCCCCAATTCTCCTTAATCAGATAATCAACTTCAGCAAAGTCTCATGATACAAAATCAATGGGCAAAAATTACAAACATTCCTATACATCAGTAACAGACAAACAAACATCCAAATAATGAGTGAACTCCCATTCACAATTGCTAAAAAGAGAATAAAATACATAGGAATACAACTTACAAGGGATGTGAAGGACCTCTTCAAGGAGAACTACAAACTACTGCTTAAGGAAATAAGAGAGGACACAAACAAATGGAAAATCATCCCATACTCATGGATTGGAAAAATCAATGTTGTGAAAACAGCCATACTGCCCAAAGTAATTTTTAGATTCAATGTTATCCCCATCAAGCTACCATTGAATTTCTTTACAGAATTAGAAAAAACTACTACAAGTAGATACTAAATAACTTTCAAGGATATCATACATACAGATTTACTATTTGGTTGGATTTTATTGTCTTAAAATGTACTGTTTAATTCCTAACCAATAAGTTTTATTTAAGTTGATAATGTGTGCTTTATTATGTTTTATGTAATAGTGTGGTCAAACTTTTTATAACAACCAATAAATAAATGTATTTTAAAATTTGTTACATTAAATTGCATATAATATACATAAATAGTTGATCACAAACATACAATTTAGACTTCTGTTTTTTCTAAATGTTCTCAAATTGAAAAAATAGATTTTATTTTAAAAGTTTCCGTGGAGCGATTTCAATATTAAATAATTACTTTGAAGTTTATTTAAAAAACAACATTTTTGCATGTACATATACCTACACGTATTTCTATTTGTACCACAGATGACTATATGTACTTATGTTATTTTCAGTGTTTCCACAGATTTAAAGAACTCAGTGGAATTATTGAATACGGACTTGCTGTTTAAGAAGTATTTCTTTATGTAAAATTGTTTCAAAATGTAAAACATTCACAACATCTTTGACAAAAGCTCAATATTTTTCAGCCAAACTCTGTTGTTCTAGGAATCAAAACAAACAATAACTCTTATGTCAACAACACTTTTCTTCACAGAGCTAGATCATGCTTCCCAGCCTCCCTTTTCTTTAGATATGATCATATAATTGACTTCTAGGAATGTAAAGTGAGCAGCTATTATTTTCAGTGCATGGTTTTTGCAGCTGTGTGATCTCTCCCTCCTCATATAAAAGTTTGTATTTAATATACAAAATTTCATATGTGATATAATCTATATATAACACATAGATTACATTTAATGTTTATATATTATGTTATATTTGTAAATTAAACATATAATATAATTTACATGTAATATATTACATTATGATGTATGTTTTCATATATTATATTGTTATACAATATTGATCTATTTAATATAGGTCTAGATAACATATATTATATTGAAATATGTATTACAAATTATACGTTAATATATATATACATGCACATATTTTGTAGTTAGAGATGAAGTAACATGTAACTTTCTTTGGAAGCCACACTTCGGATGGTAATGTGAACAATGAACCAACTTTTTTTTTAAATGTATACCATCTAAAGTTCTGGGTGTACGTGTTAGAACAATGTAGCCTAGAAGTACTTACATGTAAATTGATACTAAAAGATAGATATTGCCATAACAACAAACCAACATATGAAAATATGTGATATTAGTTTAGTATTGATATGGTTCTGCAGAGCAAATAAACTGATTTGGAAAACTGAAAAGAAGAAGGTCACCATAATCAGTAACAAAATATTTAGTAATTGTACTCATTACAGTAATTTGAAAACCAAGTGCTTAGCCGGTAACTCTAAAAAAAAAGATAGAGAAAAGTTGATGCATTATTGAATATTGACTGTAGCTTGCTGTGTTTAACAAGATATTATTGAAAGATATTAGCTCAGTCAAGAATTAGGGTATTTTCAAGCAGAGATAAAATTAAGTTACTTCTATAAATGTTGGACCTTTCAGAGTAAAAGAAGCTTACGTATTCTGGATGTAAACAACAGGAAATATGATTGGAAAAGTTTATGAACAAAGCAAATCCATACAAGTTTCCTGACAACAGGGTGCCCTGGCCTTGAGGCAAAGCTCTGATTAAGTATGTTGACTTCCCACACTGGCTGTTGTTTCACACAGCTCAAAACAGGCCACTAAATTTAAAAAAGAGAGACAATAAAGCAAAGAAAGAAAGCAGAATTGATATTTAAGTCTCATGAAAAAAATGTATGAAATATTAGTGAACAACTGAGTGGAAAACAAAAGTAACAGAAACTTAATAGGGTTTCTTTTTTACTTTTAAAAACAATTTTACTTAGAAATAATTTTAGATTTACAAGAAAGCTATAAAAATAGTTCAGAGAGCTCCTCTATATTTTCAAACAGTTTATATATAAAGTCAAAGTCTTATATAACCATGGTACATTTATCAAAACTCAGAATCTAATATTAATACAGTACTATTTACTAAATTACAGACATATTTGAATTTGGCCAGGTTTTTGTTCCCCCCCCTCCACCCCGTTATGTCCTTTGTTTCCTGATTCAGGATCCAATCCAGGATAATAAACTGTATTTCATCATCATGTTCCCTTAGTCACTTTCATTCCATGATAATTTTTCAGACATTCCTTGTTCTTCATGAACTTTACAGGTTTGAAATATACTGGCCTAGTATTTTTAAAATGCTGCTCACTTTTGGATTGTCTGACATTTTCTCATGATTAGACTTAAGGTTATAATTTTGAGAAAAACTATCACACAGATGAATGCCCTTTCTTTGTATTGTACTGGTGAGCACATACTATCAACATAGCATATGACTGGTGATGAAAACCTTTCTTTATGGTTAAAGTGGTGTCTGCCAAGTTTCTGTGCTACAGAATTACTGTGGTTTCCTTTCCAAAGACTAATTTATCAGAAGAAAGTGATGAAACCTAGATCATATTTAGGCGGAGGAAAATGAAGTTCCATTTCCCGAAAGAAAGGGTATTAAATAACTTGTGGGCATATATCAAAACCATCATGGTAATTCAGGAATATTTGGAAGAAGCTTATATAAGTATACACAAATATCCTGTTTATCACAGTTTCATGCATTTATTTGGCATTTGTCAGTGGATCTTGCCTGAGAGCAATGATTATTCTGGTATTTCTAATGCTGATTTTCTGTTTCTTACTTTTTTTTCTATTTTTATTATTTAAACTTCTTCAATAAGGAGGATGTGACTCCTTATTCCACATTTATGTTACATATTCAATAATTCACGTATGACAGTATGGACTCATGGATATATATTTTATTTTTTGGCTATTGTACAATACTATAGGTATTTATTTGTTTGCTAAAGCTGGGCAAGATTTTATACTGGGAGCTACTTCACGTAGGTCCTATGTCTTTCTCACAAGTTATCATCTTAAATAAAATCCCTAGAACATGCTCCAAACTTAGCTTGTGTATCTGCTATCACAGCCCTAAAATTAGTGGTTTCTCCAGGGACACCTGTCTTTTTTTATGGGAGAATGGTATTCAAATTTCCCTATCTCAGCTGTTTCTCCTAAGACCTCTACCACATCGGACTGTCTGGTCTTTCTCTTTCTGTATTCTTCCTAACTTTCTCCCTTTCTCTCTCAGTTTCTATCAGAATGCATGCCACATCCCTGATAAGTGTTCTGTAATAAACAAATTTTATTCATCAAAATACAGGTGTAGAAAGCATCATCAAGATGGCTGACTAGAGGCACCCAGCAGTTGTCTCTTCTGCAAAGAAGAAATAAAACAAAAAATAGATAATTTACATTAAATAGAACATCCAAGGAATAATGTTTCTATTCAACATTATCATGTTGCAGAATTACAGTGTTGCAAAAATGTGACAAAGACCCTCTGAGGTACAGGAACTTGAGTCAGTAGTGCAGAGAGGAAAGCGAAGAAGCAAGTTGGGATCTATTTGGATGCCAGAGAGACTCAAGATCACAGGAAACAGGCAAGCAGAAAATCCCCACAAGTACCCATTTCCATCACAGATATCGGCACTACTTGTTACAGGAAAGCCCCCTCAGCCCTCACGGGCTTTGAGTCCAGTATAGGGTGCTGCCTGGACTCCATGTGCCTGCACTGTTTCAGAAAAGAAATTTATGTTGGGTCTTTTCACCCCTTAGAACTCAGGCTGCTGTAGCATGGTGCCATTTTAAGAGCAAAGCCACCACCAGACTATATCCTTCCCTCGAGCCCAATAGGCTCTGCGTCTTTATAGTTGTAGGATTCTGATGACATCTCCCCACATCCACCCAGAGGGCTGCAGTGTCATGACACCGGTTAGAATTAGAGGTGCAGTCAAATCCCCAGCACACAATGCCCTACACACCAGGGAACAGTCAGCACACTAGGGAGGCTTCCCTCAGGATATACAAAGCTGAAACACATGTTCCCCAAAATCTGAGAGTTACCTGCTCATCGCCAACATCACTGAAAGCAACCCAAACACTGCTAGTTGTGGTGTCAATGTGCACCCATGAGAGCCAAAAGGAATCCAAGGACACGCGCATCCAGGGCCTACCACCTCAACTGCTGGCATCCACATGTAGGACTCAGGTATTTGATGACTGGCCTGACTGGGGCCTGTTGACACCACTTTTGGTGACTGTGCCCATATCAGTGACGAGGTGGCCTCAAGCTTGTGCATACTGTAAAGTGGTCCAGGGATCAACAATCTGGGGCCCACCATGACCAAAACTAGTGAACTGCCCAGTGGTAGGGATGCCAAATTCTTATGTGCACACCCCGCCAGGGCCCTGAAGATGGACTGCTTAGTGTCCTTGTCCCCAACAACACCATGCACAGCCTCAAGGAAAAAAAAAAAAAAAAAAAAGACACAACCTAAGCCACTGAGGAACTCACAGACACCACTAACATTGATTGTGGGTAAAGAAATAACTTAGAAACAACAAAACTGAGACTCCTTTAATCTAAAACCAAAAAACCCTACCCAAATGGCAGTAGATATATCTACAGGAAAATGCCTTTTCCTACCAAATATTCTTTATAAAATTGAAAGAAGTAACTATTACACTGGCTGTACTTATATTCACATAAAGACACAAGAAACATGGAAAAGCAAGAAAACATGATATCTTCAAAGAAGGAATAAATTCCAGTTACAGACTCTAAGGAAAGAAAATCTATAAAAACGCATAAAAATAAATTTGAAATAATTATTTTAAAATAACTCTGTGAGATACAAGAGAACACAAAATACAATACAAAAAGTCAAGATAAAGAATGTAAATGAGAAATTCAACAAGAAGATATCGATAATTTTAGAAGAACAACAAACACTCTTTAATGAATAATTCAAAGTTTTTTTTTTTTTTTTCTTTGAGTTGGAGTCCTGCTCTATCGCCCAAGCTGGAGCACAGTGGTGTGATCTCAGCTCACTGCAACCTCCCACTTCCTGGGTTCAAGTGATTCTCCTGCCTCAGCCTCCCAAGTAGCTGGGATTATAGGTGCCCACCACCACGCCCAGGTAGTTTTTGTATTTTTAGTAGAGTCAGGCTTCCACCGTGTTGGCCAGGCTGGTCTTGAACTTCTGACCTCAGGTGATCCACCTGTCTCGGCCTCCAAAAGTGCTGGGATTACAGATGTGAGCCACCGTGCCCAGCCTGAATTCAAAGATTGAAATAAAAAGAAATATATTAGAGAACTTCAGCAGTATACCAGATAGAGCAGGAGAAATAATTTTTGAATCTGAAGACAGGTATTTTGAGATAATCCAGTAAGACACACAAAGAAAAAACAGAAAAGAGAGAGAAATAGGAAGAGAGAGAAACAAAGAAACAGTGAAAGAAGAAAAAATATTTTAGGATAATAGAGACGTATGTGACATGTAGGACACCATTAAGTGAATAACTATTTATAGTTCTGGATTTCCAGAAGAAGAAAAATAGGGAAAATCATATAAAAACTATTTAATAGAATAATAGCTGAACATTTTCCAAATCGTGGGAAAGATGTAGACATCTACAAACATAAACCTGAAGGAATACCAAATAGGTTCAACTGAAGAAAAGTCCTCTCCAAGGCATATGATAGTAACACTATCAAAAATCAAAGTCAAAGAGAATTCTAAAAACAGCAAGAGAAAAATGGAAAGTAACACTTAAGGGAATTTTCCTCAGATCAACATTAGATTTCTCAGCAGATGTCTTACAGGCCAATACAGAATGGAATAATGTAATAGAAGTGCCTATTGGTATGAGTTTTTGATACCAGCCATAATTAATTACCACAAAATCAATGACTACAAAAAACAAAATTGAGATTATTATTTTATCATTCTGGAGATCAGAAGTAAATAATCATCAAAGAGTTAGTTGGGTTGTCTTCATTCTGGAGGCTTTAAAAGAGAATCTGTTCCCTTGCCTTTTCAAGATTTTAGGGGAATATCTTAACTGGTGTCCACTTCTTCATCTTCAACTTGTATTATCCTAACATCTGATTTTGTCGTCACATCTCCTTTTTCTGACATTTACTGTTACAAAATTTAATGCAAAAAGCATTTCAGTACTGTGATATGTCAGGTTCACTAGAGAAATTTTTGACAATATTTGATTTTGCTAGTAAGTGGTTGGTAGCTCTGTATTAATTTCCTATTGCTGCTGTTACAAATTACCACAAATTTTGTGTCTTAAGATGATATCAATTTATTACGTTAGAGTTCTGAAGATTATATTCCTCAACTGCATCTTCTGGAATGAAAACAAGATGTCAGCAGAACTGGGTTCCCTCTGAAGGCACCAGGGGAGAATCTTTGCATTTTCCAGAGTCCACCCCCATTCCTAGGTTTGTGGACTCTTCCTCCATCTTCATAATACCATATTTTATATTCTGGCTACGTCAATACCTCTTCTTCATCTAATTCTGACCCTCCTTCCTTCCTTTTGATAACACTTGATCCTCCTAGGAAATCTAGAATAATCCTTCCATCTGAATATTGTAAAACCACATCTTCAAAGTACCTTAAACTATGTAAGATAGCATGTCACAGGTTCTGGGATTAGGATGTGGACTATTTTTGGAAGCTATTATTCAACCTTCCTTGCTGTCTTCCCTTCAGATACAATGCTGGGACTAGCACATATTCTCACTGTTCCATTGGCTAGAAAAGCTTTTTAAAAATTTTCCTTTTCTCTTCTTATAACAGCAGTAGGTTTCTGCCAGTAAAATCAAACTAAATTCTATTGCCCTTGACCATTCATAATAAGGATTTTGTTGCTTAGGAGAGATAGATGGCATAGATCTGGGGAGAATATTGATTGTTGCTGCTAGTCCTCCCATTCAGCTACAGAAAATTATCACTTATGCTCCCAGAAAGCCATTTCTAGTTTTCTTTCCCACTAGAGATTTACATGTTGATTCCCTACTAAGTATGGGGGCGTTGTTTGGAATGGAGTCAGCAATTGCTGCTGTTCTTGTTCCTCAGTCAAAACGATGGGAAATATTTCTCAGGGTGCTCCCCAATCTTTCCCTATGAGTACCACCGATAGAAAAGTTTCCAAGTGGCCAGGCGCGGTGACTCACGCCTGTAATCCCAGCACTTTGGGTGGCCGAGGCGGGCGGATCACGAGGTCAGGAGATCGGGACCATCCTGACTAACACGTTGAAACCCCGTGTGTACTAAAAGTACAAAAAATTAACTGGGCGTGGTGGCGGGCGCCCGTAGTCCCAGAGCTACTTGGGGGGCTGAGGCAGGAGAATCGCTTGAACTCGGGAGGTGGAGGTTGCAGTGAGCCGAGATCGCGCCACTGCACTCCGGCCTGGGCAACAGAGCGAGACTCCACCTGAAAAAAAACAAAAACAAAAACAAAAAGCAAAAAGCTCCCAAGAAGATATAAATGTGCTATGTCCATGTTCCTTAGGGGTTTTACACTTTCACTTTACTCCTCAGCAATTTATTAAAATTGCCTGGCTGAATCTTCTTATGAGGTTATATGGTGATCTACAGTATCTGGCCCAGGTAAGCATTTTCTTCAGTCTTCTTTCTCCCTGAACATGCCTGTTTCCCTCCAATTTTCAGCTTAGTTGTTTGTCCCATAACTATGGTTCTCCAACTTCTTCAAGAAAAGTCCTTAATTTACAATTTGTTTAGTTATTTTTTTTTCTGTTTAATTGTGAGAATTAATGCTTTATCTAGGGCTCTACCTCTCTGTATTCAGTCCAGAATACCTCATTCTCACTTAGTTCTCACTTACTTCTTTTTTTTTTTTTTTTCCAAAGAAATCAGGAATATAACAACAACAAAAAAGAATTTCTAAAACAACTCTTGAGGCGCTCAAACTTTTCCACAAAGTGGTTTGTGAAATCTGTACAGTTGCCAAAGAAGGATAATCCTTAATGACCATTTTATGTATAGCAATGATAATTCATCCAGAAACAGATACATGTTGAAATTAAGAGTCACTTCCATTATTTAAGAACGCTTTATAAGTTCTAGACAACATTATTTAATCATTCCTTTGGTTTCTAGCTTCACTGAAGGGAACTTTCTTACATCTTTTTGTCACTGTTCCCCATCATTGTTTTCATGAAGAAAAAAAATATAGTTTTTAATACTATCGGTCAGCCACTATGAGGAACTACACCTTGAGCTCACAAAGCATTGAGTATTACTGAAGGACTTGAAAGTCTTGACTGTTTATTAAACCTTTCCACACTAGTGGGACTAATCTGTAATATCTTCCAAAACTATGTAACATCTGCAATCTCTGTAGTGATCTCTCACCTTTGGGCAGCAGTTTTTTGCTGAGACTCGTGGATCATACTCTTAGCACTTAGAGTTTAGGAAGTGACCAGGGACAAAGGCGAGTTCTATGCATATCTTTAAAACTCATTTTCAGTGCCCCAATTCTCCTTGTTATTTACTCCCTCAGATACTTTTGTCAACATCAATCTTTGATCCCTGCTTCTTCCCCTCCAAGTCATGTATTTCTTTGCGTGGCCTCTATTTACTTGCTACAGGGTTTGGATAATGCACTGGAGGAAAGAGTAGAGTTGAATGCGGAGTTTATCTCCTGTGCTTCCTTTTTCTCCAAGACCGAGCACTGCATTTGTTCTTATGAAATGTCTCAAAAGTCCTTCTGTATATAATACCTTTTTTTCTACTGTATCAACCTATGCTGTCATAATTGAAAAACTACATAGACATGTTTTTAAAGAGAAATGATCCGTAATAAATGAAATTATTCTAAATTATTTAAATTCCAGTTAAAGTAAATCACAAAATATAAAAAAACACAAGCCAGAAATAACTGATGATGAATATTTTCTAATCTGGGCTTGGAAATGTTATTCTAAATAAATAAACAACAGAAGAAATGTAAAATACATCATATTATGCTTGGGCAAATAATCATTTACAACTGCTATAGGTAAAAAAATTTTAAATATATATGTATATAAGTGAGAAACACCAATGCCAATATGTGAGTAAGCTATAGTATGAATTAAAGTATTTTAAATAGTCAAGAAAATTAATAGAATATGATATATATGCATATATATATATAATTTACATTAAGTTCTGGGATACATGTGCAGAACGTGCAGGTTTGTTTCATAGATATAAGTGTGCCATAAAAGTTTGCTGCACACATTAACCCATCTTTTAAGCTCCCTATCCTTGTCCCATCCCCCGACAGACCCTATTGTGTGATGTTCCCCTCCCTGTGTCTATGTGTTCTCATCTTTCAAGTTCCACTTATGAGTGAGAACATGCAGTGTTTTGTTGTCTGTTCCTGTGCTAGTTTGCTGAGGATGGCAGCTTCATCCATGTTCCTTCAAATGACATGATCTCATTCCTTTTTATGCCTGCATAGAATTCTATGGTGTATATGTACCACATTTTCTTAATCTAGCACTGATGGGCATTTGGGTGGGTTCCGTGAATTTGCTAATGTTAATAATACTGCAATAAATATTCGTGTGAATGTGTAATAATTATACGTATGCATCTAACTGGCGTGAGATGGTATCTCATTGTGATTTTGATTTACATTTCTCTAATGACCAGTGATATCGAGCGTTTTATCATATGCTTGTTGGCTGCACAAATGTCTTCTTTTGAGAAGTTCATATGCTTTGTCCATTTTTTGATGGGTTTGTTTATATTTTTTTGTACACTTATTTAAGTTCCTTGTAAATTCTGGATATTGTTAGACCTTTGTCAGATGGGTAGGTTGCAAAATTTTTCTCCCATTCTGTAGGTTTCCTGTTCACTGTGATGATAGCTTTTTTTTTTTTTTTTTTTTTTTTTTCTGTGCAGAAGCTGTTTAGTTTAATTAGATCCCATTTGTCAATTTTGGCTTTTGTTGCAATTTCTTTTGACGTTATTGCCATGAAGTTTTTGCCCATGCCTATGTCCTGAATAGTATTGCTTAGGTTTTCTAGACTTTTTATGGTTTTGGGTTTTACATTTAAGTCTTTAATTCATCTTGAGTTAAATTTTGTATAAAGTGTAAGGAAAGAGTCCAGTTTCAGTTTTCTGCTTATGACTAGCCAGTTTTCCCAGCACCATTTATTAATAGGAGATCATTTCTCCATTGCTTGTTTTTATCAGATTTGTCCAAGATCAGATTGTTGTTGTGTCTCTGCCAGGTTTTAGTATCAGGATGCTGCTGATTTCATAATATGAGTTAGGGAGCAGTCCCTCCTTTTCAGCTATTTGCAATAGTTTCAGAAGAAATGGTACCAGCTCCATTTTGTACCTCTGGTAAAATTTGGCTGTGAATCCATTTGGTTCTGGGCTTTTTTGGTTGGTAGGCTATTAATTATTGTCTCGATTTCAGAACTTGTTATTAGTCTATTCAGAGATTTAACCTCTTCCTTGTTTAATCTTGGGACAGTGTATGTGTCCAGGAATTGATCAATCTACTAGATTTTCTAGTTTATTCACATAGAGGTGTTTATAATATAATCTGATGATACTTATTATTTCTGTGGGGTCAGTGGTAATATCCCCTTTATCATTTTGATTGTGTCTGTTTGATTTTTCTCTCTTTCTGTCATTATTCATCTAGCTAGCGGTCTATTTCGTGAATTTTTTCCAAAAAAAAACAGCTCTTGGATTCACTGATTTTTTTGGAAAGTTTTTTGGGTCTCTATCTCCTTCAATTGTGCTCTGAACTTAATTATTTCTTGTCTTCTGCTAGCTTTTGAATTAGTTTGCTCTTTGCTCTTGCTTCTCTAGCTCTTTTAATTGTCATGTTATAATGTTAAGTTGAGATATTTCTAGCTTTCTAAAATAGGAATTTAGTGCTATGAATTTCCCTCTTTTTTCTTTTTTTTTAGACGAAGTCTTGCTCTGTCCATCAGGCTGGAGTGCAGTGGCGTGATCTAGGCTCACTGCGAGCCCTGCCTCCTGGGTTCATGTTATTCTCCTGCCTCAGCCTCCCGAGTAGCTGGGAGTACAGGCGCCCACCACCATGCCCAACTAATTTTTTTTGTATTTTTAGTAGAGACGGAATTTCACTGTTGTAGCCAGGATGGTCTCAATATCCTGACCCTGTGATCCCAATTTCCCTCTTACTACTGCTTTAGCTGTGTTCTAGATATTCTGGTATGTTGTCTCTTTGTTCTCATTGGTTTCAAAGAACCTTTTGATTTCTACCTGGTTTTGTTATTTATCCAGGAGTCATTAAGGAGCAGGTGGTTCAATATTCATGTAGTTGTATGGTTTTGAGTGAGTTTCTTAATCCTGAGTTCTGATTTGATTGCACTGTGGTCTGAAAGACTGTTATGACTTCCATTCTTTTGCATTTGCTGAGGAGTGTTTTACTTTAAATTATGTGGTAGATTTTAGAATAAGTGCCATGTGGCACTGAAAAGAATGCATATTCTGTTTATTTGAGGTGGAGAGTTCTGGAGATGTCTATTTGGTCCACTAGATCTGGAGCTGAATTCAAGTCCTGAATATCCCTGCAAATGTTCTGTCTTGTTTATCTGTCTAATATTGACAGTGGGGTGTTAAAGCCTCTCACTATTACTGTGTGGGAGTCTAAGTCTCTTTGTAGGTCTCTAAGAACTTGTTTTATAAATCTGGGTGCTTCTGTATTGGGTGCACATATATTTAGGATAGTTAGCTCTTCTTGTTTAATTGATCCCCTTACTATTATGTAATGCCGTTCTTTTTTTTTTTTTCATCTTTGTTGGTTTAAAGTCCGTTTTGTCAGACACTAGGATTGCAAAAATAAGCCCCTGGGTTTTTTATTTTTATTTTCATTGGTTTCCATTTGCTTGGTAATTTCTCTCCATCCCTGTATTTTGAGCCTTATGTGTGTCTTTGCACAGAAGATGGGTTTTCTGAATACAGCACACCAATGGGTCTTGATTCGTTATCTTGTTTGCCAGTCTGTGTCTTTTAATTTTGGTATTTAGCCCATTTACATTTAAGGTTAGTATTGTTATGTGTGAATTTGATCCTGTCATAATAATGCTATCTGGTTATTTTGCACACTAGCTGATGCAGTTTCTTCATAGTGTAACTGGTCTTTATATTTTGGTGTGTTTTTGCAGTGGCTGGTACTGGTTTTTCCTTTCCATATTTAGTGCTTCCTTCAAGATCTCTTGCCAGGCAGTCCTGGTGGTGACAAAAATCCCTCAACCTGTCTGGAAAGAATTTTATTTCTCCTTCACTTATGAAGCTTAGTTTGGCTGGATATGAAATTCTGGGTTGAAAATTCTTTTCTTTAAGAAAACACCAATACCAACATGTGAGCACAATATTGTATAAAATAATCCAAATGTTTTAATATTCCAGAAAATTAATAAAATGTGTAATATTTTCATAACAATTTGAGTATACAGATATTAGGAAATGTCAATGATGTGAAAATGATTAGTATGTCAGATAGTTCAACAAATAAATATGAAAATTGATAACATCAAGTGTTCAAAAACATTAAGGAATTATTTAATACTCAATGCTCTTATGGTGAATTGAAAGAATCAGTCTTTCTAAATGCCAGTGGAAGCAAATGACATGACTTTCTTGGCCAAAAAAGTTAGCAGTATTAATTACGTGAATAAAATTCCAAAAGTCTAAATACTTAATACATAAAGTAAGCAGTAATTACATGTAAAATTTTGAAATGTTTAAGTCTAGATGATAGTTGTAGAATTTATTCTTCATTCACCTAATATAATGTAGCCAATCTTGTAAATAATTCCCATGTCATGTTGCAATGATTATTTAAAAATCATTATTCAAATCGTTGTGCAGAAAGTGAACCCCAAAGCACAGATGAATTTTTACTATCTGTGCTTGTACATCTGGGATAGGAGGCACAGGAAGGAAGGAAATAAAATTCTAACAAATCCTATCAATGGATAATAGAATACAAGCTTTGTTTTAATTATCCTCATGTAACTTTTTCAGTATTTTTCAAGTTTTCTATTGTGGGCATATTTTATTTTTACAATAAAAAGAAACATTTGTCTACATTATACTGCACATGCCATTATAACATTTCAAAATAAGTTTGACTATATGGGCATTACGGATGATATTTACTGTGATTTTATATCCCAGCTTTTCAATTAATAACAAGAAATAAATGTGAGCAATGTACTAGACATTAATTAGGACTGAAAAATTAGTCAGTTATTTACATTATGCTATTGTATATATATAATATAGCATAGTTATACAAAGTTAACCATGACAAAATTTGCATTTATAGCCAAAAACCCTGGAGGTACAGAATGAAAACATGAGAATGAAGGGGACATACAAATGGAGTTATTTGTTAAACTAAAATGCTAACACCAAATCTATCTATAGAGAATGACTCCAACACATGATATACTTTGTGACAAAATAACATTGCAAAATGCTTGTACCAAGTGGGAAACATCAAGCTTGGAAAAGTGACCTAACATATTTTAACCCTTAACATTTGTTCCAGAATTGCCACTAGGTCCATCAACCACCTGTCCTATGATTTTCGGCAACTGGTTGTATAATAATAGAGATGGCAGTTATATATATATATATATATATATATATATATATATATATATATTCCTTGAAGTATTAGAACAATGTGAAAGCCAAGTTGAGAAATTTCAGACTTATAAGAAACTGGCCATACAATTTGTACTTAAACTCTCAGTATGTCCACAGTCATTTATTCACCACTCACAAATTTCATAGCATTCTACTAAGTGCCACCTGAGAAATAAACAAGTAGAAAAGGCAAATGGCAATTCCTGTGCATCAAGATAAGAAAGTATGCACTTGAAAATGTGAGATAATTTATGTATAGCATATATCAGTAAAAAAAGGTATTAATATACAAATTTGAACTTTACATTCTGGAAACAACAAAAATAATGAACAACGAAGTACAATTTTTCAGAAATAATGAGCAATGAATTACAAACCATTTTTAAATAGCTTTCATTATTCCGGTATTTGAACTCTTCAAGACAATAATTATCATAAATTAATTAAGAGTACTGAGTTTCCAGAAGTCAAATCTCAGCCCAACAAAATTAATTTCTTTGATATTTAGCCAACCAACATTTGAGGAAGCATGAAGGAAGACATGTTTTAGTGTTGAATATTAAGTCCATAGCTTGTTCTCAAAAAAGCAAGCTGCTGGAAAAATTTCTCTTTACATGTTTTTATCCTTCTTCTTCTTCTTTTTTTTTTTAATCTGTTTGTCCCTCTCTTTCTAAATAGTGCAACATTTAATAAATCTACCACTGACAGATGTGAAGCACCACTGCTGAAACTAAAGTAGTTGTGGCTTTTGAGTAATAGAAGTTCCCTGCAGCAGACAAAGCTTTTAAAGAACACTGTTTTGAAATTTAAAATGAGTGTGCGTATGGGATGAGAATTACTTCTTGAAGATCCTTACATCTTCGATTTAGAGGCTTTCCTAGTTTGATTTATGAAATAATTTCCTCATTCAGAGAGGTTTGATGTGGTGGACTCCAGTGGCCCAGATGTTTACTCCTGCCGGGTGTGCCTCCATTATGAGGAAGTCACTCAATGTTTGATCTATTTTTTATTTTCCTGGAAAACGAGAGGGCTGTGTGGTGTGTGGACATTGGCATTACTTGGCAACTTATTAGAAATGCACAATACCACATGTCGTTCCCTACCTACTAAATTAGAATCTCCATTTTATCAAGGTTCCCAAATGAGTCATATGCATGGTAATATTTGAAAAACACTGGGCCAGATATTTCTGTGTTCTATTGGCTCAATATTTTTACCTATTTCCACACAGAGAAAAGTGACTTTAATTTCAATGACAGTGTAAAATGGCAGCTAAAATGAGAAATGATACAGCATGCTCTGTCTTTAGAGAGGTAAATCAAGCTGACCAGGATCCTAAATGGCCCTTACCATAAATTGCCCCTTTGTTACTTGAAAAAAAGCATGTATAATAATGTACATAGAATGTTAATATTTTGGTAGAGTTTTGAAAATTTGCAAAATCTGAATATTAAAAAGGGCATTGTTCTTGGTTTTAAGAAATTAATAGTATTATACAATACAAAATTAGCACATTTATAATGATTTTTTAATACATCTTGAGGACAGACATTTTCAAAGAAGTGGGACTTCATTCCAAAGAGCGGATATTTTGGTGGGGATTCTGATCATATCTAATATTATTTTCAATTTATATGTAAATAAAAAACACAGCATTTAAAAATATCAATAGCTTAAGAAATTGGAAAATGATCTAGCCTCCAGCCTAGTCCATTTATTGATTATTCTCTCCTCAAGCACTCTGAGATGGACCAAGTTCTTTCCCTCTACTCAGTTATTTCTCTCAATTCCATTCCCCTATTGATTTGGAAAATATTGCAGATAATGAGCATGGAAGAATATCTGAGAATAGCCTTTAAATATATATGTAATATTCTACTTAAATGTTTCAAATAAACATTATGATTTCATTTTGGAGTTCCTTTTAAGTCCTCTGCATTTTTTACTCACACAGCAGGTATCCCTCTTGATGATTTCTAACCATTTATCTCATGTAGGAAGTAGGTCAGAAAACACCATGAATTTCTTTCCTTCTGCCAGCCAGCACATTTAAAGTACTCATTTGGGGATCCACGGCCAAAAATATGGTTGATAATATCAACAATAAGTGTTGGTCTTAATACACATATAATTTCCTTCAAAATTTACTAGTGCCATAGTGATAAGCAATTTTTTTCTCTACTATGACTGGGGAAGTGGTATTGCAGATTTACCTGAAATAAAACAAATTGATGGTAAAAGCAGTTAGGGACATATCAAAGTTTTGCTGGTCTCAGGTTTTTCAGACTTCCTTCCTTCCTTCCTTCCTTCCTTCCTTCCTTCCTTCCTTCCTTCCTTCCTTCCTTCCTTCCTCCTTCTTAAATCAGCTAAGGTCATCAGGAAGGAGAGAGAGATCAGGGGACATAGTGAAGATTCAGGTCATTCCATTAAACAAGGTTCCCAACATTGTGACAACTGCTCATAGCTCAACTAAATAGGCTTAGGCTTCAAATATTTGTTTTGTGTGTAACCAAAGCTCTCAATCATGTGGTAAGGCTATCATTGATTAAATCATTCATTTTAGCTTTGGGAACCCCCTTTACTAAGTAGCCTTAGCTGACTTGGGCTTAACTTAAGCAGTACCAACTAATTTTTAGTCCTCTTTAACGTGGGGGCATCCACTTTTCCATTATCAAGGTCCTATCTCTTAGGTTCTCATCCATTTTTAACATAAGGGGCTAGTGGAGTTTTCTTAGAATAGAGCTCACCACATACTTTCTATAGATTTCTTTATATCACTTTCTTATTCTCCAGTGGGTAACCTTTACTAGCATTATAAACCCAATCCAGGTCAGTAAGAACTTGGAATCTCATCAATTTTTTTTCTAAGCATTCCTGTGAGTTTACGTGCCTAAGGGAAAACTCCCTGAGAAAGACAAAGCTCTCTTATTTCAACTAGGAGGGGACATTCCATTGCCATCTCAAAATTAATCTAAGTTGATGTAATAAATGCAAGATAGGTAGGCCCACAAAAGAATACAGCTGTTGTCATTGCTTCTCAACAAGCATTGCATGCCTTCTTTTCTCATCTCCTAAGTGGACCAGCGAAAATTACAACAATGTACTTGATTTATACTCACAATGTTGATGAGTTTCCCTCCTTTCCTTCTCATTGTGTTTCCATAACTATTACCCATAAGGAGTCATAATCTTCTGCCATCTGAGATATGTCTTAGTATAATCTTAATTGTTGCAATAGGGCAAGCAGGAGGCTGATTGCTAGATTGACAAGTAATCTTACTTGCATAGAGCAGGGTTAGTACAAGAACGGCACTGTTCAAGCTACAATAATTAAACCTTCTCCCTGGTAAATGGAATCAGACAATAAAAGGAAATGATTTATTGCTGTTTTGACCATATAATTTCACCAATATATTGACTATTGAATGTCATGGATTTTCCACATATTCTTTTAATCATTTACGGAGCCTTCATTCTTCATTTTTGGAAAGCTATGTTTTTTGTTTTTTGTTTTCTTATTATCATCGTTAAAATGTCATATGTTTTAAATGACGAGTTGATGGGTGCAGCACACCAACATGGCACAAGTATACATATGTAACAAACCTGCACGTTGTGCACATGTACCCTACAACTTGAAGTTTAATAATAATAAATAAATTTAAAAAAAAAAAAAAAAAAGAAAAAAAAAAAAGAGTATAAAATTTTAACCAACATACCAGCTAACAGGTTAGCCTACCACAGTTTCTTGGATCTGACAGGACCCAAGGACTCCTGAGTCAACAGTTTATTAATCTTAGAAATCAGAGTAGCTAGAGTATCATCATCTTGGTGTCACTTTTCAACATTTCAATTCTCAAAGACCAACAGAAATAAAACCAAGTGGTACCCAGTGATGCAGTAAATTGTATTGAAAGAGAGGACCCAAGAGTCTACAAAATCCCAATCTTTATCCTGAACACTAAGAATGGCCATTAGTTTTTCCAAAGAAAGACACTATCACCGTCTTCCAAGGTTGTAAGCAAACCTGCCCTTTGCTCTAGAGGAAGACACTATCTCTATCTTCCAAAGCTGTTTGCTATATAGATATCCTTAAAAAAACAATCTAAAAAAAGTTGACATTCAATGCCTTTGGTTACCCGATGTGCAAAAATGCAATAGATGCATGGATAATTGCCTCCTAACAATATATTATTTCTTAGAATTTCTGCTGTTTTCTCACACATTTTGAAATGTTTCTTAAAATCTCTCACTTAATTTGGGCATTTGCATATTTTATTGTTATATTCTGAGCATCTGCATATTTTATTCTTGGGCATTTGCATATTTTATTCTTGGGCATTTACATATTTTATTATTATATTCTGACAATGTATTATGACTCTACCCTAGGCATATAATTACAGTGTTAAGCTGAATAAAACAGTCCCTCTTATATTTGTGCTACTAGCTTATTTGTAACCACCTTTCTCCCAGGAAGGTTAAAAAAAAAAAAAGAATAACTAATTTTTTTTTTTTTAAAGATTATAGTATTTGCAGGACTGTCCAATATTTTCGCTTCCTGTGCCGCTTTGGAAGAAGAATTGTCTTGGGCCACACATAAAATACATTAACACTGATAGCTGATGAGAAAAAATAAATCACAAAAAAAAACTCATAATGCTTTAAGAAAGTTTACAAATTTGTGTGGGCCACATTCAAAGCCATCTTGGGCCACATGTAGCCCCTTGGCCACAGGTTGGACAAGCTTATATTATAGCATACACTTCTAGTGGCTATTAGGCTTTACATATTTTTATGTGTTATAATATGTAAAGCATATTATAAAGAATTCTTTATGTATTACATACATACAGAGACTGACTGACAGAAAGATAACATAATATATATGTTATCCCATAGCAATGTTTGAGTTTTAATTGAGGCCTGTTATTCTCAAACTTTTATTTGTAAGAACATTTCTACAGGAAATAAATCCTTTACTTGTTGTTCATAGAAAATCTTGGTTTCGATGATTACTTTTCTATTTGTTAAATATCAATTTTTTTTTTTACGTTGGATCGTGGCTACAACAATAGGTTCTTATGGCTTTGTTATAACAAGTTTTGGAGTAAGAAAACTTTTGTCATTCTAATATAAGAGCCTTGAAATAAATTATCAAACCACTCTAAGCCTCAGTTTCCTCAGATATAAATTTAGAATATATGCCATGAGGATTCCTAAGATTCTTGTAAAAATGTATGAATGACATATAGTTTAATATGTGAGACATAGTATACATTCACTCAGCAGTAGTTTGCTATAATTTACAAATCTCTATACCAAAAAAAAAAAAAAAGATTCCAATATCTACGTTTAAAAAAGCATTGTCAACAGTTGGTTAAATAAAAGCTTTATTTTCCAGAAAACAAAGTCACTTCAAGAGAGTTTATTTGAGGCTATTAATATGTGCTAAAACTGAATGATTTCTTTCATTCAGTTTTATACTTGGGGTTTCCAACAGGCCTGTGCAGATCACACTAAATATTAGGACTAACACATATTTTGCCTTCCTGCAGTAGGGGTATGTGAGCAAATGGCATCTGAAATACATACGATGCAAAAACTATATGTATCTGCAAGGTTAATGGGCCCTCCAAAATAAGAACATATCCATTATTTTAATATAAGTGTTTGCATTTTTAAGTTATCAGTTTATTTAAAAACTGCTAGGTAGACTAGCCCCATCTCAGCCCTTAAATAGAAAAATAATAAAATTGATTAATGTAGTCATTATGTTCTTACGTCATGTTCTTATTCATATTATGCATTGTAAGTGTCCATGTGTAAAAAGTCAATAAAACATTTCCTTTCAGGTAATTTTTACAAGTGTGTCTATTCTTTTCAGTTACTTTCTCAGACCTGCCAGCAACAATGTGTTTTGAAGTCTGCTAACATACAGAAATAAATATCAGGGCTCTGCAAGGCAAGATATTTGTCTGCACTTTTATACTAAACAGATGATCATTCACAAAGGGTTCATCTGAAGCAATATCTGAAACATTTCACAGAATTTTCAGTGAGGTGCATTTGTTTCCAAATTTTAGCTAGTAAAATATTAGACATTACAATTTTGGAACATGTAAGTGAATGTTTCTGCCAACCAATTTCAATCAACCATAACTTTTCTTCCAATTTTTTCTCTAGTGCCTGTTGAAAATTCATATGCTCTACCATCACCATTAAATTCTCATATTCATTAGAACATGAGACTGATATTGAAGCCAAGCATTTTATCATCATAATAATTTGTTTTTGTATGAGTCTTTTTATGTTTAAAACACATTGAAAATCTCAAAATTTTTCACATTATACCTTAGAGCAAGGTTTTAGTAATTATATTAATCAGTAATCTAGTTCGTGGGAAAGTAGACTGCCAATGAGAATTTTAAAATAGAAGTGAGGGAGGAAAATAGGTAATCATAATGGATCTTTCCTTAGCTCAGGAAAATACCCCTATATCCAGATTCATCTGACTGTCATACAAAGTGTATAAAATAAAAACAAAAAAATGTAAAGATTAAAATTGAACACCGGAAGCATTTTCAGAAATGATTTTTATGTAATTTAATTTCCTTCCATGTTTATTCTGAAAAATAGCTAAATTAAGGTGGTTATTCCAATATGATATTGCTATAATTTGTTTTTATTATTTATTTAGTTAATTTAAAAATGTTACTCGCCTGGAGACTACTTGTGTTCTCGCCTGGAGACTACTTTTGTTAAGTCACATGAAAATTGTAATTTTTTTTCTGTTTGTCAAAATATTTGAATTAGATAAAATATAATCAAGAGAAGGTTTGCTGAACAGGTTTAAAAATTCTAGTTCATATATAATAGGAATGTAAAAACATTTGGTTTACTCTAATGAACTGAGGAATCTTAAAGACAAAACATGTATAGATTATAAGCTTTTTCGAGGAAGTCAAGAATTTTCTGCATTTTGTATAGCATGTGATACATAATATTGTGTCTGGTATGCTAGTAGAGGCTCACTGACACATACTGATTAAATCTCGATGGATATTATAGACACAATTCAAAATTAGCTTAATAACCTAGTTAACTCATAAATATAGTCTATAAAATAAATTATATCGGAAATTAGATTTCAGTTATGCTGGGCTGACATGATATTCCCTAGGGAAGCAACATTTACAATTGCTTATTTTCTATTTTATTTTTCAGTTTTATTTTAAGTTCAGGAGTTATTGTGCAGGACGTGCTGGTTTGTGACATAGGTAAATGTGCATCACGAGAGTTTGTTGCACAGATTATTTCATCATCCAGGTATTTATTATTCATTCGTTAAATAATTGCTTCTTTTATTGTTAAATTGTTTGAGAAGTTGATTAGCAAGCCTGGTTAGAAAATATTTTCAATGGTGGGAGAATTGTGGTTTTACAAAAAGTATTTAGAGTGTTTTAACATTATAATGGTTTAACCTTTATCAGCAATCTGAGGAAATCTAATAAATGGAAGATCTAGCTATCAAAGTGTCTTAATGAGCTAGAGGTAACCGGGACCTTTTGTGATGTGACCTGTGAAGGTAGAGAGGCAGGGACTTTTGACCATGATTTTATATGAAACTTTTGAAAGACTAGGGAAATATTACCCCTCATTTGAATTGATCAGCACCTTCATTTGTGGTCAATCAGACAGTCAATCAGTTTCTTTTTTCTCCATCTAAAACACAGGAAAATATTTTGGAAATGTCCTAGTCTTCATCTCACAAAATTTTCCACAGCAAACTTTAAGTATTGTATTTTCTGGGAGCTGGAAAGTGTCATTAGCGTATTACAAATGAGGGAAATAAGGTTTGGAGGTGTAATGTGACATATCCAAATCACTTAATTTCTCCAATTTCCTGTAGTCTAGTACTTCTACATTTGAGGAAGTGAAAGTGGTGAATACAGGATAGTTAGTGAAAATCAGGATAAGGGATAAGATGATAAAGCAGTTTGACTAATTTCACTCAATTCTTTGAAATAAATATTAAACTATGTCTTTATTTATTTAACACCACCTATTTGCCATTTTAGCTAATCCCTCAATCATATCATACCACCTGGGTAATGGGTTCTCTGAATAATATCACAGTAGACACCTTTAAATTTTCAGTTGGTTTTGATTATTAAATTATCTGGACAGTTTTGGTTTTCAAGGTTTCTGCAATGCAATATAAAGCATAAGTTCCATATTGGAGTCAAAGCTGCTAGTATAAGTTGGATGAGTGTCTCCACCCGTGTCTCGTGTGTCTGAGAGTATAAGGGGCACTGAGGGACAGGTGTAGGTAGCTCTTTCAAACTCACATCTCTTTTCTACTGACTTATTTTCTTGGTGAAAGGCTGGGAAGAAGGAGAAAGAATTAAATGAAATATGCTTATCTGTATTAGTATTTGAGTGTGTGTCACTTGGCCATCACCTTATTTTTTTTGCAAGTGATAATAAAAATCATGCAAAGATAGAAGATAGTAGGTTTCTTCGCAACTCACTCCCTTTATGCCTATCAAAACTGACCTAAGTTATTGCATTTGATCTTGTTGTCGATAAATACAGGCAAAAGCAGACCTTGCTGACTCAAGCTCAAACGCCAGTCTCAAACATCAGTGGACATGGAGAAGAGTGAACTTACTCAGTTTGGCATCTAGAAAGGGGTGCTGGTGGGATGTTCTTAATAGGCCTGAAACTCTAAATCACACACTGGTGGTCCCAGCAAATATATGAGACCAGTTCCATATATCCTTCACAACTCTAACTTGGCAAAGGTAAGATCCATTTTCTGCCACCTTTCAGAAACATATATTTGAGGGTTTTCCCTACCTAATCTCAGCCTGACCATACCATCTTTCCTCAGTCCTCTGTTGCTCATCCTGATCCCATTTAAACTTAGTCTCATAAGTGGAAGTCATTAAGCCCAATGGCCAAGTAGATATCCTACTGGGGAAGTAAATAATCAGCCCTGCCTCATGGACACCCACAGAAATTACAAGCAATTCACCAGTGACCACCTAATGCCATATTGGTAATGAGATTCAGTCAATAATCCTTTCTTGAGGGAAAAAAGAAATGGGATAACTTATCTTCATGATTTTTCCTTCCTCAAAAGACTACCTGTGTCCCTATGTCCCAAGTGTAGTTCTCCTAAATTGGAAAAGGCAGGTGGGATAGAAATGCAATCACACTCCTGCTAAAATAGTGTTTCTCATCAGGCTCTGATCTCACAGTTTGCTGTTCTCTGAACTCAGAATGTAGGGTACTGATATTGACTTTTTTTTTTTCTCAGTTGTTGGTTATACTAGTTTTAGTCAATTATATAAAAAATAGTCAATTTCTCCAGGTTGGCAAATTAATCTACCATGTTCCAAAAAGAAAAAAAAAAAAAAAACTGTAATACATTCTGTCATTAGAATTCTAAGATATTGTAAAGGTAAATTTTGCATCTTTTTTAGGAGTCGAGGCCAGACTTGGTGAAGAGCCTTGGATAGGAATACAAAATATTATGCTTGCCCTTTTTTCTTTTGTACGCTCTTCAACCTTCATTGAGCAATAATCTCTTTCATCATGTTTTAAACTTTGTCTATGTTTCCTATAGAGCAATCTTTCTTGTCAGGAATTATTTTGTGGAAAGTTGAGAAAGAATTGTCAGAGTTTTCTCAAGCTTTATTGTGTAAAGACTCACTGCAATACTTGTTATAAAGATATTCAAGAGAGCTATTCAAAGGAGTCTGCTTCAGTGAGACTAAGGCAGAGAAAAGGATGGATACACTAATCTGTTTTTAAAAATTAGCTTCACAATTTCTGACAAAAATTAAAAGACTATAATTTTAAAAACAAAGTTTTGCTAAGTTTTAATGCAGTTTAACATAGTTTATAGGATAACTGAAAGTTTCAGCCTAAGTAAATTTAATGACCTTTCTAGAATTATATTGATATGGTTTGGCTGTTTTGTCCACTCTATATCTCATGTTAAAATGTGATCCTCAATGTTGGAGGTGTGGCTTGATGGGAGGTGTTTGGATCATGGGGATATAGGGTAAAAATATCTGTTAGCAATAATTTAAGCATACTCTTAGAATGACCCTCCATGGCAGAAACATCTGAATATGTGTTCTGAGGTAAGAAATCGGGGGGTGGCCAATCTGGAAAATTGTTCCTTGTCTATAAGAAACATTTGAACCCCTATCCCATCTCTTGGAACATGGGCCATTAGGATATTGGGGCCGTGAGTTTTGCATTGGATGAAGGCTACCAGTTGGATGTTGATAAGGGGAGGATATTAAGTGAAAATGCTATATAAATACATGCTGTGTGCAGGCAGTTGAGGTTTTCCTGCTCAGCCCACTGCCACTGGATGGTAGGAAGGTGGATACCTTGTCTGGCCCACCACCACTGGACCATTTCTCTTGTCTATCCTGCCACCACTGGACTCTCTTCCTTGTAAGTGCATAATAAAAACTCATGGCTCATTTGCTGGCTCTAAGCCTCTTCCTTGGCCTCTTGAACCTTTTGCATTTCCTACTGAGGTTCATAGGGATTTGACACAACAGGGGATAGATCCTCTCATGAATGGCTAGGAATCCTTCCCATGGTAATGAGTTCTTGCTCTGTTAGTTTGGGCAAGAACTTGTTGTTTAGAGGAGTCTAGCACCTCCTACTTTCTCTTTTGTACCCTCTCATCTTGCAACATCCCTGCTCTTTGAGGTCATCAACCTCAAAGATCAAAGGTAGATAAATCCTCAAAGATGACTAAAAACCAGCACAAAAATGCTGACAATTCCAAAAACCAGAAAGCCTCTTCTTCTCCAAATGATCACAACTCCTCTCCAGCAAGGGAACAAAACTGAACAGAGAATGAGTTTGACAAATTGACAGAAGTAGGCTTCAGAAAGTGGGTAATAACAAACTCTTCTGAGCTAAAGGAGCATGTTTTATCCCAATGCAACAAAGCTAAGTACCTTGACAAAAGGTTGCAGGAACTGCTAAGTAGAATAACTAGTTTAGAGAAGAACATAAATGATGTGATGGAGCTTAAAAACACAGCATGAGAACTTTGTGAAGCATACACAAGTATCAATAGCCAAATCAATCACGTGGAAAAAATGATATCAGAAGTTGAATATCAACTTACTGAAATACGGCATGAAGACAAGATTAGGAAAAAAAAAAAAAAAAGAATGAAAAGGAATGAACAAAGCCTCCAAGAAATATGAGACTATGTGAAAACACCAAATCTACGATAGATTGGGGTCCATGAAAGTGAGGGCAAGAATGGATCCACATTGTAAAACACACTTCAGGATATGATCCAGGAGAACTTCCCCAGCCTAGCAAGGCAGGCCAACACTAAAATTCAGGAAATACAGAGAACACCACTAAAATACTCCTCGAGAAGAGAAACCCAAAGAATATAATTGTCAGATTCTCCAGGGTTGAAATGATGAAAAATGTGAAGGTAAGCAGAGAGAAAGGTCAGGTTACATACAAAAGGAAGCCCATCAGACGACTAACATCAGATTTCTCTGCAAAAACCCTGCAATCCAGAAGAGAGTGGGGGCAAATATTCAACATTCTTAAGGAAAATAATTTTCAACCCAGAATTTCATACCCAGCCAAACTAAGTTTCATAAGTGAAGGAGAAATAAAATCCTTCACAGAGAAACAAATGCTGAGGGATTTTGACACCACCAGGCCTGCCTTACAAGAGTTTCTGAAGGAAGCACTAAGTATGGAAAGGAAAAACTGGTAGCAGCCACTGCAAAAACACACCAAAATATAAATACCAATGACACTATGAAGAAACTTCATGAACTAATGTGCAGAATAGCCAGCTAGCATCATAATGACAGGATCAAATTCACACATTTAAATTTACATTTAACTGTAAATGGGCTAAATGCCCCAATTAAAACACACACACGGGCAAATTGGGTAAAGAGTCAAAACCCATTGGTGTGCTGTATTCAGAAGACTCATCTCACGTGCAAAGACACACATAGGCTCAAAATAAAGGGATGGAGGAAGATTTATGAAGCAAATGGAAAGCAAAAAAAAAAAAAAAAAAAAAAAAGATTGCAATCCTAGTCTCTGGTAAAACAGACTTTAAACCAACAAAGATAAAAAGACAAAGAAGGATGTTACATAATATTATATAATGGTGAAGAGATCAATGCAACAAGAGCTAACCATCCTAAATATATATGCACCCCATACAGGCACAGTCATGGTCATAAAACAAGTTCTTAGAGACCTACAAAGAGACTTAGACTCCCACACAATAATAGTGGGAGACTTTAACATCCTACTGTCAATATTAGATCAATGAGACAGAAAATTAACAAGGATATTCAGGACTTGAACTCAGCTCAGGACCAAACTGACCTTATAGACATCTACAGAACTCTCCACCCCAAATCAACAGAATATGCATTCTTCTCAGCACCACATAACACTTGCTATAAAATTGACCACATAATTGGTAGTAAAATACTCCTCAGCAAATGCAAATGAATGCAAATCGTAAGGAAAAATCACTCAGACCACAGTGCAATAAGATTAAAATTCAGGATAAAGAAACTCACTCAAATCCACACAACTACATGGAAACTGAAAAATCTGCTCCTGAATGGCTGTTGAGTAAATAACAAAATTAAGGCAGAAATAACAAAGTTCTTGAAACCAAGGAGAACAAAGAGACATTAGTATCTCTGGAACACAACTAAAGTACTATTAAGAGGGAACAGCAATAAATGCCCACATTAGGAAGTGATAAATATCTAAAATAGGCACCCTTACATCACAATTAAAAGAACTAGAGAAGCAAGGGCAAACAAATTCAAAAGGTAGCAGAAGACAAGAAATAACTAAGATCATAGCAGAACTGAAGGAGATAAAGACATGAAAAACCCTTAAAAAAAAAAAAAATGAATCCAGGAGCTGGTTCTTTGAAAAGATTAAGTAAATAGATATACCACAAGCCAGACTACTAAAGGAGAGAAGAGAGAAGAACCAAATAGACACAATAAAAAAAATGATAAAAGGAATATCACCACTGATTCTACAAATATGCAAAATACCATCAGAGAATACTATAAACACATCTATGAAAATAAACTAGAAAATCTAGAGGAAATGGGTAAATTCCTCAACACATTCACCCTCTCAAGACTAAACCAGGAAGAAGTTGATTCCCTGAATAGATGAAAAACAAGTTCTGAAATTGAGGCAGTAATTAATAGCCTACCCATTAAAAAAAAAAGCCCAAGACCAGACGGAATCACAGCCAAATTCTACCAGAGGTACAGAGAAGAGCTGGTACCATTCCTTCTGGAAATTTTTCAAATAATAGAAAAAGAGGGACTCCTCCCTTACTCATTTTATGAGGCCAGTATCATCCTAATTCCCAAACCTCGCAGAAACACAAGAAAAACAGAAAATTTCAGGCTAATATTCCAGATGAACATCAGTGCGGAAATCCTCAATAAAATACTGGATAGCTGAATACAGCAGCACATCAAAAAGCTTATCCACCGTGATCAAGTCGGCTTCATCCCTGGGATGCAAGACTGGTGTAACATACACAATAAACTAACCCATCACATAAACAGAACCAAAGACAAAAACCACATGATTATCTCAATAGATGCAGAAAAGACCTTCAATAAAATTCAACACCTCTTTATGCTAAAAACTCTCAATAAACTAGGTTTTGATGGAACATACCTCAAAATAATAAGAACTGTATATGACAGACCCATAGCCAATACCATACTGAATGGGCAAAAGCTGAAGCATTCCCTTTGAAAACTGGCACAAGACAAGGATGCCCTCTCTTACTGCTCCTATTCAACACAGTATTGGAAGTTCTGGCCAGGGCAATCAGGCAAGAGAAAGAAAGAAATGGTGTTCAAATAGGAAGACAGGAAGTCAAGTTGCCTGTTTGCAGACAACATGATTGTGTATTTAGACAACCCCATCATCTCAACCCAAAAAATCCTTAAGCTGATAAAATACTTCAGCAAAGTCTCAGAATACAAAATCAGTGTGTAAAAATCACAAGCTTTTCTATACACCAATAATAGGCAAGCAGAGAGCCAAATCATGAGTGAACTCCCATTCACAATTGCTACAAAGAAAACAAAATGCCTAGGAAAACAACTTGCAAGGGACATGAAGGACCTCTTCGAGGTGAACTACAAACCACTGCTCAAGGAAATAAGAGAGGATACAAAAAATGGAAAAACATTCCATGCTCATGCATAGGAATAATCAATTTCATGAAAATGGCCACACTGCCCAAAGTAATTTATAGATTCTATGCTATTCCCATCAAGCTACCACTGACTTTCTTCACAGAACTAGAAAAAAAAAACTACTTTAAATTTCATATGGAACCAAAAAAGAGTCCATATAGCCAAGACAATCCTAAGCAAAAAGAAGAAAGCTGGAGATATCAAACTCTACCTAACTTCAAACTATACTACTAAACTAGAGTATCCAAAGCATCATTGTACTGGTACCAGAACAGATATGTAGACCAATGGAACAAAACGGAGACCCCAAAAATACCACCACACGTCTACAATCATCTGACCTTTGACAAACCTGACAAAATCAAGCAATGGGGAAAGGATTCCTTATTTAATAAACAGTGCTGGGAAAACTAGCTAACCATATGGAGAAAACAGAAACTGGACCCCTTCCTTACACACCTCATACAAAAATTAATCCAAGGTGTATTAAAGACTTAAATGTAAGACCTAAAACCATAAAAACTCTAGAAGAAAACCTAGGCAATACCATTCAGGACATAGGCATGGGCAAAGACTTCATGACTAAAACACCAAAAGCAATTGCAACACAAACTAAAATTGACAAATGGGATCTAATTAAACTAAAGAGCTTTTGATGAACAAAATAAACTATCATCAGAGTGAAAAGGCAACCTATAGAATGGGAGAAAATTTTTTTCAATCCATCCATCTGACAAAGATCTAATATCCAGAATCTACAAGGAACTTAAACAGATTTACAAGAAAAAAAATTAAAAAGTGGGCAAATGATATAAACAGACACTTCTCAAAAGTGCCCTCTTTCCAGGGGAGTGAATGGTTCTGTCTCGTTGAGGTTCGTGGTGTCACTGGGGTATGAAAAACAAACTCCTGCAGCTGGCTCAGTGTCTCCCCAAACAGCTGCCCAGTTTCATGCTTGAAACCCGGGGCCCAGGTGATGTAGGCACACGAGGGAATCTCCTGGTCTGCAGACTGCAAAAACCATGGGAAAGGCATCGAATCTGGACCAGATAGCACAGTCCCTCACCGCTTCCCTTGGCCAAGAAACGGAGGCCCCCTGCTCCTTGCATTTTCTGGATGAGGTGACACCCCACCCTGCTTCTGCTCACCCTCCGTGGACTGCACCTAGTGCCTAACCAGTCCCAGTGAGATAAACATGACACCTCAGTTGGAAATGCACAAATCACCTGCCTTCTGCATTAGTCTAACTGGGAGCTGCAGACCAGAGCTGTTCCTATTCAGCCATCTTGCCAGATCTCTCCAATCGCACCTACTTTTCAATCTTCAGTTAGTGTTCAATTGTGGAGACAAGCTCTGGGTTCTAGAAACCCATAATATGAAGGATCCAGATTATAGTAGGAATATTCTCTTCCTGAATGTGGAAATCAATTTGTTTTATTTTCTGAGATATTTCATATAAGTTTGGGGGACAAACTGAACAGAAAATAATTTTCTTTACTTCGTATACGTGTCTTTCCTTTCATTTGGTGCATAAGATGTCATATTATAAGGTTATTTCATCTTTAGAATGCGGGAAACAGCAGGAAGCAGAATAATGAAGTGAGAGTCAAGACGTTAAGACAGATCTCTAAGTTTAACTAGAAAGGTGGCATAATATACTGACTTTATCACAGAGGCGGTATTTGCATATTTCTTAAGACCTGATATGTCTAGGGACATTCTCAAATATACGAGTGGTTTTTAATACCACATTTCAGGACTTCTATAAGGATAATTCTCTGTATTATTTTATTTTTTTCCTCTTAATTGAATAAATCACAATGCTTTTCTAATATTTTCCACCTATTTTACTCTACAATACAAAATATGAAACCCTTGTTTTTTACCATTCGACCAGACAATTCTGGAATGATGGACATTTTTCTTAATTGAGGCATTTAGTTCAACAGAAAGGTTTTAATTTTTTCTTATTTATCACCGAGGATTTGTTTAATAGTGAGGTTTGCAAAATTCACCAATGCAAGCTGAATGCAAGCTGAAGAGTCAATTGATTCTCAATTTAGGGCAATTAGTTCCCGAATAATACAAAACAGCATCTCATATGTAAGTGGATACAAAGAAGAAATTACCTCAGATGGTGAAAAACATTTTATTTTTCAGGAACTGACAAAAGAAATCTGCAATGCACACTGTCAAAGAATTCCATAGGTAGATTGAACAACACTCCACTGGAACACTATTGTGAATATAGTATGATAAATAGATTCACCACACAGAGTTGTTACATCAATGAAAGAAATGTCCTCTAAAGCATCATTGTAAAAAACATGATTCACAGATCAGAAATATAGGTATCAGTTGGGAGTGTGGTAGAAATTCAGAATCTTATGCCTCACCTGAAACCTACTGTGTCAGAATCTGGATTTTATTAATGCTCAATCTTCTCCTTAAAACACACACACACACACACACACACACACACACACACACACTCCAATATACATGACTTCATTCATAGTTTCGATGAAACTCTAACTTAGTACACCTATTTAGCCAGGGTTTCTTTTCAGTAATTTTGAAATGAATGTCTCTTTTGAGTCCCCTGTCAGAAGCCAAGGCTGCATATTATTAATTTCATTACTATCTTGATAATCACATTTACATTTAATTTTTGTAGAAATGTCATACAGTACATATGGATACATTGTTATATTCAGTTTGCAATACATATTATCAAAGATAGTGCCAGTAATAAATATGACCATTTTAAGTTATATTGCAATACTTTTTGACCGACAGAAAAATAATGAAGGAAATACGTTGATGAAAGTTAGATTTGGTCTATGATCAGTGAATATAGCAAAATTTCAAAAGTACAAACAAATGAAATGAACAACAGTCAGGAGGGAAGGTAAGAAAATGCCCCTAAAGACATCCAGATGCATTGCAATAGCTTTTCTGAAAATGTGGTCTAGCAACCAGTTGTTTTAGTTACCTGTGATAAATACAAAGATTCTGTCTTCACCACTAAGCCTACTGAAGCAGCCTTTGAATGTGGAATCCCTGAATTCTGCATTTTACTTCCCCTGGTGATTTACGTGCATATTACATTTGTCAATAATTAATTCAATTTCAATAAAATATAGATTTCATACAATCTATATTTTATTTTGTGTTATGGAAAACTTAACCTATATCCCCATCATTAATGTTGATTGAAAAAGAATTAATATTCTCAGGCAAGTAATGATGCAAATATGTCTGTAAAAATTCTTGAAATACCACTTCAACAGACACTATAAAAGACTATCTAATGACTTTTTCCCTGTACATAAATTCCAGTTCTTTCCACTGTTTTCACTTCATGAACTTTAAGAGAATGTACTCTTCTGTGAGTTCCTACCGAGAGAAGAGAGGAAATTGACTGAGTTCTTTCCTTTTTGTAGTAGTTACTCTTTTGCAACTCTACCTTCAATTTGGGTGAACACTGCAGGAAAGTTTCAGGGATATGATACTCCTATTAGACCAAATAGGTTTTAGAACTGCCACTTAAAAGCAGGGAGAATAAACCTATGGAAACTTAGTTTTAGTTTCAACATTTTTGTCAATTAATGTAACCTTGGGGAATATCATTTAACTTCTCTCAGCCCAATTTGAAACATAAAACAGCTAGACTGGAATATTCGTAATGTTCTTTCTATTTCTAGAAGTCTATAATTCCAAATAAATTAATTTAAATCTTGAATTTAACAAATATTGTTTTAAAGTAACTAATACCAATAACTCAACAGAAATTATTTTCTACAGTTTTTAAACAGCTCACTACAGAAGACTCTTTTATGATAATTTATATTAAAAATTTATGATACAGACTTTTTTAGATAACTCTCTCAGCAATGTCCAATTAATTATTTGGCTACATCACTAGTGGAACTTTTTCTTCCACCAAAGATGTCAGATTATCCCAATAGCAACATCTGTGGCAGTTTATAGGGAGCACAAATTTGCAACCTCACAGCTATACACCCCTGAGATGTGGATTGTGTTTCTTTATTTTTTAATGGTTATGTATGCCTTCAAGTTAAGTATCCCTCCAATAATGTGGATATATAGCTATTCTAAGTATAACATTTTAGCAAACTCCTTTACAAATTCTTTAATTTTAGTTTTCCAAGTATTTTACGTAATATGGTCAGTGGTCGGACACACTTGAGTTGGAATCACTGTAATTATAATTAAAGTTAAGTCAGGCTAGGATATGTTATCTTCACTATTGAGGCCATTCACTAAATATCTTGTAATAAATAATATTTCAGTGTTTCAGGTGACCTGAAAAGTATTTAGAACACAAAAATATGTTTCCTTAAAGCCCTACAGAATGTGACCTCCTGGCCCTCTTTTGTCTTGTCTCTTACCATAGTCCCCATTGTACATCTGCCCAATCACCACTAACTCCTTGTTTTTCCCTGAAATTGCAGCACTTGATCTGCCTTAGTCATATTTTCATAGCTTCCATTGTCTGTAACACTCTTCTCCCAGATTGCCAAACTTTCTGTTTAAGACACCATTTATGCTGTGAAAAAGGAACACTTCGATAGTGCTGGTGGGAATGAAAACTAGTACAAACGCTAGGGACAACAGTGTGGAAATTCCTTAAAGAAGAAAAAGTAGAACTAGCATTTGATCCAGTAATCCCACTACTGAGTATCTACCCAGAGGAAAATAAGTCATTATATGAGTGGATAAAGAAATTGTGATATATAAACACAATGGACAACTACTCAGCCATAATATATGTGTGTGTGTATATATATAAAACTATATATATGTAACTATGTAACAATATGTCACTATGTATATACACTATATATATCACCATATGTAATTGCATATCACTATATATAACTATATAGTGATATATAAATGCGTATCACTATATATAACAATATATAACTATATATATAACATACACACACACACACACACAAACACACACAATGGAATACTACTCAGCCATAAAAAGGAATGAATTAATGGCATTTACAGCAACCTGGATGGAATTGGAGACTATTATTCTAAGTGAAGTAACTCAGGAACGGAAAACCAAACGTCGTATGTTCTCACTCATAAGTGGGAGCTAAGTTTTGAGGAAACAAAGGCATAAGAATGATACAACAGATTCTGGGGACTTAGAGGGAAAGGGTGGGAAGGGGATGAGGGATAAAAGGTTACAAATTGGGGTCAGCGTGTACCGCTTGGGTGATGGGTGCACCAAAATCTCGCAAATCACTACTAAAGTACTTACTCATGTAACCAAATACCACCTGTTCCCCGAAAGCCTACGGAAATAAAATTTGTAAAAAGACACCGATATGATTTGAATTTGTGTTCGTGCCCACATCTCATGTTGAACTGTAATCCCCCATGTTGGAGGAGGGGCTCAGTAGGAGGTGATCGGGAAAGGGGGTGGATTTTTCCCTTGCTGTTCTCATGATAGTGAGTTTTCGTGAAATCAGTTGTTTACTGTGTAGCACCTCTCTCTTCTCTCTCTTCTCTCTCTTATTCCTTCTCTGGCCATGTAAGACATGCCCGCTTCCCCTTCGCCTTCCACCATAATTATACGTTTCGTTAGGCCTCCCCAGCTGTGCTCCTGTGCAGCCTGCAGAACTGTGAGTCAAACCTCTGTGTGTGTGTGTGTGTGTGTGTGTGTGTGTGTGTGTGTATAAATTACCCAGTCTCGAGTATCTCTTCATAGCAATGAGAGAACAAACTAACAGAGACACCTGGTGATTTTTATGTTAAAGTATATTTTAATTGAAATATAACTGTGATGGGCTGAATTATGACCCCCCTAAAAAATCTAGTATGTTGATGTTTTAACCCTCAGTACTGAGACTGCTTTTGCAGATAGGATTTGTAAAAAGGTAATTAAGTTACGATGACATCATCAGATCATCAGGGTGAGTCCTAATCTAATCTGAATGCTATCTTTTTAAGAAGAGAGAATTTGGACACGGAAAAACAGAAGGATGAATATATGAAGACACAGGAAGGAGTCAACCATACAGAAGCCAAGGAGAGTTCTCAGAAGAAACTAACCTTGTTGACATCTTAATCTTGGACTTCTGGCCTCCAGAACTGTGAAAGAATATCCTTTTGTTATTTAGTCAGTGTTGTCCATGACACTTCATTGCAGCAGTCCTAGAAAACTGTATAATAACATGTAATAAAGTAGAAAGATTATAAGCAGGAAATTTGATGACCTTTTAGAAAGTGAACACACCTATTTAAATGGCACCCAGATAAAGATATATACTATACCACGAATCCTGCAAGCCCCACCCATACCAAGTTGTATTCTCCAGGTAGCCATTATCCTGATATCTAACGTAATTAATTCATTTTGCCAGTTCTTTAAAATTTTATGCCAATTACATCACAGGGAACTTACACTTTGGTGCCTGGCTCATTTCCTTCAACATTATGATTATTCATACCATTGTGCATATTTATGTTTCTGTTTATTTTCTTTTCGTTTAAAAAGTATTCCCTTGTATGCATATCACAAAAGTTATATACCCATTGTGCTGTTGAGTAACATTTGGGTAGTTTCTAGTTTTTCACTGCTGCAATAGTGTGAATAAGTTAAATAACATTCTTATGCAGGTTTTTGGTGAAAATATGTATTCATTTTAGTTGTATATATACTTACAAGTGAAAGTTCTAGATCACAGAAATTTACCTTTTCAGTTTTAGTAGGCAATTTCAGCTTTCCAAAATGTTTGTACCAATTAGCACAACCTTATTAGAATATGGATGTTTCAGTTACTTTGCAAGTTAATTAACATTTGCTGTTAATAGATTTATTCAGTTTAGTCATTCTGTTGGATATGTAGGCATATGTCACTGTATTATTTTCCTAACAACACTTTTTCTGTATGTTTATTCAGCATTTAGATAGCCTTTTAAAAAAGTTTTTGTTCAAGGATTTAGTCCATTTTCAATTTTTAGCCTTATGCTATTTTGGTAGTGATCATTTGTTTTCTATTTTTGCTCATTGCTTTATAGAAGTTCTGTAATTTTTTGGATGAGTTATTTGTCAGATAATCAACCATATTGATAACTTATTTTCACATTCACTGCTGTGCCTTTGATTTTAAACTTACAGTAAAGTTGCAATATGAGTAGTACAAAGAATACTTGTAAACCTTTTACCTAGTCTTGGCTATTACTAATAATTTTGCCACTTTTACTTTATCATTTTTTCTAATATAGTTCAGTGTTTACTTCCTAAGATTAGGGACATTGTGTACATTTAATATTATGAATAGTATTATCTAAACTGTGTTTAGTATTTCAATTTGGAAATAAGTTAGTGTATTTCATAGCTTTTTAGATTTCATTTTCAGTTCAAATATACTCTGAAATCATCTACTATATAGTTGTCATATTTTTAAATCTTTTTAAAATATCAGCATTCAATTATTTGTCTTTTATGATATTGATATTTTGAAGACTGTTTTTACTTTTTTTAAAATAGAACATTTCTCATTCAGGATTTTTATGCCTGATGTTTACTTGTGTTTAAATTCAAGTTATGTATTCTCAGGGTGAGTGCTATATAAGTGATTACACATGCTTCTCAGAATGTCACATCTGGAGGCCTATGATGTCCATATGCCCCTCTCATTGGTGATGGAGGTATCATCACTCAGTAGTGGTGCTGTTCAATTTTTCCAGTATATAATTAGTGTATTTTCTGATATAAATACAACTTGTGAAATATACATTAAGAGCATAAAATATTCTAGTTCTCATAATGTTTTTGCATAGAGTTCATATTTATTAATGATCCTTGATGGAATATATTTTTATAATTTTGATGGACAAAACAGGATGATTTTCCAGCTACAGGACTCATTTTACTTTTACCAGTTGGCATCCAGTATTCTAAGCAAGAGCACCTTAATTAATGCATCTATTCATTTATTTTTATTATCACTTATGATTTTCCCAAGTTTTAATAATTTATATTTTATTATCATAATTAACTATCTTTATAGTCAAACTGTCACAGGTTTGGCAATGGGATTTTCTTCAATTTGACTTCTGTGTTTTTGTGACATGTCCTCATCACTTTCTGATATAGCCATATTCTCTGGTATGACATGATCCTCCTCGTTAATCTCAAACCTATCATTCCCTTGTTTCTGAGAGTCATTGCTCAAAGTGGTCTAGTAGCTTTTAATGATCTTTAGACTAAGATACAGTCTAAATTCAAAGACACATAGTCCCCAAATTATGTGTTTATACACTGCTTTCTTCAATTTTAGTTCCTTGTCATTGATTCTATCTTACCATTTCATTTTTATATTAATAACTTCCTTCTCTCTCACAGAGAGAACCATCACATTCAATGTACTTCACTTTCAACATCAATGTATTTGTTCAATCTTATATTCATAATAGTTTAAAAATTGCTTTGCTTATGCTAAAATTAAGAAAAAAAAATTATTTAAAAGAATTAAAGATTTGTTTTCTCCTGTACTCCAACCCCTGTTGATCCTTCCAATATTGCTATTTATTTATTTATTTATTTATTGAGACAGAGTCTCACTGTGATGCCCAGACTAGAGTGCAATGGTGCGATCTCAGCTCACTGCAACCTCCACTTCTCAGGTTCAAGCAATTCTCCTGCCTCAGCCTCCCAAGTAGCTGGGATTACAGGCACCTGCCATCATGCCTGGCTAATTTTTGTAATTTTTTTTTTTTTTTTTTTTTTTTTAGCAGAGACAGAGTTTCACCATGTTAGCCAGGTTGGTCTCAAACTCTTGCTCTTGACCTTGGGTTATCTGCCTGCCTCAGCCTCCCAAAATGCTGGGATTATAGGATTGCTATTCATTTAAAATGGTATTGTGATTGATTGGTTTTATTTTATTTCTAGTTTTCTTCTCCTATTTTTTATTAACGTTTTAATTTTTTTAAATATGCAGAACATTAACATGCTTCCAAAGGCAAAGTTATGCGAATAGTTATACTAAAAATGTATCACTCTGTCACACTTTTCTTCTATCCCAGTTCATCACTCAATTTTTATAAGTAAGCAAATTGATTGCTTTTTGTTTTACTTTAATTTTTTTTTGGCGCAGACTACCATGTAACTTAAACAACTGTACAGGAAACAAACAAGCAAACAAAACCACATTAAAGAGTGGGCAAAAGACTTGAATAGTCACTTCTCAAAAGAAGACGTACATGATGCATCATATGAAAGAAAGCTCAACATCACTAATCATTAGAGGAATGCAAGTCAAAATCACAATGAGATACCATCTGACACCAGTCAGAATGACTAGTATCAAAAGGCCAAAAAGCAACAGATGCTGACAAGGTTGCTGAGAAAATGAAATGCTTTTACACTGTTGGTGAGTGTGTAAATTAATTCAACCATTATGGAAGACGATACCTTAAAGTTCTAGAGACAGAAATACCATTTGACCCAGCAATCTGCTTACTGAGTATACACCCAAAGGAATATAAATCATTATATTATAAACATACATGGATGCCTGTGTTCATTGCAGTGCTATTCACAGTAGCAAATACCTAGAATCAACCAAAATGCTCATCAATGATAGACCGGATAAAGAAAATATGGTACCTATACTTTTCGTATATGTGGTGCATATATCAATGTATGGTACATATTGATGTTGAACTGAAGTATATTGAATATGAGGATTCTCACTGTGAGAGAGAAAGAAGGTATCAATATGACAATGAAAACAGTAAGATAGAACCAATGACAATTAATTGGAATTGAATGGAATACTATGCAGCCATAAAAAGAAACAAGATCATGTTATTTCCAGGGATATGCATGGAGTTGGAAGACATTATTCTCAGCAAACTAGCACAGGAACAGAAAACCAAACACCACATATCCTCACTTATAAGTGGGAGCTGAGTGATGAGAACACATGGACACAAGTGGGGGGCAACACACTCTGGGGCCTGCCAGAGGGCACTGGGGGGATGGGGAGCATCAGGAAGAATAGCTAATGGATGCTGAGCTTAACATGTAGGTAATGGGATGAGCTGTGCAGCAAACCACCATGATACATATTTACCTATGTAACAAACTTGTACATTCTGCACATGTACCCCTGAACTTAATATAAAAGTTGAAAAACAAGAAGAGCAAGATATGCCAGAAAGTCCACCCTGTCCCTATAGTCACCTTTGCCCTCACTCTCTCTCTTTGGCACTGGAGTCTCTAGACATAGGTACCACGTTGGCCATAGGTACATCCATTGTTTAGAGGACTGATTTGTAACTGACCTTGGAGAAGCAACAGTTAAACTTCATACATTTGTCCCATTATTTATCCATGTGCCTGCCTTTTACCAAAGCCTGAACAGAGCAATGCTCCCTAAAGTGAGTTACACTAGCAACCTGTTCCAAAAGCAACTTGAGAGATTGTTAAAAATGCCTATTTCTACAACTCATTCAGCAATTAGAATCCCTTGGAGTTGGACATAAAATCTGCACTTTTGAAAGTTTTTCAAGGGTATACTGACACTGAGAAGCCCTGCAGGAGACCACTAGACAAGTTTTCTTCAAACTGAACTAGTCATCTAACTAGTTTAGAGTACTTTTAAAAAATAGCTCTCAAGGCCCCATCCCTTTAGAGATCTGAAGGCCTGGGGTTGAGCAGGGAATCCTGACAAAGCAGGAGCACACCTGGGGTTGGACACTTAGTCTGATTTAGAACCATTGCCAAAAGTTGTCCTCCTGGTAAATTACTATTCTACTGCTTGAATAAATAAAATAATTAGTTCACAAGCCTTTCCTGGTATAATTACAAAGGGGTAGCTGAGTTGCAGTTTTATTGAATTACCATAGAAATAGTTTGATAAACAAAAAGGCAAAAAAAAAAAAAAAAAAAAAAAGCTACAGTTAGGTATTTACGTTTTATTATTCTTCTTTTGGTGAAATATAAAATGTCACATACTGCAATTTGCTTCCTTTGAATTTTGCAATTTTCAGTTAAGGAAATATCCTGGAAGGCACTTCCTATCAGGTTATAAAATTCTGTCTCACTCTTTTGTACAGTTACCTAATATCCAATTATGTGGATGTACTATAGTTTATGCAATCAATCATCTAAAGTTGGACATTTAGTTTCCAATCTTTGTTATTATTATACTTTAAGTTCTAGGGTGCATGTGCAGAATGTGCAGGTTTGTTACATAGGTATACAAGTGCCATGGTGGTTTGCTGCACCCATCAACCCGTCATCTGGTGAACTTCCCCAGCCTAACAAGGCAGGCCAACATTCAATTTCAGGAAATACAGAGAACACCACAAAGATACTCCTCGAGAAAAGGAACCCCAAGACACATAATCATCAGATTGAACAAGGTTGAAATAAAGGAAAAAATGTTAAGGGCACTCAGAGAGAAAGGTCGGGTTTCCCACAAATGGAAGCCCATCAGACTAACGGTGGATAGCTCTGCAGAAACCCTACAAACCAGAAAAGAGTGGGGGCCAATATTTAACATTCTTAAAGAAAATAATTTTCAAACCAGAATTTCATATCCAGCCAAACTAAGCTTCAAAAGTGGAGGAGAAATAAAATCCTTTACAGACAAGCAAATTCTGAGAGATTTTGTCACCACCAAACCTGCCTTACAAGAGCTCCTAAAGGAAACACTAAACGTGAAAAGGAATAACCAGTACCAGGCACGGCAAAAACATACCAAAATTGTAAAATCCAATAATTTTTATTGCAAATAGTTCTTCATTTAGTAATCTTGTGCACATTTAATAATCTTGTTCTTCATTTAATAATCTTCTATATTTTTAGATGCATATCAACAAGGTAATGTCTAAGTCATATAGCTTTTTCAAAGGGAAAATGAATAGGTAATTTTGTTAGTTACCAATGAATTTTTTTCATTAGGGATACAATCACTTTTTACTCTATGACAATGCATGAGGGCACATATTTCCCTACAGTCTCACCAACAAAGTGTTTGAATTTTTTGCAAATGTTTGACAAATTGTATCTAATTGCTATTTTAAAGAATTTCTCTTACTGTGGAAATTGAAATTTTTCATATGTTTGAGAGTCACTTTTATACATCTGAATTATCTGTGTGTATTAGTCCATTCTCACACCACTATGAAGAAATACCTGAGACTATACAATTTATAAAGAAAAGAGGTTTTTTTGACTCACAGTTCCACATGACTGGGGAGGCCTTTGGAAACTTACAATCATGATGGAAGGCACCTCTTCACAAGGTGGCAAGAGAGAAACTGAGTGCTAGCAGGGGAAATGTCAGTTTCTTATAAAACTATCAGATCTCATAAGACTCACTTATTATCATGAGAACCGGATGGGGGAAACTGCCCCCTTGATTTCATTACCTCCACCTGGTTCTGCCTTTGGTATGTGAGGATTATAGGGGATATAATTCAATGTGAGATTTGGGTGGGAACGCAGAGCCAAACCATATCATTTTGCTCCAGTCCCTCCCAAATCTCATGCCCTCACATTTCAAAATATGCCCTTCCAACAGTCCCCCAAAGTCTTAACAAATTCCAACATTAACACAAGTGCGAAAGTGTAAAGTCTCATCTGAGACAAGGCAAGTCCCTTCTACCAATGAACTTGTAAAATCAAAAACAGGTTAGTTATTTCCTAGATACAATGGAGGCACTGGCATTGGGTAAATACATCTATTCTAAATGGGAAAAATTGGCCAAAAGAAAGGGGCTACAGGCCCCACAATGTCCAAAATCCAATAAGGCAGTCATTAAACCTTAAAGTTCCAAAATGTTCTGCTTTGACTCCATGTCTCGCATCCAAGTCACACTGATACAAGAGGTGAGCTCCAATGGTCTTGGGCAGCTCTGCCCCTGTGGCTTTATAGGGTAAATCTCCCCTGCCAGCTGCTTTCATGGGCTGGCACTGTCTACAGCTTTTCTAGATGCATGGTGCAAGCTGTCAGTGGATCTATTATTCTGGGGTTTAGAGGATAGTGGCCCTCTTCTCACAGCTGTATTAGGGAGTACCCCAATGGTAACTCTGTATGGGGGCTCCAACCCCATGTTTCCCTTCTGCACTGCCCTAGCAGAGGTTCTCCATTAGGGCCCCATCCCATAGTAAAGTTCTGCCTGGACATCCAGGTATTTCCATACATCCTTTGAAATCTAGGTGGAGGTTTCCCAACTTCAATTATTGTCTTCTGTACACCTGCAGGCCCAACACCATGTGTAAACTGCCAAGGCTTGAGGCTTCCCCCCTCTGAATGAATGGCATGAGCTGTACCTTGGCCCCTTTCTGGTATGGCTGGAACTGAAGCAGCTGAGACTCAGAGCACCACGTCTTAAGGCTGCATAGAGCAGTCAGGTCCTGGGCCTTGGCCACAAGACCATTTTTTCCCTTCTAGGCCTCTGGGCCTGTGATAGGACATGTTGCCATGAAGGTCTCTGACATACCCTGGAGGCATTGTTCCAATTGTCTGGGTGATTAACATTCATCTCCTCATCACTTATGCAAATTTCTGCAACTCCCTTGAATTTATCCCCAGAAAATGGGTTTTCCTTTTCATCACATCATTAGGCTACAAATTTTCCAAAATGTTATGCTCTACTTCCTCTTGAATGCTTTGCCACTTAGAAATTTCTTCTGCTAGATACCCTAAATCATCTCTCTCAAATTCCAAGTTCCACAGATCTCTAGGGCAGGGAAAAAATGCCACTGGTGTCTTTGATAAAGCATAGAAATAGTGACCCTATAATAAAGCTTGAGGCAACCTCATCCTGTACTTCATTGTTCATATCACTATCAGTATTTTGTTCAAGGCCATTTCACAAGTCTTCAGGAAGTTTCAACCTTTCCCACATCTTCCTGTCTTCTAAGCCCTCGAAGTTTCTATGAAGATCCAAACTTTCCTACATTTTCCTGTTTTCTTCGAGCCATCTAAACTGTTCCAACTTCTGCCTGTTACCCAGTTCCAATGTTGATTCTGCTTTTTAGGGTATCTTTATAGCAGCACCCCACTCTTGGTACTAATTTACTGTATTAGCTCATTCTCATGCTGCTATGAAGAAATACCCCCAGACTGGGTAATTTATAAATATAAGAGATTTAATTGACTCCCAGTTCCGCATAGCTGGAGAGGCCTTAGGAAACTTACAATCATGACAGAAGGCACTTCTTCACAGGGCAGCAAGAGAGAGAATGAGTGCCAGTAGGGGAAATCTCAGACGCTTAAAAAAACCAAAAGATCTCATGAGACTCACTCATTTGGATGAGAACAGCATAGGGAAAACCAGCCCCAAGATTCTATTACCCCTACCTGGTCCTCCCTTGGACATGTGGGGATTATGGGTATTACAGTTTAAGGTGAGATTTGGATGGGGACATACAGCCAAACCGTATCACTGTGTATAAATTTTTGTCTATTTTTCTATAATTTTTTTCTTTTAGTTATTAATATTTCTTCATATATTAGTAACACTATATTTGATTTCTGTTTATGATGTTTTTGGTATGCAAGTTTTTATGTAGATTTATATGTCATTTGCTTTATTTTTTTCTGTGTTTATGGTTTTAAAATCATGGTTAGAAAGTTTTCTCCAACATAGAAGTTATAAAAGAATTTGCCTACGTTTTCTTTCAGAATGTGTATTGATCGCCTTTTATATTTAGACATTTGATACATTTGCAATTAATATTTGTGTATTGAAACATAAATTGCTTTAAATATTTTGTTAATTATTTAGTTCATTTCTGAATGGCTGTCCAGTTGACCCAACATTATAATTTTAAAATGACATGTTTGCCTAAAGAATTTGAGATTTCTATATGGAGATGAAACATGTTTTTCTGAAGTTACACTTCTGCTTCATTGGTCTTGTTGTCTCCGTATGTTCCAGAACCATATTGATTTAATTATAGATCCTTTTATATTTTTTTATATCTGCCAGGGCACGTCTTCCATCATAGTCTTTTTTTCAGGGTTTTCCTAAATATTTTTGTAAACTTATATATTTATATGAATGCTATTGTCAACTTGTAAGGCACCATTTAAAAATTGGTAATTTAATACCAATTTTATATTATATTTTATATGTAGTATGTTAACTTTTCAATTAATCTAAAGGGATAATTCAAACATTTCTTAACTGATATCTATAGTGACTTTTGATTAATAAAATGTCTTAATTTTGATATAATTCAAAAAATCTTCACAATGATTAGTGAAATTTTCATTCTGGTAAAGAACCTTTACTTCAAGATCATAAAGATATTCTTTTGTTTTCCCTTAAAATTGTTATGGTTTTAATTTTATGTTCACATCCGTAAACCATCTGAAATTGATTTTTTCTCCATGTAAAAAAGAGAAGACTCAAATACATTATTTCTGTGTAGATATCAACTTTATCAGAAATAATTTATTAAAAGTTGTTTTATTTTCCTGTAAACTGTGGTGTCTAGTCAGGTGACTATATTTGGGTAAGTATATGGATTCTACTATACATTTCATTTGGCAACTTCTTTGTCTGTGCTAATGCAATACTGTCTTATTGATTGTTGCCTTGTGATATTTTGTACAATCTGGTTGTGTGGAGAGTTTTTTGTTTTGTGTTTTTGTACTTGCAGTGAATCTAGGCATCAGTTTGGGAAGAAATAACATTTAAGTATTTACACTTCTTCTTAATAAACATGCTATATTTCCCACGAATTTGTCTTCTTTGATTTCTCTCAGAAATATTTGTGGTTTTCAGTGTAGCAATTTTGTAGACTTTTTTTTAGATTTTAGATATTTGATGTTAAAATTTTGATGCTTCTGTAAAATTATCATTTGTTTAGTTTTTACTAGTGGTGTGTAAAATTGTAAGTGTTATTTTATATTTAACATTAGTAGCAATATTAAGTACATTCACTACTCTAATATTTATTTCTGTAGATTCTTCTGAGTTTTGTACTTATAAAATTATTTTGTCTATAAAGAATGAAAAGTTAATTTATTCTTTTCAGTTCAACTCTTTTGCTGTGTTTTCAAGGGACACTAGCCTATTGCTTCCTTGTTTAAAAGCAATTTTTTATCTTTATTAGTATTGCAATTTTGACTTCATAGTTCAAGTTGGAAAATATTTAATTTTTTCCCATTCTCTGGAGGATAATTGCAAAATTGTTCTAATTTCTTTGATTAAATTTCAGAAGAATTGGTTTTGAAGATCTCTATCCCTAACAGAGAGATCTTAATACAATTTATTTTTTTAATCCATATGACCATTCATATTTTGTATTTCTTCTTGCCAACATTTTAGTAAGTTGTGTTTTTTGAATAAATATTGCAATGTAGCTATTTACATTTTTGTCATAGTTAAATGGTCATTTTACTCTTGGAACTTATACAAATTCATTCTAACATAGATTATTATGGTTCTTGACTAACCTAACATTTTCTATACAAGAGTTGCGTTTCTGTACATGTTTCAGTTGCAACTTCTTGCTTGGGGTGTGCAGTCTTCATCTTCCATCCTTGTAGGTGTGTTAAACCGCTTTGGTGAATTTCGACTCTCATGGCTGCACCTGCTTTAGCTCAGCATTCTGCTTTTCAGTGCTTTCTTTGTTACTGACTCTGAGTCTTCTCCTATTTTTCCTGTAATTCTAGAACATTGCTGTAAACATTGTGCACATTATCCACTATTTTCAGCTTTTTGAAAAATACACATTTTATGTTATCTTTATATAAAGAATATACAATTTTATATATCTTTATAAAAATGATACATTTATATGCACATTAACATGGAGAATGATACACAAAAAAACTTAACAGTAAAAATTTGTAAGTAAATATGAAGATTAGCATGAAATGGATGCTCTCCTTATTTGATGTTGTACTTCTACATTATTTAAATTATAAACAAAACTACTTATTGACATTGTAATATACAAATTTAAATTTTTAATTATTTAAAATGATTTAAAGTGTTAAAATTAAATTTACTCAAAGTATTCAAACACAATAAAAAATTAATACCACTTTAAATTTTAAATACAATCTACAGGAATACAAACTTACATGACTAAATTATAAACATATGGAAGATAAAATTTGTGAACATTCGAATTTGAAGAAAATATTTTAATCAGGTTTCATAAAATAATGATAATTGGAAAGAAATATAAACATCATCAATTGTAGTACATTCTTACGATTTGCAGCATTTCAGAAATTACAGAGATTAAAAAAGGACAGGTCTATTGTTATTTGTCTCTCTCCCTTTCAGTTAGCACAGCCCCAATTAACCCTTTTCTTCCTAGACCTTATATTATATTCCACTTGAAGAATACAATAACATAACCTACAAGATTACAACTAAACTGGAAAAACATTTATTTAGAACATTGTTAGAACATATCTTTTTTTCACCTTGAATTTATGTGTCAATTCCACTTTGACCACAGGAACTATCCTGAAGTAATACTTATACCTGAAAGTGTGACTATCCTCTCATATTTCTCTGAAACAAAACTACGGATATACATAAATATTTTATGTACTTTATATTGTTGAGTTCGTAAGTCTAATTTTTAAAGCTTTATGTTAAAGTTTTGTATTTTAAAATTTATGTAAGTTTAAAGTACTTTGAGACTTTGCTGTGAAAAATTACTTTATTTAAATGTAATTTATGCGAAAAGTTTTCCTAATTTTTAAAAGTTTTCTAAATTTTTTAAAGTCTTCTAATTTTTAAATCTTTAAAGTTTTTCTAATTCATGTGAAAATTCTTTCTAATTTTTAAAATTTTATGTAAATTTAAAGTATTGTGAGACTTTGCTACTATCAGTTGACAATTAATCAAAATATTGTAAGTACAACAAATTAAATAGTTTATAAATGTTTACATTTCATATTGGAAGTTCTTCACCTAAGGATATAGATATAGCAATTTTTTCTCATGGCTTACATATTGGGACGACAATTTCTAAGTGCTATAATGTGGAAGCACTGAAAAATTTTTCACATAAACAAATTACATTTAAATTAAGTAACTTTTCACAGCAAAGTCTCACAATACTTTAAACTTTAGGTTTATATGCCAAAGTCACAAGATGATGAGTCATTAGAAATCATTTTAACAATCCATCAACTGACAACTAGATTAAATCTTCTTCAATTATATTGAAAACAATAAGTTAGAAACATTCTGTCCTGCATATTGATTTGTTTAATGTAACTGAAAAGGCATTAAAGTGAAATTAAACACCAGGATTTAGACTTGCCTTTTTATTGCATTCCAGTGATGTTTAAAGTGTGAGAAATAATCCCCATCAAGCTACCACTGACGTTCTTCACAGAATTGGAAAAAAACTACTTTAAAGTTCACATGAAACCCAAAAAGAGCCTGCATAGCCAGGACAATACTAAGCAAAAAGAACAAAGCTGGAGGCATCATGTTACCTGACTTCAAACTATACTACAAGGCTACAATAACCAAAACAGCATGGTCCTGGTACCAAAACAGATATAGAGACCAATGGAACAGGACAGAGGCCTCAGAAATAACACCACACATCTACAACTATCTGATCTTTGACAAACCTGACAAAAACAAGCAATGGGGAAAACATTCCCTGTTTAATAAATGGTGCTGGGAAAACTGGCTAGCCATATGTAAAAAGCTGAAACTGGATCCCTTCCTTACATCTTATACAAAAATTAACTCAAGCTGAATTAAAGACTTAAATGTAAGATGTAAAACCATAAAAACTCTAGAAGAAAACCTAGGCAATACCACTCATGACATAGGAATGGGCAAAACCTTCATCACTAAAACACCAAAAGCAATGGCAACAGAAACCAAAATTGACAAAAGGGTTCTAATTAAACTAAAGAGCTTCTGCACAGCAAAAGAAACTATCATCAGAATGAACAGGCAACCTATGTAATGGGAGAAAATTTTTGCAATCTACCCATCTGGCAAAGGGCTAATATCCAGAATCTACAAAGAACTTAAACAAACGTACAAGAGAAAAACAAACAATCCATCAAAAAGCGTGGAAAGGGTGTGGACAGACACTTCTTAAAAGAAGACATTTATGCAGCCAACAGACACATGAAAAAATGCTCATCATAACTGGTCATTAGAGAAATGCAAATTAAAACCACAATGAGATACCATTGCGCATCAGTTAAAATGGCGCTCTTTAAAAAGTGAGGAAACAACAGATGCTGGAGAAGATGTGGAGAAATAGGAATACTTTTACCCTGTTGAGGGGAGTGTAAATTAGTTCAAACGTTGTGGAACACAGTATGGCAATTCCTCAAGGATCTAGAACTATAAATACCATTTGACCCAGTGATCCCATTACTGGGTATATACCCAAAGGATTATAAATCATGCTCATATAAAGACACATACACACATATGTTTACTGCAGCACTATTCACGATAGCAAAGACTTGGAACCAACCCAAAAGTCCATCAATGATAGACCGGATTAAGAAGATGTGGCATGTATACACCATGGAATACTATGCAGCCATAAAAAATGATGAGTTCATGTCCTTTGCAGGGACACGGATGAAGCTGGAAACCATAATTCTTGGTAAACTATCACAAGGACAGAACACCAAACACTGCATGTTCTCACTCATAGGCAAGAGTTGAACAGTCAGAACACATGGACACAGGACGGGGAACATCACACACTGGGGCCTGTCAGGGAGTGGGTGTCTGGGGGAGGGATAACATTAGGAGGAAAAGCTAATGTAAATGACAAGTTGATGCATGCAGCAAACCAACATGGCACATGTATACCTTTGTAACAATCCTGCACGCTGTGCACACGTGCCCTAGAACTTAAACTCTAATAAAGAAAAAAATAATATTTTTATTTTATTCTTGGCATCAAAGATGGAATTTATTAGTTTTTTTCTCTAAATGCGTATGTATGCATTTAGACACAAATTCAAATGTATGGACTCTAAATTAAATTCAAATTTTATTGCAGCCAATAATGTTCCAAATGTTTGCTAGACAGAAATTTGGAGTGTGGTCAGATGCATCTGGTGGTAATGTTGGGATGTGGGAACAGGGACAGGGGAATTAGTCCAAAGGGAATTTTAAGTGTATAACTTCTCACCAGCTCAGAACACACTTGGTGGTTGCAGAGGTAGAAACAGTCATTCCCAAAACCTATGAATCATCAACAAAATGTGCTTATTTACTGTTGGCTGAAAAAAAGAAAAGCATGCTCCTTCAGCAAGTTCCAGTGTATGTACTAACCAAATGTGAATACTGTTAGCTTTTTTTTTTTTTTTTTTTTTTTTTGGACAATCTGCATGTAGTCTCATGAATACCTGGGGGGTGGCCAGGTATTTAGTTGCCACACTGACTAATCAAATTAAAATTATACAGGCATTTAGGTGTGGAAATGTCTAACAACTAGTGATGTGGTAATGTGCTTCAAACATATGGGAAAGCTCAAATCAACATTTATATATCAAACAAGTGGTAGTGTTAAAATTTCCAAATTATAAACAATTTTATCTGGTTATTTTGAAATGAAACTCTACATGACTCAAATATTTTAAATTACGTATGAGAAAATAAATGAAAAAAAAGTTGCAAAATGAAATCTACTGTAAATGAAGTCTACTCCTTATGAGTAAGACATGGTTAAATTATTTGTGAAAATAACTGCAATTATCCTTGTACCTTCATGTGCAATTTCTCCCATCAAAAAGTGTTGTCTAATTCCCAATTCTTTGAACTGGGATTCAGCCTTCTTCTTTAGAATATGGTGACTACCATATGATTAAGATGAGGGTAGCCTGTTGAAGAAAAAATAAGTTGTAAATGATAAAGCAATTTTAGACACTTTAGTGAACCCCAACGAACCTAGCAGGTGACTACAGATGCATGATAGCCCAGTTGAAGTCAGGCAGGCCAAACTGAGGTGAACACAAATTGTCAGACTATGTAATAGTACGATAAATACATTTTGTTTGTTTGTTTGTTTGTTTGAGACGGAGTCTCGCTCTGTCATCAGGCTGGAATGCAGTAGCACAATCTCGGCTCACCGCAATCCCAGCTTCCCAGGTTCAAGTGATGTTTTAATACAGTAAGTTTTCACCAGGCTTTTTATGCAGTAGTATCAATGGCAATAGATATCTGAAAGACAAAAGACTGATTGTTCCACTGATCTTGTTTCCCCACATAGGCCTTGCTAAACACAGTTCAGAAAAAAAATTCACACACAATATTACTGTGCATGTAGAAGAACTAAATATTAACCTTTTGTAGGCAAAGATTAATTTTGCACAAAAAGTCAATTTAAATTAACAATTTAATTAATAAATTGAAATAAAACTAATTAATTCTATATAATGAACAAGATTTTTTAAAGATATAGAAGCTATGTAAAAAAATTACAGCAAGAAATAACAAGAAATAAAATGTAGTAAAATCTAAAGAGGGAGAAAGAACAGATGCAGATATTAAGATGGATAAGCAGGAAGTATTCTGGAGGAAGGCCATAAAAACTTTTCATACAACAGTCATTTTATTTCTGAAAACAGAAATTTTATGTTCTAAAACATATAAAAGGAAACTGACAATTTATTAAAAATGTGATTAAAAATAAGCTCACTAGATAATAAATTAGGCTTTGCAAAAAAGATTGCAGTGTATCATGAGTATCTTTTAACAGTAATAACAGAGTTAAAATAGGTGAAACAGTGTTTCAATTAGGTACCCTTGTAACATAATACTTATAATATTGTTCTGAAAATTCTAGTTAATTTTACTAGACAAGACAAAGATCAGAAATATAAATACTGGAAAGAAATAGATAACATGATTATTTTCAGATAATATGGAAACATTTAGAAGCACTATGGTGTCAACAAACATTCTGTAAGCAGTACACATTTCAATAAGACAATTACACAAAAATTCGTATAAGATTTCTAATGTGTGTAAAAATACATACAAATTTAAAAATATATTAAAATCTTATGACACTATCAAGTGACTTTAGACAGACCCTCTTCTAGATGCTTAAAATTCATAGGTGTTGTGATAGTCACTCTTAAAATCCCCACTGTGCAGGTGAGAAAACGGAGGCTCATGAAATTTAAATGAGCTATCACTGCATAACTATTAGTAGCTACAAGAGTCTAAGCTCAAGCAGATTAATTCCAGAATCTATTCTTTAAACTTCTTCCTATACTCTCCTTTGATCCCAATCACAGGAGTAACGCAAAATATGAAATACTAAGGCCAAACTAGTTTTCCAGGTTTCATTAAGAAAAATATTAAATTATGTAAATAAAATAAGAAACATGGAAGGTATGGACCACATCGTTTTTAATTTCCCATCTGTATAATTAGCACAGTGCCACGCACCTGGTAAGAACTTAATAAACTATAGGGAATACATAAACTATGTCATTTTATATTGGAGAGATGTTGCAAGAAAACAAGCATTTCCATTTCCTGTTGGTAGGGTGTTAAGTTTGAATAACTCTTTGTAGAAAAATTGGTGCTAATAATTATAGTTTAGTTAAATATATATATGTGTGTGTGTATGTGTATATACATATACTTTTTGATGAGAAAATTATCTGCTACCATTTATTCTACCTAAATAGTCCATATAATGTAGACATGTTTTTGGCAGCAAGGAATTGAAAACTTGATAAATCATGCCTTAAAAAGTAGGGATTTATGTTTTCTTCAGATAATTGGACATAGGCAATATTTAGTGTTGGTAAATTAGTTCAAACTCCGATCAGTTTCAAGATTTTCTCTCATTCTTTTGTGACATCAATAGTATATTGTATTTTTCTCCTTGTACTTGTTTCTTCGTGTTTTCAGTATGCCCAACTAATCTGAAGATTTAAAATCTGCATTCCAGGAAGGAAGAAGGAGGATGGAACAGCAGCACACCAATGATATCTCTCAGAAAGTAAAGTATCTTACTTAAAATCTGCCCAACAGATTTTAAGCTAAGTCTGATGTTTAGAATGGAGTTACCCTAATTGCAAGAGAAGATAGGAAAGTACTTATTTGATATTAAGCATTTATTCAATAATATTTGCCACACTCTCATCATTGCTGCAATATATACATGCAAACCAGCTAGCCATGTGCAATCAATATGACAATAAAAGAAAAAGCAAGAAAAACATCTAAAGAACTATCAATAAGACATTAATCAATTATCATATCACATGTACAGGAAAAGAAAGAGAAGGAATAAGATCTGTCCCTCATCAAGCACTTTAGATTTTGGGTGAAGTGTCATAGTAGCTGAACATATCTTTAGTTATCATGGTGGTAGAAAAGTCTAAAAATAGGGGAACATTATAAAATATTAAAATATATAAAAGAAAGTATCATATTAGTCATGTTTTAAAATGCACTCCTTTTAGCAAAACTGAAGATATTCACAGTTTAGCTCTTAAGAGTGCAAGCATTATGATGATCCAAGAATTTGTGTGCTAGTGTGGTATAGGCTTTGGTGTACTATCAAAGACCTGAGTGTTACTAGCTGCTAGGCATAGGGCACTGATGCGATTAGTGAAGCAATCATACACATATTTTATTTTTCTGTCTTCATCTTCCTCATCCCCAGATCTTTTTTTTTTCTTCGTTTTTTTGTTAGCTAAGTTTTCTAGGTTAATGTGCTCTCCTGTCTGCATATTTTCATTTCCCAGTTTTGATCAGCAGTGTTTATTACATCAATATTTATGAACCAAACAGAAGAAAGGGACATATAACATTCTATTGCTGTTGTTTTAAAAAATTAAAGCTATTCTTCTCATCTATAAATATTTCAACCCATACTTAACTAGTCATAGAAAGATAAATGCCTAAGTCCATATCTTAGCATCATAAATTGATGGTAATCTGAGTCATAGTCCATTAGTTATGATTTATGGATCTCATTAAATATAGCTATAGCAATACTTTTTCTGCAAAGAACAGTTAATAGTAAACAAATTTACTCTGAAGAAATTTAAATTCTCTATAAATAACACATCTATGAAATTTCAGCACTTCTGCTTCTATAATGCTAATTAGCAGACCAAATCATGGTATGTGTTGAAATCTCTAACAAACAACTTATTTAACATTCTTTGTCACAAGTTAAAACAATGCAAATAAGTTATAAAAAGCAGTTAAAAATCTCATTAAAATTCTGACATCAAATAAGCCTAAGTTTGGGAAAAATATAATACAAATATATCTGAAATCTAACTTTTCCCTAATTTTTTAATGAATAATATGATTCTTACTAGAATCATAAAAATAATATTGCAGGATTTTTGTTATTATTATACTTTAAGTTCTGGGATACATGTGCAGAAGGTGTAGCTTTGTTGCATAGGTACACATGTGCCATGATGTTTTGCTGCACCCATCAACCCATCACCTACATTAGGATATTTCTCCTAATGCTATCCCTCCCCTTCCTCCTCACCCCACAAAAGGCCTCAGTGTGTGATGTTTCTCTCCCTGTCTATGTATTTTCATTGTTCAACTCCCACTTATGAGTGAGAACATGCAGTGTTTAGTTTTCTGTTCCTGTGTTAGTTTGCTGAGAATGATCATTTCCAGCTTCATCTATGTCCCCGGAAAGGACATGAACTTATTCTTTTTTTATGGCTGCATAGTATTCCACGGTGTACATGTGTCACATTTTCTTTATCCAGTCTATCACTGATGGGCATTTCAGTTGGTTCCAAATCTTTGCTATTGTTACTAGTGCTGCAATAAACATACATGTGCATATGTCTTTATAGTAAAGTGATTTATAATCTTTTGGGTATATACCCAGTAATGAGATTGCTGGGTCAAGGGGTATTTCTAGTTCTAGATCCTTGAGGAATTGCCACACTGTCTTCCACAATGGTTGAACTAGTTTAATAACTAATTTAATTTACACTCCCACCAACAGTGTAAAAGTGTTCCTATTTCTCCTTATCCTCCCCAGCATCGGTTGTTTCCTGACTTTTTAATGAATGCCATTCTAACTGGAGTGAGATGGTATCCCATTGTGGTTTTGATTTGCATTTCTCTAATGACTAGTGACTATGAGCTTTTTTTCATATGTTTGTTTACCACATAAATGTCTTCTTTTGAAAAGTGTCTGTTTTTGATGGGGTTGTTTGGTTTTTCTTCTTGTAAATTTGTTTATGCTCTTTGTAGATTCTGAATATGAGTCTTTGTCAGATGGATAGATTGCAAAATTTTCTCCCATTCTGTCGGTTGCCCGTTCACTCTTATGATAGTTTATTTTGCTGTACAGAAGCTCTTCAGTTTAGTTAGATACCATTTGTCAATTTTGGCTTTTGTTGGCAAAGTTGTTGCCAATTTTGGTTTTGTTGCTTTTGGTGTTTTAGTCATGAAGTCTTTTCCCGTGCCTATGTCCTAAATGGTATTGCCCAGGTTTTCTTCTTGGATTTTTATGGTTTTAGGTCATATGTTTAAATCTTTAATCCATCTTGAGTTAATTTTTATAGAAGGTATAAGGAACGGGCCCAGTTTATGTTTTCTGCATATGGCTAGACAGTTTTCCCAACACCATTTATTAAATAGGGAAATTTTTTCCCCATTGTTTGTTTTCATCAGGTTTGTCAAAGATCACATGGTTGTAGATATGTGATATAATTTCTGAGGCCTCTGTTCTGTTTCATTGGTCTATATCTCTGTTTTGGTACCAGTGCCATGCTGTTTTGGTTACTGTAGCCTTGTAGTATAGTTTGAAGTCAGGTAGCATGATGCCTCCAGCTTTGTTCTTTTGACTTAGGATTATCTTGGCAATGTGGGCTCTTTTTTGGTTCCATATGAACTTTAAATCAGTTTTTTCCAATTCTGTGAAGAAAATCAATGGTAGCTTAATGGTAATAGCATTTAATCTATAAAATACTTTGGGCTTATGGCCATTTTTATGGTATTGATTATTCCTATCCATGAGCATAGAATGTTCTTTCATTTGTTTGTATCCTCTCTTATTTTCTTAAGCAGTGGTTTGTTCTCCTTGAAGAGATCCTTCAAATCACTTATAAGTTGTATTCCTAGGTATTTTATTCTCTTTGTAACAATTGTGAATGGGATTTGACTCATAATTTGACTCTCTGTCTGTTCTTGTTGTATAGGAATGTTTGTGATGTTTGCACACTGATTTTGTATCCTGAGATTTTGCTAAAGTTACTTATCAACTTAAGGAATTTTGGGGCTGAGAAAATGGGGTAAGCTAAATATACAATCATATCATTTGCAAGCATCAATAATTTGACTTCCTTTCTTCCTAATTACTCTTTGTTCCTTTTTCTTGCCTGATTGTCCTGGCCGGATCTTCCAATACTGAATAGAAGTGGTGAAAGAGGGTATCCTTGTCTTTAGAGGGTATCCTCGTCTTTTGCCGTTTTCAAGGAGAATGCTTCCAGCTTTCTTCCATTCAGTATGATAATGGCTGTGGGTTTGTCATAAATAGTTCATTATTTTGAGACAGATTCCATCAATACCTAGTGTATTGAGTGTTTTTAGCATGAAGCAATGTTGAATTTTATCAAAGGACTTTTTGGCATCAATTGAGATAATCGTTTGGTTTTTGTCATTGATTCTGTTTATGTGATGGATTACATTTATTGATTTGCATATATTGAACCAGCCTTGCATCCCAGGGATTAAGCAAACTTGATTGTGGTGGATAAGCTTTTTAATGTGCTGCTGGATTCAGTTTGCCATTATTTCACTGAGAATTTTTGTATCAATGTTCATCAGGGATATTGGCCTGAAATTTCTTTTTTTGTTGTGTCTCTGCCAGGTTTTACAATCAGGATGATGCTGGCCTCATAAAATGAGTTAGGAGAGAGTCTCTCTTTTTCTAGTGTTTGGAGCAGTTTTAGAAGACATGGTGCCAACTCCTCTTTGTAACTGATAGAATTCGGCCATAAATCCATATGGTTCTGTTTTGTTGTTGTTGTTGGTGGTGGTGGTGGTGGTAGTGGTGGTAGGCTATTAATTACTGCCTCAATTTCAGAACTTGTTATTGGTCTATTTAGGAATTCTGCTTCTTCCTAGTTTAGTCCTGGGAGGGTGCATTTGTCCAGGAATTTATCCATTTCTTCTAAAATTTCTAGTTTATTTGAGTAGAGGTTTGTATAATATTCTCAGATGGTATTTGAATTTCTGTGGAATCAGTGGTGAAATCCACTTTATCATTTTTTATTGTATCTATTTGATTCTTTTCTCTTTTCTTCTTTATTTGTCTGGCTAGAGATATGTCTATTTTGTTAATGTTTTCAAAACACAAGCTCCTCAATTCATTGATTTTTTAAAGGATTTTTTGTGTGTCTATCTCCTTCAGTTCTGCTCTGATCTTAGTTCTTGTCTTCAGCTATATTTTGAATTTGTTTGCTCTTGTTATGATTTCTGTTATTTTTCATTTGCTGAGGAGTTTTTTTCTACTGTTGATGTGATTAATTATAGAATAAATGCTATGTGGTGATGAGAAGAGTGTATATACTGTTGAATTCTGCAGATATCTATTAGGTCTGCTTGGTCCAGGGATGAGTTCAAGTCTTGAATATCCTTGTTACTTTTCTGTCTTGTTGATCTGTCTAATATTGACAGTGGGGAATTGAAGTCTCCAACTATTATTGTGTGGGAGTTTCCATCTCTTTGTAGGTCTCTAAGAACTTGCTTTATGGATCTAGATGCTCTTTTATTGGGTGCATATATATTTAGGATAGTTAACTCTTCCTGTTGCATTGATCCCTTTACCATTATGTAATGCCCTTCTTCATTTATTTTTTTGATCTTTGTTTGTTTAAAGTTTGTTTTGTCAGACACTAGATTGCAACTCCTGCTTTTTTGTTTGTTTGTTTGTTTTGTTTCCTTTTGCTTGGTAAGTCTTCCTCTATCAATTTATTTTGAGCCTATCTGTGTCTTTGTATGTGAGATTTCACAAGGAAATTTCAGTTGCAATGAAATCATACTTACTTAGTGTGATAGCTCTTTCTTATGGTTCAAAAATATTGATTGTCTTTAGTTTTTTCTTTGGGAGTACTTTATTTCACTACTCTTTGGAGGTTGAATTTGGCAATATGACTCACTTTGCCTAGAATAGTGTTAGGGAATATGACACATGAACGTATCCAAACAGAGGCTACAGAGGCTATATGCTCTTGCATTGATCAGTTTGTTTTCTCTTGTGCTCCTGTACACAGATATAAAAGTTTCATGTCCAAGATACGGTGTTTTATTTTATTTTTTTCTTGAGCCCTGAAATGTTGAGACACATGGAATATATTTAGGGTGAACCCACAGCTTGGGTATACGTCTAACCGATCACCTTAAAACCTACCAGAGTCAAGCAGAGATGCAGCTGAACCATATATCTATAAACACAAAGTAAGTGGTTATGCTTAAGATAACTATTTTCCAGGTTGTCTGTTATGCATCACTGCTAAAGGAAAAAGATAACATATACAAATGGTTTGCATCCCAAGTTGGTGAATAAGGAAAACATTATGCATAATCAAAATAATTCTTGGAATTCCTTCTGTCACTAATAAAGCACATTGAAGTTAGCTTTGTGTAAACTTCCTTGTAATATATTCACACACATATTTACACACATACATATGTATATTTATTTTTATAAATGAATATTACCGAAGTACATAAAATTATTTATTTGTAAATTATAAATTCATAGTACTTCATTTTAAACATCAGTGGTGTTCAGCCTATGGAATAGACTAGAATAATAAACACTGAAAGAAGAGCATGACTTTTGTCTCATGAAAACTCTCAGGCATGCTTTCGTTTAGTAGGACTGCCTCCCTAGTACAATGGTTATATTCCTCTTTTTCTTTATCCTATGATTTGAGTTGAATATGCATATTAGAATTTCCCTGAGTAACTCTGCAACTAATATTAGATCACTCCATAAGTACCTATTTTTTCAATATGTTTTGAAATTTTAATTGAACAAAAATATGTGCACACTCAATAATGTAATAATAGTTTTATAGTTGGTATAATTGCCACAAATTATATATCCAGTTACAGTGAAATTTTAGATTTTTAAAATTTTGTTTGTTAATTTTCTGATAGGCGTGGTCTGTTTTCCAGTAATTGCCTTTCCCGCTTCGCATAATTCCAACGTCTTGTTTATTCATTGATTTGTTCATTCTTTTATTCAGTTAGAAAATAGAGAATTTGTGTAATCTAGAGATGCAACCACTACAGTTAAGAATGCTAAGGACATCTGAATTCAAATATATATATATATATATATATATAGCTGAAAACTAGTTAGTGATACTGAACATACATGTGGAACACAGAAGGTAGCAAACATAAAATAATTATTAAGTGACATAGAGGATTACATTAAATGGCTAGAACATCTATTCATTGAAGTTTAGATGTAAAGAAGACAGAGAATGAAAATAATGTAATACCTAAAGAAATAACAACTTTTAAGACTATAGAAAATATAAATTCAAATACATTGCGCAAAAGTACAGCAGAATAAGTAAACATACATTTATATACATATTATTGAATGCTAAAGAAAGTGAGAAGATCTTCACAGCAGGCAGAATAACAACAAAACAGATAAACAAAAACTATGGTCAAATATATATTATGGACTCTCCAACAATAAAAATGGACATTAAATGACATAAGATAGTGTCTATCTTCCACCTTAGAATAGCTTACTCAGAAAAAAAAAAATATTAAGAATGAGAGTAAAATAAAGATATTCAAGTTTAATACAATGAGGGAGTTAAGTATCTGAATTTTAAATTTATTGAAATACAGAAGATACACTGACAAATATATGCAATTATGCCATAATGATCTATAGATATAATATAAGTTTATCAAAATAATGATATAGCATGTTATGGAACAAACAAGGTGATTATAATATGTCACGAGGATCAAGAGTAGGAAGACAACTAGTCTGAATATTAAAATTGCAGTTAAAATGAGCAAGTTGTTAGTGGAGGGAATCTTTACAGAATACAAAGTTATTATGAAGTTCTAGTAATTAACAGTGTGGTATTGACAGAAAGAAATGAAATAGTAAGCAGTCCAAAATTAGACATTTTCAAATATGTAAATTTGATTTGACAGATAATACATTGCAGATTAGTAGGAAAAATGGTCTATTTGATTATTTTGGTGAGAAATTGGTTGTTATTAAAGAGAAAATGAATCTCTATACATTTTATCATATCATCTTAGATGAATATAAGAAGTGAATATGAAAGGCATAGTTTTAAACATTTAAGTGAAAATGTAATATTTATATAATATCTTAATAACACAAAATAATTAAGTAAAAGTCAGTAACAGGGATGTATGGAATAAATTTCTAGGGCTCAGAGATTGTCTGGAGACATTTGATCTCTGAATAGTCAAAATTGCAAGTGAAAATCCTTGGTATTCACCAGAGGCATTCAGTGAAGAACACAGGCTTTGATATTGTGTGTTTGAGATGACTTCAAAGTTGATATATAACAGAGATATATTAAAGTAGAATCATAATAGTAAAAGTTTTGGGTAAAGTATTAATTTAGAAGTATCTGTGCATATATGTAATTTAAACATAAACCACTAGCTAAAATCACTTAAACATAGAGATAATTAGAAGAGAAAGTGTCTGTAACCAAAGCTCTTGTGCACTAAAATACACAGAGAGATTTTCTGTCGGGTGAGGAGTTAAGGAAAGAAAACTGAGGGAAAGCGGAAGTTCTTACAGTTAAAAACTAGGAAAATGTGGTGGATTGGAATCCTGAAGAGAAAGAAAAAGGAGACAAGCAATCATCTCAGAAAATAGTAAGAAAAAAACAGAAAACTAACAGTTCCCCCACCCTATGCCAGTCAATTTAAATTTGACCTTCAAAAAATATATAAGAAAACAAGGCTGCATAAGACATTTGACTTAAGTGTCAAGGGTCAAACCTATTTATATTTGGAGATAAATACGGCAAGGAAGGCAAGACAATAATTAAGCATGTTGGAAGCTACATAATTTATTATATATATATTAGAGTTTAATTTTTTAAACATAATACTTTATCACTGATGGCACTTAGCTGTATTTATCATCTGGAACTTTGTCAAGAAGCCAATTACTCACAGAGGCAGGTTCTGTGTATTATTATGTAACTTGTCTGTTGTAATGTAACTTGGTAAAATGGAGTAGTGATTTAGATTGACAACTTACTAGCATAAAATTTGCTTCCCTTGTTGGTGCTAATAATAACACAACGACTCTCCTAAGAAGATAGATTGTACGAAGTTGTTTATTTCTACTACTATAAAGGATGCTACAAAAACTGTACGATCCTTTAGGAAAAGTCATCTAGAGATAAATATTTTAATTTTACAATCTAAAGAACCATTTTTTCACTTTTCTCTACATGCAGATATTGTTCACTCTCTCGAGGGTCCCTTTATCTCGATTTATTGGAACAATAACCAAAACGTATCAAATAAGATATAACCTTCAATTTTCTTGGTGATCACCTATATACCTACTCGAAATTCAAAGACCCATGAGAGGGCTTTGATCTAAGCAGGAAGAAAGTCACTTTGTTTCATTCATTTTGGTGTTTCATCCACTGTAACTAAGATGTTAGCTTTATAGCATTTATGAGATTTTCTCTGTGCTCTGTGTTAGCTTTATAGCATTTATGAGATTTTCTCTGTGCTAAAAGCTGCTTAGAAATATTATCTAACACTTAAAACATGAAAAGGGAACAGTATTATATATAGACAACTTAAAATAAAATGAAAACAATCTATTTTCAGGCTTCTTGCATATGTAAAAGTAAAATGTAAGACAGTATGTGCACACAATCTTTTTGGGAAAAAGGATACCTCTAAATTTCAGCAACAAAGAGGAATCATAATAAGATGTCGAATTGATAGGGTATATATAACATGGGAGCTTAGACGGACATTTAAAACTTTAGATATTTGTATTAGAAAGAAAAAAGCTATAATATTAATGACATGAATTTCTGCAAAGCTGAAAATGGTGAAGTGCATATAAGAAAGAAGTAAATAAAGAAAACAATAGAAGTTAAGTAAAAAATAGACAACTATAAATACTCATTAAAGTAAAAATTTGTTTTTGAAACAATTACTAAAAATAATAAAACTCTACCAGGATTGCTCAGTTAAAAAGATACATATGTTACCAATATCAGAAATGAAATAAATATGTACAGATTCTATGTAATAAATGAGATTATAAGAAGTTTTTATATACAACTTTCTAGCAATGCATTTCATAATTTAAATAAAATAGATCATTTTTGAAAGACAAACAATAAAGTAAGAATAAATACAGAACTTAAATAGCTCAACATACCTGAAAGAAATTGAAATTATAAACCTTTTTATAATAAAAATTCCATATGTAGATAACCTTGCTGGTGAATTTTGTCAAAGATGTGAGAAAGAATTTATACAGATCAAATACAAAAACCTCTCCAGAAAAGAGAAGGGGGAAACTTGTATGAGATTCACATGAATCTTATTTCAAGTCCTGACAAGCATCCTTAATATAATATTAGCTGACTGAATTCATCTGTATGTAAATAATAATACACTGTAAAAAGAATACTTTCACAATGATTGCCGTATTTGTAACATTCAAAAATTTTTCAATGAATAGAACACATTATTATGGAATAAAGGAGAAAAAACAAATGACTAGATCATGGTACATAGAATAAAAGTTAATAAAATTTTAACATCCACCTATGATCAAACTAATCAAATGTGTTTATGAAGATATAAAAATATCATATATCATACCTGTTAGATATATATCTAACAGGAAGTGAAATTGGGGGTATCTCTGGTGAATTCTACAAAACATTTAAAGAAGCATTAGTATCAATATTTAATGGAGTCTTCCAGAAAAAATAGGGGAGGAAAGCACCCAAACTGAAGGTCTATATTATCCTTTTAGTTGAACCAGACAGAAATGTCATGAGACAGAAAAACACATTAAAAAGAGAAAACTACAGAACAATAATCCTCATGAATATAGACAAAAAAATTCTTGACAAAAAAACTAGCAACACAAATCCAGTAACGTAAAAAAAGATTATACATAAAAAGTAATTAGGTTTTATTATAATTAAACAAGGTTAGTTTAACATCCTAAAATAAATTAATGCAATACATTATCCTAATAGAATAAAAAATCATAATCTGTTTAAAAAACATGTATCTTTCCTATACACCAACAATGTCCAATCTGAGAGCCAAATCAAGAATGCCGTGGTAGCCACAAAAAGAATAAAATGCCTAGAAATACAACTAATCCAGAAGGTGAAAGAGCTCTACAACAAGAACTACAAAACACTGCTGAAAGAAATCAGAGAAGATAGATGATCCAAACAAATGGAAAAGCATTTTTTTCTCATGGACAGAAAGAATCAATATTGTTTTAATGACCTTATTGCCTGAAGCAATTCACAGAATCAGTGCTATTTCTATCAAACTACCAATGATATTCTACACAGAATTTTTTTAAACTATTTTAAAATTTATATGAAACAAAAAGTTTATATAAAAAAACAAACAAATAAGAAAAACATTCCTAAGCAAAAAGAAGAAAGCTAGAGGTGTCACATCACCTGACTTGAAACTATATTACAAGGTTACAGTAACCAAAAGAGCATGGTACTGGGCAATACAGACACATTGACCAATGGAACAGAATAGAGAGCCCAGGGCTCCAAACCCAGGGCTTCTAACTCCCAGCTTCAGAAAGATACTGAGACTCAAATCTCCTAAGATTGCCCTGAGTGAGAATCTTACCTCCTGTAGAAAAAGAGCTGAAATTGTGAAAAAACAGACACAGACTCTTATCATGCAAGTGGCTGTCCTGCAATGAAAGATGCATACACAGCCTCACTAGATGTCTACTGTTAAAGTGAAGGCATTAACTGGAAAAGAATAACACCCTAAATTGGAATGAGGATGTAGTGAGGACCCTGATGAAGCTGGAGACACTGAGCTTATAAACACTGATTAACCTTTTTTTTTTTTTTTTTTTGTCAGAAGAAACAGTTTCCCCATGCCCAGTAGTGGCAACATTCCCTCCCCAACTCACACTGCCATTAGTCTTTCAACTCTTTTTTTTTTTTTTTTTTTTTTTTTTTTTGAGATGGAGTCTTGCTCTGTCACCCAGGCTGGAGTGCAGTGTCACAATCTCAGCTCACTGCAAGCTCCGCCTCCCGGGTTCACCTCATTCTCCTGCTTCAGCCTCCCCAGTAGCTGGGACTAGAGGTGCCCACCACCACACATGGCTAATTTTTTGTATGTTTAGTAGAGACAGGGTTTCACCATGTTAGTCAAGATGGTCTTGATCTCCTGACCTCGTACTCTGCCCGCCTCAGCCTCCCAAAGTGCTGGGATGACAGGCTTGAGCCACCGCGCCTGTCCCAGCCTTTCAACTTTTGACTGAGGAGATAATCTCTGTGCTGTTTGAGACAATAGTGATGGCCTCTCCTGTGGCAGTTCCCAGGCAAGATAATGTCAATTCTCCTCAGGAGCCACCCTCAACACCCTTGTTTGCTTATAGACCTATAACCAGACTATAGTCCTGGTGGGACCCTAGAGGTGAGGTCCAGAGTGTCACCCACAAGGAGGTGTGATACACTCGAAAACAATTGCTTGAGTTTTCTAATTTATATAAGCAGAAATATGGAGAACAGGCATGGGAATATATATTAAGGATGTGCAATCATGGTGAAGAAACATAGAGCTGGATCAGGCTGAATTTATTGATTTGGGCCCACCAAGTAGAGATTCTGCATTTAATGTTGCAGCTCATGGAGTTAGAAAATGTTCTAACAGTTTATTTGCTTGGTTAGCTGAAATATAGATTAAAAGATGACCCACTCTGAGTGAACTGGATATGTCTGTTTTTCTTCCTTAGTTTACTATAGAGGAAGGGATCTGAAGGTTTAGGGAGATTGGGATGCTGGAGTGGATAAGTCACTTTAGACCTACTCATCCTAGCTTGGAGGGTCCAGAATGATATACCCTTGACAAATTCCTTGCCAAACACATTTGTGAGGGTAGCACTTTGAAGAGATATGTACAGATGTACCTGTGTGCCTGATCTAACAGGAAGAATCACAGTCAATCAACTATAAAATTTAAATGCAATGGGATTAATTGGATCCTAAGGTGACAGGGGCCAAATGGTGGCACTTGATCATCAAAGGCAAGGTGGATGTAGCTACCATAATAGACAGCAGAGACAAAGCAGCAATCAGAATAATCTGACTCTTGTAGAACTCTGGAAGGAGCTAGTTAATCACGGTCTTCCTCGAAGTACAATTGATAGGAAGCCTACTGCATTACTACTTAATTTATATAAGCAGAAAACTTCCAGATGAAATGAAGAAAAGAATAATTTGAACCATAAAAACAGAGAAGCACAGCCCCTCCATCAGTTTCCAGACTTGAGCCAGTTTACAAATGAACCAGAACCCCTTGAATGAAGGGGATGCAGGGACCCCTTGAGGAAGGACCCCACTACACTACTGACAATTTATGCTGTTAATCTTTCTCCCATCCTGCCCCAAGGAGACCTCTGGCCTAATATCAGGGTAACTGCGCACTGGGGAAAGGGAGATGATCAGACATTTCAGGGACTACTACACACTGACTCCAAGATAATGTTGATTCCAGGGGACCCAAACATCATTGTGGTCCTCCAGTTAAAGTAGGGGCTTGTGGAGGTCAGGTAATTACTTGAGCTTTAGCTCAGGCCTGACTTACAACGAGTCTAGCGGGTCCCTGGATTCATCCTTTGGTAATTTTCCGAGTGCCAGAATGCATAATCGGCGTAGGCATACTTATCAGCTTGTTGAACCCCCATACTGGCTTTTTGACTGGTAGGGTGAGGGTTATAATGGTGGAAAAGGCCAAATGGAAGTCATGAAAGCTGCCTCTACATAGAAAAATGTAAATCACAAACAATATTGCGTCTCTGGAGGGATTGCGGAGATTGGTGCCACCATTGAAGGCTTGAAAAATGCAGGGGTGGTAATTCCCACTACATCCCTGTTCAACTCTCCTATTTGGTCTGTAGAGAAGACAGATTAATCTTGGAGAATGACAGTGGATTACTGTAAGTTTAACCAAGTGGTGACTCCAATTGAAGGTGCTGTACCAGATGTGGTTTAATTGCTTGAGCAAATTAACAAATCTGGTATCTGGTATGCAGCCACCGGTTTGGCAAACATCTTTTTCTCCATTCCTGTCCATTAGGCCCCCAGAAGCAATTTGCCTTCAACTGACAAGACCAACAAAATACCTTTACTGTACTACCTCAGTGAAATATAAACTCTTTGGCTTTGTGTCATAATCTTATTCAGAGAGCCCTTGATTGGTTTTTGCTTCCACAAAATATCACACTGGTCAATTACACTGATGACATTATGCTAATTGGATCCAATGAGCAAGAACTAGCAAATAAGCTGGAGCTATTGATGAGATATTTGTGTGCTAGAGGATGGGAAGTGAATCTGACTAAAATTCATGGAACTTCTACCTCAGTAAAATCGCTATGGGTGCGGTGGTGTGGGGTCTGTGGAGATATCCTTTCTAAGGAGAAGAATAAGTTGCTGCATTTAGCCCCTCCTACAACCAAGAAAGAGGCAAAATGCCTTGTGGGCCTATTTGAATTTTGAAGACAATACATTCCTCATTTAGGTGTGTTACTTCAGCCAATGATCAAGTGACTTTAAAAGCTGCCAGTTTTGAGTGGGGTCCGGAACAGGAGAAGGCTCTGCAACAGTTCCAGGCTGCTGTGCAAGCTGCTCTGCCACTTGGGCCGTATGACCCAGGAGATCCAATGGTGCTTAAGATGTCAGTGGCAGGTAGAGATGCTATTTGTAGCCTTTGGCAGGATCTCATAGGTGAATCACAGCAAAGCCCTCTAAGATTTTGGAGAAAGGCCCAGCATTGTCTTCAGACAACTGCTCTCCTTTGGAGAGATAGCTCTTGGCCTTTTACTAAGCTTTGGTGAAGACTGAACATTTGACTATGTGTCATCAAGACACCAGCAACCTTAACCGCCTATCATGAACTGTGTGCTTTCTGACCTCTCTAGCCATAAAGTGGGTCCTGCACATCAGCATTCCATCATCAAATGGAAGTGGTATATATGTGATTGGGATCGAGCAGGTCCCAAAGGCACAAGTAAGATACGTGAGGAAGTGGCTCAAATGCCTATGACCTCCACTCCTGCCACCCTGCTTTCTCTCCCCTAGCCTGTAGTGATTGCCTCATGGAGAGTTCCCTATAACCAGTTGACAGAGGAAGAGAAGACTAGGTCCTGTTTCACAGATGGTTCTGCACGATATACAGGCACCACCCAGAAGTGGAGAGCTGCAGCACTACAGTCCCTTTCTAGAACATCCCTGAAGGACAGCGGTGAAGGGAAATCTTAATGGAGGGCAGAATTTCAAGCAGGGCACCTGGTTGTGCACTTTGCATAGAAATAGAAAAGGCCAGATGTACAATTATATACTGATTAATAGGCTGTAGCCAATGGTTTGGCTGGATGGTCATGGTCTTGGAAGAAACATGGTTGGAAAATTTATGACAAAGAAATTTGGGGAAGAGGTATGTGGATGGAACTCTCTGAGTGGTCAAAAACTGACAAGATATTTGTATCCTATGTTAGTGCTCACCAGTGGGTGAACTCAGCAGAGGAGGATTTTAATTATCAAGTGGATAGGATGACCCGTATTGTGGACACGACTCAGCCTCTTTTTGCAGCCACCCCTGCCTTTGCCCAATGGACCCAAAAATAAAGTGGCCAGGTTGGCAGCGATGGAGGTTACACATGGGTTCAGCAATATGTCTTCCAATTCACCAAGGCCGACCTGGCTATGTCCACTGCTGAGTGCTCAATTTGCCAGCGCAGAAACAAACACTGAGCCCTCAATATGGCACCAATACTCCGGGTAATCAATCAGCTACCTGGTGGCAGGTTGATTATATTGGACCTCTTCTACCATGAAAAGGGCAGAGGTTTGTCCTCACTGGAATAGACCCTTACTCCAGATATAGTTTTGATACACTGCACGCAAAGCTTCTGCCAAGACTACCATATATGGACTCACAGAATGACTTATCCACCATCATGGTATTCCCACAGGGTTGCCTCTGACCAAGGCACTCACTTCATGGTTAAAGGAGTGTGGTAGTGGGCTTGTGCTCATGGAATTTACTGATCTTTAGCATGTTCCCCATTATCCTGGAGCAGCTGAATTGATAGAATGGTGGAATGGCCTTTTGACATCATAGTTACAATGCAAGCGGTGGCAATACTCTGCAGAGCTGGGGCAAAGATCTCCAGAAGGTCATATATGCTTTGATCCAGTGTTCGATATTTGGTGCTATTTCTCCTATAGCCAGGATTCACAGGTCCAGGAATCAATGGGTGGAAGTGGAAGTGGCACCATTCACCATCACTTCTAGTGATCTACTAGCAAAAATTTTGCTTCCTGTTCCTGAAACATTATGTTCTGCAGGCCTAGATGTCTTAGTTCCAGAGGGAGGGATGGTGCCACCAGAAGATACATCAGGGATTCCATTAAACTGGAAGTTAAGATTGCTCCCTGGACACTTTGGGCTCCTCCTACTTTTAAGTCAACAGGCTAAGAAGGGAGTTACCGTGTTTGCTGGGGTTATTGACCCAGACTACCAAGATGAAATCAGTCTACTACTCCACAATGGAGGTAAGGAAGATTATGCATGGAATACAGGAGATTCCTTGGGACGTCTCTTAGTATTACCATGCCCTGTGATTAAAGTCAATGGGAAACTTCCACAGTGCAAGTCAGGCAGGATTAAAAATGGCCCTTCAGGAATGAAGGATTAGTTCACTCCATGAGGGGGGAAAAAAAAAAAAACATGACCTGCTGAGGTGCTTGCTGAAGGCAAAGGGAATACAGAATGGTAGTAGAAGAAGGTAGTCATCAGTATCAGTTATGACCATATAACAAGTTGCAGAATTGAGGACAACTGTAATTGTCATGAGTATTTCCTCCTTCTTTTGTTAAAAACATGTTTGTTCATTTATACATTTATACTAAGAAAATATTTTCATTTTATTTCCTTTTTTCTTTATCATGTGACATAAGATGTATTAATTTCATATCTGCATTTAAGTATTAACTTTATGTACTAGCATTTGGATTTGGGATTAGTGCATTTCTGGTTGTATGAAAGATGGTTGTATATGTTAGGTATAATTATGATATTATTGCCTTTATTTGAAGATTATGTATGATCTCAGTAGATGTATATGGGTTCAAGTTGACAAGGGGTGGGCTTGTGGTGGTTAATCCTAAATGTCAACTTTATTGGATTGAAGGATGCAAATTGCTGATCCTGATTGTGTCTGTGAGGGTGTTGCCAAAGGAGATGAACATTTGAGTCAGTGGGCTGGGAAAGACAGAACCACCCTTAATCTGGGGTGGCGGGGGGGCACATCTAATCAGCTGACAGTGCAGCTAGAATACAAAGCAGACAGAAAAATGTGAAAAAGCCAGACTGGCTTAGTCTCCCAGTCTATAGCTTTATCCTGTGCTGCATGCTTCCTGCCCTTGAATATATGTATATCCTATTAGTTCTGTCCCTCTAGAGAACCCTGACTAATACAATACCTTACAATGCAAAAGAGACTTTAAAGATGTTAAAGATCTTGAAATGGGAAGATTATAGCAGATTAACTGCTTTAGCACAAGACTCCTTATAAAAAGGAGACAGGAGTGCCAAAGTTGGAAAGAAGACATGATGACAAAAGTAGAAGTCAGAAAGAAAGAGAGAGAAACAAAGAGAGACAGAGATGTATTGGAAGATGATATGCTGCTAGCTTTTAATATGGAGGAGCAAAGGGACACAAACAATGCAACACAGGCAACTGCTAGAAGCTGGAAACGTATTTTGCCTGTAGAAGGAATGCAGCTTTGATGGCACCTTGATTTTAGCCCTAAAAGTCTCACGTTAGCCTTCTAATCCCTAAAACTGTGAGATAATAATCTTTTTAAGCCACCAAATTAGTGGCACATTGTCACAGCAGCAATAGGAAACTTATAAAGAGTTCCTGCTTATTTCATATTCCCATATGCAAGATTCCTCTAGTGAACCTAGCACACTGTGGGACAACTGTCAGAAGTTTGCAGCAGAAACTATTAGTTTACATCTTGGAAGGATGGAAAATTGTATTTAAAAGGTTTATTGGAAGATTGGAATGTTATATTTAATGGTTTTAATTTCACAGTCTCATATATATTAGGAAATAAAAACAGCAGTAATATTCCTTATTTCAAAATGCAACATGCCAAAGAGTGGAGGTAGTAATTCTATTCTGGCAAATCTCCTACTCAAAATACATTGGGCCACCCTACTCTAGACATAACTAACAAATATAGGTCAGGGTGGACATTTATGCAGATTCTTATGCACATGGTACCTATATGATAAACTGAAAAACTCAGAAAAAGTTTTGGGAATTACCCCATATGAAAACAGGTGGTTGTATACTCCATATTGAAGGCTTATACCCTAGAGCAAATGCTTTATCACTATTGGGCATGGCAGCTGCTCTGAAATATATAGGGATCTATCTATCTATCTCTATCTATCTATCTACCTATCTCTCTCTCTCTCTCTCTCTCTCTCTATCCATCCATCTATCTATCATCTGTCTACCTATCCTCTACCTATCATCTATCTGTCTGTATATCTATCTATGTAGTTATATATATATGTGTGTGTGTGTGTATGTATGTGTGTGTGTGTATATATATATTACTTGAGAATTAAAAGTTCTCAAGATGTGTGTGTGTGTGTGTGTGTGTGTATGTATATATATGAGAGAACTTTTAATTGCCCAATGTTTTGCATGACAATATTCTTCATGGACCTATACCTAACAAAAGATTGCTGCAAATACTGTATGGCATAACATACTTTAGAAAATTAAAAGTTCTCAACACATGTGTGTGTGTGTGTGTTATATGAGAACTTTTAATTGCCCAATGTTTGCATGACAATATTCTTCATGGACCTATACCTAACAAAAGATTGCTGCAAATAATGTATGGCATAACATACTTTAGAAAATCATGAAGCAGTTTACAAGAAAGAGATGGAAAACCAGCATAAGGCTTCTACTGTGTGGGAGGCTGTTCCATTGCCAGGCTCTTCAAATTTGGACAGCTTCTTTCTGGCTCTTGTGAATGGCAGTCAACATACCCTGTGGTTATCAGCTTTCACTAGCAACTCTCTCAGATTGACAATGGAAAGGTAACTTCTCTTGAACAGTTTTCCATGGCATCCTCGACTGTGAATTTCATCAAGTTCCACTGATGTGGCACCATAGTGACATCTCTGCTTTCAGTGAGTCATAGCTATGCCTTCTCCAACAAAGTTTGCATCTTGGCCTTTGGGAGGGTGCTCTTCCTTGAGCACTCACTCTAACCCCTAGTTTAGTGGATGGTTTTCAAATCTGCCATTCCTATATCCTTTACCTTGCTTTTGATTTCTTACTAGTAAATTCATTACTACTCTAATTCCCTGCTAAAGTTTATGGTTTTTTCTACTAAATTTTATCTGTCCAAATTACTGAAAGGTTTCTGTTTTCTGATTGGACTATAACTAATAAGTTGCCCTAGTGCTTAACACCTCATAGGAGCACTACTATTAGTTAAATATGTAACTAATGATGAATGGGGAATACTCACTACTTTTCAGAGCTACCACAGAGAAGATATGGAAAAACAAAACAAAGACAAAAGCTTTTGGCATCATTCAGACTAGCTCATAAATGGTTTGGCCAATGCAGCATGTTGCACAGCTTTACTAGCTATTTCTGAACACAGTCAGGGAAAGCAGAGGGATAACTTCAATGCTACATAATGTTTCTTTTCAGCCAGACTTGGCAATAGTTTCAGTTAATTTGTGAGAGTAACAGCTACCAGTTCAAAACCTGGCATGAAAAGTTATACCTTGGGAAGGGTCATCTTTAGTTCTGGAACAGAACCACCATTAAAATGCAATCACTGAAACTGATCCAAGGGGAAAAAAGCTTATTTAACTACACCCAACAAATTATGTCTGAATAAGGTTTTATTGATTTCTTTCTACATTTTTCCCCATTTCGGTGCTATTTGAAGTGCAGTCTCACCACTGTTCAGAATTTTTGAAACATACAGCTATTTGGCTTCAACTTCAAAACAGTTATCTGGGCATCTAGATGTCTCCAGATTCTTCCAAACGAATTGAACATGTTTGAGTATTTGTTGGCCTTAGGCTTATAAAGGGAGAGGTATTTCTTACTTCCCATAGAGTGAATGCTTTGTTCTTCAGTGTCATTTTATAGCATAATATTTCTTAAAAGCTGTCTTTAGGTGTGTTGAGCAATGGTTGTTCTAGGTATATCCTGCCCGTTTGTTCATAAATATTTAAGGATAATTTTATTAACTAAATTGGTATGGCAAGAAAGTCTAGCAAGAAAATACCATGTGAAACTAATGTGCTGAGTATTTCAAATGAATGGAGATAAGGTCTTTTCAACCTTCTAAAAATTGATAAGCCATATTGATAGTTAAAATTATATGATATCATAGAGTGAATCCAATATAATAAAGAAATAATCAAAGTTTTCAAGGCCAAAACTTTTTCAATTGTTTTATTGCTTTTATTTCACATATTTTCTCTAAAATTTCAGATTTTTGTCTGATATAGAGATTGCAGTTCTCTTGGAACAATGATAATAAATATTTTTCATGGTTTTGGGACATGAGTAAGAGTTAAACATGGGACATGACATCTAACAGTTAATGGTTTATGAAAGCAGTCTAAAGAAAACAAAAGACTGTGAGAATGTAGAAAGAAATCTTAGAATCAAGGAACAGAAGAAAAAGCTATTGAGAACATGAAAACAAAATGTGCATTTTACAATGAAATATGACACCAAGCTAAAAACATCAGGTGTGCTTTGACAATTAATTTTTAACATTTTTATTATTTTTTAATTTTTGTGGGTACATAATAGGTGTGTAAATGTATGGAGTACATGAGATGTTCGATACAGGTATGCAATGCATAATAATCACATCATGGAGACTGGGGCTCTATCTCCTCAAGCATTTATTCTTTGTGTTACAAATAATCCAATTATACTATTTTAGTTATTTTAAAATGTACAATTAAATTACTTTTTACTATTGTCACTGCTATGCTATCAAATAGTAGTTCTTATTCACTTTTTCTATTTTCATACACTGACAATTTAAAATTATCTAAAATCTGTGCATGCTTTTCTTTTTAAAGTTATTAACTTAGATACATGAAGAACCACCTAACATGCTTTCAAAGGCTGTTGTTAACTGCTTTATGCTAGGTATTGATTTCTCCTTCACTGTAATGTGAATTATCTGAAATAAATATTTTCTTTCAACCAGGATTGAACTTTTTTTTTCCTGTGTCAACCAGAATTTGTATAAAATCAGATTCGAGGGCATTTCTTATTAAATATACATCTTACATTAATATTTTAGAAAATCACTCAACTTATTACTCAATATACCCTTTTAAAGGTTAAGAAATATAAATTTGAAGTTTATTCTTACAGCTACATTACAGAAAAGAAGAAAACAAAGGGAAATTATTAGAAAAATGTTATTCAGGATCGCATCATACTGCTCTCTGTCCACTCTTATTTCTCTCCCTCCTACTTCAGCACCTTGGATGAGAAAGGTGAGAGTATTGTGGTCTGATTCTGAGATACATCTCTGTTTTGAAGATTTTGCCATTCTGGGATTGAGAGATTGAGGCTGAGAAGAGCAATTGCAGAGACGGTTAATTTCACTTGCAGTCTGTTTATCTTGTTTTGGCAAGAAAGGGTCTATGTTTTCATCTAGTTTGCTTTGTTCATATCTTCTACTATGGCTTCAGGTCACAATGTTCATGAATTTTAGAACCATGTTGAGGTTTACCCTAGTTCCAAATTTCTCTAAGGACCTCTACAGAGGAGCAAATCTGTCTCAATACAGCTCCAGCAGTGGTCCACTACAGATTATCTCTGACTCACTCTTCCTGATGCAGCAGACCCTTGAGCATCCAGCTACATAATCCTCTTATAAGATCCATGTCCATACATGACAACTCAGGAACAACTGACGGCTTCTCATTGTCTTTTTCCAAGGCACAGGTGCCACAGATCCTTCTTGCTTCTCTGCTTTAGGCTTCTCCCTCAAGCTCTATTGCTGATTTTATGGTGGTAACTCTAGTGCTTTTTGTTAAGACATCTGGAAAATACTCCATTCAATATCCTACCACATACCTATCCCTTCAGTCTTATACTAAGCTTTTAGTGTCTTCTACTGTGTCTGCTACCTACATTGTCTTTCCTATCTTACTAGGTGCAACTTCTCTTTCCAATTTTTCTGGTCAACTTGAAATGGATATTGACCCTTCCAATTTTCTTATACTTGATATAACAGTTCATCAACAAATATTCCTGGCTGTACATTTTTAAATGCCCGAAAAGTAAGATTTTTCACCCCAAACACCACCACTATACTGGTTTAAGCTATCCTTAACTCTCTTCTGAGTTATTTCAATACCTTCCTAACCAGGCTGATTGTTTAGGCCCAATCCTAGATTTCTACCCTTCAGTGAATTATCAACATAGCAGACAAAGTATTTCTTTTAAAAGGAAAATCTGATATTTTATTTCACAAATATATATATTTAAAACCCTCTAAAGATTTTCATGTAATTCAGAGTAAATCTGAGGTCTTTGTAGCCTGCCTCCCTGCCCTATTTCCTTCTTTGCTATTCCTTAAATGTGGCTGCCATGTTATAGTTTCAGGACCTTTGCACTTGTTGATCTCTTGGATCAGAATTATTTCCCCATAGATATGTGTATGGCTCCCTTTCTCAACAATTTCAATATTATCATCACAGTGAGGCCATCCCTGATACCCTTTAAAGTTTCAATTTTGTCTTACTATATTCATTCTTATCCCTTATTGTTGATTTATTTTTCTCTGTAATTTATTATACCAAGGCGTTTATTTACTTGGCAAAATAAATTATATTTATTAGCTGTTGATTAATGAACACTCACCAAATCTCAGTTGTAGCAAACAATTAATTTTCTTTCTCAAGTATTTTGGTGTCAGTTGTGAATTAGCTCTGGCCTACTTTTTGCTGCAACTCGTATTCTGATTTTCTGTGAATTTTATTCTTGGGCTCATATTCAAGAGAAAAGAGCTGCCTGAGGAAATTCTTCTCTGCATTGGTAGAGACTTAAGGGACACACTAACTGCACACACACATCTACTATCATATCTGATAACATATGCTCATATTATCCATATCAACTCATGTTGTTAAGTCAAAAAGTGGAGACGCATTATGGTACATGGAGACTGGAGGAGAGTACAAATATTTTGAATAATAAATGAATGCCAATAGAATGTAACCAACAATAATAGGTGAAAATATTTAGATTAAGGAATTATAGAAGTATTCTAAATTCTAATATAGTCATCAAATTGTATACAATTGAACAAGACAAATATAAAGAATTTCAGAATGGAAAATGAGAGTTTACTTTGACTCTGGCATTGAAACTTGATGTTGAAAAATGCATGGAATTTGAACAAATAAAAGAGAAGAGAGAGGAAATTATTCAACAATAATGCTAGTACAATCAAACGTTCAGAGGAAAGAAAATACAAATAATTTCCATATAAGAGTAAATACAATAAGTAAATACATGTATACATATATAATTATGCACCACATAGCAATATTTTGGTCAATGACAAACCACATATACAAGAGTGATCCCATAAGATTATAATGGAGCTAAAAATTTCCACTGCCTATTAACATTGTAACCTCATAATGTCGTAACACAAGGCATTACTCATGTGTTTGTGGTGATGCTAGTGTTAACAAACCCACTGTGCTGTGAGTCTCTTAAAAGTATAGCATATACAATTATGTACAGTCTACAATTATGTACCGTCTACAATTATGTACAGTAACAATGCCTGATAATGATAATAAATGACTATGTTACTGGTTTAGGTGTGTAAGATGCTATACTTTTCATCATTATTTTACAGTGAGATCCTACTTATCAAAAAATGTTAAGTGTAAAACATCCTCATGGAGGTCCTTCAGGAGGTATTCCAGAAAAAGGCATTTTTATCATAGGAGATGACAGCTCCATGCATGTTATAGTCCCTGAAGACCGTCCAGTGGGACAAGATACAGAGATGAAGGACAGTGATGTTGATGATCTTGACTCTGTGTAGGCCTAGACAAATGTAAAGGTTAAAAAGAAAAACCTTTAAAAATAGTAAAATAAATTGAAAAAAGCTTATAGAATAAGGATACAAAGGAAGAAAATAATTTTGTACAGCTATACAATATGTGCATGTGTTAAGCTGTCATTACATAAGACTTAAAAATGTGTATAAAGTAAAAAACATATAATAAACTAAGATTGATTTATTGAATAAATCAAAATTTTAAAGTAAATTTACTGTAGCCTAAGTGTACACTTTTTATACAATTCACAGTAGTATGTAGTAATGTTTTAGGCCTTCACATTCATTCACCACTCATTCACTGACTCACCCAGGACAACATCTTGTCTTGTAAGCTCCATTCATAGTAAATGCCCAGTACAGGTGTCCATTTAAAAAATATTTTATACAATATTTTTCCTGTACATTTTTATGTCTAGATATGCTTAGACACACAAAAACTTACCATTGTGTTACAATTGTCTATAGTATTCAGTAGAATAACAAGTTGTACAGGTTTGTAACCTGGAAACAATAGGCTATACAATATAGTCTATGGGTGTAGTAGGCTATCTCATCTAGGTTTGTATAAGTACCCTCTATGGTGATTGCACAGAAAATCATCTAATGATGAATTTCTTAGAATGTATGCACATTCTTAAATGACACATGAGTGTACACATATATGTCTACACTGAAAACCAAATTGTCTAAGTTGTCCTTCACTCTAACTTCCCAGACAACTCTGGTCAAGCTATTAGGTGGGATTGGGTGCCACACATCCCTTGGAGAAGCCTCATTAACAGGAGAAGGATAGAAGGATGTCCACGTTAGAGACGGAGGGCATATGTTAAGATCACTTTAGAAAATATTCCATCCCAGGTTTTTGTTTTGTTTTGTTTTGTTTGAGATAGAGTCTTGCTCTGTTGCCCAGGCTGGAGTGCACTGGTGTGATCATAGCTCATCGTAACTTTGAACTCCTGGGCTCAAGTGATCCTCCTGCCTCAGCCTTTGGAGTAAATCTGGCTTCTTAATACAAGTTTTCTTTCTTTCTCTTCTTTCTGGTCCACATTATTTCACTTACTTTTCAATATGTTAGCTCATGAATTCTGGTTGTTTTAACTTATTATTTTATATGTGTTTCTGATTCAAAGTTTTCCTTAAACTTCCTTTAGAGGTTCTCCTTTTGTCGTGTTTACCTGTCACACATGAGATGTCAGGCAAGCCCTCTATGAGAGAGCCCCTTGACATTGTGATCATTCACAAATATGTTATTGTTTTCTGTTCTCAATGCTAAGATTGTAAATAGCCACCAAGACAATCTCAGAAACTTCTTGATGTTAGGATATACTATAAGACATCACACGTTTTAAGGAAGAATGAATAAAGCTTCTGCCAATAGTTTTTTTTCCTCCATCTGTTCGTTCTTCTAACTCCCTGATGGATTAAATAATTCTTTCCATTACTCAAATTTACATTTTCTAAGCAAAACATTTCATTAACCATAGTTGGTGACCATCCTACAAGATAACTCAATTGCCAGACTATTGTGTAGGCTGCTAGTGGTGACTGTTTCAAGGTCTAACAACAATTCCTAGTGTAATCATTAAGCTGTGGTAATGTAATTTGGTATAACAATTCCTAGTGTAATCATTAAGCTGTGGTAAGTTAATTGGGTATAAACTGTGATGCTTATTCATGAGCAGTCCCTCATGAGAAGATTGCAACTATGTCAGTCAACACCAGGCTTCTGAGAAGGGCATGTAAAAAGTCAGATACATTTTCACTTAAGGCACTCGGCAAACAGATTCCATTTCACATTCTACAATTCTCTAAACTTGTAATAGTCCCTGCTACATTTTATCCTCCCATGACACCTTCCACATCCTTTTTGTTGTTGTTGTTTAAATCATGGCCACATCTCTCCTGAATGCATGAGTTTAAATATGTATTTAGTTTTTTAGTTTCTTTTTAGTTTGTGTCTTAAACATACTTTAACTACTAAAAATGAACATAGTTAATGAATGCTTAAATACGGAAAAGTAGTTACCTTCTGCCCCATAGATCGAAGAGATCAGAGGTACATAATTTAGCTTGACACTGATGATAAAATTAGATTATATTATAATTATACAGGGGTTTAATGTAAAGTACTGGAAAGGATTTAAGAGCTGTTCATTTCAGGATCTTGGTCTCCATAGAATCAACATTTTAGAGGTTGAGGAGTCATTCTAAGCCTTTTCATCCAATTTTTCAGTTTCATTTCATAATATGAATCAAAGAGGATAAGTAACTTGCCCTTGAGTTACAAGCTAATTTTCTTGCCTCCCAGACTTTCTACTACACTGCTTATCTCACCAAATAATTACATTATCTCATTAAAGTCATAACTTCTGAGCTTTAGTTTATAAAAAACTGATTTAATTTTTATTGTTCCTGCTTTGAGTGTGTGATTCTGTGAACTTTATTTGTTTATTTAATCCTTTCTTAGGTGCCCACTGGACATATCTTTATTAGACATACTCTATGATCCCTCTCCTCTCATATGGAGAATAAGGAAAGGGTAAAATGCACGGAAAACACACTAGGATCTATCCCGGCATAGCTCCTGTTGTTCTACTGGCAATTTCCTAGGTCATGTTTACGGAGATTTGCTGTAGTCAACACCTTCCAAGTGCATGTAGGGTAAGTGTATTACTGCCTATGGTTTTATATGGATGAATTCTTACTGACTTTTCTATGTGACAGGACATCTTATTTTTGTCATCTCATTTAGGTTGCTTTATTATTTATTTATTTATTATTATTATTTATTTATTTTTTTTGGTTTTTTTCTTTTTCAATTTCCCCATGTTGGAGAAAAGCATCCTGGTTTTACACTGATAAACTTCCTTCAGTTGCATGTCAAGACAATCCCTGCTTTCTTTCTAGATCTATTGCAATATTCTTAGATTTGTCCTCATCAAATATCAAGAGCATCTTAGGAGAAGTAGATTCTGGAATAGCAGTTGAATAAATACAAGTTTTCGAGAATAGTACTCTAATAGGTAAAAGTGAAGAAGGCAGCATCCTCCACTCCCACATATTCACATTATTTTCATGTTAAGCAAATATCTGAAACTGTAGTAAAGTTTTATAGACTAGCAAAGTAAAACATTATCAACTAAACTAAATGTTATTTCCAGACCAAGTGCTAACCAATGGGATTTTACATATTTAAATTTTATTCTGGTAAAATATTCGTAAATTCATAGGTTATAAAATATTATCCCTGTAATGCAAGAAAATAGTAAGCCCTAGGGAAAAGTGACCTAGGCTTCCCATTTGGAAAAGATTGAGAGACTTGTTCACTGTCCATTTCAAGGATAATAAGCCAACATTTATATAGATCATAGCACAACAGAATTTCAAAACAACAAAATATATTAGGAATTAATTAGTAAAAACCCTCATTACTGGAAAAGAAAATAAAAACCAGGGAGGGGAAGTAAAAATATTAACAGTAAAATAGTATGGTTAACTAGCATTTGTTGAATATATAATTATCTATTTAGTTTGAATTGTCTCATTTTATATACAAAACAATCCTGAGTTAAGCATTTATTATAAGTTAATTATGTATTAACATAGTGGAAGAATTGGAAACTCTGCTTTTATAATTTTAGCACAGTGTTATTTTGAACTTTTAGATAGGATGTTGAACTCATTTACATCTTAATTATACATATTCTTGAAACACTAATTTTCTTCAGTTTCTATGCATTATATGAGACATTTTAAGCTAAACATAAATGGCAAATATCATATTAAAACAAAAACAAAAGTATACTGTATTAAAGAATTCATCTTCAAATATGAAACCGTAAACTTATCTTGTTCCTAATGAATTTATTGGTAGAAACAGTTCTGGCGATTCCTATCTGAGTTTACAGAAATTCTATCCTGTACTTACATCAGGCACAGCCATCCACGTTTCTGATAAATAATTTAAAGTTTGTGACTCACCTGTAAGAAAATACTATTAAAAAATAACTCTTTAAGATATTCATGACTGTTTCATAAACTTCATTGCAATTATGTTTTAATTAACCATAGGTATAATTTGGCAACTAGTAATTTTGGAGGCGTGCAATACAGACAATTTTGGTTCAAGTCAATCAATTATATTAATTAACTCATCCAAAAGGTAAACTACATTTACATTTAAAAATCCATAGTTAAACCTAATTTAGGATTCTGTAATGTGCTAAATAAAAAAAAAAAAAAAGGAAGCTATCAGGTATACATACAAAATGACATTTCTAAAAATTCAAAGCAAAGTTTTTAGATTTCACTTAGTTTCACTGAACTTATTTGAAGCTACAACTGTTCATTTTAGTTCCTACTAAATCGAACCTACAATAAATCCTCATTTTCTGAAATATAAGCATATAATAAAAATAACAGGAAATATGATATACTTTAGAAAGTAAATAACATCTAAATAATGTAAACATTCTTCTCCTCTAAATTATTCTCTTAAATCTCTTGTAACCACTAGAGTACGATATTCATATTGTTTGTGCACCACAGGGAGAGGAATGTGGAGAGCAAAAGGATATATGTGGGGGAGTGTACAAAGGTCAGATATAGCCTATGCCGTCCATCAACTCATGTTAACAATAATGGTTTATAATTATGCAGATAACAATTATACAAGTTAAAGAGGAATACTTGTAATAAGAGAGCTCTAGTATGATTTCTTTTGTTTTTTTAAATACTTTAAGATCTAGGGTACATGTGCACAAAGTGCAGGTTTGTTACATATGTATACATGTGCCATGTTGGTGTGCTGCACCCATTAACTCGCAAAAGAGAAAGTTCGCCTGTACAACAGGTGCCTCACTCATATATGTGGACATTCACATGGGTAACATCTATCCATGCCTCAGGAACAACTGCTCCTTGGCCACTGTTCGAACTTAGGTGTGTCTATACCAGCAGCAATTATAGGCTGTGGGAAAATGGACCTGCGGAGAAAACTGAGCGGGTACTCCTACTGAGCTCAGGACTATGAAGGTCAGAAAGTGGTCCCTGTGATCTAGCTTAAAGCAGGCATGTCCTCTTGACCCTGTTGACTCCTTGGACCCTAGTGAGGGTGACACTGGAGGGAAGCATCGAAGTACAGATGCAGGTTTGAGATAGTAGTGGGAAGATAACTCTAGCAAGACATGAATTTCAGATAAAGTTAGGTGGCTACTAGGTACCACATGATTCCAGAACAATGCCTTTGAAAGAAATGTCAAATGATATGAGTATTATGTAAACAGCTGGGAGGTAATGCTATACAGTGAGCTGACATAAAATAAGAAGACTGGGAATATTTTCTTGCCCTTATCAAAAAATGATAGAAATGGTAGAGGAGGAAGTTTACATATTTTAGTAAAGATAAAACCAACTGACTTTGGAGGGGACGTGCAAATGTCAGCACATTTAATATAATTCTGTCAAAATCAAGTGTTTGTGATTTTAATATAAAAGTAACTTTATAACACATATGAGGGGTCACTGATTATAAACCATTTTTTCTTGTATTTTTATCAGCCATCATTCCTCTTCCTTCAGATACAACACTTATCTTGAATTAAATATAAATGAATATTAAAATACAACTAATTATTTTATGAAACAATGAATATATCTGAAGAGTATAAATAAAATAATCTTTAATATCCATAAATTTTCAGTTAGCACATTTTTTGTTTTATTAAAATATCTTTATATGGTTAACTAAAAAGTCATGGATATATTAAATAACAGATTAAATATTTTTCATTTTTATAGGAGCATGAATAACTTCAAAATCCTAAAAATACGTATTTAATTAAATTTTGTTGACAGGAAACCCTCTGGTTTGAAGTGCCTCCACAAGAAAACATCTTTAAGTGTGGCTGGGTGCAGTAATCCCAGCACTTTGGGAGACCAAGGCGGGTGAATCACCTAAGTCCAGGAGTTGGAGACCAGCCTGGGCAACATGGCAAAACCCATCTCTACTAAAAATACAAAACATTAGTGGTAGTGTGTGCCCGTAGTCCCAGCTACTTGCGAGGCTGAAGTGAAAGGATTACCTGAGGCCAGGGAGATTGAGGCTGCAGTAAGCTGAAATCATGCTACCATACTTCAATCTGGGAAAAAGAAGTGAGACCTTGTCTAAAAAAAAAAAAAAAAAAGAAAAGAAAAAGAAAAAAGAAAAGAAAAGAAAAAGAAAAGAGAAACGAGTATTTTTAACTTATAAGTTCAAATACAAAACTTGAACTTCTAAGTTAAAAACGTTTGCTCGACGTCCGATATCTATCTACATAATCTATACAGTCGAAAACTGCATAAGTGAAAATAACGCAAAGTATTATGACAAAGAAAGAGAGATGTAGACATGAGCAAATAATCTTTATAGACATAAATAATTAAATGTAAATGTTTAATAAATAAGATAATGGATTCAAGATAAAGGGAGTAGGCCAGGTAAATAGGACTTCAAGCAAGAGTAATTCACTCAAAAATAGTTAAATTTTAAATTATGTTTTAAGTCATTAAACATGTTAAATTAAACATTTAAATGAATGAATATGTTAAATAAATTGAAATTTGTTTCTTTGAACAACCTAGTTAATAATATTGATCTAATAATAATTTACATGAAATCCTGAGAAAATTTAATAAATAAATATGAGTAATTTTTAATTATAACATCAATTATATTACACAAAATTAAGGTTTTGGATGTCCTCCAAGAGGCCTTCAGTTTTTGTTCCATATTATTCAGTAAATAGTCTCTTAAAATATTGTTTGTTCCAAATAGTTAGGTTGTCCTTGATAAGGGAGTAACTAAGAAAAGATACACTTCAGTCCAAATGTCAGAACTCCAAATTCCAGATTACTGGAGTATAAAATAACATAAATTTTTATATTTTTTAAAAATATGTTAAACTATACTTATATATGATTTCTTGGATAATTTCTCTATCCATTTGTGTAGCTAGGTGTAATATACAAAGGATCAGGTATCATTGAATTTCTATGTACTGTTAGGCACATTCTAGCTACATGTTATTGGGCAAGTTACACAGTCGTTACATGAGAGACTGTTATCTATTCTTTACAGTCCATTGTCTTTTTTTTTTTTTTTTTTTTTTTTTTTTTTTTTTTTTTTGAGACGGAGTCTCGCTCTGTCGCCCAGGCTGGAGTGCAGTGGCCGGATCTCAGCTCACTGCAAGCTCCGCCTCCCGGGTTTACGCCATTCTCCTGCCTCAGCCACCTGAGTAGCTGGGTCTACAGACGGCTGCCACCTTGCCCGACTAGTTTTTTGTATTTTTTAGTAAAGACGGGGTTTCACCGTGTTAGCCAGGATGGTCTCGATCTCCTGACCTCGTGATCCGCCCTTCTCGGCCTCCCAAAGTGCTGGGATTACAGGCGTGAGCTGCTGCGCCCGGCTACAGTCCATTCTCTTATCTTCTAATATGAGTATGGCAATAGACCCGGCTAGACTAGACTTTTTTTTCTTTACAGTCATTATATATGGCCATGAAAGTAGTTATGACCACAGAACTGTGAAATGGAGGGATGTTGTCATTCATTGTTCCAAGGCTTTTAAAAGAGCAATATCCTTTCTACTCTATTAAATCTGCCAACAGGTTTTCTACAAAAATGAGTTCCTAGTATGCGACATAAACACAAGGTGGAAAGAATCTGGGGTGCTAAATATAGTATAAGAATTGACCCTCTAAGATAAAGAATTATTTAGAACTTTTATGTAAGCAATTAATTAATTGCTATTTTGATAAGTCATTATAATGTGGTTTCTGTTCATTATACTAGTGGGTCTAAGTGATACACAGTATGTACATTTCAAATTTCTTAACTCAATATATCAATTATGGTATGTAAATAGGATTTCTATTGAGATTAAAATAAATGTTTAAAAATATCTAGCACTCATTGGATATTAGTACTGTTATTATTTTATGGTTATAATTTTACCATTATCCATTTCAGAAATTTCCTATTGCTATTTCAGCAAAAAGAACAAAAAATTGTATATAATTATTTTAGTTTGGATATAGTAATAGATTATAACTTTTATTTTGTTTTAGGAAATTGCTCTTATGATGCATAAAAGAAAAAAATTATAATGTAACCCACTAAAACAAACAAACAAAAAAACAGCTTCCATGCATTGGAAGACAGTTTCGTCCTGTTGTTCACAAATCAGTGTAAAGAATCTAAGCCAAAATTACATCTACAATCAGGCACTACATAGCAAGGTTTTAGTCAAGGATGGATTACATATTTATGATGGTGGTTCCATTAGATTGTAACACTGTAATTTTACTGTAACTTTTCTGTATTTAGATATGTTTAGATCTACGAATACTAACCATGGTGTCAAAATTGCCTACATTAAATACTGTACAAGTTTACAGTCTAGGAGAAATAGGCTATACCATATAGCCTAAATGCATAGGAGGCTACACCACCTAGGTGTGTGCACATTCAGTCTGTGCTGTTCACACAACAATGAAATTGCCTAAGGATGCATTTCTCAGAACACACCCCTTTCGGTAAACAATAGATAAATGTATTTCATTTAAGAGTATCCTTATTTAAATAAGGTATGCTGTTATGCATTAACAAAAAGGCCATGGGAATCTACATAAGTCCTACCATATTTAATAAGTTTGCTGAATTAATGGTCAGGAAGAAAATATTAATTAAATTTCTTTGTACACAGCAATTACCAGTGAAAACTTATTTATTTATTTATTTATTTATTTACTTATTTACTTATTTATTTATTTATTTGAGACAAAACCTCGCTCTGTCGCCCAGGCTGGAATACAATGGTGCGGTCTCAGCTCACTGCAACTTCTGCCCCTGGGTTCAAGCAATTCTCCTACCTCAGCCTCTGGAGTAGCTGGGACTACATCAGCATGCCACCACAACTGGCTAATTTTTGTGTTTTTACTAGAGACAGGGTGTCACTATGTTGGCCACACTGGTCTCGAACTCCTGACCCTCATGATCCACCCTCCTTGGCCTCCCAAAGTGCTGGGATTACAGGTATGATCCACTACACCTAGCCTGAAAAGTAATTTGTAAAAGGGTCATAGTAACATTGAGAAACACCAAGTACCCAGAAATAAGTCTAATACAAAAGTAAAACTTTTATAAATAAAGAAACTATTGAAAGAAATGAATAAGAAACCTAAGTAAATGGATAGAACATATTAATAAATTAGAAAATCCAATATCACAATGAGTTATTTTTTCACAAGTTGATTGAGATAATTAAATTGCAATGGAAGGTCAAAATTCTACAAAAATTCTGTTTTGCTTTTGCTAGTTTATGCATTGTGTGTGTGTGTGTGTGTGTGTACTTTTACACAGAGATCTAAAGTTCACCTTTACTTGTTATGAACAAAATGTAGCCAAGATATTCTTAGAAAAAAAGGGAGAAATGTGGAAGGCTACCCAATCAGATAGTAATTATCATACAGATAAACTATTTAAGATAGTGTAGGTTGAAAAGTATACCAAAGAAAATGAAAAGAGATTTCAGAAATAAACAGATATATTTTGGGATACTTGATTTTTTTGTAAGTTGTTACTACACATAGTTGTATTTATCATGTGCAACATATAAAATAATGAAAAACAAAAATAAAAAGCTGTGCATGGTGGTACATAACTCTAGTTAGTGCTACTCTGAAAGCTGAGGTGGGAGAGTTGCTTGAGCTCAGGCATTTTAGGCTGTAACATGCTATAACTGGACCTGTAAATAGCTGCTGCAAGTCAGCCTGGGCAACATAGTGAGACACCATTTATAAACAAACAAACCAAATAAAATAAATAATTTTCCAGATTAAAAAATTGTCACTGCAGAACAGTGAGGAAAAGACAGACCTCAAAATTGGTACCAGAACCAATGGATATCCATGTGAAAAATAATATCAACCGTCTTTCCTTCTCTCTCTTTCTTTTCTTTCTCTCTCTTTCTTTCCTTCTTTCTTTCTTTCTTTCTTTCTTTCTTTCTTTCTTTCTTTCTTTCTTTCTTTCTTTCTTTCTTTCTTCTCTTTCTTTCTTTCCTTCTTTCTCTCTTTCTTTCCCTTTTTATCTCTCTCTCTCTTTCTTTTTTCTCTCTTTTTATCACTCTTTCTCTCTCTTTCTTTCTGTCTTTTTTTTTTTTTTTTTTTTTTTTTGAGACTGAGTCTTGCTCTATAACCCAGGCTGGAGTGCAGTGGCACAAACTCAGTTCACTGGAACCTCTGCCTCCCGGGCCACAGTTCAAGCAGTTCTCCTTCCACAGCCTCCAGAGTAGCTGGCATTACAGGAACTCACCACCATGTCCAACTAATTTTTGCATTTCTAGTAGAGACAGGGTTTCACTATGTTGGCCAGGCTGGTCTTGAACCACTGACCTCCAGATCCGCCCACCTGGGCCTCCCAAAGTGCTGGGATTACAGGCATGAGCCACCACACCTGGCCTTCTTTCTTTATACGAATAAATTACTTGGAGATGGATTTCATATATCAATATAAAAGAAACACAATAAAGCATATATGACATAATTAGATAATAACCTTTTTAGCCTTGCAGAAAATAAGAATTTCTTAAGTAGAACACAGAATTCAAGTAAGAGAATAATGCATTGAATAGCTGTGTTGAAACTGGGAAGTTCTATTCATCAATACACAAACCAAAAGAATGGAAAGGCAAGTGAGAGTGGGAAAAGATGTTTGCAGTATCATGAGTTCAGAAACTGACTCTTATCAAAATATATATACAGAAGTTCTACAAATCACTATTTTGAAAAGATAAAGATATGAGCCAAACTTGTATGAACATATATATAACATGTATTTTACATATATTATATACATATTTTGCATGTATGTTTTATATATATATTAATAAACACACACAGAGCTGCTGTAGCTGTACTAACAGAAAATGAAAACATATACATCAATTAATAAATAATATGATGGCTGAATTCATTGCGGTATAGTCACATAATAGAATATGATTTTTAACAAAAATGAAAGAACTGCTATATGATGGATCAATGTATAATTTTTAATATGCACAAATATTGGGGAAAATAAGATAAGCACAAAAACATACATATGCTATGGTTTCATTTACACAGCGTAAATATAGGCAAAATTATGTCCATATTATCAGAAGTTATAATTGTGTTTACCTCTGAGGAAGTTGAGAGTAGTGACAAAGAGGGATCATACATCCCTCATAACTAGAGTTAATAGTCAAACATGTCTCTTCACTATGTAATATTTATTTGAAACCTAATTATTATTACATTTCTGTAGGTATCATATTTCCCTAAAATATACTTAAGTATTTTAATGAGATATTCATTCCAGTAGTCCCTTATATCCAACTGTTAATCTATATTTCACTTTTTCCTGTTAAGTGGGTCTTTCAAATTATGGGTCTAGAAAGACGCACCGCAATGTATAAGAAAAACCAAAAAACTGAATTGTGTCATATTTTCTTTATGTCAATATGATTATATTAAGGTGCAGATGCCTGTGAGTTATTTGCAAACAGCTCGGTTCTCCCTGTTGTATAGGGTAATACGCTATGAAAATTTTAACATTGAGTGTGGCCCCTGACCTTTGTAACTGCTAGATATTTTTTTTCCTGTTTATCCTTTCCATTCTTATTTTTACAGTATTTTATTATTTTCGTACAAAGAGACATTTGAAATAATGATTTTAATTTATAACCACTTGATACTATGACTTTCTGGACTTTTTATTTTGCTTTTCTTTTTTTTAAAATTTTTTGTGGTAACATAGTAGATATATATATATTTATTGGGTAAGTGAGATGTTTTGATACAGGCATGTAACATGAAATAAGTACATCAGGGAGAATGAGATATTCATTGCCTTAAGCACTTATCCATTTAGTTATGAACAAGCCAATTATACTCTAAGATATTTTAAAATGTACAATTAAGTTATTATTGATGATAGTCACCCTGTTGTGCTATCAAATTGTAAGTCTAATTCACTCTTTCTATTGTTTGTACCCATTAACCATCTGCAACTCTCCATCAACCCCACACTAGCTTTCCCAGCTTCTGGTAACCTTACTTCTACTCTCTCTGTCTATGAGTTCAATTATTTTGATTTTTGGATCCCACAAATAAGGGAGAACGTGCAATGTTTGTCTTTCCGTGCCTGGATAATTTCACTTAATATAATGATCTTCAGTCCCATCCATGTTGTTGCAAATGACTGGATTTCATTCTTTTTCACGGCTGAATAGTACTCCATTGTGTATATGTACCACATTTTCTTTATCCATTCATCTGTTGATGGACACTTACAGGCTGCTTCCAAATCTTAGCTATTGTAAACAGTGGTGACTTTTTGCTTTCTCCAGTGTTTTCCATTACTTTCTTTTTACTCTTTTTTTCATTCATTCTCCACCTTTCTTTGTCTTTACTTTTTTGTTGTTTTTTCTACTATTTGTTTTTCTGCCTTGTCATCTGTCCATTCTTCTTATTGCCAGTGATTCTTTGTAGCAGATATTGTCATTTCATTAGGAATTCGCAAAGCTAAAGAAAATGCTGACAGCCATTGAGAGTGTTTTGTATTAACATAGGTTTGAATGTATGAGAGAAGCATCAATCAATTAAATATTTCAAAAAATAGGAATATTGGGAAAGCTCTTACACATAAGAAAATCAACTACCTCATTTTACAGCTGTGAAACCCCAGAGATGCTTGATACTTTCTATGTTTCGTGTTGTTATAACAAAATACCACAGACTAGGTAATTTACAAATAAAAGATATTTATTTCTTACAGTTCTGAAGCCTGGGAATTCCAAGGTTGAGGGGCCCACACCTAGACAGCGCCTTCATACTGTGTCATTCTGTGACATGAGGGGGAAGGGCCAAAGAGTATCCATGAGAACAAGAGAGGAAGGCAACCAAATTATCTTGTTATCAGGCACCCACTCTGGCAATAAGGTCATTAATCCACCCATGAGATCAGAACCCTCACAACTTACTGACCTCTTCGAAGTCCCACCTTTCAACACTGTTGCACTGGGGATTAAGTTTCTAGCACATGAACTTCGCAGGGCACATTAAAACCTAGCGTAAGGGTTCTGTCTACGAACTATATGCTAAAGTTATATAATTTTAGCCAATTATGGGTTTATACTTTCTTGACTCTTATTATGAAAATTATTTGAAAGTAAGGACAGGAAGAGAGAGACAGAGAGATTGAGACCACAAGGGAATTGCAAACTTGGCAGCAACCTACTCTATTCCCTGAAACAGCTCTTTTCAGCATGAGGCACATCCCTGCAGTTGGATTAGTGCATAGATGCAGCATCAAGCCCAGTCAGATTTTCCTAATTAAGCACTAGCTTATTCTCTAGACTAATGTCCACAATCATTTATTCACATATTAAGAATTTTCCCTAGTTTGAAATTTTCACACTGATAACATTAAACAAGCTTTAGTCAATTAAGCTACAATTTCACACATCTTAATGTTGGTAATTGAAAAAAGTTTTCTACTAATTTAAGAATAATCCATCTACTTTTAATTACTTATGAGTTTATTATTGTTATTACTTGAAAATGGCTTGGCATTTACTATTGTTTCTGATTGTATCATTTCATTTTTGTTTTTCAGAATTAGCTTTAACTATAAGTACAAGAGGAAACTAACAGAAAAGAATATCTGAAAAATAAATGAATAAAAGAGAAAAGCCTAAGGAATACATGCGTTTATAAAATTACCATTGCCACATTTACAAACAAGACTGCTTCAGACAGATTCCCCACTGGTCTGCAACAGTGCCTGCAATTGAAGTTAAATTCCTGAAGATGTATTTATTTTTTTGATGAATAGATTTTGTTTTAAGAATCCATGTGAATATAACTCTTTGAAAAGTCAGACAGATATTTTAAAACTCAGCTTAGCCCTTAGCCTAGCTCTGTCTGATAGGAAGCATATAAGATAAGAAGGTCAAGATATAATTTACATTTGTTAAAGTTTTGAATTTCCAGAGATATGGCAGGAATTACAATTTAAAGATCAACATCAAGATATAGGATCCTACAGATTATTTCTCTTCGTTTGTTTGTTTGCTTATTTTAATAAAAACTGTCCCAATCTTATCTGAACAAAATTTATTACTGCCATGTATATATAAATGCAAATCATAAATGTAACCTTTTATATTTTGCTTGTGAGCCCAGTTATCAAGGAACTTGAATCTCCTTCCATTAAGCCAGAAAATGTCTTTCATATAACTTTTTCCTGGATACTCAGATTTATATATAACCTGCAATGTCTTATTATCAGAACATAACTTATTGTTCCACGTTTTCTTTTATCTTCAGCCATGTGAGTATGAAATCTCCAAAAATCAGTTTCATCTGTCGGTAAAGTTTGATAGTATATAGATGTGCAAAGAAAAAAATTATGGACTTTATCTAGGCAGATGTATCTTAAGATATGTTTTCTTTCTGCAGTTACAAAGAAATGAAATGACATTAGGTGCCTATAGTCTAGTATTTTTTAAAATCTAAAATTTTGAAATGATAAATAATTGTCTTGTTTTATCAGAGCATTGCCCAACAAGCTTACCAAGGAAATATTCAACTCTCCAAGGGAATAGAGCATTGCCTGGTTAACTACTTGCCAATTAAGGACCAGGCTATTTAAAGTTAGAAATTAAATTGTAGAAAACTAATAAGATGTAAATAACTTTTGTTGAAGGAGGTGTCAGTAATTTTTGTCAAGCAGAATTTATAATGTAAAGGATTATATATTTGTCACACATTAGACTATTAAGTAATCTTCTGTATAACTTAGCAATAATATTCCAGCATTATTCCTTTTCATCGAAAATATGTATTTCCCATCACTTTCTTTGAACTAGTTTTGTTATCCTGCTGATTTCCTTACTAAAATAAAATTTTTACCTCTGCTCATATATTGGTGTAAAAAAGCTGTTTTTAAATGTCAAAAATTATACTGAGATTGTATTAGACAAAATAATTTTAAAGAAAGACCTTGAGGGTCACACAAATCCTCTTGAGTGTTTTGTCGACATTTTCCATACATTGGATACTTCCACAGGCTGTGTGTCATGAACACCATGAATATACGTAATACGTGTATTATGGATATCTGCCACTGAAAATATTTTCTGATCAAGCCGTTAGTAGTTATATATTTTTTGTTTTCTTTATGCAACAAAGTATTTTCACCACAGACTGTTTTTATTTCTCTCTCTCTCTCTTATCCTGTCTCATCAATCTGTGGGGTCTGAGTCTGGGAATGGGAGGACAAAATATAAAAAATGAATGATAGAAAATTAGGCTCTATTAGAGAAGCACTTCAATTATAAAAGGTATATAATTTAGTCAGTAAAGATAATGCTGACATTTTTGTTTATGGAAATGTTTCTGGAAAGCAAATTATGCTAATTAGTAGAATTTTTCTAGTTCTCAATAATTTATCTTAGGTATTCATTAGAGTATGTAGTTTGAAGATCATCAGTACACCCCATAATCTTTCAGACTAAAAAGAAATTCCAATTTGAAGACCAGAACTTCATCCCATGCCCAAGGAATCCCAGAAGTCTCCATAATTGTATAAACCAATTGATTTTAATAAATCTCTTGATAGATGAATATATGTTAGATATAGACATATACATACACTGTGACATATAGATAGGTATAAATATGAATAAAGATAAAATTATAACCTACAGTTTCTGTTTCTGTGTTTGAACCTTGACAAACAGAGGTTGGTACCAAAAATGGTGCCAGAAAAACAGAATGGAAAAGGGTTTTCTGAATTAATTCTGGATTTTCTGGAATGCATTAGCTAATCTAATTAGATTTAAAGACACTATTTGCCCTATTTGCAGTGGGAAATAAAACACTGGTTTTTCATGGTAACACACTGAAAAAACATGTTACTAAATTTATCATTTTTTATACTTGTAGTTATTAGAAGTATCCATAGAAGGCAAGGTTTAGATGACCAATATTTGTGAACATAGAATGTTTCATTTAAAATAAGGAGTATAATGGAGTTTGTTGCTTGCTTTTAACTGCACTGGAGAAAGTGAGAAAACAATAGTGCAATATTAAATTTATCATATTTTCTCTATTTGTAAGGTAAAACCCTGTAGTACTACAAAATATAAATGTGTGAAGTTGTGTATTTTATGAATATAAATTGTCAACAAAAAGTTTCTTTCTATCAAGAATGTCAATAGCAGTACTAAATTATTTTTCTGTAGTCTACATAAAAGAGGTGATTAAAAACAGAAAGTAAAATATTCTAGGCAAGTATATGTTAAGCAGTTATTTAATTGACTGTATTATTCTGAATTTTGTTTTGGTATTTTTGTCTTCAATATATTTTAGTGATTTTCTTTTCTAATTTTCACTGTTTATTTCATGATTAATTTAATAGGTGTAATTTTACATTTCTATTATTAAAATGAACAACACCCTCACACCTACCAGCCAAATTTTGTCATCGTCAGGCCTCCACAAAATCTAGATTCACTTCTTTCTCTTCTTGTATAGGAAAGAATGAGAATTAGAGAAGCAGCATATGGTGAAGTTGAAAACCATGCATTAGATTGCCTGAGTTTGAAACTAGTTTCTAATTTCTAAGTCATCTAATTTCTCTTTGCTTGAATTTCCTTATCTGCAAGTTGAAGATACAAATAAAATTTATCTTGAATTTTACGGAGCACTTGGGACAAAATTGCTTGACATGTAAATGCTATGCACATATTTACTGAATTTCATGGCCACCTGATGTTAAATTTCAGCAGAAATCCTCTACAGAATAGTTTATTGCTGTGAACTAAAACAAAAAACAAAAAACAACAACAAAAACAACAACAACAAAAAAAAACAAAAACATTTTATAGATCTATGTCTAAGGTTTAACAATAATCTAGAGACATTAAGTAGAGACATAGACAAAAATAAAATTCAGAAAATAAAGATAATATTGTATTTTTATTCAGGAATTCTGAGATATCTGGAAAGAGGCATTTATTGGTTATTTTCTACATTTTCTGGCATTTTTAAAAGTCTCTAGAAATCCTAACAAGTTAGGATAGAATTTCGAATATTTTGATAAAACAAATTTAAAAATTTTACTTCAAACTACAAAATAGTGGATCAACACACCAACACCACTTTCTACTAGTCCATGAAATACAATTTATACTATATGTTGTTTCACTTTAGTTGTGTGCTATGCATGAGACATATCATTTAATGCTCATTTCTCTGTTCTGTTATAACATACTTGTTTGGTTTTTCAAGTACTTATAGGAAATGAAATTAAGGCTAAATAGTAAAAAAGCTACTACAAAGACATTGGGATGTATGCAATACATTAAGATAGAAGACATCTTGTTTTGAAAAATTACAAGAAAATTACATGTTCCTTTCTGGAGTTAAAAAAAAAAAAAAGCTTGAGGGAAAATAAGCATTAAAACTACACAGATGAATAATTCAAATGATCTTTATGCTTCTAGCTTCTGGATATGTAAGTTACTTTTGAAAATTTATTTCAAATTAATTGAAAGTTACCTAAAACTAGATTACAAGCAAAATAACATTAATCTAGCAAATTAAAGCAATTAGAAAATGTCAACTCCTGTAAAAATGTTGCATTTACAATTCAGAAAATTGTTATTTCCAAAGCTACAGTTTTTTTCTAGATGATTATAAAAACAGAATGCGTTGAAATATTAAATATTATAACAATAACATTAAATATAAATAGAAAGACATGCAAATTTTATTCATAAGATATAAACTATAAGGTCAGTTGATATTATAATTAGATACATGTCTTGCTTTTTTTTTTTTTTTTGTAGAAGCCTTCTGTTTTTGGAGAATAGAACTCCTAATGTACAGGACTCCCTAATTTGGTATGATACAAATATCCTCAGGAATGTAATTACACTCATCTGTTGTCCTGGTCCTATTCCTATCCACTTCATTCCCTCTCTTAAACTGGAATGTAATTACTTGAGAAACCTGCCAATATTGATAACACATAATTTTACAGTATACAAATTAATTCTGACATTTTCCCCTGAAACAGATTTATTTGTAATACAGTCATTTTCAACATTTGGCCTCCTCTCAAAGTTCCTCCACTGTATGCATATGACCCTGTACTATATTACATGTGAATGAAAATCATATTTAAATTTCTAAAAAGTTATAATGATATACTTACAATTAATGTAACTTGAACTATTTTTCATTTTTTTCTAAACTAGAAAACAATGAGCATTGAAGATTAAATATTTTTTTCCTTTTTACACAAAAATAATGAAAATATATTGCTCCTTTTAGTGTACTTAGAAAATATTAAATGCTCTTTAGAAGCATAGGTAGATTCTTACACTGTGCTTTTCAGTAAAAGAAAAACTATCATCAAGTTTACAAACCTCATTACTGTTTCTTTAATTACAATTTCAGCTTTGGATTAAAGTTATGAATATTGTGGAAGATGGGGCTTAAAGACAACTTTGCAGTTGTTAATTATCACACAATTTCCAAATAATTATCTAAAAAATCTTAAATTACTCTATACTTAAAAATCTTAACATGATAGTTATGTTATAGTGTTTGTTTTTCATTCTTTTCTTATTTTTAAAATGTTTGTGGGTACATAGTAGGTGTGTATATTATACAGTACATAAGATGTTTTGATAGTCATGCAATGTGAAATAAGCTAATTATGGAGAATAGAGTATCCATCCCTCGAGCATTTATCTTTTTAGTTACAAATAATCCAATTGCATTATTCTAAAATGTTCAGTTAGGTTATTATTGACTATAGTTATCCTACTGTGCTAAAAAAATACTAGGTCTTATTTATTCTATTTTTTTAAAACACATTAACCATCCCCACCTCTCCACCAGTCCCTTACCAGCCTTCTCAGCCTCTGGTATCCATCCTTCTACTCTCTATGTTCATGAGTTCAATTGTTTTAATTCTTAGATCCCACAAATAAGGGAGAATACGTAATATTGGTCTTTCTGTTTCTGGCTTATTTCACTTAACATAATGATCTCCACTTCCATTCATGTTGTTGCAAATGACCAGATCTCATTTTTTAAATGACTGAATAGTACCCCACTGTGTGTATGGGTACTACATTTTCTTTATCCATTCTTCTGTTGCTGGACACTTAGGTTGCTTTCAAGTCTTAACTGTCGTAAACAGTGGTGCAACAAACATTAAGAGCACAGATACAATTTCCATATGGTAATTTCTTTTCTTTTGGGTATATACCCAGCAGTGGGATTGCTGGATCATGCAGTAGATCACTGTTTAGCTTTTTGAGGAACCTCCAAACCGTTCTCCATAGTGGTTGTACTAACTTAAATTCCCACCAACAGTGTACAAGGGTTTCCTTTTCTCCAAATTCACTCCAGCATTTGTTATTGCCTGTCTTTTAAATAAAAGCCATTTTAACTGTAGTGAAATATCTCATTGTAGTTTTGAATTGCATTTCTCTAATGATCAGTGATATTAAGCACCTTTTCATATGCCTGTTTGCCATTTGTATGTTTTCTTTTGAGAAATGTCTACTCCAATGTTTTGCCCATTTTTAAAATTGGATTATTAGATTCTTTTTCCTATCGCTTCTTTTGAGCTCCTTATATATTCTGATTATTTATCTCTTGTCAAAGGGGTAGTTTGAAAATATTTTCTGCCATTCTGTGGGATGTCTTTTCATTTCATTGACTGTGTCCTTTGCCGTGTGAAATCTTTTTAACTTAATGTGATTCCATTTGTCCATTTTTGCTTTGGTTACCTGTGCTTGCAGGGTATTGCTCAAAAAGTCTTTGCTCAAATCAGCATCCTGGAAACTTTCCTCAATATTTTCATGTAGTTTTTTCATAGTTCGAGGTTTTAGATTTAAGTCTTTAATTCATTTTAATTTTATTTTTGCATATGGCAAGAAATAAAAGTCTAGTTTCATACTTTGGCATGTAGATGTCCAGTTTTCCCAGCACCGTTTAAAGAAGAGACTGTCTTTTCTCCAGTTTATCTTCTTGAAACCTTGTCAAAAATGAGGTCACTGTAGGGGTGTACATTTGTTTCTAGGTTCTCTATTTTGTTTGATTGGTCTATATGTCTGTTTTTATGCCATTGCCTGGCTGTTTTGGTTACTATAGCTCTACAGTATAATTTGAAGTCAGGTAATAGTATTCCTCCAGTTTTGTTCTTCTTGTGTAGGATAGCTTTGGCTATTCTGGGTCTTCTGTGGTTCCATATACATTTTAGGATTTTTTTTTTCTGTTTCTGTGAAGAATGTCATTGGTATTTTGATATGAATTGCATTGAATATGTAGATTGCTTTGGATAGTATGGAAATTTTAACAACATTGATCCTTCCAATCCATTAACATAGAATATTTTTTCCGTTTTTTGGTGTCAAGAACACTTTGACCCTCATTGATGAGGTTTGTGGGCACTCAAGTTCAGATCACTGGTATCTGAAACAGTCCTAGCCACTCCTAGCCAGGACTGGTTTAAATGTTCCCTGTCAGTGAACCTCAGCTGAGTTTCGTCTGTTTTTCCTTTCTGCTCTAACAGAATAGCCCTTAGTTTATTTCCTGTGTTCTTTCTCTCCTGGTTTCCAGAGAAGCTTTCCGGATCACACTGCGGCTGTTGAGGGCAGGCAAGGAATGGTGTTGGCAGTTCTGAATATTTTTTTCTATCTCTTCTGTGTCTCAGCAATATGAAGCTAAAATGGTACTGTGAGTGCTCACCTGAGTTTTGGTTCTTATGAAGGTGTTTTTCTGTGTAGATCATTGTTAACTTGTCGTCCTTGCAGGCAGGGGGTAGGGGGCACAATGGGGGAACTTTCTCTTCCGACATCTTGTTCCTCCTCCTCCTATGTCAGTGCGTGCTTTGCACAACAATCCCTCATAAGTTTTAATTTTTGGTTTTCCTTTACATGCTTGAATTTGCAATGTTAGAAATGTAATTGATATGCCAAAATTTACAATGATAGATTTGCCACAAAAATATTCGTACATTAAATACCAATATCTTAATAATTTAAATTAAGCCCAAAAAAGTGTGTGTGTGTATATATATAAGGATACATATATATGAGGAGATATATATATACACACATATATATATATGTATATATATATATATATATATATATTTTTTTTTTTTTTTTTTGAGACAGAGTCTAGCTCTTGTTGCGCAGGCTGGAGTGCAGTGGTGTGATCTCAGCTCACTGCAACATCTGCCTCCTGGGTTTAAGTTATTCTCCTGCCTCAGCCTCCTGAGTAGCTGGAATTACAGGTGCCCGCAATCACGCCTGGCTAATTTGGGTACTTTTAGTAGAGACGGGGTTTTGCCATGTTGGCCAGTCTGGTCTGGAACTTTTGACCTCAGATGATCCTCCTGCCTCGCCTCCCAAAGTGCTGAGATTACAGGCGTGAGCCACTTTGCCAGGCCTAATCTGTTTTTAACATGTAATTTAAAATAATGCTAATACAGACACTCTAGAAGCATTTAATAATCTCTTAAAAATGTAGTCTAAATAAAAGGGAATTTTTCATTTTTAAGAATAATTACATAAATTATAAATGTATCAATTATCACTGGCAAGGGTAGAAAAAAACATGGACCATCGTTCTAGTGTTTCTTACACATTTTATTTTTTAGCAGGAAGTAGGGGTATTCAAAATAAAATGATTAGTAATATCTAATTAATACTTCCAGAAATAATCATAACAATGGTATTTTAAATTTATTGGACACTTTCAATCTACCTAAGTCTAGGCTAAACATTTTAAATGGATTATCTATTATTTTTTCAACACCATAGGCAGTAAATGTTTAGTATTATGCTGATTTTATACATTGGAAAATTGAGGCTTAATCGTTCCAAATGACCTAACAAACTGAGGACTTCAAGTTTGGAATGAGGCAGTATAAAAGAGCTTACTTGAAAAATTACTGTACATTTGTTTTGCCAAGGCAGGTAAATTCAATTTGGACTTTATACGTAGAAGAAAAATAAGTAACCAGTTCTGTAGGCAAACATGTGAATGTGCTTCTATTTACACTGGGATTTATATATTCTACAATATCCCAATCTTGTTTTCAAGACCTGCCATGATTTTGTGAAACTAACTTGGAAATAATATTCTTTTTCTGTTCATTTTATGCATTAACTGATTTGCAGCATAGAGTCATTGAATCATATATAAGTATTTACTGTATACTTTAAATGAAATACTGGGAGAAAATCCCTTCCTCTGTGAGAGCATTATACTACTTGAAGTGGGCTAGATGAAGTGGTGCTAATTAAACATCTGGCATTCAACCTCACTTAACCCTTTCCCTTATCCAAACAACATTTTGTAAAGGGAATTGAATACTTTAAAAGATTGATCAGTAAAAGAAACACCCCAAAACTTGAACATTTCAGTATAATGTAACTTTACTATAAACTTAATGTTATCATCATTAATCAGGTTAATTTGCAAGGTTTTACTCTTTCTCATGCAAAAATAAAAATACAGTTCAAATACAGCAATAAATCATTAAGCTGATATTGCTTTTGTAAGAAGCAAACATTATTTATAAAACAATAAATTATGGTCTTTCTTTTAGGAATCCATAATATTAAAAACAGTACCCTATGAGTTTACGTATCCATATATATGCATATATTTAGCATATGCACATGACTGGCAGAGATACTATAAACTATTTAACCACTGAGTATTATGACCAAAAAATGCATGACTATGATGGAGCACATGAAAAGATGTTCATAGACTGTGACAAAATTGTTTTATATAGAATCATTATCTCTAGAATAATGACATGGTGCTGAAAATTAAGTTTCCCCTGGCTTTATTTTCTGGTGTAGGATTTTAAATTAGCTAATTAATGAGATCTGTTAATGATGAGTTCTGAACCAAATGAATATAGACAAAGGAGGCCAGAATAGGGGATTAAACACAGAGATGCACATGTTCTATCTTTGTATGAAAGAGCATAAGGCATCCCACTGGCCTTTATCCTGTACGGCACAGAATTTGAAAAGTCGAGTAGAGTATATTTCAGCACTCAGTGGCCCCTACGCAGTATATTTTTGTGTAGGGCAAATTGCAGAGTCATATGCAGCTGCCTGTTTTGTCCCAAGGCCGACATGGGCTTCCTACTACTCCCTAACTCTGGATAAACTTCTAGTACTGAGTTCTACTACTAAACCTGTCACAAAGAGGAGAGTTAGGAAAATCCAACCTTTTCCCATAGTATGAAGAAGTCAGTCTCACTGATAGCAATAGTGGGAATAATAACAAATGTTGATTTCAGAAAGCAGGCCCGTATGAATGCAATGCAGAAAGAGTCTGAACCCAAGATGTCAATGTGTTTCAGGGTCACCCCACATAAGCACTCTTTCAATTATGGAAGAAAAAATTAGGATGTAGAGAAAAATCAAAGCAGGTAATAATTTTCTAATATTTCCCCTAAAGAGGGATGCAACTAGTCATCCCACCCTGGAAAGAAAAATTTTTAAAAAAGATGCATAAGCATTTATCTTCCTGGTACAAAGGCACACAGATATGGAAAATTAGTTAAGATTTGCTCAAACAAGAACATATTTTAAGTAAATAATATGTCCTTTAATTAAAGAGCAAAATCATTATCAGTGACAAATACAAATATTAGTTTTACCAGTTTAAAAAAAAAAAGCATACACAACGCAGCAACATCTCTTTAAGTTCATCTTTATTGGCAAAATAATTTTACTCGAAGGAGAATGATCTTTCATTGGTACACTTGACAATCATGAATTATTTCTAAAAATTCATTACAAAATGCAAACCTATCATTCTGGTATTCACTCAATAAATGTTTATTGTGCACAAATGCTGTGCTTTGTGCTAAACTCAGGCAATTCATAGATGTAATTTACAGTCATTGTCTTCAGAGAGCTTATATTTGAAGATGAGAAGACAGACACATTGGTAATTACCAGAGGACATCTTACCTGCTTTGATGGAAGTAAATCAAAGTGTATGGAGTAACATAAGCAGAGCTCCCAACAGAGACGTGGTAGTTCAGGTGGGTTTCCAGAAGATATGGTAGCTATGATGAATTGTGAAGAGTAAATGGAAATTAGCCAGGCAAGGTAAAAAGATTTACACAAAAAGCTAGCATGAATACATGCACCTTGAGACAGCAGAGGGCCTGATAATATAAAAACATGTATTTCTGGATACTTCAAGGTAAAGTGGGAAAGGGGCAGCGATCAGGGATAAAGGTCAGGAGAGTGGAGTAGGATTATTAAGGTTCATCAGTTTTCTATTGCTTCTGTAAAAAATTATCCCAAATTTCACAGTGTAAACAACACAAATTTATTATCTCACAGTTCGGTAGGTCAGAAGTCTGGATTGGCTTGATTGGCTTCTCTCTTCTGGGTTTCATAAGGCCATCACTAAGGTTTTAGTCATCTGGGCTCTTATCAAGAAGCTCTGGGAAGAATCTGCTTCTAAGCTCATACTGGCTTCTTGGCAGAATCCAGTTTATTGTGGTTGTAGGACTGAGGTCCTATTTCTTTACAGTTTTTTTTTTGTTGTTGTTGTTGTTGTTTTTTGTTTCTTCTATATTGTTGCGGCATTCCTTCTCCCACTTTCCATGAATCTTCCTTCAGCAAGGGATGATTGATGTCCTTTCATGCTTTGAGTCTGTCTGCTCAAAGACTTTCTCTGCTACCAAATCTCTATGACTGACTCTTCATCTATAGCTCTCCTCTGATTTCCTCTTCGTTTTTAAGGGTGTGTGTGATTACATTGGGCTCACCATAATAAGCCAGGATAATTTCTCTATTTTAAGGACTGTTGAATGGTAATCTAGTCGCTCCCCAGCAAATGCTACTTGAAGTGGGCTAGATGAAGTGGTGCTAATTAGTGTTTAGTTAAAAAAACAAGATCTTAAGAGGATGTCTTTGAATTGTTACTGTGACAAACTTTTTATGTGAATTTTTTAAAATCAACTTTTCATTTTGAAGCAAAATTGTTTGAGGAAACAATTCTATGCATAGAAGTGACAGAATTATTATACATTTTAGAAAGACCACACTAATAGTAGTTTATAGCTTGAAATATTAGATTCGGGGAATCTGGATGGCTTCAGAGAGGGAAATTAAAATGTCCATTTAATAATTAAGTTTAGAGATAAGTAAACAATACGGGCAATAAGACAGTAAGTGAGGAGGTTTCAGAAGTGATAGATTTGAATGGCACTAAGGAAGCAAAATCTGTTATACTTTGCTCTTGACTGGCTATAAGAATAAATAGACTCAAGGATGACTTCCATCTCTGGTTTATGCAACTAGATCAATAGGACTCACATTTAACAAAGAAAGAATATATTCAGAAGAAGAGACTTGAGTAAGTAAATATTGCATCAGGTTTAGCGAAAACTGTTGTTTAGAAATGTTGATTTTTGTGGGATAAGTAAACTTCTAATCAGTTATTAAATACAATTAGGTTTGAACACAGACAGTAAATTTAGCTGGCTTGGAGATTGTTGAACAATCCTTGATTATTACTTCAGAAGAAGTACATCCGTTAAGAATATAATTTAAAATTAGAATTTTCTGAAACATTAGCAGTGGGAAAAGAGGAAATGAGTCAGAGGAAGACTGGACATAACAGAGAACAGGAGATGAAAAACAGGAGAGTAGTCAATATAGTATGGTATAGTTTGGGGATATAGGAAATACTAGTCATTATGTTTGTGTTAACATACAAAATGATCAAAAATAATTTAAAACAGACATGTTGAAAATAGAGCATTTAATCCTCTATTTGTGTTGATAGTAATATATATGTGATATGAAAATATATGTACATAAATCCACAAGATACTTAACTATGTATGTTGAGTGCTTTTCATTTTCCTTATTTGTTTCCATTTAAAACAAAACATAAGCACTTGCATTATTTTCAAAATGTTGCAAAACAAAGGGGATATATGCATGTTCCAATGATACAATTCTCTATAGAAGGTACTCATATTTAAAGAATGTTTGATAACATGAGACATGTTCATGAGCTATACTCGTAAACACTATAGGTACAAGATTATTTAGAGTATAATATGAACTCTGTGAGACACACACAGCAAAAAGAGAAACATCAAAATGTTTTAAAATTTATATTATTAATTTTCATTCTTAAAATGTATTATTGTAAAAAATAAAAATAATCACTATTTTTTTCCCAAAAGTGAGGAAAAATGTTTTTAATAAAAGGTAATATGTGAAAAGAGAGAAATTGGTGGTATAAGGATCCTGACAAAATAGAAGGAGATGGGATTCAGATGACAACTGCAGTTATTGCCATTCCACAGCAGTAACATCTGCTCTACTAAAACTGGAAGGAAAGCTATAAGGCTGATTGATGATGCTGATAAGTTTGTAGGTGGAAGGCCTGGAAGCCATTATGTTCTCTTATAAGTAGGACTCAAGATATTCTGCTGAGTGTAATGGGGAAAGTGGCCGGGGCAAGGGCTTTAAGAATATACCATAATGCTTAGAAATAGCTATTATGTGAGCTGGGTGAAATAAGTGATTAGAGAAAGAGCACTAATTGTCCACTCAGAGTTTTATAAGATATCAAGAACCATTATAAAGTGATAGTAATTAAGACAGTTTGAAAATGGTATAAAAATAAAGCCGAAGAGTGGTACATACATAAAAGAGAAACCAGAAGTAAATTCAGACACATAAACACTGTACATGAAAGAGGTGTCACTGTAAAATCCTTTGATAAATATTATTTAGACAAGTAGTTACCTATAGTTTTAAAATAAAATTGTATCAATTCCAGAGATATTAAAGATTTAAACTTGAGAGAAAAACTGTAAAGAATTTTTAAGTTACTATAGAAGAATATCTTCCTAATTTTCGATAGAAAATGATTTATTAATTTAAGTGCAGCTAAAAAATGTAGAAATAATAGAGTCTTACTCAACAGAAATCTAACTTAAGTCCTACTTAAGCAGAATACAAATTTCAAGCATTTAGTATGTCTTGACTGTCATATATGCCTATGTAATAAAGTGGAGAATACTTACAATCACAGCAGAACGCCCCCTTGGGCTCCTTGATTACCAATTTTTGCTAACCAGTCTGACTAGCAATTTTTTTTCTTATCTCAGTCACTCTCAACTAGTTTGTTGTTTCTTTGAAATTAAGGTAAATGGAACTGTAGATTATGTGACCATTTGTGTTTGGCTTATTTTGTAGCAGCAGCTTATTTATTTTTTTATCTCTGGCTAATACCACATTGTACAAACACATCACATTCTCTTGAACATTTTTCTGCGAGTCTTGGTGAAGAAAAATTTCTACTTTCCTTGGGTAAATAACTGGAAGTAGAATTACTGAGTCAATGGGTAAATTTCTGTATGTTTACTAGATAATATTAAACAATGTTCCAAAGTGTATAAAAAGTTAACATACCACTGACAATATAAGAAAGATTCTTGCCAAAACCTGGTAGTATTTGCTTTAAATTTTAGCCTTTCTGGTTAGCTTATAACTGTTTTCATTTGCTTTAAATTGGCATTTATCTTACAGCATTGTTGACTTGAGCATTATATGATTATTTGATACGCTTTTTGCTGTGTATTTTTATAAAACCTATGCCAACTATTTTTATATGGATTTGTTTGTGTTCTTTATATAATATGATACCAGATTCTTAAATGATATACGTATTGAAAATATGTAGATTGTCTTTTTATTTTCTTAGCAGTGCTGTCCATTTCCCCAGTAGATCTTTTAACAATTTATCATGGTTATTGATCCCTGTCTGATAAGTTCTAAATTAGGATAATTGCTAAATGTCTTTCTATTGACTCTTTTATTAAATGTAATGTATATTTTTTGTCACCCTTATGTCACTAATTTTGGGGCATTGAATATTAACTGCTTCACTGAACATATTTTATGTGTGGTAATTCTTCTCAAGTTGTGTTGAGCTTTTTCCAGGATGTGAAGAATAGTTATAATTTCCATAGCATCCTTTCAATGTCTTCTCATGGCATAGAGTGAGTCAAAGTTTAAGTTTTTATTACTGTTATGAATATTATGAGAGGTATATATCTTTGCTTCTTGCTTATTTGTTGATAAGAAATCTTATCCTAATTAGCTTTGATTAACAGCAATTTGCTAGATATTTTTATAGTCATTCAAATATACATATATATATTCTAAATAGTTACTTATAGGAAAAGAATGTCATTTTTAGCAGTTCATACTGTTAAATTTCTTTTCATACTTCATGTATAACCTGCAATCTAAATATGCCACTGGAAACGCAGTGCAGTGTTATGCATGTTCAGCCTAACTGGCACACTAATGACTGGAGTTAGTTTTCAATATATGCAAAGATTAATGGCTGCCATTGGCACTCAGAAGTGGCATACCATCAACAAATACAAAACAAATATGACAAGTCTCTACTCCAGGCATTACCTGACAGGAGGAAGAGAGAGTAATATTCATTAAAAGATCACATATTTGTGCAAGGCATTATTAAAAGTCTTTTGATATTCATCAACTAATTCTACTCCTTGCAGGAAAAATGTCAGATATGCTTTCTAGTCATTTTATATAAAAAGAGAAAAAATGAATAATAATAAGTAAATCCCACTAAGGTACATAAATATTTGGTAGTAAAGCTAGAGATGAGTGGGTTAATAATTCAAGATTCTTCTTAGCCTTGGTTTCAACAAGCTTAACTTGGAGACCCACTTGTGAGTGAGATACTTATCATAGGCGATGCAACTGAAATCTTTCTGGAAGATCAAGGAGAGTAGACATTAAAATCTAATTTACTATCCAGTGTATCTGTACCAGAAGTCTGAACTTTCCCATTATCATACGTAAGCTGTAATTTTAATGGTGCCTTAAAGGGAGATACAAGAGGTGCTCTACTTTTGCCACATCAGCTCATTTTGCCACATTAAAAGTTGAGAAGAACAAGAGACTCTGGCACTATTTCAAACCTGCCCTTCCTCAGTGCTTCTGGAAAGAATCACATAGTTTCTTATCTACCCACCTGAGGTCTCATTAGGCTATTCAGGATATCCAGTACAAAAATGCTTTAAAAGTAAACCTAAAAATACAGATGGCACTTAACTAAATGATAAGTTTTCTGAAACATCCATCATGGGGTGGTACATGTACATTTTGACATTTGCTGCTATTAATATTTTAATATAACAAGTGTGAGAAGCTAAAAGGAAAGCCATTTTTAATTATTATATTTTTTTCATATTCTTCATGTTTGCTAATTTGCATTACTTGTTTCTTATTATCAGAATTATAAGAAATACAGGTTTTTTGTGTTTATATTCAGGGATTGCCTAGGAACTATCACTAACATAATGTTTCCAAATGTTTACATAACTAAAAACCTCTAGACAGTAGTTTTACTTGTATTCTTTATTCTTCCAAATTTTGCTAGGCTGCTCTCTTAATCTAGTAATTAAAATATGATCTTTAGGAATACTTATTTTATAACTGGTGACAATTACTGTACTAAAAGCTCAAAATACAAGCTATACAAGTTTTATATATATGTATATACACCCCCACACTAATATATACTAGTATTATATATAATACATATTATATATATTGGTAGTTATATATGTATGTACATATATACATATACATTTATATACATATATATGTATCTTTCAGTGGTGGTGTAGCATATGATAATTTATAAATCCTCTGTGCTTAAGAACTATGGTCTCTCCTGGCACTTCTCATTTTTAAAGCTATTATCAATGAGAGTCACTTTATTCTTTATGAACCCTCTATCAAAACAGAAGGTTCCCAGATTCCTAGGAAGGACATTGCACATTAACCAATCACTGCAAAACAAAACAAAACAAAACAAAACAAAACAGTAACAACAATAATACAAATGAGATCTGTTTACTTCTTCTCACCTCCTTCCTATCTCTCCTAACAGACGAGAAATCCTAATATCATGGTCGCCCCTTTAATATGCAGTGATGTGGTGGCACCAATGAATGTTAAAAGTTCATATAAATATATTTGTCTTTCAGTTGTCTTTTATCTAAATGGCTTTTGTTCTTTCTCCTTTTCACCCGTCCTTCCTCCTGCCCATCTGCCCACTTATGAGTTGGTCTTCAACATTTCACAATGTTACTCCAGGTCATGCTGTGATTTAAATTGTTATCATGAGGAGTGTATGGTGCCACTTGACTATGCCCAAGTTGTCTGGACTAATCCCAGCATATAGTACTGGTGTACCAGTCACTAAAGCACCTTTTGTTGTTCTTAGCCTTTGTGTGTAGAGATCTTACAGGAAAATAATTGGTCAACATGTTTGGGGAGTTTTTTAATAGAAAACAATTACTTCAAACTTTTTCAGATTTTCCTCCTCAAGTTCACAAATGGATGACACTGTTGGCAAAAAAATACCCATATGCTTGCTTTTCTGGAAAATCTAAAAACTGTGTTTTTAAAAATTTGCTGTTATATTGGATTTCAATCTAGATTAGGCTTGAAATTGGCAATGAATATGCCAATGTGCAATACATTTTGTAGTATGCAGGACAAGACACAGATATCCCTGTGCACCTTTATTAAATATGATGCAAATTTTACTAACAGTCTTATCATATTAATATAATCTCAGAACAGATAAACAAGGCATAGCACTTGGCAGCAAAATTATGTGCTTATTTACCCCGTTACAAAATGAATTCCAGATCATGTAGTGAAGCATGATGAAAATAATGCCTATGTCATGTGGTGGGTTTCGCACGCTGAAATTGTGTATTCAACTACAGTGGGTATTTTTAATGAATGGGTAATGAAGTTCTTATATATGCCTATATCATCTTCTCCAATAAATAGGGAAAATAAAAATCTCTGTGAAAATATAATTTTTAAAGCAAGGAAGAAACAGAAAAGTGAAAAAACACAATGTTTTGAACATGTTACAGGTGTAAGAATACAGTTTTAAGGAAAAAGAATGCTTTGTGGTTAAAATAGCAAGAATTTCAATGTAAATAAATAATTAAGAATGACCCCACGGTAGAATTAGAAGTCAGAAAGAATTTCTTTAGGTACTTATTTAGTCTTTGAGACTAGTCATTTTTATCTCACATCACTCGTCTAAGTCTAGCAGTACCAAAATATTTTTTACATAATGTCCATGTTTAAACAGAGCTAGCAATAAGTATCTCTCTTTTTTTTTTTTTCTGTATAACCTCTACTTTACTGATTTTAAAGATTAGGAAAAGAAAGAGTGGTTATTTTTCTAATTATTTCAGGTCATGGTGGAGTACTCATGATTAGAGAAATTTAAAGGAGAGAAAAGAGAATATATTGAGTGAAAATTTTGAAGAAATCCCCAGAAGAGGATTAGAATTAGGCAATCAGTGGCATCCATTGAACTGCACAGAAAGAAAACCAACAATAGACGTAATTATAGGAATTGCCTTTTTTTTCTTTTGTTTTTTTTTTTTTTGCACTGTCACCCAGGCTGGAGTGCAGTGGCGCAATCTTGGCTCACTGCAACCTCCGACTTCCTGGTTCAAGTGATTCTCCTGCCTCAGCCTCCTAAGTAGCTGGGATTACAGGCACCCACCACCATGCCCGGGTAATTTTTTGTATTTTTAGTAGAGACAGGGTTTCACTATGTTGGCCAGGCTGGTCTCCAACGCCTGACCTCATGATCCACCTGCCTCGGCCTCCCGAAGTGTTAGGATTACAGGTGTGAGCCACTGCGCCCGGCCGGAATTTTCTTTTACTGCAACAACTACACTCATGTGTAAATAAAATGTAAATATATTTGAAATATACATATAAGGGACACATTTTCAATAAACATATAAGTGATTTTAACCTCTAGGCTTTTATAACGTGTTAAACAGTATTTTATTTCCTAAATCATTCATGTAGCTGGAGACTAGTAAGATTCCCACCCTGGCGAAGGTAGCCAGTTGTTCTAGCATTGGCATCACCTCAGTTTTAAAAATGAATTACCAGTTTGCTTCCCAGTTACAATTATACCTTTAGTGTATAACTCATATCAAAATTGTATTGGGCCTGATGGAGATAAGTGGGGGAAGGGTCAGAGGAAGATTATAATTCGTATATGGTTTTGATTCCTCCCGCCATTAAAATTGCTACAGAAACTACCACTTTAATCAGAATTATCTTGAACTAATTAGCACTCAACTTAAAATGAAGTAAAAAAGTAACTTTTTTTTTTCAAAATTAATACTCAATTAAGATCCAACCCAGAACTATGAGCTGACTCTCTTGGGACTGACTTATTTTTCCATTTTTGAAAGTGATCTAAAAAGAATGAGATTACTTATTGGATTTAAAGATGATCAATTCTAGAGACTTAGGAAGGCAACAACGAAAAAAAAAAGTCTACTTGAAATAAAGAGAAAGATTCTAGCACTGATGTTTTATCAACGAGATTTATTTAGGTTCTCAAATTTCTTCTCTATTTTTTGTCCCACATCTGTGTTATCTGGGAAGAAAGCTCATTCTTCTTCATCCCGTTGGCATCCCTCACAATTACAAACCAAATGATATCTATGCTAAAGGAGGACACCTCAATTCATGCTGACCCGGAACAACAATTAAAAACCCAAAGTTGCTGGCATCCCCCATACGCTGCCATCTCTCTACACCTTGCTTCTACTCTTGTTTAATTTCTGACTGAACCTGAGTTTGTTGCCTTGGGTTGTAATTTTGCTATCTACTATGTGAAACAAAAGCTTTATGTCACATCTATTGTTACCTGTGTGTAATTACTCAATATCTATAAATTAAATTCGTAGATGAAGACAGGGTCAAGGGGTACCTAGCAGCTAGCAGAGAATGTTAGATGCCTCAAAAAGTTACTGCACCAAATAATTGCAATGAAGTAGGATGGATTGATGGATGGATGGATGGATAGATGGATGGAAGAATGAATGGAAGTAACAGAGGGAAGATGTATCTCCCTATACAAAGGAATGAAGAGATTTCATAGGGCTTTTGCTGGGAAGTAGATAGTAGAAACTATAAAAATTATGATTAAACAAGGCCAAATTGATTATGTTCTTAATTTATAACTTAATTTAAGGTTTTTTTAGTTCATATCATAAAAACCTCTTACAGTATTTAAATATTGTTGTGTGATATGTTTTTCAGAACTTACCTTTTAGCCTATTTATTAGTTCAACTTTTTCACAGACACAATTTAGGCAACTTAAGCATTGTTATCATTGAAAACTGTTTATAGTTAGAAATATCCATTTTAATTCACAACTGATTTTTGTTAACTTTAGCAGGTCAGCTAGCAGAATAGGATGAGACTAGAATAATGATAGGAAAAGAAAAAAGTTAAATGGAATACTTTGACAAATATACATACACACATATAAATATATATGTATTATATAATTTCAGATGTTTACATATAACTATAAATGTAAGTACAATTCTGAGTTTATAAAATGTGAGTGTTGCTGACTCTTCGCAAAGCAACCACACTGAAAACATATAGAAAATAGAAAAATCACGTTGTCAAAACTGATAAAGTTAGATTTTCAGCTATTATACTTTATGTTATTTTCAATATTGTTTCTGTATTTTTAGTTGTTTATTTTTTCATCTAGATAACTTCCAGAGCCTTCAGCATTTTGTTCCTAAAATATTACTGAAGGCAACAACAAATCCAAAAAATGCTTTTGGGAGGCCTGGTAGTTCATCTTTCTGTTTTGTGTTTTGGGAGGGAGAAATGCTCACCAGGATAATTTTTAAGGGTAATATAAAATCTTTGTCCTTTGTGATTTTCTTCCATTACTCGCTCATAGATACTAGTAAGTATATGGTAGGGTAAATCCAATGGTCTTAATCGCCCCTTTTATCATCGCCCCCACAAAAAACTAGTAAAAGAATTTATGAGGGCATTATGTACTTCAGCATTTTAAAATAGATAAAACTGAACGAAGAAGAAGAAGAGGAAGAGGAGGAGGAGGAGGAGGAGGAAGAAGAAAAACAGCAAAAACATGTTTCCCAACCTTACACATATTTGTGTGTGACAGAACTGACTTTTGACTTTTTTTTGACATCACAGAAACTATAACCGCTGAATTTAGTTTGACAGTTGATTTTCCCCAGGCATTCCACGTTTGCTTTCATCATATAGCATAAAGAAATGACAGTATAAATAAACCAGAGCATTCAGCAACAAGTAAATGAAAAAAAAAAAACAAACTTGTGATAAAAATTTAAACAGAAACTGTCAAACAATTATTTGCAGTTGTATTTTTCTCAGTTTGACATGAACTGAAGTGTAAAAATATTTTTTTTTCCATTAATTTTGACGTCATGTTTGCCATGACGGCAGTTCTGATTTTGAAATCTAAATGAATATGGCTCCTTTGTTTTCAACTTTAAATCTCTTAGATGAGAGAGTGATAGAGATAGAGAGAGATAGACAGAGGTAGAGATAGAGAGATGATGCAGATAGAGATAGAGACAGAGACAGAGATAGGGAAATGGTAAAGGTAGAGGGAGAACTTTCCCTGCAAAAGGATCTTTGACAACTCACATAAATGACTGATATTACATGACTCTACATTTTATTATTTTAGTGAAGAAGATAATTCTGGAAAATACAAATTTTCGAAATGATTTTTGATGTTGTGGAATTCTATCTTTTCACTTTACTGCAAACAGTAAAGGAAAAGTGAATTGGAATTAAAAAAATTATTTCTCTAAGACTGTGAAGATATTAAAACTAGTATTATATTAATATCAGAGAATTCCTAGCAGTCCACGTCAAATAACACATATCATTTGCACATATTTTACCAAGCAATGGAAAAATCAATTTATTGGTCAATTAATTGTTATTCAATTATTAAATAGTGAAAACAAATCAATTTGCATTAAAATTATCTTTTCAGATTTTACATATAGCTGATGTCAATGTTAGAAATATATTTAAATGTTAAATATCTCAAACATCTATAAATGACCAATGTAATTTAGGATGAATAACTATAACACTTTTAAAATATGAATCTTAATTAAATAAAAATATACATATATAGATGTTCAACTATATACTTTAATTTTTCCTTTGGATTATTGCAACTATGTTTTACATTTCTTCCTACACATGTATTTTTTTAAAGGTACTCAGAATATGCCTATGTGCTTACTTGAGTGTAGACCTACTCAAACTAAGTGGATTACACCATATTTTACTGTATAACTGAGAGAGAAAACACTAAATTTTCTTAGATGAAATCTAGTAGAGAAACAATGAAAGGTGATGTAAAAAGAGAGAAAAAAAGAGAGAAGCCAGAAGGAAGAAGAGCATTTGAAACATAATGTGGAATAGCATAAAAAGTTAAATTATCGAAGGCAAAATACACAGAAATTTTAAAGCGTGAGAGGTGAGTTAAAAGCTAGGCTTGAAATAGTGAAAATCCTTAAAGAATAAATGAAGCTTTCAACATGATCACCACAAAATTATCTCTCACGGGGATCACTCGAGTGTCAAATAGTTAAATAAAACAGTTAGAATGCCAGTTAAGAAGTAATTTTTTAACTGGCTCTTTTTAACACATTCCACCTTTAAGCTTCCTTGCTTCTTTGTCTTTATGTTTCCAATTTTGTCTGGAAGTTTCACCATTATCATTTCAATTGCTTTCTCTAATATTTTTTACCTTTCTAAATGGAATGGTATTTGCAGTAACATATCATTTTTAAATTATAGTACAAAACATGGGTTTGTTAGAATCTTACACTGACTTTATACTTGTTTACTGTGTGTTATACACAGAAATCCATTTTGATTATAGAAAATACTAACACTCACTTACCTAGAGAACACACAATAATTAATGAATATATTAACATATAAATTAACATCAAAATGCTTTTAGCAATATTTCTTTTAAAAGTAATTATTAGAATTCTTTAAAATTTTAAATAATTGTTGTTAGAAATCAGATGATTTTCTTTTCCTTACTCTACAATCTACTGTAAGGTAAATACTAAATATTAATGAAAAGACATGGAGACTATAAACAGAAAGGGTGGTTAAAATTACAAGTGTTTTAAACTCTCTATGATGTACAATTTATATTGTGTAGTTCTTTATCTAAATATTATTTTATGCTAACATTTCATATAATTTGATTTTGAACACCAAACCAGTAAATTATGCTATATTTGGTAAAATCCTCAATTTTTCTATGTTAAACATATACTTTCATAATTTTGATCAATTTTCTTCTGAAAGTCCAGTACAGTATGTAAGGTGATAGTGAATTTATGAATGTTACTCAAGTTTAGTTATTATTGGGCTATGTCAAGAATTTACTTTACGTTAAGCACCAAACTTACACATTTTCAAACCTTCTCATATGTCTAATCTAACCTTGATCTTTCTATAAATGTTCTTATGGTTTAATCACTGATAAGAAAACTGATCCGACAAGAACATCTGGAAATTTCCAACAGTATACATTTAAAGGGAATTTAAGTTACACAAATTTAATCTTTTTGATCTCATGAAGTATTTTGAAAATAAATTGGGGGAAACTGCCTTTCTCCTTGACATTTTCTCTCTGTATTTGCTTTACATTTTATTGTACCTCTTTGTTTCCCTTTTTTATTTTCCTATCCACCTTCTTTTAATTTTCATGCACAATCTTTAAGTTCTCCCTAAAATCCAAAAAGAAAAAATCTGCCAAATCACAGAACTGTGTTATCTTATTTAATTATTTCTTTAGTATTTCTTAGGTAGAAATACTAAAGGAATGAAGGAATGGAGTCAACAATAGTGTGCTGTTAAATGGAGTCAGCAATTTTACTGCTGTTAAAAACTCTACATTTTAAAATAACTTAAAGAGTATAATTGGATTGTTTTTAACTCAAAGGATAAATACTTGAAGGGATGTATACCTCATGCTCCATGATGTGCTTATTTCACACTGAATACCTGTATCAAAATATATCATGTACCTTATAAATATATACACCTACTATATACCCACAATATTAAAAATTTAAAAATCCAATTATTCAACATAAATTTGAACTTACTCTAGTTGTTTCTATAGCTGCAACATTTTGGGAGCGATACTGAAAACTTGTATTTCCAATTGTTAAGAACATTGTTAGTGCTCTTAGTTTCTGGCAGTCTCCAATAATCGTTTCTCTGCTTTATGCCAAATACAGAACTGTCGATGGCAGAATATTGTTTTGTATGCATACGTGAATGTATGCATATACACCACAAGACAGGTGACACTAATAATGAAAAATCTTACATATCAATGAGTCCATTAGAAACATTAAATTTGTTGCTTTTCATTTTAAAAATACTTTATAAGATTTGAAACAATGTATTATTGGACAGAGAACTGAAGGTTAGACAGAGCAAAGTCATAATGACCAAAAGATTGTGGGACAGTTTTTCTCGAAACTTTCATATTTATAGACAAACACATTTCATTTATTTAAACAATATCTATAATTAATCATTCTTCTTATTTCAAAGCCAACATGCTTAAAGTCCTAATAATTGCTTATATAGACTTATATATGTTTACATGAACTGATCTCTCTTGTTTTAAATACCTACTTTTTAAGTGTGTCAAGAATTCTGCCTTATGTATAGATGAAGTATGTGAATCACAAGTTCAATGACAATGACTATTTGTTAAACCGCTCATAGAAAACATGTGCCAATAAGACTATAGAGACACTGTAAAAATAATTATTTTCCTGAAAAATAATGATGTTTTCAAAAAGATCAAGGAAAACACATAGTAAGAAAACACTATGCATGGATTTCAAAATTTTCTTGTACCAAAACTAAACTCATAACAGCTTCTTATACCATGTCAGAATAGGATCTAGTTTGAGGCACTAAGAGGAATCAGACATCAGTTCGAAAAGAACCCCTAGCAGAGCAACATGAATTCTGCTAAAATTGAAGCAAGAGCAATCATCAAATTTATGGTGAAGCTTGAGTGGAATAATGGTAATATCACTGATGTTTTAGGAAAGGTTTATGGGAACAATGTTCCAAAGAAATTAGCAAATTACAAATGTATAACTCATTTTAATAAGGGATGAGACAATGCTAAAGACAAAGTCCCATAGGGGCAGACCATCCACCTCAATTTGCAAAGAAAAAAAAAAATCATCTTGTTTGGACCTCACTAAGGATGACTGACAATTAACAGCAGAAACAATAGACCAGAGACACCACAGAAATCTTAATTGGTCCAGCTTACACAATTCCAAATGAACAACTAAAATTGAGCAAACTTTTCACTCAGTAAGTGCTAAAACTGTGGTGCCCAGATCAGCTGCAGAGCTTTCAATGGAAATTTTTAACAAGTGGGATCAAGATCCTGAAGCATTTCTTTGAAGAATTAGAACAGGAGATGAAACAAGATTTTACCAGTACAATCATGAAGACAAAGCAATAGCTAACAAGAAGTGGAAGTGGTTCAGTCCAAGCAAAAGTGTACCAGTCAAGAGTAAAGGTCATGGCAACAGTTTTGGGGAATGCTCAATGCATTTTGCTTTTGACTTTCTGGAAGGCCAATAAATGAAAACATTTGCTTACTATGAAAGTGTTTTGAGAAAGTTAGGAAAAGCTTTAAGAGAAAAATGCTCAAGACACCATCACCAGAGAATCCTAAACCACAACCATGCTCTTGCTCACTCCTCTCATCCAAGAAATACAATTTTCTGAGAGTTTCCATGGGAAATCATTAGCCATCTACCATATAGTCCTGATTTGACTCCTTTTGACCTTTTTTAAATTTTCTAGTCTTAAAAAATCTGTAAAGGACACCCATTTTTTTTCAGTTAATAATATTAAAGAACAGAATTTACATGGTTAAATTTTGAGGAACCTCAGTTTTTTAGAAATAGACTCAATGACTGGGATCATACCCTGCAAAAGTGTCTTTGTGGCAGGCCAGGTCTCACTAACGCAGGCCTCCGTAACAACTCCTTCAGTACCCACTGAATGGTTAAGTTAAATATTAAAAGTTGATAGACCCAGTGCCCTTATACAAAGGCTGGAATGTAACAAAAGCCCACCAAGAGTTTTGCCTTGGTCTTTCCTAGGCCTTAAAGCATGACAAAATAACGAAGGAATTCTTAACAGGACCCAGTTAGGATTAAGCAGGATTCACTGGGAGTCTGAAGAAACCCCCCAGGCCTCCACAAACACATCCGCTGGAGGTCTGAAGGAACTCCCAAACCTTTGTGATTTAGCAGGAGACAAGATAAGGGTAATCACCCCAGCCATCTGGATCCATTTAGATTAAGTAAATTAAGTAAATTTACTGAGGCTCCGGAGGAAGGTCTTCAAGACTCAGACCTTTTTCCGTAGATTAAAAGAAGTGAATCACTTATGTATTTAGATGAATGCACACTTACATGTAGACATACAGCTTAGAAGGTACATAAGCTCTGGAAAACTGTAATTTTGAGTTGGTCTCGCGATAATTTCCAGGCCTTCTCCTTGTAACTGGCTGCAGTAAATAAAAACTCTTCCTCCCCAGTTCATCTGCATCTCGTTATTGGGCTACAAAAAGTAGCAGCCCGACCTGTTTGGTCTGGGAACATCTTGACCTTGATGGAATTTAGATTGAGAAATAAAGTTTTTGGGTTTTTTTTTTTTTATTTTTATCTTTTAAATCCATCTTTCCACAAGCTTTCTGAGGACCCTCATAAAATAATATATATTTTTATAACATAAAACATGTATAAATATAAATTCACAAATATAAATGTCTCCATATATATAACTATGTCTAAGTTACATCTAAGTACTATACACGCACAGAAACACACACACACACACACAATAATATGAAGGAAATGATAGAAACTTTTATTATAATTTCAACATTTTGGCTACTCACATTATACCAATTCCACTTTTTATCATAGAAAATGAATATATTTCTCTTGTAATATGTTATTCTATATAAAACTAAATCCATCTTGACATTTTTATACAAAAACCTTTCAGGTATTTATGGGATGTGCTGATCTCATTATGTCTGGGGCAGCTGCCACTGAACAGCAGCAAGTGTATATGGAGCCCTGACTGCCAAGCAGGGAATTCTGCCAGTCTAAATGTACTGTACCTGATGTCCATAAGCCACCATCTGGACAGCAAGGGCATGTCTCCATATTCTTAATATTGCAGACATTAATAGCCTTGTGAACTATAAAATTACTAGGCAGCAGAAAAAAATAGCCCGTGGGAATAGGGGCAGGTGGCAACCATTTCCACCTAAGCATGCTTATGGAATAAGTCTCTATGTTCAAATAAATTCTGAATCTGAGCCAAGAACTGCCTCTTCCTTTTGCCAGCTAACCACTCACTTTTCAGTCTCCTCACCTGCTTCATTCCCCCTGGGAGCTATATATGCAGTACTCACCAGCTGCCCAGTTGGAGATGGTTCTATTGTGACACAGAGAAAAGCTGGACTCAGAAAGCAGTAAATATGAACAACCAGGTAAGTCACTGTTGATGTAAACAGGGGCTTCTTTACTATGCGTTTATCTTTTACACTCTTCTAGAAATTAATAAAGGGATAAAATGAATGTGAGCAAGAATTCTTTATGACAGAACTGATTTTTCAAGAGCTTTATCGTACACATTAAAAAAATAAACTGAAGGATAATTAAAATAATATAATTAACCTCTACATAGAGTAAACATTCATTAACTATATATAGTTGGTAAATACAAAGACTAACATTGATCAGTTTTTTTAAAGAGTGTTCGTGTCTCTTCCAGTTGCTAGATGTTTATTCCTTTGTCTCATTTTCTCTTCCATTTTTAAAAAGATTGCTTAAAGACCACAAACTCTTCCTTCTCAGCAGCTCTCTATGTTCTATGCTCTTGCTATGTCAAATGTCATTCATGGATTAGCAGCAACAGCATCTACTACAAACTGTTTAGAAAATGCAAAATCTCTGGCCCAACCCTAGACCTACTAAATCAAAACCTGTATTTTAAACAAGATGCCCATGTGATTCCTATGCATGTTAAGTGTTGATTAGTACTGTTCTGTGGCAGTGATTCTCAAGACTAGGTTCATGGTAGAATCACTTGAGGAATTTAAAAACTGTTAATGCCTTGGGCTCGCTGGCAGACTCTGAATTTTTGTCTAGGAAAGTGCCTCAAAGTCAGTATTTTTTTCAAAAGCCTCTCAGGTGGTTCCAACTCACATTTAAGAAGCAAAGTTACCAATGTATCCCTAAAATGTACTTTGAAAGGCTTAAATGTAAGCATATAGTAGGAAATCTAGTTCATACAGAATTGTGAAAACAATGTCTGTACCTAGAGTATAATTAGAATTTATATTGGTGGAAGAAAATAGCTTTTGTAAATTACAGAAATGTTGTATAAAAAGATAGTTTTTAGTCACTACAAATAGTGATACATATTAAAAATCAACTATAAGACTTGAATTCTGAGATATTAATATTACTGAATTGATAATACTTTTATATCTTGTTAAAAGCTGTAAAAATAAATACATTTCTTAAAAAAAAAACTTATAAGATGGCAAGGATTTCTTAAACAATCTTTAGTAAAACATTCTAACAGAAAAGTAAAACATTGTTATGTTTTCTCACTTACCGGTTACTATGTGAGACTACTGAATTTGGGCTTATAAAAAATGACATCGCTCAGCATAATATCCTCTAGATTCATTCATGTGCATTATGCTCAGTGAAATAAGCCAGACACAGAAAGACAAATACTGCACGATCTCACTTATACGTGGAATCTAAAATAGTCAAACACATAGCATAGAATGGAATAGCAGTTGCCAGAAGCAGGAACCAGGGGGAAATGAGGCGATGTTTGTCAGATGGTACAAAGTTCCAGTTGAATGAGTTCTGCAGAGCTAATGTATGACATGAAGACCATGATTACCAATGATGTCTTCTAAACTTGAAATTTGATAAGACACTGGCTCTTAAGTATTTTCACCACAGCAACAAAAGCAAGGAAGAGAGAAATAGAAAGAAAATGGCAGCTATGTGAGTATGGTGATGGGTATTGTTAATTTGCTTGATTGTGCTGATCATTTCAAAATTTGTATATATATCAAAATATTAAGTTGCACACTTTAAGAATATACAGTTTCTATTTGATAATTTTACCTCAATAATGCTGGAGAAATTTAAAAATAGATTTTAAAAGTTAGATCACTCACTCTGCTAAGAAATAGAAAAATATATTAAAAGTAGAATTGATTTCAATGAAATTCTACAATTTCATTGAACTCCATTCTAAACAAATAAGAATAATATAATCACTTAAATCTTAAAAGAATAATGTACAGAAATTAGATATTGCCAAGACAAAATGCAAAATGGTGTAATAGTGTGAAATGATCATTTCAATCGTTTTATCTTGTAAATTCCTAGGTACTTTTATAGAAAATATGAGATAATTACTAAAATGCATTAGTTTAAATTCTTACAAAGCAGAAAGTACAGATGGTCTCCAAATTATCACGGTTTGATTTATAATTGTTTCACATTACAATGGTGAAAGTGGCTCCTATGCATTCAGTAGAAACTGTACTTTAAATTTTAAATTTTTATCTTTTCCAAGGCTAGCGATATGTGATATGATATTCTGTCACGATGGTGGGAGGCAACAGCAGCAAGGATCCCAGTTAAACATTCAATCGGGAGGATAAACAACCAATACTCTACAGTGTACTGTGTGCCGACATGTTTTTGATATTGTGTTTTGAGTTTGTATATTACATCACGTCTACAAGTGTTCTTTTGTGTTTTCTGCTTCTGGTGAAAAGAAAAGGAAGGCAATTAATCTTGATATAAATCTCAACATAATTGCCCAGCATAAAGGCGACAAACTAGTAATGGCCATCACATAAGTTAGGACTTTTACAATCCACAGTCTTGACTATATTGTCCTTTAAATACATAGAATTGACAATATTTTCAATTTAAAATGTGTTTATCAGGATGTAATCCTGACATGAGTTGGAAAACATCTGTATTTGTCACAGGTGACACTATTGATATCAAAATTGTCATTTTTTGAATAATTCCTAAAGCAGTACAAAGACAATAGGAAGAACACAATGTTAGCATAAATATGATTGGAAACATTTATGTATTTTTAAAGGAAATGTAAAAACAGATATTAGTCTCCAAAAAAAGTTTATTGTAGAGAGGTAGTGTTAACAGAAGAACATTTAAAAAGTTAAAATGAAATTGCAAAATAAAATTCCATATATCATTTTGGGTTTAAGTAATAAACTGTTATTCCAGGAACACAGTGAAAGTGACCTTTTATGCCAAGTATTCCATCTAAATCTACATCATAACACCTTTCACATTTTTTGAACTCACAATCTTATTAATTGGTATTTTATGATGAGAAATAATAATTATCAAAATGTTATATAGATGCAATTAGGCACAAAATAGGTAACTTATTTCTATAGCCTTCTAATATAGATATGATTATATTTTTAATGCTGTGAATTTTTATATAGTACACATAAAATGTGTTTAAGCTATAAAGAATTTTTGTCAAGAAACAGGTTTCTTGCTGTGTAACTTGCTAAATAAATATATTTTCTTTATTAAATATTCAGTCTTTAACAGCACATTGTTTTCTTGAAAACCTCAGCTTTTGGCAGTTACTAATATAGTAATGAGTAGAAAATGGGAAAAGAATGTAAATGAAGATAATGCTTGGAAGAGCCAACTTTTAGCAAATTGGTAATAAAGCTTTGTTAAGACACTAAATCTATCTCGAGATTAATTCAACTCACTTGAAAATATTGTGTTGCTTATTGAGAAAATATCCTTCCCAGGCAATACAGCTGCTTAGAACACAATTCTGTTCAATTAGAAGAAAAACAACAAAATTATCATCAAACAAAATGATAGATATAAAGTATTTGTTCATGCACTTAAACTAATTTTTGTTAAAGTACTATGTGTCAACAAGTACTGCTTTAGGAGCTTGATAAATAAGAACACAACAAGGCATAAATCCTGAAGAGTTAACATTCTCCCAGAGAATTCAAAAAACTGCAAAACAAATAAGCTAATTTTAGAAAATAAGTGCTACTAAGAAATTAAGATTTATGATGGTGCTAAATGCTACCTATGCACTTTCATAGATTGATGGTGTATCATTGAGTGTTTGATAAAGATTTTTGTTGATTCCAGTGTATTTGTTGAATCCAGATTATTACAAATAAATTTGTTAATATTTGTGCTCATATGTTTCTGGGAATATGCTAAAAAACTAGGAGTGGATGGCTGAGTCATAACATGAACATTTGAGGAATCAAATGGTAGAGTCATATGATTAACATTTGAGGAATCAAAAAAACATTGTCCAAAGTAGCACTATTTTATATTCTCAACAACAATGTATGAACATTCCAGTTGCTCCACATCTTCACCATCATTTGATATTTCTTGTATTTCAAATTTTAGCCATTGCTGGAAAGGATGTGAAAAAAAGGAATCCTTATATACTGTTGTTGATGGGAAGGTATATTAATACAGCCATTAGAAAATAATATGGAAATTCCTCAAATAATTTAAAAAAGAACTATCATGTGATTGAGAAATCCCACTAGTGAGTATATATCTAAAAGAAGTGAAATCAGTATGTTTGAAGATATAGCTTCATTCTCCTGTTTATTACAGCACTGTTCAAAACAGGCAAGATATGGAATCAACTTGTGTCTATCAACATATGAATGGATAAAGAAAATGTGTTATATATACACAATGGAATACTATTCAGTCACAAAAAATAATGAAATCCTATCACTTGCAATAACATGGATGAAACTGGAGGACATTATGTTAAGTGAAATAAGCCAGAAACAGAAAGAAAAATACCTCATGATCTCACTTGTAGTTACTTGAGCCAGGGGAGGGGGAAGGAAAGACAGAATGAGGAGAAGTTGGCTAAAGCATACAAAGTTATAGGTAGAAGAAAATATAAATTACGTTGTTGTATTGCACAACAGGGTAACTATAGTTAACAATGATATATTTTATATTTCAAAATAGCTAGAAGAATGTCCTCACTACACAGAAATGATAAATGTTGGAAGGTGATGGATTTGCTAATTACCATTATTTGATCATTACACAGTATACACACATATTGAAACATCACACCATACCCCACAAATATGTGCAACTATTTGTGTCAATAAAAAATGAAACAAAAATAAAATTAAAAATTAGGCATTCTAATTGGTTGGTACTAATATCTCATGGTAGATTTAATTCATAAATTCATATTTTCTTGATGATTAATGAATAAGATTGAAAACATTTTTGTTTATTGACCATTTGTATGTCTTTTCTTTTGTGGAGTGGGAAGTAGTGATTATTTCTTACTAATGGATTATAAGATTGATTTATAAATCCTGAAGATAAGGCTTTGATCAAACATATGCACTATGAATATTTTCTGCCTTTTTGATTCTTCACTTTTTATTTTCTGAATATTATCATTTTTTAGGAAACAAAAGTTTTACATTTTCATTAACTCTAATGTATCAGTATTTTATTTAGTGGCTTATCCTTTTTATGCCCCATCCGAGAAAGGCTGCCCAAATTTGATTCTACATTCTGTAAGAGTTTTTATAGTCTTAACTTTTATGAGTTTACCTATGATTCATTTGAGTTAATTTTTGGGTGTGGTATGAGGTAGGTATTCATGTTCTGTATTTCCATAATGATATCAATTTCCAGCACTATTTGTTCAAAAGACATTGTTGTACCCGTTTAATTGTTCTGGCATTTTCTTTGAAAATCAGTTTTGTAGGTGTCTTTCCTAAGTCTTAATTAAGATTGTTTCTACATTGAACATATTGTCAAATCAATACTGATTTTATATATTGTTTCTATTAATTAATATCAAAGAGTCTTTTTTTAACTTTTATTTTAGGTTCAGGAGTACATGTGGAGATTTGTTATATAAGTAAACTGTGTCATGGAGGTTTGGTGTACAGATTTATTTTGCCATCCAGGTAATAAGCATAGAAACTGATTGATATTTTCTCTGATAATCTCCCTCTTCCGACTCTCCACCCTCAACTACACCTCAGTGTCTCTGGTTCTCTTCTTAGTGTCTATGTGTTCTCATTGTTTAGCTCCCACTTATAAGTGCAGTATTGGTTTTCTGTTTCTGAATTAATTTGCTTAGGGTAATGGCTGCCAACTCCATCCATGTTTCTGCAAAATACATAATCTTGTTCTTTTTTACGGCTACATAGTATTCCATGTGAAAATATACCACCCTCATTCTCTCTCTTGCCCTCTGAAAAGGTGCCTTCTACCATGATTGTAAGTTTTCTGAGGCCTCTTCAGCCATGCTGAACTGTGAGTCAATTAACCCTCCCATCTTTATGAATTACCCAGTCTCAGGTATTTCTTCATAGGTGTGTGAGAATGGCCTAATACAAACATGCACAGTCATTCAGGCATGTTAGAGTATCAAAACATTGTCTTTATCCTGCAGTGCCTACTCAAGGTGATTACTGATAAATTATCTCTATAGTTATAATTAATTACATATTACAAATGTTATCTTTATTTCAGTTTTATTTTGGCATCATTTTATTTTAGTGTTAGATAAAATTTTACAAAATACTTCATGGGTTTACTTAAATACTTTAAAACTTCAACTTTGAATTTTTTCACCAAGTTTCTTTTTAAGGTAACTATACATTACTGTCATTTGTATTATGTTATTAGAATTATTATGTATCAGATATTATTCTTTGAAAGAAAAACATCAACCTTTCCAAATGTTGAACAGCAGAGTACTGTTGTACATCTCTGAAGAAAAGAGAAGATCATTATAATAGAGAAAGATACAGAATGCAACAAAGAGATACCAATATTGAAAACTTTCTATTACATTTTGTGAAAAAGCCCTGGTCTATTTATGCACTATGTTTAAGGTCTAAAAACTATTTTAGAGGAAGAAAGAACAAAAATCTGAAGACTTCTTTATGACAGAAAGTTTTGGTGTCAGATGTGGACTGTGGAGCCTGCTTTATAGCACAAGAGGAAAGACTTTGGGCTTTGGGCATTCAAGACAAACTCCTTCCCCATCCCCCCCGCCCCTCAACCCCAATTTAGCCAGTATTGCAGTGTTCTGGAAAGTTATCTCCTTAGGATGTTTCACATATTTACTTTATATTCAACTTTATTAATTAAATATCTCGGATTCTTATGAGTGCATATGTGGTAGGCCATTCTTACATGCTATAAAAAATATCTGAGACTGGGTAGTTTATAACAAAAAGAGGGTGACTCACTATTCTACATGCTGTATAGGGAGGATGGTACTGGCATCTGCTCAGCTTCTTGGGAGGCCTCAGGGGGAAGTCCAAAAAGGATCAGGATAGTCACACGGCAAGAGTAGGAGCAAGAAGTAGAATCGGGCAAAAGTGATGCCTAAACAACCAGATCTCACGATAACTCATTCACTGTCTCAAGGACAACATGAAATGGTGAGAGATCCGCTCCCATGACCCAGAAACCTCCCACTAGACCTCATTTTTAACACTGGGGATTACAATTCAACATGCGATTTGGCAGGGACAACATTCAAACTATATCAACTAGTTTCCTGAATCTAATAATAAAGGGGTCGCTTTCATGTTAATTTTTTTTCAGTCCTTACCTTTCTCCCTCTATAGGACTGATTCTTTAGCCAATTAGATCTCCTAGATTACTGAAAAAAATATGATATTGGTGACTCTGGCACTGCTCTTTGGGAACTGTATCAATGCTACAGTATGATATGCTTGTGAAATCACAATCTTTGTGTAGATTTAAAAGTTTGTTTCATTTTTCTACCTCAGTAACATTTGCCCAGTTACAAAGAGCTCATTCGACTACCAGCAGGGAGCATAAAAAAACAACTGAGTCTGAATTCCTTAACAGAAATTGTACTCCATGGTGTTTATAATACAGTATTAGTTCACCTCACCTACTTCTTTTAAAATCAAGACAAAACAGCAAAAATTATTTAAAATATTATTTACTATTGATATATGTAGCTTTAAAAATTCATTCATATTATGTGCTGAGAAAATTGATTTAAATCTTGCTTAGTCTATTAAAAACTATAAAATACAAATTTATATAAAACTCAATTTTGATATATATTTGGCCTTCAGTATCCACAGGTTCTGCATTCAAGGATTCAACCGTTGCAGATAAGAAATATTTGGAAAAAAAATAACAATACAAATACAAAAAAAGCACAAATAAATTATGAAGGAATCTACCAAGCATAAAAAATTCACTGAGTAACAGGTGAAACTTTTGTAAAAGTTGAAAAAGAATTAGTCATGTAATATGAGAATGTGCACATCATGAAAATTTGAACTACTATGACTGGGATTTTAGAAAAAGGAATTAAAATCTTAGACTTCTCCATGACATTTCAGGCAGAGAACAGGCCACCAAAATAAACATTATTTTGAGTAAATGTTATTTTGAATATGTTAAGAAAGATGTTTCGCTCAATAAAGACAAAATATAAGGGGATTGGCATTAACCGAACATGGGTCAGAAATCTTTCCAGCAGATCTAAGCAGGCTTATAGACAAAAAGGGTAAGGCTGGTATAAATATTCAAATCAATGAAAATAACCTTGTAGAATTTAATGGCTCCTTTAACATATATTAATACAAAGAGGGAAAGTGAATGTCAGAATTTAATTTGGCAAATGACATCTTCAGTAGTTATGGTCTATTAATTAAATAGAACATGTGTGAAATTATATTGGCCTTGGATTTATACTCTGTAATTTCTGTAATTTTAAAGAGTGTTATATTCATAAAAAATGCCTAAAAGTCATTGTTCTCTAAGGCAGAATCCATGATATGTTTGTCATCCTTTACTGGTTCTTCTACATGGTCAGAAAGTCAAAAGAAGGAACACTGTGCCAGCTATGTGAAATCACTGGTGTTATATGTCTATTTCATGGTAACATTCATTGAAATCATTGATTATTTTATATTTTATCCTATTAATCTTCATATTTTCAGATATAAAATTACAGTTAAAATTATTAAAATAATTTTACAATGTCCATTGTTGATTATATTTATAAACTTTCAATGTTTTAAAATGTTATCTTAATTTTTTTATAGACACATTATGTGTATGTTATGATTTATTGTTTAATTTAATAAAGGGGAATTAGAAATATGTGATTTGAGGTATTTATGATTTCTAGAAATATCATAGGATCATGAGTTCATTGGGTTTATGGGTGAAAAGAAAAATAGGAAACACTTGGATCTAGAAATATCATAGGATCATGAGTTCATTGAGTTTATGGGTGAAAAGAAAAACAAGAAATATTTGGAATACTTAAATTTTAGGAAATTAGATTAACAGAATTATGAGACATGGCTAAGTAAAGCAAGAAAATAAACAAAAAAATAAGAAAACTAGTCAGCCAGCCAGCTGTCAGGGAAATAGTATACAAAATTTAATGGACAGTTATGCCATAAAAATATATAACATTTTTATGAAAAACAAAACCTTAAATTTTTTATCGTAATTTGATATCATCTCTGTGTATACAGGAAGTGTGCTTATTATAATTTAAATGCTTTTTCTGAGCATCTGAAAGTAAAATTAAAGTTATCAACTAAAATTATAAAATGTATTTGCACCTGAAGGTAGAAGAAATAAAATGTTGATCTGAAAATAAAAATGTGGTATTATTGTCAGCATGTAGTGTTAATTTTGAAACTTGGATTTCATTCGAGTTAATGAAATGGCATACTCAGTCAAGTCCAACATTCTTACCTGCAGCTTTACATATCAAATATTCCCAAATGCCAGTTAGAGAGAGAGAGAGAGAGAGAGAAAGAGTGAGAGAGAAACTATCTTCTGACTTAAAATACCATGAACAAGATTCTTGATATCACAAATGGCAGAATCAAAAGGTTTCAACTCAATGGCCAATATCTCCATGTCACTGAGGGATAAGGCTAAGCCACATGTACTTGGTGTTTCTAACATGGAACTGTGACTACTCATGTATCAAATGTGTAAATTCTGATAGAGTTTTCAAAATAAAATATTGGTAGTTTCAGGAATGATGAAAATTTTCTTACATGCTGTCTTTTTAAAAATCTTAGGTACATAAAATTACCCTGAAAAACCAGATTCTTCTTTTTTTTTTTTTTTTTTTTTTTTTTGGCAGAAAGCAATAAATTTTAAGATAAGTGCATTCTGAAATGTCCTGGTAGCTATGAGCTTAATTTTTCTAGAATATATAACATATTCATATTAAAGATATTAAAATAATTATGAGATAACCATATGCAATCTATGTGTGGTTACAATTTTAAAAGTCATTCATTTTGGATACAAACCACATAACGTAGTAACTAATGTGTAAACATAACTAAGTCAGGAAGAGATCAACCAAAATACTATAAACAGGTTTCTGTCAGTGTTCATTCTCATTCGTATTCACATAGCGAATCTAATTAGAAACCATTGTCTCTTGTTTAACTGTATATATTTAGTAATGAATATTCTCAAATAAGTCAATTTATTTTTTTCAAGTATCTGTAATAAAATATCTATATATTTATAATATTAAGCTGCTACCTATCTTGGAAGACGGTTGTATTCCTCAAAATTATTTTTGCAACTCTCCCAAGAGTCACATTAACATCCCTTCCTTAGGAATTCTGAGGTTTCCACTCTGGCTAACAGAAGTTATAATTATATTTTGCTGCCAGGCTATTTGAGAAAATCTTTGAAGGGGGATTTAAAACTGACAGCACTGAGAGCAAAGAGATTAATACTCTAGATGAATTTAGGGTCAGAAAAAAAAATTATGGGCACTGCAGAAGTTGCCCTTACAGGCATATCAAAAGTAGTGATTTTAAGTTATACTAGGTACAAGTTATCCAAATGTTTTGTTCTGCAAAATAAAGTGGGGAAAGTTGAAGTCTTCTGGGAGTAGCCTAGAGAATGAAATGTCATAGCCTAGGGAAAATTAGAGAGAAAAAGCCCGTAGTCTTGATGGCAAAAGGACTCAAAATTATAGTGAGAAGTTTGGAGGTATGATTGTTAAAGAGGAAATCCAGACTGCAAAAATAAGTCTGAGGAAAATGACCACTGAGTTGTCTCTTTATTCAGTTGTAAAATGTAGCCTGCATTGCTTTATGCTGTAATCTCTAATTATTTCAACAACCCATGTTAAACAATACGGTCTTTTGTTACATTACTTTGACTAAATTGAAAAACAAACAAACAAACAAAATAGAGCCCGTATTTCATGCTTACAGCAACATGGGTTAAAGAAAGAAGGTTGAAGAAACCGGAGGTAAGATGAAGAATTCAGCAGACATGAAGCAAAAGTACCTGAGAAAAATACAACATTCCAAAGATCTCAAAATAATTGACATTTTCACAGGTTTTCCCCTAGCATGTGAAATAGAAACTCTTGTCATTATTGCACCCCTCACCCCAACCCCCTGGAATAGTGTTTTGATACTGTGAGGAAGAGGAACCTCAGAAGGGTGGGCGTTCACAGCATTCCTGAAGGATTGAAACTTAGATTAAGTATCTGAAAGGAGGAAGATAAGGAATATCATCTGATATGATTGAAGTGACTGTAGTTGTTATTCAGAGAAATAGGAATATCATTCACTATTTATCTTCGTCTTTTCACTTCCCTCTGCTCCAGATTCTGTCTCTCTCTCTCTCTGTTTTTTCAACTGTTGTCTCAGTTTTTGCCTTTGTCTCTAAACCTTGTTTTTCTAGCTTCCACTGTCTCTCTCTCCCCACGCCCCTCTCTGTGTCCACCTATTCACATTGTGTTTGGGTGCACATGCACTTCCTCAAGTCCATAGTCTTTTTTATCTGCATCTCTGCACATTTTCTCTTCTTTAATGTATGGACCAGCTTTTAGTTTCCCTTACCTTCTAATCTCAATTGGGTATAGTTTTGATTTGCCCTGGCTCCAAATGTCACCTCAATAATATGTAAACTGACGCATTTTTTAAGTATCTTAATTCTCTCTCTTTCTCACACACACACGCACACACACACCCCCCCCCCACACACACACACATACACACTTGACTAAATCAGCTGGAGTTTGTGTTCATCTCTAGTTTTATCAAGTGTAGACCAAAAGGCAAGATTACTTGTTTGTTCAAACATTGTCACTCAGGGTCTAGCCCTTTGGAGCAATCATGGATGGGGAAACATCACTTATAAAAATAATGTAATTGAATAAGCACTGACTAGTATTTTTAGTACAGTCCATGATCATTTTGAATTAAAATTATTGAGTGGAGTTTCAGAAACTCAAAATATATTGGATTTGCAAACTTTTTTTCTAGACAGTCTAAGTTGACATAAAGTCTGAAGAAATTGCCTGTGAACTTGAGAACAGAGAAACAAAAATACAGTAGTGCTAATTTCCCATTTGATTGTCAGTCAAATTGATTTTTGTTCCTGAGGGTGACTTGACCAGAAAACAAAAAATACAGACTACAATATATTGCACAAGTTGATAATAAAAAACCCACATTATTTCCTTATCTGCCATGGCCCCTCTTCTAATTAGTACTGAATCTGAGATCATCAGCAGAAGGAACAAGGCCAGAATGCAAGTGTTTGTGGATCACTAACACTTCAATATGATGATGGTAATCCTACAAGTGTGAAAATAAAAATTGTTCATCAGGAAAAGTCTTAGAATCCCTGCTTCATTGGAATATTTATTATTATATTCTTAGATTATTATACAACATAATTTAATAACAACCATATTGCCAAATTGTAGATTGATCAAAGGTAATTACAGTTTTCGCCATTTAATTGCAAAAACTGCAATTACTTTTGTACCAACCAAATACTTGTACATATGAAAATCATGAAAAAAATTTTCTCCTAATTTTATTTGAAAACCACATTGTTGTGTTCTGAATGTAACTAAAACTATTGCATAGAGGTAGAGTGAATAAAAAGGGCACTATTGGGATCACATGAACATAAGGAGAATCCAACAAATTTCAATAAGACTTTGAAATATGTAGAAAGAATTATTAATTAACGTGCCAGCAGAAGCAGTTTTACTCTCAGAGTCTACAAGAATAACGGATGACTGTGCCATCATCTTCCCTACTATCAGCCGCCTACTCACTTGACCTCCCTCACCTTTGCTCACTTGCCAGCTGAAACGATAGGAAGAACATCTGGGCATCTTGCCGTCACAAAGCCTCCAGAGCTTTTGCTGCTGTTCTGAGTTTAATCTTTATTTAACCTTTGTTTTAATGATAAAAGATTGTCTCTCTGTCAGCAGTTCTTCACATATGGTGCACTTTTGTCCCTAGTTCCCACTATAAACACTTAAGGATCAGAAAGTGTGACTTAGCCAACCTGTGTGATTTTTAAATTTATTTTCTTCCTCAGATTCTAGTATACCTTAGTCTATTAACCTTAAATATGAGATTGTTGGGTAAGATTCTTCTTGTGCATCAGTTCCTTCGTTTGAATAAGTTCAGCACCTCAGGAAGCTGCATTAACGTCTAGCATATCAGCATGTCTTTTATCAAATCGCACTTCACAAGTTGTAAATGTTTCTACTTTAAAAAATGCTGACTTGGATCATTTCAGAAAACTCAAGCACAGAAAACTCTGACTCAGTGTTACAGTTAAACCATCACTCTATTTAATAACATATATTTTTTAAAAGCATGAAAGAGAAACAAAACATTTGTGGTGCATGTACTATAAAGTTTAGATATTAGATACATTTCTATAAACCTAAATGTTGCAGAAGCTAAAGAAAATGATAACTGGGGAAAAATAAGGTGCCAACTTTGCAAATTACATTTGCAGATACTGGGGTTTGTTAGGGATTCTTCAGTGAAATATGAACACATGCTGGGTTTTGCAGCTCATGTAAAGAAATAAAATTTCTATTTGTAAGTGTTTAAGGAAACTGAAGATAGTAAAGACGAAAAGGGGTTTCCAAAATTAAAAAAAAAAAAAAAAAATCTGTTGTGAAGTTGTACATCATTGTACATAGTATGTTTTTTTTCTCATTATGCTAACAGCCAGAATGTCAGCTGGAAGAAATAAACAGCAATAGGGTATATTTACCTTGGTTGGAGCTCATACTTGATCAGCAATGATAAGATCTTCTGAGAAAATAATTACTTCACGCCAGATAACTCAGAAGTGTCAGGCTGCTTAGCACCCAGACATAAGAGCCATAACCTCAATTGATTAACGTCAGCTCACATTATCACCATCAGTTAAACAGCAGCTATTTTCAAATTCATGCATATTAACAAAGTTAGATGGAAAAAAAGTCTCTCATTGGAATTTCCATAACAGTAATAAAAACACACAAGTCTCTCCATAGAAAGGTTATAAGTAGGAAAAATACATGAGTAGGAGGTGATATCATCATAGAAATGCCAACTGGGATAAAAATGATGAAAGATATCCGTCCAATATTCCCTTGTCAGGATGTAAAAGTCATCTCAAAAACACTTCTCTGATACACCTCATTTATTTTTGATCCATATTCTTCCATTCTCATTCTTCCAGAACAGAACCACTGAAGCTCTTACCTGTAGTTCAGTACCTATTTTAGCTCTTCATAAAACTGCTACTTATCCTTTCTTCCCAGAAGTTTAGACATTGACTCTCAAACAATTTTTCCAGTACTCTACTCTTTTATCTTCAGGATTTTATTTTTAATAAGTAATCTCTCTCTGATTCAGTTACTAATTCTGAAAAACCATATATTCCATCTTCTTCATTAATAAATGGCCATACCAACCTAATCCCTCAGAAATGGTTAGTAATTTAAACAGTTGTAATACTGGATAGACAATTAGAACAAGGAATAGAAAATTCTGAGAGTTGGTAGAGCTGTGGCTTTTTGATTGCTTGCTGGCAGTAAATTTGCTGTGATAATTGGCCTGATTTGTTTCCAGGGATTCTTACGTGCCCCAGTCTGTATTTTTGGCTTTTGTGATTTTAATTATTGGAATATGAGTGAGGAGTTGTTTTGGCTTTTCCAAAGTGTTACAAGCATAAGAAACACTATTAAATTAACCTTGGAGCACCAAAAATTGAAGACCAGATGCCTAATCCTGCCCCCATCTAAAAAAAATCTGGCGTTGAATAACCTTTTCAGAACACAGATGTCGCCCTGAGGGAAAAGAGAAATGAGATCTAAAATTGCACTGAATTAAGTTTTCAAGTGTTTTGAAATTTAATTTTTTCTCAAATGAGATGCTTTGAAAGCCTTATCAATTAAAAAGAAGTATCATCTGTAGCATACATTTTCAAATTTTTACATTCTCTCTATATTGACAACAGGAAATATTATTTTGTAATCACTATATTTTCCTTGCTTTAAAAATTATGTTAGATTTTTGATGTTGATTTTTACAACAAAAATTGATTTTGAGTGTTAAGTCACATTTTTATTTATTTAAGTATGACTTTCCTCTCGATATCAAGTACGTAGACTTTAATACGATTAGGTTGATATTTATGACTTCTAGACTTGTTTCAAAGTAAATTGTACCCTATGCTATTCATGTCTCTTAAAGGCTCATCATTTTCTTACTCAGTTCTAGGTCACGCTCTTTTCTTTGGTGGTGAATACCTTTTCATTATTTCCAAAGACATGATATTCTTCATGGGTAACACGATGCTAGTTAAAGAAATACAGTATATGCTTTTATACATGTAAATACATTTATATCTATTTCTATGTGAATCTCCCTGCGAGTTTACACTGATAACTCAAATCCCAATCCAATCTACAGAATTTATTCTAGCCTACTCTGTAACTCCATTCTCTCAACGTGGGAAACCTGGCTCCCATTATCACTGATATATTTACTTATTTTCTCAATTCTAGAAAAGGTACAAAATAATTTTTAACATTTCTAACACATACTTCTATAAAAACAAATTATGCATCAGAATCCCACATTGTGTATAGTATTGTTGTTAGTCTTAGAGTGTATATATACACACACATATATGTATATGTATATATGTATATATATTAGAGTATATATACATATACATATATGTGTGTGTATATATACACATTTGAGACAGAGTCTTGCTCTTTAACTCAGGCTGGAGTGCAATGGCACAACCTCAGCTCACTACAACCTCCACACCCCAGGCTCAAACCATTCTCCCACCTCAGTTTCCCAAGTAGCAGGAATACAGGTGTGCACCAACACCGCCGGCAAATTTTTGTATTTTTGTTGGAGACAGGGTTTCACAATGTTTCCCAGACTGGTCTCAAATTCCTGGGCTCAAGCCATCACCTCAGCCTCCGAATGTATGGGGAATACAGGCATGAGCCACCACGCCTGGTCCAAAAATTGTTTATGCTTTTCTTCCGATCCTTTTTCAATTGCAACTATGCCATTTATTCAATTTTTTTCAGTATGTTATTCATTTGTTAATTTATATCAGTGGGGGTCCTGTTATGGGGTGAATGGTGTGCCCCCTTCCCAAATGTATATGTTGAAACCCTAATTCTCAACACCTAAGAATTTGATTATATTTGAAGATAAGGACTTTAAAGAGATTTTTAAGTTAAATTTAGATCACTAAGGTGGGCCTTAATTCAATTTGACTGGTGTCTTTATAAGAAGGTAAAAATTTGGACACACATAAAGGTACCAAGGAAGCATCTGCACACAGAAAAGCCCATATGAGGACAGAGTGAGAAGGCAGCTGTCTGCAACCCAAAGAAAGAGACCTCTGGAGAAATCGAATCCACTACCATCTCGATCTTGTACTTCCAGCCTCCAGAACTATGAGAAAATAGGTTTCTGTGTTTAGGCCACTGAGTATGTGATATTTTGTTGTAACAGCCCTGTCAAACTAAGACAGCCTTCACAACTTGCTGAGTTTCAATTGCTTATTTATATTTTAAATTATAAGTATGTGAAATATGTACATTATTCTAAAAAGCATAAATATACAATAATGCACTTTTAAAATGTCATTCTCCATCATCCCTTTTACTTTATTTCTTTTTCCAATCATGCTACCATTTCTACCCATAAGACCAATGATCTCATTCGTTTTTGTTTCTTTCTTTTCCTTACTCTATTTTCTTCTTCCTCCCTTTCTTCTTTTTTCATCTGCAAAAAGTAAAAATGAAAAAATAATGACTGTATATTTTCTTGTTCTTCTTTCTTACACAAAAGGTCACATATTACATGCAATGTTTGTACATTGTTTTTCTATATTTGATAATGTACCTCAAAAATCATCATATTAGTTCAGAAAGATAGATTGTCTAAATTATTTTTTAACAGATTTCACTACTCTCCTTTGTATGACTATTCAGGTTGTTTCTAGTACTTTGCAATTACAAATGACGTGCCAGTGAGTAACTTTGTGTGCATGTATTTTCATATTAAAAGTATATCTTTAGCTGAGTGGGAGTGGGGTGACTCACGCCTGTAACCCCAGCACTTTGGGAAGCCGAGGCGGGCAGATCACAAGGTCAGGAGACCGAGACCATCCTGGCTAACAGGGTGAAACCCTATCTCTACTAAAAATACAAAAAATTAGCTGGGCGTGGTGGCAGGCGCCTGTAGTCCTAGCTACTCGGGAGGCTGAGGCAGGAGAATGGCGTGAACCTGGGAGGCGGAGGTTGGAGTAAGCTGAGATGGTGCCACTGCACTCCAGCCTGGGTGACAGAGCGAGACTCTGTCTCAAAAAATATATATATATATATATATGTATAAATATATATATAAATATATAAATAAATATATATTTATCTATCTATCTATCTATCTATCTATCTATCTATCTATCTAATCTATCTCTTCACAGTAAATTCCTAGAAGTAGGATTCCTAGGTCAAAAGGTAGTTGCAAATGTTTTCTTAGATATTTCCAAATTTTTCTTCAGAAAGATAATCATCATTTTCATCAGCAATGTGTGAGAGTGCCTCCTTCTCCAAAAGAATGAGACATTGTAATCTGATTTTTGCTAGTTTAATGGATGAGAAAAGATTACTTTAATAAATATTTAATTATCTATAATTATTTCCATCTATACATTATTTTTCTTTCCAGAACTGCAGCATAATGATGTTGTACCACATAGCTTATTTATTGTCAGTCAACTTATTCTTCATAGTTTTTAGCTTTGCAATTTTCTTTTGTGTTTTGAAAAGTTTCATGAATTTTCTGTTCCAGCTCTTTCAATATTTTTTTAAATTTCAAAATTTATATATTAACTTATATGATTTGTCTTACTTATATGAGAAAACTAATAGGTAGTTTTCTCATAGCATCTTGCTTATCTTTTATCATTTTTTTAATATTGCTGGAAAAGCCAATTATTTTTTAACTTCTGTTACCAGAATTATATTCTGGTTCTTACATAAATCATTCAGTTTGTTTATCTTAGTTTTTCCCTTTTATTCTATTTACTTTCAAACTTAATTATTTTAGATTAGATTAATATAGATAGCTTATGTAAGTTTTTTCTCTTGTTATAGGTACTTGTCCTCAACCCCCTTCCTGTCAATTTGAGTAGCTCTGTATATATGGATGAATTAATACACATAACAGAATAGATATTGATACTCATCCCACTGGACTTGGGGATCATGTCTCAGAGGTTTGACTTTCTGAACCTATAGAAGCTACCCTGCAAAGGGCTTCCTGCTTTTTTTCTTAGACCTTCTCTTTGCCTAGAAATTCTTTTGCTGATGTTGGAGACGTGGCATCAAGAATTGTCATATTGTCACAAAAATGTACAAAAAAGCCACTCATGGTCCAGCGTGGTAGCTCCCAGCACTTTGGGAGGTCCAGGCAGGTGGATCACCTGAGATCAGGAGTTTGAGACCAGCCTGGCCAACATATACTGAAACCCCCTCTCTACTAAAAAATACAAAAATTATCTGGGCATGGTGGTGCATGTCTGTAGTCCCAGCTACATGGGAAGCTGAGGCAAGAGAGTCGTTTGAACCTGGGAGGCAGAGGTTATGGTGAGCTGAGAGAAGCCGCCACTGCACTCCAGCCTGGGCGACCTAGCAAGACTCCGTCAAAAAAAAAAAAAAAAAAAAAAAAAAAAAAGGCCACACATTAATGGTTTTTTTTGAGACGGAGTCTCGCTCTTCCGCGCCCAGGCTGGAGTGCAGTGGCTAGAGCTCAACTCACTGCAAGCTCCTCCTCCCGGGTTCACGCCATTCTCCTGCCTCAGCCTCCCGAGTAGCTGGGACTACAGGTGCCCACCACCAAACCCGGCTATTTGTTTTTTTGTTTTTTGGGTTTTTTTTTTTTTTTTTGTATTTTTATTAGAGACGGAGTTTCATCGTGTTAGCCAGGATGGTCTTGATCTCCTGACCTCGTGATCCACCGGCCTCCGCCTCCCAAAGTGCTGGGATTACAGGCGTGAGCCACCGCGCTCGGTCAATTTTTGTTATAACACTCATGTTGAAATACAGAAGCCAAGTAGGTAGATTAGAGAGAGAAATAAACCTATTTTAAGAGGCTTTTAAATTAAAAAACAAAACAAAACAAAAACTCATAGGTTTGTATAAGCTGTTTGGTTGAGGATTTTTGGCCCATCACATACCTTCAAGTTGCTTTAAGGGTTTTAGTTTCCTCCTGAACTTAGTGATTTCAAGGATACATTATTAAATGATAAGCCCTAATGCAATCGAACTGCACCCTTCGTAAAGGAAATTATGTTGTCAAAGATATGTAAGTGAGGTGTCTACAGGTAACTCCACTCATTCTCATCTAGGGAACTGCTTTATTATTGCCATGGTCATATTAATATCTGAATTGTTTATGGGAATTATTCAATTTAATGCTCTTCTCACTCTGGCCTCAGTTAATTGAGCAAGGAATGAATGACTAGCTAAATGTATCCAGAAGATGTGAAGTGAGAGACCACTATTTAAGACCAACAGTTATGATCCGGAAACCAATCAGATTCCATTCCATGGATTTTCCACTCTTCAAGACAGGGAAAGAAAAATCATTAGCCAGCCAAGAGCTATACACATGGAGGTAGAAGCTGGACTATAAATCAGGAACATTATTTGCCTATTTCTAAAAGCAAATTATTAAGGTTTTACTTGATATACTAGAATTGCTGTTGGGCTATTAAAATTACTGTGGTAACCTGGAAAAAAAAGTGTCTGGATGTTTGCTCCTGTCTTTACTTCTCGAAGTAATTTCAGAGAAAATACCTTGCAATTGTGATGACATGAATATGACTGTGTTTCTCAAAACTTGAAGCATCTTTAGTATCACTATTTCATCTTAAGAAAACAATTCACCATTTGCTTCATTCTGAGAAAAAAAAGTTTAGACCTATGCAAATTTACCATCCATACCACTGAAACTCAGTGGAATGCAAAGTTTATTTTGCAACATGAGAAATACAATCTCAGTTATTTCCCTTTCTAACCTTCAAAAATACAGGCAAAGTAATTTTATCTTTATGATAGATAATGTCCCTTTGAACACCTGTGCATACAATAACATGTGTTGTTGTTGTTTTAATTTTTTTAAGAACACTTAAGTTTCACACATAGATATACATGTTCACTTGGGGTGAGAGATATTATTGAAAATTTTAAAATGACTTCCTGAACTTTCAGAAGCATATTGTATATTTTGATATGATTTAAGCTTGGCTACTATCTGAAGGAAGTCCCCAGCTACGTAAGACCTATTTTTCAAATAAAAAATAAAATTAATAAATTTAGAAAACCCTCTATTGCACTGTGGGGCGAAATACTCTTTTCTTTCCAATAGTGTGAAGACAGAGCTGTGTGTTTCCAAAATTCACATGTGGCAGCATTATCACGGTTGGCTTCAACCTAGCAGCAAAATCTCTGACAGGGTCATTTAAAGAAAGTCCTGGAAATGGATGATATGACAGCAATTTGCTAAATTTCAAATAGCAACATGATTATTGGTCTGGAAAAATGTGCTAATAAGATGGCCTGCTATCTGACTCTGTGCCTTATTTTCAGTGATCTGTGGTTGAATTCATCATAAGCTTCATAAAATGATGAACATGATGGTACATTTATGAATAAAATGACTAAAAAGTCAAAATCAGACCCATTAAGCAAAGTGACTTTAGAGGCTAAAGTGCTAAATCAAATGAAAGTATCTTATTTGGATTCACAAAACAGCATTAAGCAGGACTGAAACTGTCATGTGAAAGAATGAGGCTGAGCCAAACAATATAATAGGCACTAATCCTTGTTTGGTAAAGATCAAGGACACTTTACATATGTGTAGATTTTGCTGTGATGCTAAGATAGAGTATAAATTAAACCTGACTTTCACAAATGTGCAATAAAAAGCATGAGAGTAAGATAATAAGAAAAGGATATTGATAATAGGAGTTAAAGTTACCATCACATTGACTATTCTGGTTGAATAAATACAATAATTTCATAGAATGTCAAAAATAACTCCTTACAGGTTTTAGTTGAATTTAAAACAAAAATGTCAGTATCACAGCTTGATACTTGATATTTTTAATATCCGTGAAACTTTGCATAAGGTAGAAACTTATATTTTGGCTTTGACTTTAATTGTAAATGGTGTTAATTTCTTTTAAAAATTAAATACAATTTAAAATTTTATTACAAAAAGGAATGTGTTTTTGATACATATGAAAAGGAAACATAAAAACAAGTTTGAGTACACACAACAGCAAAATAAAATGATTTTTCTTCTTAAAATTTTAAAATATACATAAAATACTTAATTATCTTATTACAGTAGAATATTTCTCCTCTCTATATATATGTACACATATTACAATTTTTCCAAGTTATCTATTATATTTCAAAGCAAGTAGGTTATCTTAAGCAGTTTAAGTTGAAAACCCAAGATCTTACTCTTTCATTGATGTTCTTTATTCTACTTTTCTATTCTTGTTTATTGCTTTGTAAACTATACGTTTTGAATTTTGTCATTTTTCGAAGTTTAGAATATATACTTCAAAAACTGCTACAGATTTAATTAATACTATACTACTATATAAAATAAATATATACAATTTTTTTATACAGCAATGTTTATATTACTCTAGTAATTTTCCCCTGTCATATTTTTCTATACATAAGCATTAGGTTTATTCTCTAAGTTTTTGTTGTTGTTGTTGTTAGGCAAATACAGTGAAATCCCTCAAATAAATGCACATCATTAATACATCCCGAAACTCTCCACATATTTTGAAATATTAAGGTGAACTCAAGTTAACCTTAGGATTGAATTTGTGCTGCATCAAAATTTAAAATATTTTATAATTTTATGTTTCAAGAAAACAAAGAGATTTTGTTAAATAGACAATACAAAGTTGAGTTTTTGAGCATTGAAAAGTGGTAGACTGAGGAGACATTTTAAAACACATATGTTAAAAATCATGTTCATATTGGAAGAAAAATGAAGCTGCTGGAAACCAAGATAATATAGGGATATTAATAATACAAATAGGGTTAAAATCACCACCCCAAGTATATTGACTAGACATGCACAATATAGAAATAGTAGTAGATTTGGTACTAAAGAATATTGCTATATTCCTTATTTGAGAGTTAAAGAAGTAAAGACTAAAAAGTACATCTTAGCTATGATTCATTGACATAAAGTTGTTCTTTCTGAGTCTTAAGGTTAAACACACTCTCAGAAAAAAACTTAAGTGTCAAGGTAAGAACTTAACTGAAAGCTTAATATCTACAAGGGATGGGAAAACAGAATTATTTCAACATGTAACAATTGTTTTTCATTAAAGTGGAGAAGCAATAATATTTTTATACGCCCAAATTGTTGGAGGCATTTTAGCCTCAAAATTACTAAAAGTCAAAGGAAGTATTCAAAATTGGAGCCTGTGAATAACTATAAAGGCGATTTAAATTTTGAGCCAGAGGAAACTAGCTAATGAGACTACTAATAACTTATCTCACAGTCTAGACCAGTGGTTCTCAAACTAGAGCATATATTAGAACACATAAAGGGCTTTAAAACACATATAACTGGGGCTCAATCTCAGAATTTCTGATTCAGAAGTCTCAGGATTTGAATTTCGGACAGTTCCTCAGGTGGCACTGATGCACCTGTTTGGAGAACATCCTTTGAGAATCTCTAGTCTATATCTTGGTCAGATCACTTGAGGAAATATTTAACAACCAGAGCAGGCATATTTAACTAGGGAGGGTAAGCGTACTTGTTCTAGGTAAAAAAGGAAAAGAAAGACCCATACACCTGTGTTGCTGCCATTCCTACAGGTACACACATACACAAACACACACAATCTTTTTTTTTTTTTTTTTTTTTTTTTTTGAGACGGAGTCTCGCTCTGTCACCCAGGCTGGAGTGCAGTGGCCGGATCTCAGCTCACTGCAAGCTCCGCCTCTCGGGTTCACGCCATTCTCCTGCCTCAGCCTCCCGAGTAGCTGGGACTACAGGCGCCCGCCACCTCGCCCGGCTAGTTTTTGTTTTTTTTTTTTTTTTGTATTTTTTAGTAGAGACGGGGTTTCACCATGTTAACCAGGATGGTCTCGATCTCCTGACCTCGTGATCCGCCCGTCTCGGCCTCCCAAAGTGCTGGGATTACAGGCTTGAGCCACCGCGCCCGGCCAACACACACAATCTTAACATGTAAGAAATTAGGGCTACTCATCCAAAAGGTGAACCAGTAACTGTTACTCACTTTGGAGAATGAACTAAAATAGCTGATTTGAGATCCAGTTCTTTCCCAGTAATCTAGGCTGGGGAACAGGGACACTCCTCTAAAAAGTAGATGATCACCTGGTCTACATGCTTTGCAAACATGGTAATTATTAGCTTTCCTGGAAAATAGACTAATGATATTAAAGGAAAGACCGTATCTTAAGAATTTTTAGTGAGAAGTTCTTAATTCAGAATTGCTTATGTTAAACAAGCCTATAATGTATGAACTTACAGAACTGGATCCATGGAAAATACGGTAAAAATGTGGTGTATCTATATGTTATGGGTTGAATTGTGCCCCTATACATTGAATTTCCAACCCAAGGTACCTAAAAATGCGACCTTATTTTGAAATAGGAATTTTGCAGATGAATCAAATAAGACTGAAGTCATTACGGAACCCTAACACAATACGACTGGTGTCATTATAAGAAGAGAAAAACACCATAGGAAGACAGAGACAGATAGCAAGATGGCCATGTGATGACAGAGGAATAAATTGTAGTGACGCAACTGTAAGCCAAAGGGGAGTGAAGGAACCAGGGACACCACCGGAAGCTAGGAAACAAGCAAGCACAAATTCTATGCAGAGTCTCAGGGAGCATGACTCTGCTGACACCTTGATTTCAGGTTTCTAGCATCCAAACTGTGAGAGAATATACTTCCATTGCTTTAAGCCACACGATTTGTTTGGTTACAGCAGCCCTAGGAAATAAAAACATCAGACAACAGGTATATTCAGGAGTAGAAAGAAATGACATGCTAATACATACTACAACATGGATGGATCTTTTGCTAAGTGGAATACGCCATGCCCCAAAGGACAAATAATGTATGATTCCGTATATGAATTTTCTAGAACAGACAAATCCATATAGACAGGTAGTTGATTCATGTTTGCCAGGAGCTGGAGGATAGGAGAAATAGGGAGTATTTTTCTAATGAGTGTGAGATTTCTTTTGGGGGTGATGAAAATAGTAATTAGATTTTAGTGATAATTGCATAACTTTGTAAATATACTTAAAACGTCTATAATTTATACTTCAGAAGTGACTATTATAGTGTATAAATTAAGTCACAATTAAAAAAAAAAAAGGTAAGGCAAAATGCCTCAAATATTAGGTTAACCCCCTTGTTAGGGAAAGCTGTTTCATATGTTTACAATCTAAAGCATTTATACAGGCTAGGCATAGAGGCTCATGCCTGTAATCCCAGGACTTTGGGAGGCCAAAGAGGGAAGATTGGTTGAGGACAGGAATTCAGGTCCAGTCTGGGCAACAAAGTGAGACTCCATGTGTACAAAAATAAAATGAGCCTTGTGTGGTGGCGTGCACCTGTTGTCCCAGCTACTCAGAAGTCTGAGGTGGGAGGGTTGCATGAACCCAGGAGACTGGGGCTCCAGTGTGCTGCCATCCCACCACTGTCCTCCAGCCTAAGTAACTAAGAACCCATCTCAAAAAAGAAAAAAATAAAAGAGAAAGAAAAATTTACATAGACCTCTTATTTAGCCAGGCTTTCTGTGCAATGTTTGTCCTCATGTTGGAGCCCAGCAAAACAGTTGTTCTTTAGAAATCTGTGTGAAACATCCTACCCAGACCTCTCGTATACTACTTACAATTCTCCTTCAACATTAATCAAGCTTACTCCAGTGCTTATACCTAACTGAAATTTAGTTCTTTCAAAGAACAGTACTTCTTCTGCAGTCATGTCATGTGGAGTGTGCTAATACTCACATGCACAAGTTCTTGGATTAGAAAATAAGTTTCTTTTCTCCTACTTCCTGCCATGTCCACAATATTATTCTTACCGCCTCATATAAGCAAAACTATATCTGCTCTGATGAAGTTATTTCTTTCTGGATAAGGGTCTCTGAAGCCATCACGTTGTAGTTATTCTAAAATATTCTTTCTACTTTTCTGATTTCACTGAAGGGCCAGCTTTTTGTTTTCTCCCTGTATAAACTCACTTACTAAATTGATTCAGTTTCCACTTTAAAATATTTTAGGAAAGAATATGACTCTTTCTAGGTTGAATCAATAAAATGTATTTCAGAAATCTGGTTTAAGATCTTTATCATATGTATATCTTTACTTATATATATCACAAACATGATGAAAATTCTCAAACTGTGGCTGCAGTTTTGAGATCTCCAGCACCAGTTCTTAAAAGCAGGGTGTGGATTTACTAATTATCCCTAGTAACACCAACACATTGTCTAATTAAGTGAGAGTCATAAACAATAGTGAGGCTGAGATTTAAGCGTAGGTTAAAATGACCACAAATTTTTATGTGCTCCATTTGTCCAAATTATATAGAGCCTTGAAAAATTTAATCAGCCACATTTGAGCTCAAGAAACATAGATTCTTTAAACAATAAGCAAGGAATTAATTTTTAGGATAAACATAAAATCTCACAGAAAAGTGAGATAAACATCATGAAAATTTTAATGGAAACACAGTTGTCTGACCCTTGTAGATGGATGTTAACACTGGATTCAAAGCCTAAGGGTCTCATTAGTGGTTCTCAGCTCTTGGCTCTAGTGTTATGTCACTGATATAGCAGCTAGGTCAAAATGCCTACTCCTAGCTTCCCTACTTACATAATTTCAATTTGCAAGTGACATGGTCACTAAAACATTTATATTTTGCATTTTATGCACCATTATATTTGCAAATTATTCTTCTACGTGATTCTTGCTACAAATTCAGAGCGAGTACAGTTGGTTCAACTCCTGTTAGAAAGTAAACTTACATACACATATGAAATAATTGCCCTTGGGTCAGTGCCAAACCTCTGAACTGCTACCAAAAGAAGTACACTGTGGGTCGTGAGTGAAGCAACAATTCTTATAAGATGATATCAACACGACAGCTACCCTAAGTGACATATTCAGTACCCATATTTCTTCTTGAAAGCATGATTCAACATCCTTTTCCATCATATATTTGGTGGCAAAGAAATGCGCGCGCACGTGCGCACGCACACACACACACACACACAAAATTTCAAACAATTCGTAGGTAAATGTCCCAACTCTCAAATGAGAAAAGTTAAAAGATCGATTGCCTCACTCTATGGTGAAAGATTCACAGCCACATCTTAATTTTTGTTGTTTGTTTGTTTTTGATTTTGCGGGTTTCTTTCTTTTTTTTTTTTTTGAGACGGAGTCTCGCTCTGTCCCCCAGGCTGGAGTGCAGTGGCCGGATCTCGGCTCACTGCAAGCTCCGCCTCCTGGGTTTACGCCATTCTCCTGCCTCAGCCTCCCGAGTAGCTGGGACTACAGGCGCCTGCCACCTCGCCCGGCTAGTTTTTTATATTTTTTAGTAGAGACGGGGTTTCACGGTGTTCGCCAGGATGGTCTCGATCTCCTGACCTCGTGATCCGCCCGTCTCGGCCTCCCAAAGTGCTGGGATTACAGGCTTGAGCCACCGCGCCCGGCGATTTTGCGGGTTTCTTTAGTGGTTTGTTTGTTTTTGTAGAGAGAGGTCACCATGTTTCCCAAACTGTTATGGAACTCCTGGCCTCAAGCAAGCCTCCCACTTTGGCCTCTCAAAGTGCTGGGCTTTCAAGCATAAGCCACCATGCCCAGCCTCATATGTTAAATTTTATCTGAAGATGCTCTTTTCATTCCCTTTAATTTTATCTGAAGATGCTCTTTTCATTCCCTTTAATTTTATCTGAAGATGCTCTTTTCATTCCCTTTAAGACAGTCATTATCATCCCAGGTTGGCACATTAGTATCACCTGGGAAGATATTAAAAAGCGTTGATGTATGGACACCATTCTAAACCTATTAAATTAGAGTCTCTTGGGGTGGAGCATAAGTATTGATATTATTTAAAGCTCCTCTTATTATATGGATCTTTAATCCTTAAACATCATCAGTCTCAGAGTCCGTAATCTGCGGGTAATGACCATTTCTTCTCAAAGCCCACGATGACTTTTTCTGAGGGCTTTATTTATTCTTATCAATGGCCAAAGTGCCACCACCGCAAAGTGCCATATTTAAAGATATAGATAAAAAACAGAATTACATACTTTTAATTTCAACTCCAGTACGTAAAGTGCTTTATCAGTCACAAGTTTCATACTCAGAATAACAAAAAGCTGTACAAACTAAAATACGCTGGCTTTTCTTGGACCCTTCAGAGAACTGAGATTACAAAACACACCAAAACTTCAAAATCTGGAAGGACAAGGGCATCCAAAGAGATAGGGCAACTGAAATCTAATTACCTGGAGCAAAAACTACAGGATCCATAAACTGGTAGAAACACTTAAGCAATAATTTTGGCGAGCTGCTGGAGACAGTGTGGGATAGAGTAAGAGTAAGAAACTACTGACAGCCATAGTCGTAGGCATTTCCCTAAGCTTTCATGAGTTTCCTTTCCACCAATCTTACCATGTTCTCCATTTCAGAAAAATCTCGGCCGGTCGCGGTGGCTCAAGCCTGTAATCCCAGCACTTTGGGAGGCCCAGACGGGCGGATCACGAGGTCAGGAGATCGAGACCATCCTGGCTAACACGGTGAAACCCCGTCTCTATTAAGAAATACAAAAAACTAGCCGGGCGAGGTGGCGGGCGCCTGTAGTCCCAGCTACTCGGGAGTCTGAGGCCGGAGAATGGCGTGAACCCGAGAGGCGGAGCTTGCAGTGAGCTGAGATCCGGCCACTGCACTCCAGCCTGGGCGACAGAGCGAGACTCCGTCTCAAAAAAAAAAAAAAAAAGAAAAAAGAAAAAAAAAAAGGAAAAAAAATCTCCCCAGTTCTTCAGGTGGAGGGAAAGAGTAACACTGGAAAACAGCTAGAGCACTCTCCATGGAACAGGCCTCGCCTCCAGGTAAAAGGGTTTTGCCAGAGTTCTACTCTGAAAATATACTCTGTCTAGAAGAGGAAAGTTTCTTCCCACTCCAGCACTCTCTAGCCATCCTGTCCTACCAAAGAGGTGACTAATCATTATCAAAAAAGAACAAAGCTTGAAGATTGGGAATGCTGTAATCAAGAAAAAAGTGATGGGTAAGAAAAAATAACAATATCGTAAAAAGAAACAAATAAACAATTTGTAAAGCCTAGATCTCCAAAAAACAGACCCACTAAAAGACTAAGACCTGATCAGAATATTACAGAATACACTCATCTCCCATAACTTACTACCACATCAACTGGGTGCCCCGAAAGTAACAGCAGATTACAGATGAAAGATTTGTAAGATTCAGAATCCCTGAGAAGAAATACATAGGGGAGCCTGAAAGTGATGAGACAAACATTAAACACAGTACAACTTTTTCCAGATTCACATAAATCTTACAGTAAAAGCCTATGGGCTTCACGTTTTGTCATTCCAACTACATAGGATGTGTATGTAAAAACTTTTTAAAAACACAGATGAAAGGAAGCTACGATACAAGTAAATGGAGATAAATACTTTGATCATAGATGGGAAGACTCAATATTATTATATTTAATTATTCCCAAGAGTATCAACAGGTTTGATATAGTACCAACCAAAGACTCAACAAGATGTTTTACGTATAGTGACCAAGTTTCTGTAAAAGTCACATAGAAGGGCAAAGATTTGAAATAGGTAACACAATACTGAAATTGTTAAAAGAATTTTTTAAAAACAGCATTCCAGACTGGGAGAAATATTCGCAAAACACATCTGATAAGCCCTTGAATATGAAATATATAAAGAAGTCAGCAAGATGGCTCATGCCTGTAAACCCAGCACTTAGAGAGGCTGTGGTGGGAGGATTGCTTGAGCCCAGGAATTTGATACCAGCCTGGGCAACGTAAGAAGACCCAGTCTCTACAAATAATTTAAAACAAATTAGCCAGGCATGGTGGCATGTGCCTGAGGTGCCAGCTACTTGGGAGGCTGAGGCAGGAGGATTGCTTGAGCCCACAAGGTTGCAGCTGCAGTAATCTGTGATCACACCACTGCAATCCCTAGGGGACAGAGTAAGACCTTGTCTGAATTTAAAAAAAAAATTCTACATATATATACATGCGTGTGCGTGTATACAGATATACACACTTGTGTGTATATATACATATATATACACTAAGAACTATTAAAAACTTGATAATCTAAAAAAACAATTTTAAAAATGGGCAAAATAATTAGAAGTGCAGCTGAAAGTTACAAGTAAATTGCTGCAATCTCATGATAAAATTTTAATGGATGAAGAATTGCTTCTTATGAGTGGCCAAAGAATGGAATTTTTTGAGATGCAATCTACTACTGGTGAAGACGCTGTGAAAATCGTTAAAATGATAATAAATAATTTAAAATAATACATACTTTTATTATACTTTTATTTTAAGTTCAGCGGTACAAGTGCAGGTTGTTACATAACTAAACATGCATCATGGGAGTTTGTTGTACAGATTATTTCATCATCACGCAGATATTAAGCCTATCCCCATCAGTTAGTTTTCCTGATCCTCTCCCTCCTCCTACCTTCCACACTCAGTTGGGTCCCAGTGTCTGTTTTGCCCCTGTTTGTGCCTATTTGTTCTTATCATTTAGCTCCCACTTATACGTGAGAATATGCATTATTTGGTTTACTCTTCCTGTGTTAGTTTGCTAAGGATAATGGCCTCCAGCTCCATCCATGTCCCTGCAAAGGACATGATCCCAATTTTTTTATGGCTGTATAATATTCAATGGTGTATATGCACCACATTTTCTTTATCCAGTCTATCATTGATGAGCATTTATGTTGATTTTATGTCTTTGCTATTGTGAATAGTGCTGCAACAAACATATGTGTGCATGTGTCTATATGATAGAATGGTTTATATTCCTTTGGGTATATATGTAGTTATGGGATTTCTGGGTCAAATGGTATTTCTGTCTTTAGGTCTTTGAGGAATTGCCACACTGTCATATAGAATGGCTGAAGTAATTTACTCTCCCCAACAGTGTATAAGTGTTCCCTTTTCTCCACAATCTCACCAGTATCTATTAATTTTTGACTCTTTGATAGTAGTCATTCTGACTGGTGTGAAATGGTATCTCACTGTGGTTTTGTTTTGAATTTCTCTAATGATCAGTGATGTTGAGTTTTTTTTCACATGATTCTTGACCACATATATGTCTTCTTTTGAGAAGTGTCTGTTCATGTTTTTTGCCCACTTTTTAATTGTGTGTTTTTTTTTCCGGTAAATTTGTTTTAAGTTTCTTATAGATGCTAGATATTAGAACTCTGTCAGAAACATAGTCGCAAAAATTTTCTCCCATTCTGTAGTTTGTCTCTTTACTCTGTTGATAGTTTCTTTGCTCTTCAGAAGCTCTTCAGTTTAATTAGATCCCATTTGTCAATTTTTGCTTTTGTTGCAATTTTTTTCAGTATCTTCATCATGAAATCTTTGTCCATGCTTATGTCCTGAATGGTATTGCCTAGACTTTCTTCTAGGATTTTTTCTGTTTTAGGGTTTTACATTTAAGTCTTTAATCCATCTTGAGTTAATTTTTGAATTATTGCATCAGAAAAAAATACAATAAATTAAAACTATAAAAATCTGAACAAAATGTGGACTTTGGTTAATAATAGTTATCATTATTTTTCATCACTTGTGCCAAATGTACCATGCTAATATGTGATAGAGAAAACTGGGTGAGAGTTATCTAGGAACTCTCTGTATTATCTTTGTAATATGTCTGTAAATCTAAAACTATTATATCATAAAAGAATTATTAGATTATGCTTTTTGTCATCTACTATGATGAATAAAATTTTGACAAGAAGAATTCTCTCTTGAATGGTAAACTGCTCACTTCAAATTACCACTTTTGATTAATAACTGAAGCAAGTTCTTTAATATGATCGCCTTTAGGTTCTTCACCAACACATATGTGGAGTCAAATAAGAATCATGGAATAATATTTGCTTGCCTTCTATTTAGTTAACAAGCAACAACTCCAAAATTAAATACATATATTATTAATGATTATTGTTTGAACTTTTATTTTTGATTCATGGAGTAGCTGTGCAGATTTGTTACAATGGTTTACTGCTTGACACTGGGTTTTGGGGTATGAATGGTCCCAACACCCAGGTAGTGAGTACAGCACCCGACAGATAATTTTTCAGACCTTGCTTCCCTCTCTCTATTCCCGGCTCTGTTCCCAGTGTTTATTGTTTCTATCTTTATTTCCCTGTGTACTAGTGTTCAGCTCCCACTTATAAGTGAGAACGTGTAATATTTGATTATCCGTTCCTGCATTATTTTGCTAAGGATAATGGTTTCCAGCTGCATCCATGTTGCTGCAAGAACATGATTTAGTTCTTTCGATGACTGTATATTATTACATATTATATAGCTATCACATTTTCTTTATCCAATCCACCATTGATGGACACCTAGGTTAATTCCATGTCTTTGCTGTTGTGAATAGTGCTGTGAGGATGCAAAGTATTGTTTCGGGTATCTGGGTGTTTCTGGGTGTTACCAGAAGAGATTAATATTTGAGCCAGTGAACTGGGAGAAGAAGACCAATCCTCAGGAAGAGTCACCGGCAGTGTGGGTTGGAGCCATCTAATTGGCTGCCAGTGTGGCTAGAAAAAGCAGGCAGAAAAAGGCAGAAGCTGACTCTCTGAGTCTTCTGGCTTTCATGTTTCTCCTGTGCCAAATGTTTCCTACCCTGGAACATCAGACTCCAAGTTCTTCAACTTTTGAACTCTTGGTTTGAAGAGTTCAAAATGGTTCTTTGAACTCTTGGTTTGCCAGGGCCTCTCAGGCCTTCAGCCACAGACTGAAAGCTGCACTGTCAGCTTCCCTAGTTTTGAGGTTTTGGGACTTTGACTGACTTCTTTGCTCCTCAGCTTGCAGATGGCCTATCGTGGAACTTCACCTTGTGATCGTGTGAGTCAATTCTTCTTAATAAACTCCCCTTTATATATACATATATCCTATTAGCTCTGTCCCTCTAGAGAATCCTGACTAATACAGCCTAGTAATGGGATTGTTGGGTTAAATGGCTGTTCTATTTTAACTTCCTTGAGAAGTCTCCCAATTGCTTCCCAAAGTGACTGGACTAATTTACATTCTCACCAACATTATATAAGCCTTGCCTTTTTTCTGCAGCCTCACCAACATCTGTTCTGATTTTAAATAATAGCCATCCTGATTGGTGTGAATTGACATCTCATTGTGGTTTTAATTTGCATTTCTATTAAGATTAGTGACATTGAGCATTTTTTCATAAGTTTGTTAGCCATTTGGATGTCTTTTTCTGAGAATTGTCTATTCATGTCCTTTGCCCATTTTTAATGGGGTTATTTGTTTTTTACTTGTTGATTAGTTTTAGTTCCTTGAAAATTATGGATATTAGACCTTTGTCAGATGCCTAGTTTCTAAATATTTTCTTCCATTCTGTAAGGTGTCTGTTTATGGAAATTCTGTTGATAATTTCTTTCATTTTGCAGAAGTTCTTTCATTTAATTAGGTCTCATTTCTCAATTTTTGTTTTGTTGCAATTGCTTTGAGGACTTAACCATAAATTCTCTGTCAAGGCTGATGTTTCCTAGGCTGCCTTCCAGGATTTTCGTAGTTCGTGGTTTTACATTTAAATCTTTAATTCATCTTGAGTTAACTTTTTTCATATGATGAAAGATAAAAGTCTAGTTTCATTCTTCTGTATCTGTGTAGACAGTTGTCCAAGTACTATTGATATTTATTGAATAGAGAGTTTTTTCCCCATTGCTTATTTTTGTACATTTATTGAGTATTGTTTTAGACGTTGTGACTTAGAACTGAGAACAAATTGAAGATACTTCCACCTACCCGTGGGGACAGTTGAGCTAAATAACACACTCAGCCATGAAAGAAGATTGAGGCCTGTTTTACAAATCAATAGTGCAATAAAGAGAATTATTTAAAAATCTGTAGAGAAACACACATTATATTTTTAATACAGTGACCCCAGCCAGTGGTCAGTGTAATTTTATGGGCTTTTTCTACCTTGTGAATATCTCCATATCTCACCAATCAAATAAGTTACTTCATTAATGTGAAGGAATAAATACAAGGCCTGAAGGATACTGTCAATTGTTTGCTTTAATAATATACATTCCTGGGTCTGAAGCAAAGTCTTCTCATTGAAAAATAAGGCTGAAGGTTAAAGATATTGGTTATCTCTAACACATTGTACCAGCATGTTATTTTTAGAAGAGTCATCTTTCTGTTTTTCTGTTATATTTCAACCTATAAATTGTTTGAGGAATGAAGGAACATTGGTATATTGATCTTAGTATAAATTAAGTGTAGCATTTTATATGTTAAATTGGTGTTTTCCTAGCAATATATCTGCAGCATCTCAATGTCTATGAAACTATCATGATTTATAATGAACTAAGGCCAAAACATCAGTGGAATGCCATGCCCAGTAAACCATTTTAATACTCAGCAATTGATTCTATAAGGTTCCTGCTCTTGTAGCAAGATTGCCTGTCAACAGCCCTACATCCTCCTCCCCATACAAACTCCCTGTTTACTCATTCCATAGCACTATCATACTTGGCCAATGTCATCAAACACTGGTGGAAAATGAGGATGCTTATTATAATATAGAATGTTGATTAAGAGTTCTTAATCTCTATTTCTTTACAATCTTTTACAAAGACTTCTCTCCCTATCACAGTTGTTTTTTGATTACACATACCAGCCTCTGGCAAGTTGCCATCACATGGCCACAACTGCAAGTGGACTGAGACATGTGAAAGAGTATGGGAATATTTAATGTTATTGTTTCTGCTACAGGCTTCCAGAGGTGGAGTCATAATATGGATATGTGTTTCCTGGCTGTTTTATCTCAGGGAGACTATGACTTGGGATTTTTCTGCTTCATTCACTTTGCTGAAGTCTGACAGGTATAACCAATACACTCCATAATTCTTAGATTTTTAGTCACTTAAATTTTCCTATGATTTTTACTATGTATTTTAATAGAATCTTTTCCTAATACTTTTCTTGCAATGCATATGAGCATTGCAGAGATCAATAAATCCATATTTTCTGCCTATCCAATCCTGAACTTGAAGTTCCTATAGCTAACCTATTGTATATCTCCACCTGAAAGTCTGAACTATGTTTCAAACTCAGCATGCTCAACAATAATTGAAGCAGTCTCTTGGTCTCACACTTACCCCCTTTCTTTTTGTTTTTCATCTTACTTAATGGTATTGCCAGTTCTCTAGTTATTCAAGCAACACACCTAAACATTATCGTTATTTCTTCAAATATTTTCCTTCTGCCCTTCTCCCATTAAATCAATGACCAAGGCCAGTTGATTCTATCTTACTCTACCTCCATCAACTTTCCTCCATTCCCACTACCACAATCCTAGTTATGTCAATAGTGTCTCTTTCTGTGATTACTATAGCAGCTTCTTAATTAATCTCCAATCCATTCCTCATCCTACAATTACAGTAACCTTAATGTAAGACAAATATGATCATATCAGTTTCTAATTTCATGACAAAGACTCCCAATGCCTTTAAATAAATGTCAAAATACTCAGCATTTACAAAGTGCCTAAAGGCCTGCTTGTCCGTCTCCAGCCTCATATCACATACATTTTAGTCATGACCCATCTTCTATCATTTCTCTCAACGTTGGTCAGTCTAATTACTATTCATTATTCAAGTCTCACCCTACCTCTCATTTTCCCCAGAAAGCCTTACTTCATTTCTTCATGGAAGATTAAGTATTTTCTCTATGTATTTCTATAATTATTCTATCATAGATCTAAGACATACTTAATTATAATTGGCTACTCTAATTCTTGCCTTGCTCATTATTCTTGACATTGAGTGTTATTTCATTTTGACCAAATTTTCAGTTCAATTTAATGTGAATTTTCAAATTAATTTTATTATTTAATTTTATTTTGAGCCTATACTTTCTTTAATTTGAAACTCTATAGCATAATATTCTTGTTTGTTAAACTACTAGCTATATTATATTGAACAGCTCCAGTATATATACTGTTGAACAGCTTCTCTTACTTACATAGGTCTGCAATTGTAAGTAACAAATATTTTTGAAAAAAGTGAGTATTAATATTAGCTATTTCATACATTTTCCATGAATTATTACCACTTTAAAAATACCTACAGTTTACTTACAAAAATTAAAAATTTTAAAAATTGCCATGTCATGATCAGTAAAAATAAATGTATCTCATATGATCAATAATCTTGAAAAATAGACTCTACCTTTGTAGTGTTTATACATAAGTGGAAACATAAAACACAATATAAATTAATCTTTGAAGTTGCCTCCTTGAGTGTATAACAATGGGAAAATTGTATTTTCTACAATAAAAGTAAAAATATATTTTATAATATAAATGTGGTCTATGTCCTATGTAGTTTAATTATTGTAAACTTTATTAATATTTATCATGCCATATACAGGTCCATTCCAATAGTTAGTTTGATACAGTTTTTAAAAATATTTTAACATGAATAAATGCCCAGATAAACTTTCTGAGATGTATGATGTTCATGGCACTGTTTAGTTTTCAAAGGATACTCATTTTATTAATACAAAAATATTCAAAATTGAGAGATATCATTAGCTAAATGTATACTTGTAAAGTATTAAAATCAAATAAACAATAAATATCTCGTATATGTAGAAAGCTTGCACTCTTTGTAGTTTCTCGTAAAGTGCTACTTCTCAGATACAACACTTTAAAGTAATTTTCCTGTAGAATATACTAGAACACCTTTTTTAAAAGAAAATGTTATGAGGCATCCACTGTGATATGAGTACAAATGCACTCAATAGTTAGGGGAATCAAAACTAGGTGATTGATATGGTTTGGCTGTGTCCACACCCGTATCTCATCTTGAACTGTAGTTCCCATAATCCCCACGTGTCATGGGAGGGACCTGGTGAAAGGTAAATGAATCATGGTGGCAGTTCTCTCCATGCTGTTCTCATGACAGTGAGTTCTCACAAGATCTGATGGTCTTATAAAGGGCCTCTCCTGCCTTTTGCTCTGCACTCCTCTCTCCTCCCTCCATGTGAAGAAGGATGTGTTTGCTTCTTCTTCTGACATGATTGTAAGTTCCCTGAGGCCTCCTTAGCCTTTCAGAACTGTGAGTCAATTAAAACTCTTTCCTTTATAAATTGCCCAGCCTCAGGCAGTTCTTTATACCAGTATGATAATGAATGAATACAGTAAATTGGTACTGGATAGTGGGTCACTGCTATAAAGATACCTGAAAATGTGGAAACATCTTTGGAACCGGGTAACGGGCAGAGGCTGGAATAGTTTGGAGGACTCAGAAGAAGATAGGAAAATGTGAGAAACTTTTGAACTTCCTGGGTACTTGTTGAATGGCTTTGACCAAAATGCTGATAGTGATATGGACAATGAAGTCCAGGCTGAGTTGGTCTTAGATGAATATGAGGAACTTGTTGGGAACTGTAGTAAAGGTCCCTCTTGTTATGCAAACAGCCTGACAGCATTTTGCCCCTCTCTTGGAGATCTGTGAAACTTTGCACTTAAGAGAGAAGATTTAGCGTATGTGGGAGAAGAAATTTCTAAACAGCAATGTGTTCAAGAGGAAGCAAAGCATGCAAGTTTTAAAAATTTGTAGCCTGATGATGCAGTAGAAAAAAAACAATAAAACTAATTTCTGGGGAGAAATTAAAACTGGCTACAGAAATTTGCATAAGTAACAAGGAGATGAGCACTAATCACTAAGATGATGAGAAAAATGTCTGCAAGGCGTGCTAGAGAACTTCACAGCAGCCCCTCCCATCACAGGCCCAGAGGCCAAGCAGAAAAAACAATGGTTTAGTGGGCTAGGCCCAGGGCCCCCTTGTTGTGTGCAACAAGGACTTGATGACCTGTGTCCTAGCCATTCCAGATGTGGCTAAAAGGAGCCAAGTTACAGCTTGGGCCATAGCTTGAGAGTGTGCAAACCCCAAGTCTTGGCAGCTTCCACATGGTGTTGATCCTGAAGGTGCACAGAAGTCAAGAATTGTCTAATGCTGTACCCCCATTGTATCTGTGAAGTAACTAACTTGCTTTTGATTTTACAGGCTCATAGGCAGAAGGAACTTGCCTTGTCTCAGATGAGATTTTGGACTTGGACTTTTGAGTTAATGCTGGCCTGAGTTAAGACCTTTGAAGACTGTTGGAAAGCATGATTGTGTTTTGAAACGTGAGGACATGAGATTTGGGAGAGGCCGGGGCAGAATGATATGGTTTCGCTGTGTCCCCACCCAAATCTCATCTTGAACTGTAGTTCTTATAATCCCCACCATGTCATGTGACAGTCCAGGTAGGAAGTAATTTAATCATAGGGATGGTTACCTCCATGCTGTTCTCATGATAGTGAGAGAATTCTCACAAAATCTGATAGTTTTATAAGGGGCTTTCCCCCCACTTAGATCAGCACTTCCCCTTGCTGCCTTGTGAAGAAGGATGTGTTTGCTTCCTCTTCTGGCAAGAGTGTAAGTTTCCTGAGGTCTTTCCAGCCATGTGGAACTGTGAGTCAATTAAAACTCTTTCCTTTATAAATTACCCAGTATCAGGCATGTCCTTATAGCAGTGTGAGAACAGACTAATATTGTGATATTAAGGTATATCGAAAGTGGAATAATACTGCAATACCAATAAAAGGCTTATACCCTGGGCAGGTTGATGCTTTCTCAGACTGGGCTAGTAGCTCATGTCATGGACAGCTGGGAGACAATAATGGTTTCATTGTGTATTACTAAGAGTCAAAGTTACTCTAAGAAAACAGAAACTCAGCATTTTATGGCAGGATTTTTACTTTTGATTCTGAAACACCATTATTATTGTCAATTGACAAAAAGGAGAGTTCACAGCAATTGGTACCTTGGAAGACAGAGAAGAAAAGGAAAATGAGAAGAGTTATGAAATAAAATTACTATTTCCAGAGACAGAATGCTAGAGTTAGATATCTGCCTTGTGACCTTATAAAACTTTATTGTTACACTTGCAAGTTGGGATGAAAGTAAGCATCCTAATTTTCTTAATGTAGCATTGTGCTTCTTAATATCCAGAGAAAATGGGTTCAAGTCCTGCCACAAGTCCTGCATGAAACCCAGTTCCCTCTCATTTTTATACAACAATTCTCATTCAATTGCTATTTTCTATTTGCATCTAGCTCTGATTTCCAGCTTTTTCTGAATTATAAGACTTCTGTGCACAGTGATCTAGTGCTGACCCAATTTGAGTACAGAAAATTCTCTTTACTTCCTCTACTCTATGTCACAAATAATATCACTGAAAAGCAATATTGTTGGCTGTACATTTAAGAATAACTTATTACAGGTGCCATATATCAGTACTGTACAGAAGATAATTTTCAAATGATACCAGTTTCCCTGCTCCTAAAACGAGCTCTCAACCCCCTCTATCAATCCAGGCACCAACCTCCCATCATATTGTTTAATTTCTCTTCCTCTCCCCATGTTTCACTCTGTTTTCTTATTTTTAATCTGTTACATCTCTGAATTCCTGTTCACTTTCTAGTAGACAACTTTGCTAAACATTTTAGAGTGTTCTCAAATGGCATGTCCATGAATCCTTCGTTTCTATTCATAAGAGACTTTAAAAATATTTCCCTAACCAAAGAGAGTTACTTGACAAAAATAAACTTTAACTAGTTAAGTCAGAGTTCTTAATCTCAGTAAATCTCCTCTTCCTAGTGGTCATACTTATTAACTTGGCTTTCCAACTGTAAGTGAATTAATTATAAGAAATTCTTCTCAATTCTGTTCGTCTCTATTCCATCAGCATTTATCACAATACTTGGCATGCAATTGGTACTGACAAAATGTTGAGACAATAGGTGGAAGAATGACTGGTTAATTGAGTAATAAAAAGGGGATTAATAAATGTCCTTTGGGTTATCAAAGATGATTATTCAGTGGAAAAGATTAGGAGTACATTCTAGTTGCCATCCTTTTGAGAATCAAAGAAAATGAGAATAGCAATTTTGCTAATAATGTAACACATGTATCTGCAGCATAGTTTGTAGTTTCCTGATAAAAACTTTTTGTAGTAGAAACAGTAATATCGCTGAGTGTGGAGATCCAGTTCAGTTTTTATGTTGACTATTTAATACTCTATGTAGAATGTCTAAATTAACATATAGATACCAATACTAAAATAAACTGGGAACTTTATTTTGGAAGTTTTAGATAATTCTGGCATTTGTTGTAATCAACTGCAGGTCTCTGATGCCCTTTTGTTAGCATGAGTTAATTGCTGCTCAAACTTAGAGGATAATTTTAAACAAATTTGTAACCAGCTGCTTTTCTAAAATCAGATTTTGGCAAATATGCTTATGAATATTAATTTTGCTAAATTACAGGGCTTCTAGATTCTCTGTCCACACAAGTTTTACAACTCTGCTTTACTCTTCCTTAATTAACCTTGATTTCCTATGCCTACAGTTTTTGTGATTTTAAGCTGGACACATGACTTCAGTTCCTCTTTGTCGACCTTACCCCATTGTTTCCTTGCCTACCTAGCCATTTCTTTCTATACACTTTTTCTTATCCTCATTTGCTTTGCAAATCTAATCACTATTCCTACCTAATAATTCATTTGCTCCGCACACCTCTTCTTTCTCTTTAATCTCTATTTTACTCTTCCTCCCATTTCTCTTTTAAATTATTTTATATTTATTCTCGTCTACGTTTAAATGTTTTCCTTTTTCCTACTTACTTGCTTTTGGCGGATTTTTTCCCCTTCACAAATAAACAACCATCTAATAGTAGTGCAGACGTGATGCTGCATATTTTATTTCATTGGAAATAAAGTTAGTTAATAAAGTATATACACTACTAGAGAAATTAAAAGAAAAAAAGGAATCATATAGTAGGCCTAATATAATCTATATTAAAATCTGCTTCTAAAAGCTTTTATGCAAAATTCTTACTTCACTGATTCCAAAGTAATGTGTGTACAAAAGAAGTGTATATTTTAAAAATTATACATTTAACTTGACAATATGTAGTGTTTAGTAAAATGTGGATAATGTACTCAACAAAAATTATGACAGCCTTTAAATGATTATAATGAAACATATTTGGTTTACACAAAAGTAGTTAATAATTTCAGGAAAATAAGTATAAGCATAAGATATATAATAAGGTAGTTGATAACGTCAGGAAAATAGAGCATAGTGCACACACTATTGATGAAAAATTAACAATACTACCGTTTTTCTTAAGAAATTTCTGGAATTCTTGGTATTTTATCAATAAAAGGTTTCAACATTTCTGTTTCATTATGAAAATAAACAGACATGACTGATTTAGAACCATAGAAGTAAAGCAATTATGTTGTTAAAAATGGCTAACAATACATGAATTTGTCCAAGATGATAATACTTTAGGAGAAAAGCATATTAAATATCTTACATATTCTTGGAGAAAGCTTTGATTTATGAGTGGTTTTATAAAACAGCCTTCTTCATGTCAACAACGCAAATGACAAAGCCTGTTTTACAAGGGTATTCTCAAGGAAATTGTAATTCACTGTCATAGTTTTGTGCAATATTATTGTACAACATACATTTCAAGCCAAAATCTTTATGGATGCTAAACAATACTACAATCGCCACTCTATCTAAAATTCCACTTGACTAATTATTTTATTATTTTCTCAGATGTATCTTTTTTTTTTTTGACGAAAAACACTTTTGTTTTGGCATTTATGGACAAAAAATGTTACTGCAACATTTAATAATCACTCCTTAAGACACAGACTTAGAGATAGCAATATTTGTACCAAAGTATTTTTAACATTATATAGGTAATCAGAGTATCCTCAGCAGAAAACACACCCTTTTAGAAGTGTTTGGCACTATGTGACCGTTAGGCTATGACATTTTACTTACTATTAATGCCACATAAACATAATAGTCAATTAGCTTTGGAGAGTTCCGTAATAATGTATGAAAATTATAAGAAGCAAAAAACACAAGCAAAGGACTTTTCATTAATTGTATAGCAAAAGATCTGATGTATAAGATAATGTAGAATGGAAGCATAGCCGAGGAAAATTTACCCAGAGAGAAATTTAACACAGTATTTTATCTTATCTGTCTTTCATGACACTGAATGTTTTCAGAAAATGATTCTAACTTAAAACAAAACTGTTCAGGGGATACAAAGGCTTGGAATAGTGGGTTTCCCATTTTAAGAGAATCTTTGTACAAAGAAGGTAAAGCAGGAAAATAACTTCATTTTTACCGGGAAGTCTTAAAACCCTATCCACTAGGAATATAATTTGGTCCCCCTGTTGCCTGATGCCTTTTATTTTCCTGATTAAAGCAAATCAAGCTTTACTAATCAAAACTAATTCTTAATATGATTAAATGTAGAGTGGCATAGATTAATTTTATCATCTAATAGTAGTTCAAAGGATTAAATGTTAAAATCCATATAAAAATGGCCATTGCTTCAGTTAGTTTACTTTGCACTTTTACTTACTTTGACTTTTTAATATTGTAAACTTAACTTTACCTTTACAATTGTTTTCTTTCAACTGTAACCGTACATCTTACCTTGCCTTTCTAGTTTTAGAGACAAAGAAAACACCTTTGAAGAGCAGGGAGAGGATCAGGAAAAATAACTAATGGGTACTAGGCTTAATAGCTGATGATTAAATAATTTGTACAACAAACCCTCATGGCACATTGACCTATGTAACAAACCTGCATATGTAGACCTGAACTTAAAGTAAAAGTTAAAAAAAAAAAAAAAAAAAAAAAAAGAAAGAAAGAAAGAAAATTTGCGGCTGGACATGGTGGCTCATGCCTGTAATCCCTGCACTTTGAGAGGCCAAGGCAGGTAGATCACCTGAGGTTGGGAGTTTGAGAGCAGCCTGGCCAACATGATGAAACCCCGCCTCTGCTAAAAATACGAAAAATTAGCTGGGCGTGGTGGCGCTCACCTGTAATCCCAGCAAATCAGGAGGCTGAGTCAGGAGAATTGCTTGAACCCATGGTCAGAGGTTGCAGTGAGCCAAGAGATCGCACCACTGCACACTAGGCTGGGCAACAAGAGCAAAACTCTGTCTCAAAAAAAAAAAAAAAAAAAAAAGAAAGAAAGAAAAGAAAATTTGCTAGGAAAAAAATAAAATAAAATACATTTTATAATATTTATAAAGCCACATGCCAACAGCTCAATTCAACTCAACTCATTTGAAAATAAAAATTTTCCTACAATAGTATCTTATTTAAGTCCATCGTATTTCAATGTTTTTGTTAGTAGGTATCATATTATTTTAACTATCACTACATATGTGTCTACCATCATATTCCTAACTTACAAAAAAAGGAGTTCTATTTTAGCACCCTCTTCTTCAATAAATATTATTTAGATAACTAGTAATAATGCATATTTAATAAAGGAGACTTAAATTCCCACCAAAAATTATAAAAATACCAACTTGCCTTGTTTTTGCCAGAAATACATTGAAGTTAAAAGCCACTAGTTGACATTATCTTTCATTTTAAGTTAATTAATTCTGTGATTTCCACTTACACCTCTTGTATTTGATCTCCTGGGCGTAGGACATGCTGGTGATAGAAAAACTGAATCTCTTTACATTTTATGGACAAATTCATTGGATTATGTATTTTAAAATGAAATTAAACTGGGTCAAATACTTGTTTCTAGTTGTATTCTATTCATTTAATTCCCTAAGAAGTTTTGTTTATTTTTTAAGCCAAAAAACAACTCCACTATGCAGTGACTGTAAATAAATGAGGAAAGTAAATGAAGTATATTATATTTGGCTGTGAAGTCATTTATATTTGTATGACAATACAAAGCATCGAGTTAAACCTGTGCATCAGTGATTACTTTTTGGAGGAAGAATTTGGCAGAAACCCAAAGGAAAACTCAAATTATAATAACTCTTGTCTGAGTTAAAACAGTTTCTGTTCATCTGCAAGGCATTTAGTTAATTAGGTGTGATAGAATAAAATCTGAAATCAAATTATTTTATACTCAGAAGCTAGCCCTTATATACAGCCCAGTAGTGGATTTAACAGATCTTTACCAATGGAAGGTAGCCTATTAAATTGTCTCAACTAAACTTTGTTGCTCGCTTTATTTAATTTTAATAGCATAAAATTTTCTAAACTCATACTTTGAGTCGCTATGCTTTTAAAACATATATATTACACTAACCATATTATTCTTTGTACATAATTTTATGTAAAACATATATGACCATTTGTGTGTTCCTAAGGCAGTAGATGCCCTTTGAATATTCATGAGATAATGTCTTAGTTCTATGGGAAATAAAAATCATATACTTTGTAAACTATTTTCTTGTAATCATTCTCTTCTCTGATGCTTGTAGCAATTATTGCCTTTAGCATTATTTTGATTTTTTCTGTATTCTATTTTCATTTTATTACTCAAGTTTATAAATTACCTTCTTCTATAAAATAAACCAAATTTAAATTTGTGTGAAATTATTTACTGCATGTAGCTTATTCAAAATATACCTATGCCAGCAAAGCTTGCTGAGTATATAGCACAAAAGTCTATAATTTCAATGTATTTATGCACGGGATTTAGCTTCATCTCTTTTTATTTTAACTTCTATTTTAGATACGGGGGTACCTGTGCAGATTTGTTACATCAAAAAATTGTGTGATGCTGAGGTTTGGAGTACTAATCCCGTCATTCTGGTGGTAAGTATGGTACCTGAGAGATAGATTTTTAACCCACCCCCTTATGCTTTAATAGTCCACAGTGTCTATTCTTCCCATATTTATGGCTATGTATACTCAATGCTTAGTTTCCACTTATAAGTGAGAACATTCAGTATTTGGTTTTCTGTTTTTGTATTAATTTATTTATAATGAATATAATCTTTTTAATAATAAAATCTTTCCCTTTGCAGCAACATGGGTGGCTTTTATTGATTTTATTTATTTGCTATTGAGTTGATTTTATTTCTTTGCTATTGTTAATAGCGCAGCAATGAGCATACAAGTGCATATGTCTTTTTGGTAGCATGATTTGTTTTCTTTGAGTATATATCAAGTAAGCATTGCTGGGTCGAATAGTAACTCTGTTTTCAGTTCTTTGAGAAATCTCCGGACTACTTTTCACAGTGTCTGGACTAATTTACATCCCTCAATAGTGTATAAATGCTTCCTTTACTCCACAGCCTAGCCATCATTTGATGTTTTTTTTTTTTTTAATTTTTTTAATAATAGTCATTCTGACTGGTGTGAGATGGTATCTCATTGTGGTCTTAATTTGCATGTCTCTGATGATTAGTGTTGTTGAGCATTTTCTCATGTTAGCCACTTGTATGTCTTCCTTTGAGAAGTGTCTGTTCACACCCTTTGCCCCTTTTTTAATAGTGTTATTTGGTTTTTGCCTATAGATTTAAGTACCCTGCAGATTCTGGGTGTTAGACTTTTGTAGGATGGAGAGTTTGAGAATCTGATTTTGCATTCCCTAAGGTGTCTGCTTACTCTGTTGATGGTTTCTTTTGCTGTACAGAAGCTCTTTTGTTTAACTAGATTCCACTTTTCCATTTTTGTTTTTGTTGCAGGTGCTTTTGGGGACGTAGGCAAAATTATTTTATCAAGGCCAGTGTTGGAAAGAGTATTCTGTAGGTTGTATTTCAAGATTTTTGTAATTTGATGTCTTACATTTAAATCTTTAATCCATTTGATTTAATTTATATATATGGCCAGTCATAGTGACTTACGCCTGCCTACACAGCACTGTGGAAGGCTGAGGTGTAAGGATCACTTGAGCCCATAAGTTTTAGACCAGCATGGGCAACATAGAGAGACCCCACCTCTAGAAAAAATTAAGAATTAGCTATGAGTGGCAGCATGCACCGGTAGTCCCAGCTACTTGGGAAGCTGTGGTGCAAGGATTGCTTGAACCCAGGAAGTGGGGTCTGCAGTGAGCCATGACCATGTCACTGCACTTCTGCCTTAGTGACAGAGCTAGATCATATCTCAATAATAATAATAATAATAATAATAATAATAATTTTTAAAAGTGAAAGGTAGTGGCCCAGTGTAAACCTTCTTCATATGACTAGTCAGTTATCTCAGAACCACTTATTAAATAGAAAGAACTTTCCACCTTGCTTGATTTTGTTGGCCTTGTTGAAGATCAGATGGTTTTAGCTGCATGGCTTATTTCTGAGTTTTTTATTGTGTTCTATTGGCCTATGTGTCTGTTTTTTACCAATATCAAGCTGTTTGGGTTACTGTGACTTTATAGTATAGGTTGACATCAGGTAGTATGATGTCTCTAACTTTATTCTTTTTGCTTAGGACTGCTTTATCTTCATCTTTGAAAACCAAATCCCCACAATGATAGTGATGTGCAGTTGGCATATTTATTTTAAAAAAATCATTATGCTATAAGTATTTATTTCCATGTTGGAATAAGAAAGTTTTTTACTGTGTTTTATAAACACAAAACTAAGTTGCCACTACTCTTAAATATGTAATTTACTAATATTTTTTCCTAAAATATTATCATGCTCAACATTACCTCCAGGGTTATTTAGTTTAATTAACAAGGAGATGTGAAACTATAGAGAAAATTCAGGACTGCAATAATTCATATCAAATCAACAACTTGTTTGATTCAGATTTGTAAAATAGAATTTCATCAATTTCTATTGGCCCAAGCTTGGCAAAATTGCTTCTATTGGTCTAGAATGTTATTTATTGGATTCTATATTCATTATATTAAAGAATGGAGGTTAATTTTATTTTACAAGCAGGACAATTCAGTTTTAATAATTGAAGAATAAGATCTTCAGTTTCTGAATTTTGGGTCTAAACTATATTAGTCCATGAAACCATAAAAGTAATCATTTTACAAGGGTGATGATATCTTTTCTGGAATAAAAATAATAGAAGAAAATGAAAAATGATAAAGCATAGCCTAAGAATAGGTTATGTTTTCCAATCAACTAGATCTATACTCCAATTACGCTGACTCATATCGAGATAAAAGTCCTTCAAACTATGCACACAGATTAACTGTTCTGTTTAAGTAATTCTATAAACAGATTGTTCTAGGAAGAAGTTTGTGATCTGATAGTTAAACAACATTAATATATATCTCAAGAGATTAATATTTCAAGATATGCTCCTTATCAGACCTCAAAGAAAGCATAACTGTAGTGAATACTGAGTAAAATGATTCTTTCTGATGAATAGGAAAAGAGAAACAAAATTTATCTTCCTAATTCTAAAATTATTTTATTAACACTATTATTTTATTTTACTGAATGTCCCATAAATATATATCTAAGGCACTTTTGTATTAAATGTACATTTTTTTAAACTAATGAATTACCAGCTTTGTATTTATTACTATATTTAGTAGTAGCTACTAGTGGTTTTATGAGACCACATTAAAGTCTAGACTTCAAATCAAAATCCAGCTAATTTATATCCTCTACATTACTTCCTCTTAACACTAAAATTCTCCTATTTCACAACTAGTTGCTTCCATGGTATAAAGCAGAAGAATCTAATCATAAAATTATGCATAAATCTATTAACTGCTCCTTGGAGGGATAACAGCTTCTTAAATTTAGCAACATCTGTGTTATTTAAATTTTCAACAGGTCATTCATGACAATTATTTATTATACTTTAAATAATTTATGGTTTTATATGTATTGTAAATCCATTTAACCCATTGAAGAGAGGGTAAGAGGGGAACTAGTATTACATTGTAGTTTTAGCAAACAAATACGAAATGATAGATTATTTCCTTTAAAGTGTCTAGAGAATGTATTTGAAGCAAACACTTAAGACAAATGACAGCATTCCACCAAATACCTCTAGTCTATCTATCATTTAAAATTGTCCCATTGTCTTCATCTTTAAAACCTTTTTTTAAAAAAGCAAATAAACTGTAAAATAAAAAAGTCCTAAGACATAAACCCATCTTAAAATTCTGCTATTAAAAATCAGGAAACAACAGGTGCTGGAGAGGATGTGGAGAAATAGGAACACTTTTACACTGTTGGTGGGACTGTAAACTAGTTCAACCATTGTGGAAAACAGTGTGGTGATTCCTCAAGGATCTAGAACTAGAAATACCATTTGACCCAACCATCCCATTACTGGGGATATACCCAAAGGATTATAAGTCATGCTGCTATAAAGACACATGCACACACATGTTTACTGCGGCACTATTCACAATAGCAAAGACTTGGAATCAACCCAAGTGTCCATCAGTGACAGACTAGATTAAGAAAATGTGGCACATATACACCATGGAATACTATGCAGCCATAAAAAGGATGAGTTCGTGTCCTTTGTAAGGACATGGATGCAGCTGGAAACCATCATTCTCAGCAAACTGTTGCAAGAACAGAAAACCAAATACCGTATGTTCTCACTCATAGGTGGGAATTGAACAATGAGATCACTTGGACACAGGAAGGGGAGCATCACACACCGGGTCCTATTGTGGAAAGGGGGAAGGGGGCAAGGATAGCATTAGGAGATATACCTAATGTAAATGACAAGTTAATGGGTGCAGCACACCAACATGGCACATGTATACATATGTAACAAACCTGCACGTTGTGCACATGTACCCTAGAACTTAAAGTATAATTTAAAAAAAAAAAAAAAAATCTGCTATTTGGCCGGTCCTGGTCAAATAGCCTGCCATCCTAGTACTTTGGAAGGCCCAGGTGGAAGGATCGTTTGAGCCCAGGAGTTCGAGACCAGACTGGGCAACATTGAGAAAACATGCCTCTAAAAAAAAAATTAAAAAAAAAAATAAAAATAAAAATAAAAAATTAGCTAGGTGTGATGGTGGGAACCTGTGGACCCAGCTGCTCAGGAAGTTGAGGTAGGGGAATCACTGGAGCCTGGGAGGATCACTCCAGCCTTGGCAACAGAGGGAGACCCTATCTCAAATAAATAAATAAATAAATACAATAAAATAACAACAAAACACCTGCTATTTATTTATTTAGTGTTTACTTTTTATTTCGTGTTTAATTTAAATTTTGAGTACATAGTAGGTATATATATATATATTTATGAGATACCTGAGATATTTTGATACAAACATGCAATATATAATAATCACATCAGGGAAAATGGGGTATCCATTACCCCAAACATTTATCTTTTGTGTTGCAAAGGATCTAACTATATTCTTACTTATTTTTAAATGTACAACCTTTTTTTTTTTTTTTTTTTTTTTTTTTTTTTGCTGTAGTCACCTTGTTGAGCTAGAAAATATTAGGTCTTATTAATTATTTATATTTTTTTGTGCCCACTAATCATCCCCATTTCCCCTTACTCCCTCATCACCCTTCCTAGCCTCTGATAATTATCCTTCTACTCTCTTATCTCCATGAGATCAATTGTTTTAAGTTTTCGCTTCCATAAATGAGTGAGAATATGTGAAGGTTGTCTTTCTGTGCCTGGCTTATTTCACCTAAGATAATGATTTCCAATCCCATCTATGTTGTTGCAAATGACAGGATCTCATTCGTTTTAACAGCTGAGTAGTACTCCATTGTTTATGTGTTTTCTTTATCCATTCATCTATTGATAAACATTTGCATGGCTTCCAAATCTTAGCTGTTATCAACAGTGCTGCAACAAACATTGGAGTGCAGCTATCTCCTTGATATACTGATTTTCTTCACTTGGGGTCTTACTTTTTCTCACTAGGTTTGCTGGATCATATGGTCTGTATCTTTTAGTTTTTTGAAGAACACCCAAACTGTTCCCCATAGTGGTTGTACTAATTTGCATTCCCACTAACAGTATACTATGGTTCTCTTTTCTCCACATCCTTCCCATCATTTCTTATTGCCTACCAGTTGTATAAAAGTCATTTTAACTGGGGTGAGATAATATCTCACTATAGTTTTAATTTGCATTTCTCTGATGACTAGTGATATTGATCACCTTTTTATAAACCTGTTTGTCATTTGTATGTCTTCTTTTGAGAAATATCCGTTCAAATCTTTTGTCTATTTTTCAATTGAATTATTATATTTTTTTATCTGTAGAGTTGTTTGAGCCTTCTTGTATATTCTGAATTGTCCCTTGTTAGATGGGTAGCTTGCAAATATTTTGTCCCATTTTATAGGTTGTCTTTTTACTTTGTTGATTATTTCCTTTGTTGTGCAGAAGCTTTTTAACCTGGTATGATCCCATCTGCTCAATTGTAATTTTGTTACATGTGCTTTTGGAGTATTACTCAATAAAGATTTGCCCAGATCAATGTCCTGGAGAGTTTCCCCAATGTTTTCTTTTATTAGCATAGGTTGAGGTCTTAGGTTTAAGTCTTTAATCTGCTCTGATTTACTTTTTTATATATTGTGAGAGATAGGGGTATAGTTTTATTCTTCTGGATAAGGATATTCTAGTTTCTCAAGAAAACTCATTTATTAATGAGATTGTCTTTTCCTCAGTGTATGTTCTTGGCATCTTTGCTGCAAATGAGTTCACTGCAGATGTGTGAACTTATTTCTGGGTTATCTATTCCCTTCCACTCGTTTATGTGTCTGTATTTATGCCAGTACCATGCTATTTTCGTTACTCTATCTCTACAGTACAATTTGAAGTTAGGTAATGTAATTCTTCCAGTTTTGTTCCTTTTTCTTAGGATAGTTTTGGCCATTCTGGGTCTTTTGTAGTTCCATATAAATTTTAGAATTGTTTTTTATTTCTCTGAAGAATGTCATTGGTGTTTTCATAGAGATTGCATTAAATCTGTAGATTGCTTTGTGTAGTATGAACATTTTTTAACAATATTGATTCTTCCAATCCATGGACATAAAATATCTCATCATTTTGTGTTTTCAAGTTCTCGCATTAATGTTTTTTTTTCTTTTTTTTATTGTAGAGACCTTTCACTTATTTTGTTAATTCCTGTGTATTTTGTTTTATTTGTAGCTATTGCAGATGGGATTAATTTTAAAATTTATTTTCAGATTGTTTGCTGTAGGTATATGAAATGCTACTGATTTGCACATGTTGACTTAATACCCTGCAACTTTAGTTTTTCATATCTAATAGTATTTTTGGTAGATTCTTTAGGTTTTTCTAAATATGAGATTATATCATCTGCAAACAAGAATAATTTGACTTATTCCTTTCCTATTTGGAGGCCCTTTCTTTTGTCCCCTTGTCTGATTGCTCTAGCTAGGACTTCCAGTAATATTTTAACTAACAGTGGTGACAGTGAGAAGTCTTGCAGTGTTCCAGATCTTGGAGGAAAGGCTTTCAGTTTTTTCATTCAAAATGATACTAGTTATAGATCTTTCGTATATGACTTTTATTGTGTTGGGTTATGTTCCTTATGTGCCTAGTTTTAGAGGGTTTTTATCATCAAGGAATACTGAATTTTGTGGAAAGCTTTCTTAACATTAATTGAAATGATCATATGGTTTTTACCTTCATTCTGTTGATATAGTGTATCACATTGATTGATCTGCATATGGTGAACCATTATTGCATCCCTGGGATAAATACCACTTGACATGAAGAATGATCATTTTAATGTGTCACTGAATTCATCCTGCCAGTATTTTATGAAAGATCTTGACATCAATATTCATTACTAATGTTGGTCTGTAGTTTTCTTTTCTTTTTTTTTTTAAACATGTCTTTGCCTGGTTTTGGTGTCAGGATAATACTGGCTTTGTAGAATGAATTTGGAAATAGTCCCTCTTCCTCCATTTTTTTCAGAATAGTTTGAGGTTTAGTATCGGTTTGAGCATTGGTGTTAGTTTTTCTTTAAAGGGTTCATAGAAATCAGAAGTGAAGCCATTTTGTTCTTGTCTTTTCTTTGCTGGGAGAACTATTATTATAGATTTGATTGCATGACTTTTTATTAGTTTTTTCAGGTTTTGGATTTCTTCATGGTTCAATTTGAGTGGGTTTTATGTGACTAGAAATTCAACTCGTTCTTCTAGATTTTCGGATTTATTTCCATATAGTTGAATGCAGTGTCCACTAAAGATCATTTAAATATCTGTGAGTTGTAATGCCCTTTCCATATTCAATTTCATTTATTTAGATCTTCTCTTTTTTTTTTAGTTAGTGTGGCTAAAAGTTTGTCAATTTTGTTTTTTTCACAACACCAACTTTTTGGTTCCTTGATCTTTTGTATTGATTTCTGTATTTCATTTGTATTTATTGCTGCACTAATATTTATTATTTCCTTTCTTCTCCTAATTTGAGGTTTAGTTTTATTTTTTTTTTTTCAACTTGTTTAAGATGCATCATTAGTGTATTTGAAATTTCTCTTTTTTTCATGTAGGCACTTAACATATTTTCCTCTTAGTACTGCTTTCACAGTGTTCTGTATGTTTTGGTATGTTGTGTTTCCATTATCATTTATTTCAAGAAAATTTCTTTTTCTTAATTTCATTGACCCACTGGTCATTGAGGTATATATTGTTTAATTTCCATGTGTTTATATAATTTCCAAAATTCTACTTGTTATTGATTTCTAGTTTTATTCTATTTTTGCCTGAGAAGATGCTTGATAGTATTTCAATTTTTAAAAAAGTATTCAGACTTGTTTTGTGACCTACATTATGGTCTATCCATGAGAGTGATCCATGTACTAAGGAAAATAATGTGTATTCTGCAGCCCTTGGATGAAATGCTCTATAACTATATTTTAGGCCCATTTGGTCTATAGTGCAGATTAAGTCCAATATTTCTTTATTGATTTTCTAACTGGATATCTGTCCAGTGTGGAAAGTGAGGTGTTGAAGTCTCCAGCTATTATTGTATCAGGGCCCATCTTTCTTGTTAGCTCTAACAATATTTACTTTATATGCCTGGTTGCTCCAGCATTGCATATTATATAGATATATAAATGATCTATGCATATATATTTGCATAGAGTATATATGTTTACTACCATTATATTGTCTTGTAGAGTTGATCCTTTTAACATTATATAATCACCTCATTTGTCCCTTCTTACAGTTTCTGTCTTGAATTCTATTTTTTTCTGATATAATGATAGCTATTCCTGCTTGTTTGTGATTACCATTGGCATGGAATATCCTTTCCCCTCCCTTTATTTTTAGTCTATGTGTGCCTTTATAGGTGAAATATGTTTCTTGTAGGCAGCAAATATTTGAGCTTTTTTAATCATTCAGCCAATTTATGTCTTGTGTTTATAGAGTTCAGTCCATTTACATTTAATGTTATTATTGATAAGTAAGAACTTACTCCTGCCATTTAGTTATTTGTTTTCTTGTTGTTTTGTGGTCTTCTCTCTCTTTTTTCTTTCCTTCCTGTCTACTTTTAGTGAAGGTGTTTTTCTCTGTTGGTATAATTTAATTTCTTGCTTTTTATTTTTTGTGTACCTGTTTGATATGGTTTGGTTTGATATGGTTTGGTTGCGTCCCCACTCAAATCTCGATTGTAGTTCCCACAATCCCTATATGTCATGGGAAGGACTTGGTAAAGATAATTGAATCATGGGATATGTTTTCTTCATGCTGTTGTCATGATAGTAAGTTAGTTCTCATGAGAGCTGATAATTTTATAGGAGGCTTCTGTCTTTGATAAGCACTCATTCTTCTCTCTTCTGCCACCTGTGTAGAAGGACATATTTGCCTCCCCTTCCACCATAATTGTAAGTTTCCTGAGGCCTTCCCAGCCATGTGGAACGGTGAGACAATTAAACCTCTTTCCTTTATAAATTGTCCAGTCTCAAGTATTTCTTCATAGCAGCATGAGAAGGAGCTTGTACAGTAAATTGGTACTGAGAGTCAGGTGCTGCTGTAAAGAATGTGGAAGCAACTCTGGAACCAAGTAACAGGCAGAGATTGGAACAATCTGGAAAGCTCAGAAGAAGATAGGAAACTGTGAGAAAATTTGGAACTTCCTAGAGACTTGGAGGGCGCAGAAGATGGGAAGATATGGGAAAGTTTGGAACTTCCTAGAGACTTGCTAAATGGCTTTGACCAAAATGCAGATAGTGATATTGACAATGAAGTCCAGGCTGAGGTGGTCTCAGATGGAGATGATGAATAACTTGTTGGGAACTGGAACAAAGGTGACTCTTGTTATGCTTTACTTTACTTAAGAGGCTGGCAACATTTTGCTCTTGCCCTAGAGATCTGTGGAACTTACGACTTGAGAGAGATGATTTAGGGTACCTGGTGGAAGAAATTTCTAAGTAGCAAAATATTCAAGAGGAAGCAGAGCATAGGAGTTTGAAAAATTTGCAACCCAATAATGTGATAGGAAAGAAAACCCCATTTTCTCTGGAAAAATTCAAGCCTGCAGCAAAAATTTACGTAAGTAATGAGGAGCTGAATGTTAGTCACCAAGACAACAGGGAAAATGTCTTCAAGGTATGTCAGAGACTTTCATGGCAGCCCCTCCCATCACAGACCCAGAGGCCTAGGAGGAAAAAAACGGTTTAGTGAACGGACACAGGGCCCCCTGCTCTATGCAGCCTCCAGATTTAGTGCCCTGCATCCCAGCTGCTTCAGCTCCAGCTATAGCTAAAAGGGGCCAAGATAAAGCTCAGGCCATTGCTTCAGATAGTACAAGTCCCCCGTCTTGGCAGCTTCCACATGGTGTTGGGCCTGCTAGTGTACAGAAGTGATTCACTTTTGTGAGTTTCTCTTGTGTCCTGCAACACTGCTGTAGTCATTTATTAGTTCCAAGAGGTTATTTAATATATTCTTTCAGAATTTCTACATAGATGATTATATTTTCTACAACCAAAGACACTTTTATTCCTTCCATCAGTCAAGATGTATACTTGTTATTTCATGTTTTTCAGATTGCATCAGCTAGGGCTTCCAGTACAGTGTTGAAAAGCAGTAATGAAAGGGAAGAAATTTCATTTCCTTGTGCGTCTTAGCAGGAAATCTTTTTCCTGCTAAGTTTTTCACCCTAAGTGTGATGTTATTTGTTTGAGGTGGAAAAATATTTTTATACATTATTAGATTTTCTAATACTTTGTTGATAAATTTTGCATTTATTTTTGTGAAATACATTGGCTTGTACTTGTTGCTTTTAAAAAAATTTCCTCTAATGTCTTCTTCTGGATTTGATACAAGGATACAGCTGACCTCATGTAGTGAGTTAGAAGTGTTCTCTTTGCTTCCTTTTTTTTAAGAGATTGTGGAGAATTGGTATAAGTTATTCCTTTGATGTTTTGTGGAACTCACCAGTGAATCCATCTGAACCTGGTACGTTTTGTTTTGCAAAGCTATTGATTATTGATTCATTATGTTTAATAAATATAAGCCTATTAAGACTGTCAATTTCTCCTTGCATGAGTTTTGGCAGATTGTGTCTTTTGAAGAATTGGTCTATTTTACCCAGGTTTTCAAATCTCAGACATAAAACTGTTCATAATTGTATTTTACTCTTTTTATCTTTATAACATCTGTAGTGATATGCACTCTTTCTGATATTTGTAATTTGAATCATCTCTCTTAGCTAGCATGACTAGAGGCTTATCAATTTTGTTGATTTCTTCGAAGAACCAGCTTCTGGTTTTGTTGATTTTCGTTATTAATTTCTTATTTTTGATTTCATTGATTATGTCATAATTTTTATGTTTAATCTTATCTTTACTAAAAGGTTAATTTGCTCTTCTTTTTCTAGTTTTGTAAGGTAGAGTCTTAGGTTACTGATTTTAGCTCTTTTTAAAAACATGTGTAATCAATGCTATAAAATTCTGTTTATGTCATGCTCTCACAGCATGCCAAAATTTTGATATTAATTGTCTTTGAATATTTCTTTACATCTTTGTATATATTATGGATAATTTATTCATATCTATTGTTTTCTCAATTTTAAGCCACTGGTTATATTATTTTATTTTTATTTTGCTTTGAATTTCCTTATGTTTCATATGATGTTTTTACAGATCTTCTTGATTACTTTACTTATTCATATTTTTAATCATTTTTATTTTTTACACTTATTTTCTATCCAAATCTGGTGATTCAGATGTCTGTTGTATCTGCTGGCTCATCTCATTATTTCAGCATTAAAGAAAGAAACAAAGAAAACTTGGCTCTTCACTTTGTAGATAGGGATTAGGCCCATCGATAGCCCATTTATTTTAAATGTTCTTATACTTGCTTGCTTAATCTTTACTTCTAGTTCTACTGCTTTCTGAAATATTAATTCAATAGCCAAGTGCATAAGGGTTCAGCATATGGCTTCAGGTCAAGAACTGGCATGAGTTGCTGTTGTTTTGTTGTCGTTTTCTTTCTTTTTTTTTTTTTTCTTTTTGCTTTTAGATTTTTTATTTCCTGAAAGTTCTGAATACAAAATAGAGGTTTTATTTTTTTATAGCTTATGTATTTATTTATTTATTTATTTATTTATTGTTATTATACTTTAAGTTCTAGGGTACATGTGCATAATGTGCAGGTTTGTTACATACGTACACATGTGCCATGTTGGTGTGCTGCACGCATTAACTTCTCATTTACATTAGGTATATATCCTAATGCTATCCCTTCCCCCTCCTCCCACCCCAGGACAGGCCCCAGTATGTGATGTTCCCTTTCCTGTGTCCCAGTGTTCTCATAGTTCAATTCTCACCTATGAGTGAGAACATGTGGTGCTTGGGTTTTTGTCCTTGCTATAGTTTGCTGAGAATGATGGTTTCCAGCTTCATCCATGTCCCTACAAAGGACGTGAACTCATCCTTTTTTATGGCTGCATAGCAGTCCATGGTGTATATGTGCCACATTTTCTTAATCCAGTCTATCACTGATGGATATTTGGGTTGGTTCCAAGTCTTTCTTGTTGTGAATAGTGCCACAATAAACATATGTGTACATGTGTCTTTACACCAGCACAATTTATAATCCTTTGGGTATATACCTAGTAATGGGATGGCTGGGTCAAATGATATTTCTAGTTCTAGATCCTTGAGGACTCGCCACACTGTTTTCCATAATGGTTAAACTGGTTTACAGTCCCACCAACAGTGTAAAAGTGTTCCTATTTCTCCACATCCTCTCCAGCACCTGATGTTTCCTGACTTTTTAATGATTGCCATTCTAACTGGTGTGAGATGGTATCTCATTGTGGTTTTGATTTGTATTTCTCTGATGGCCAGTGATGATGAGCATTTTTTCATGTGTCTGTTGGCTGCATAAATGTCTTCTTTTGAGAAGTGTCTGTTCATATACTTTGCCCACTTTTTGATGTGGTTGTTTGTTTTTTTCTTGTAAATTTGTTTGAGTTCTTTGTAGATTCTGGATATTAGCCCTTTGTCAGATGAGTAGATTGTAAAAATTTTCTCCCATTCTGTAGGTTTCCTGTTCACTCTGATGGTAGTTTCTTTTGCTGTGCAGAAGCTCTTTAGTTTAATTAGATCCCTTTATGTCTTTCAGCTTTCAGGTTCCACTCTATTTTAGCCTCCAGGGATTTATTCTTCTGTATCACTGCATTATAATTTATGTGGTAAATATTAAATATTTTATTATTAGTATTTAAGCTATTTTCATGGAGAGGTTTAGTCATCATCTCTAATGTACAATACTGCTGAAAAATTAAATCTTATGTTGCTATTTAGACTCTGATTCATATAGCAGTTTGTGGCTCTGAGACTATAATACTAATTTTTAACACATGTGTTTCTTAGATTCCTTTATCTATGTTTTTATTTTCCTTTTTTAGAAGATCTTCAATTAGAATAATTTGAATGGACTAGCTGTCCTTAAATCTTTTTGCAAATAAAAGATAGACATTTTCCCCAATAGAGATATAATTCTGTAGTTATATATTAAAAATATAAACGTTTCATTTTGAAGTAATATCCAGTTTTCATCTTCGTGTCTCTTATAATTTAGTACATATACATCTGACTGGGCATCTGTTTTTTGTAGAAAATCCCTTTGCAATTTCTTTGGATACAGCCATCCTTTCCTTTGGCATTGCCCAACCTTAAACCATATGAGAGGAGATGACTAAACCCAGAATGAAATGATGTCCGTATCAAGCCATAGGAACTATGTGTCACAAACTATGTTATTCATTCAACCTTTGGCAATATATTTTCTGAGTGAATATATCTAAATTCAAAAGGCTTTTAAAGCTGACTCATCTGAGATCTGTGCTCTATGGTGGAATTTCAGAATTCCCATAGCCTTGTGCCATTACATTGATCATGTTAGCACAGTAGTAATTTACTAGTACATTCCTTTCACTTATTTTTAAGTTGATTTCTTTATTAATAAAATCTCTTTTGATATTGGCAAAAATATCATCTTAAAATAGCTTAAATTAAATAGAACAATGGAAAGAAGGAAGGAAGGAAGGAAGGAAGGAAGGAAGGAAGGAAGGAAGGAAGGAAGGAAGGAAGGAAGGAAGGAAGGAAAGGAGGGAGGGAGGGAAGAAGAAAGGAAAACATTTATTTACTCATATGCATGAAAAATCTCAGCTATGGAAAGGCCAAGGGCCCTCAAACCATGGTAGCAGGACACAGGGTATTTCTCTGAATGGCAACCTTCTTTATGTTAGCTTTATTTTCTAGACAGCTATATAGAAGAAGTTTTTAGATAGACAAAATATATTTTTCCAGATAATATTTTAAAATGTTCTGGGAAGATTGTAATGAAAATAATAAAGTTATTTGTATCCCAGAAAATGTGTGAAGAGAGACCCTTAGAAAGCCTAGACTATTTTTCAGGAATCTACAGGGTGGAGTGAGAACCATCCCAAATCACATGGACTAAGATTAATAGTGCTTCTTCAAAAGGAAATATCAAATCCAAGTGGAAGGGAAATGTTAACAATAAATGATCATTACACTTTATCTCTTGTTTTTTGTTAACCAAAGAACAGTAACTAAAAAATAACTTAACGTTCATATGTATTTATTTTGAAATCCATCCGTGTGAATATGTACACAAAATTTTATCTGTAATGATATTTATCTACTGTTTTTAGGCAAGAAAAATAAGAGTGTAAAGTCCAAAATGCAAAATACATTCTACTTCAGTTGCACGTATATGCTTTTTCCCAAGAGCTGCCATGTCATCAAACAATCATCATGATAATTTATGTGATTAGTTGAAGATACGAGGGTAAACAGTTGAATATATTAATTGAAACATATAATTTCAATATGCAACTAAATTCAACTTAGAAGAGTGTTTTTATCCTTATATTTAGAAGACGATGTTTTTATTATCAAATCTGGCATTGTCTGCTGTTTATTTTGGGGAAGCACGTTACTAAATGCTGCTCATGCTATGAATGTTTTCAATGACGTTTAAAGTTTCTATTGTGTTTGATTTTTTGACCAAAAATATTATCAGTTCATTTTCTTTCCTTAAAAATTAACTGAGAAACGTCTATCTTAACCATTTTCTGCATTAAAAAAATAATATATTAGCTAGATAAGTTCAAACTATTTACCCGGCCTGTTTATTTATAGTACACATTGTTACATATTTAGAAGTGTGTACGTTTTGGAAACAGACTTATCTTTGAATCTTTGAAATATAAATTTGTCATTTAAAATTGTGCTATTTGGGGCTGGAAATGTTACTTTCCTATGGCTCCGTTTCTTTATCAGGAAAATGAAGGTCATACATCTATCTCACAATGTTGTCAGAATAAACTGAATAGGGTATTTAAAACATTTAATAATTATGTCTAACAGAAATCACTAAAAATGTTTTTCCACTATTTGAATTTGTTATTATATCTTTACCTCTTCTTTTCTACACATAAATACTCAACTCTACAAAGTTCAACTACAATAGGTTGCCCATCATTATCTATCTTTCCTGATCTTTATGATGTGGATTGAGACATTACCTTGTAGAGAAGGCACAGAGAACTCCTGCTTTCTCTTCAAGGGCCAGTTTTAGAGTGTTTAAGTAGCATTTCCACTTTTACCCTTCAACCAAAACAAATTAATCACTTCCCCCTTTGTCCTCTATAACTACTGTTAAGCACTTACCAGATCTTTGCTTGTTTTGTAATTATATTATGAATATCTGTCTCCTTCAGCATATTTAATCATTTGAAGAACAGGCACTGTAGGAAATAATTAGGTAACCGACATTTATACATAGGAACATTAACTAAAATTGTGCTCATGTGCCCTCGTCTAAAATCCTCCAATGAAAAGAGTTGATTTTTTTGTCATTCAAGATAGGTGATAGGAATACTTTTAGCATTGTGCCTGGGATACAGAGAATGAATAATAAAGTGTTTAATCACTGTTTAGTTCCCAGTATAACCTAACAGGAGACAGAATTGCTTTATGATTAAGAAATGTGACTTTAAAGTTAATTATGTTCATTTGAATTCCAGCTCTTCCACTTTTTGAAGGTGTAGAATGTCCTTATTTTTGAAATGAAAATAATATTACCATTTACCTCATAGCATTACTATAAAAATTTAATAAGGAATTCATTCAATAATTGTGAAGACATTAGAAAAGTACTTAAAACATACTAAACACGTATTATGTTTTAAAAAAATCTAAGGGTAACTCTTCTGGAATCAAAATGTTCATTCCTTTGGAACTTTATTTTTTCCTATCCTAAAATAGGCATTTTATCTTATACCTAATTATGTCAGTTAGCCTCTTTGAAAAAAAAATTAATTTATAATATGGCCTCCATAATGAAACTGAGGGTGTTAGCTGAGAGGATGCACAGGCAGGGTCCAGAAAAAACTATCTGTGAATACCTAATAGCTGCCATTATCAGTTACCACTTAAAAGTATTTTTAACTGTTTCATATTTTTTAATTTTGCCACTGAACACTTAGAGAAAATGCTTTACAGCATTGCATCCTGTTTTCCAGCTGTTAGATTGTGTCCTAAATTATAAGAAATAAAATTCCTTTCAAAAATCTCTACCAGTAAATACCTGATTCTAGTTATTCAAAGTCACATTATTACAGCTAACAATCTTCAAAGTAGCTAAAGTAAAATCGTATGTAAATCATAAGAAATAAAATTCCTTTTGGAAATCTCTACCAGTAAATACCAATTTTAGCTTTTCAAAGGCACATTATTATAGTTAACAATCTTCAAAGTAACTGAAGTAAAATCATAGGCTAAATATATTTATAAAATAGGCACTATTGTCTCTTCATTAATCATCTGAAAATAGGTATTTATAACCTTTAAGTACAATCAACACCTCATTACCTTAGAAGTAAAAGTATGGCAGCAAGGAATTGCCCTTTTAAATATCTTAACATATAGGAAGAAAATCACAGGTAAGAATACTAAAAATTTTGGCATGTAAAACTGAAATCTTAAATGTATCTGCAATAATGGTAGTATTCAGTTCTATCAATTTTTGCTTTATATATTTTGATAATATGTCATTAGACATGTAAGTATTTATAATTGTTATATCCTTTTATTCTTTTGAGTCTTTTACTAACATGTAATGTCCTTTTTTCTTGTAAACTTTTAAATTTAATGCTTTTTTTTTTTTTTTATATTAGTGTACCCCTGCTCTCTTTTACTTACTATTTGCAAGGGATAACTTTTTAAATTTTAACTTTGAACCTATTTGTTTTTTTGGATCTAAAGTGAGTCTCTTGTAGACAACAAATAGGTGGGTTATGTTTTTATCAATTCCATCTCTGTCTTTTGATTGGAGTGTTTAATCCATTTACATTTAAAGTAGTTACTGATAATAAGATACTTTCATCATTTTGCAATTTGCTTTTTATATGCCTTATAACTATTTTGTTCCTCATTTCTTTCATTACTGTCTTCTTTTGAGTTTAAATATTATAGTCTAATTTTTTTTCTCATTTTGTTTTGTATATATTCTACAGGTATTTTCTTCGTGGTTACCAATGAGATTATTTTATATCCTAAAGTTATAATACTCTAATTTGAATTTATAACAGTTTAACTTCAATAACATTCAAAAAACTCAGCTCAATAAATCTATTAACCACAATAATATATTAAAAAAACTTTAATGTTGTATTTTATGCTTTGTGATTTTTTTGTTGAAAACTAGACATTTGATTTTAATGTAATAACTCTGGGGATCAGAGTATGCTCTGATAGGGTTTGCTATTTTTTGTTATTTTTGTTTTTGTTTTTTGTTTGTTTGTTTTTGCTTTGTTTTTTTTTTTTTTTTTTTTTTTTTTTTTTCCAAAACTGTTTTTAGACTGACTCTGTGCGATGGAGCAGCCTGGGGTGTAAATGCAAGGTCTTAAGGTCTATTCAGGTCTTTTCTGAGCAGCACCTTTCCCTAAACTTTCAAGATCACTTTCTCTTATCTGAAGCTACTTTTGCAGTTGAATGTCCTATTCTTTAATGTTTGATTCCCGTAAGGGTAAAAAGAAAAATGAAGGCAGAGAAAAGGGTGCTACTTTTTAAAATCCCCTGGAAGTTACTTCACCCAGAAGGGGAGGGGTTTTCAACAATATGAGAAGGTACAACAATGGCTTCTCACCTATTTGCATCTGTATGATACAAAACAGCAGTCAACTATCAGAACACAGATCTCCTGTATTTGGAGGACAGGGTAATTTTTTGTCCACCCTGACTTTCACACACTGTGTGTAGGTTACTTCAAGAATACATGCACAGCTGTCTGCCCTGGGGCTGAGGGTAAATAAAAGGTAATTGCTATTGTGCTAAGAGTTGGAATAGTCTGAAATTAACTGTAATTTACCATCCAAGCCATCTACTGGAACTTGTAGGTCATCAACAGAGTTCCAAACTAGCTGCATCACACAGATTCTCCCCGTGCAATAGCTGTGTGTGTGGGGAGACAGATTCCTGATACTTCCTACTCCCCCATCTTAAGAGAATCCCCCTACTCTATCTATTTTTTCCCCTCTGTTAATACAAAATCACTTAAAGCTCAGTTTATCTTTATGTATTTCACCATCTATGGCTGCAAATACATTCTATGCACAAATATATATCATACATATCTCTAGTTTACCTCTCGCCTTTAATAACCCCTGCCATATGATAATCACTATATTAGCATTTCATGGTACTATTGATATCTCCTTACTTTTAAGAGGCTCCTGGGACCAACAGAAACAGTGGAATGTTTTTAAAAAAAACTTTTCAAATGTATCAAAGAACAAAATTTTTTCCTGCCTCATACTAATTATGTGTACTTACACAAGTAATTCAACTTCTACTGACCTTATCTGTTACCTTATGTGTATGCAAATGAAGGAACTGCATTATTAAATAATCTTTAAAGTCCTTTCAGCTCTCAAGTTTTATTATTCAATTGCAGCAGGCTGGCTCAATGATCTCAGTATTGATATTTGTAATAAGCAAATCACCTTTTATTGTAAATGGGTGTCAGGCATGTCATTTATATAGATATCAAAATTAGGTATTTTATAATAATCTTAATGCCACCAAATATATGCTCAGAAGTTGACTTAAGAAATGAAAGAAAGAAAGAAAGAAAGAAAAAAAGAAAGAAAGAAAGAAAGAAAGAAAGAAAGAAAGAAAGAAAGAAAGAAAGACAGTGAACTATAAAAGAAATAAGCTAGTTATTTAGAATCAAAAAGTTAAACAGAAATGTTAAGTTTAAACAAAATTGTGGTCAAATTTATCAGAAAATAAAATATATAGCTAGGAATCATAAAGTACAGAAAAGATGAAAACAGAATACTAAGAATAACATAGGAAGATTGACAAAAATCCCAGGGATAAACTAGGGCTGCAGAGAAGTGTCCTACTTCTGTTTACCCTGGTGTCAAAAGCAAAGGCTGCATATCGTGAAAGGACAATAGATGATAAAGTTTCTCACTTCATAGTGTCCTCTAGGACATCAGTCCCCAACCTTTTGACACTAGGGACTAGTTTAATGGAAGAAAATATATCCATGGACCAGGGTGGTGGATCATTTGGGGATGAAACTGTTCTACCTCAGAAGATCATTAGGCATTGATTCTGATAAGGAGTGTGCAACTGAGCTCTCTTACATGCTCAGTTCACAGTAGGGTTTGCACTCCTATGAGAATCTAATGATGTCACTGATCTGACAGGATGATGAGCTCAAGCTATAGTGCCGACTCACCTACCACTCAACTCCTGCTTGGCAGCCCAGCTCCTAACAGAATGCGAACCAGTACCATTTTATAGCCCAAGGGTTGAAGACCCCTGCTCTACACACTTCTTTCACAGCTACAAATTGAAATTTTCCAGCTGATACCATTTAAGAAAACACACACACACACACACACACACACTTTTTAGCAACAATGTCTTCCTAATCATTGTTCTATGCTCTGAGTTTTTTTCCTATGGATTTTTACATAGCTTTTTCTATAAGAACCTTTAAACTATAAATAATGAGGCATGTAACTACTTCTACATATTAAAAAAAGATACAACATTCCCCTAAAACAAGATTAAATGTACAACTGAAGTATGAAATAATTCCTAACTCATCACTGAATTTAATAAATTAGGCCGTACCATTTTTGTAATATTGTATTATGACAATGCAAGACTCTAAATTGAGAGATATAAGTAGACATAATATGGAACCAAAGTAGAATCTAGTATAAAGTATTCATTCTTTCATTCACTCATTTATTTATAATTGCGTCGAATGAATAAATGCTCTAATTAATGATTACAAATATGGTTATTGTACAGTTCTGTCTGCAATACATAGGGTTGAGTAGGGAACATAGACGGAAAACAACTAATTACATTGCAACAAATATACCCATAAAACATAGAGGACACAACATTTTCAAGAGATTTCACAAAGGAGATAAAACTTTAATAATTATTCTTTTAAATCTAGTGTATAGATATGTGGTGAAAGAAATTTTGAGTTTAGAGAGAGCATATAGAAAGGAGGAATTCTAGGTGTTAAGAGACTGGGAAAAGACATTGAACACTATGTTCCTGAAATGGCAAGTAGTTAGATAAAGTTTGAGTGTAAGTTTTCTACTGCTGCATTCACAAATGACTACAAACTTGCACTCAAAAGAATAAAATATTGACTGGGCACAGTGGCTTTACTCTGTAATCCCAGTACTTTGGGAGGCCAAGGCGGGTGGATCACCTGAAGTCAGGAGTTCAAGACCAACCTGGCCAACATGGTGAAACACTGTCTCTACTAAAAATACAAAATATTAGTCGGGTGTGATGGCGGGTGCCTGTAATCCCAGCTACTTGAGAAACTGAGGCAGGAGAATTGCCTGAACCCAGAAGGGGGAGGTTGCAGTGAGCGGAGATTATGCCATGGCACTCCAGCCTGGGCAACAAGAGTAAGACTCTGTCTCAAAAAACAAAAACAAAACAAAAACAAAAACAAAAAAGAACAAAATATTATATCACAGATTCCTTGCATCCTGTGTCTGGGATGTTTTAGCTCAGGGCATCAGAAGGCTGAAATCTAGGAATCATTCAATTGTATTCTCAACTAGAGGCTCAACTAATGAAAGATCTTCTTCTGATCTTCCTTATACTGTTGGCATAATTTAATTGCTTGCTGTTGTAAGATTCAGGTTTCTATTTTCCTGCTGGCTGTTTGCCAAGGATTAGTCTCAGCGCTGGATACTGCTGTCATTTCTTTGTCCTGTGGTTCTTTCATCTTTGAAGCTGGCAACAAACAATCTCACTCTTGTCACATTCTTATCTTATAGATAAACCTACTCACTTTCAGTGTTTACCTGGATAGGTCAAGACCACCAAAGTAATCTCCATTTTAATTAACTCAAAGTCAACTAATAGGGACGTAGTCAGAGGAAGTTTCCTAACTAGGAATCTCTGTTATACTACAGGGCCAAGAATTGTTTTTGTGGCTTTTGAAACACTTTGTCCGCCTGCATAGGACCTCACTCTGTGGCCCTTTAAGGACCTCACCTACTTGTTTTTTTGTTCGTTCATTTGTGTGTTTGTTTGTTTGTTTGTTTGAATTAGCATCTTTTTGGAGGAGGGAAGCTTCTTCCTCTGCCATTTGTGAGCCCTTATCCCAACCCCCAAGTCCTCCAAAGGTTCCTCCTTTATGTCAACAGGGCAAATAAATGTTTACCTTTTGAATACGAGGGCTGTCATTTGTGTGAGCATATAAAGAATTTCCCTTAGTATCCCTATTGCTTCTTCTAACTTCCTCCTGTAACAGAGGGATTTCCCTGTCTGCTTAAGCATTTGTTCTGCATATTATTCCGGGAGGATGAAGAACCCCAAGCACAAATTTTCCTTCATTTCTTTAATCACTTCCATGCCCTTCTCAATAAACATCAAGACTTTCAAGGTCATATTCGAAGGGAGGGAAGTCAAGCCGCCTTGCAGGCTTCTTGTCTACTTAAAGAACATAGGAAATGGGAATCTGGGAAAAGACACAATCCTTTTGTTGCTTGAATGTTCTGAGGGTCACTATAAGGTCATGAAGACAATGATACAGGCTGGCCCAAGGATGCAGGAAAAAAAGACAAAAGTTCCCTTAGGACAGAGATAAAAGCTGGTCCCAGGACATACTAACATTAGAACAGAGAAAAAGGCAAGGTCAGGGGTACCTGGTAAAACTATTTTATTTCAAAGCTCCAAGGATGAATAGGGTGTCCCCTATTTACTCTGGTATCTCCTCTTTTCTCAAGTAGATAATCATGACAAGATGGGACCAAGGATAACAGTATGCAATAAGACCATTTATTCCAGAACCCTAAGGACAAATGGGGTGTGCCTATTCAGTAAACAATAATAGAAAAATAAGATGAATAATAGAAAAATAAGATGGGAGTCTTCTTTTTCTTTTTTTCCTCCTCTGTTCTCTCTTTACAGATGGGTAATCACATATCCATGTTGCAGAATACACCCCTCGGGTACATCCTCAATAACTGGAGGAATTTGACCCCAATACCCTAACATGAAAAGGGCTAATTTTTTTTTCTGTAATGCGTATTGGGTTGAATATAAGCTCTGGAACCAGGAATCTTGACTAGAAAATGGAAACATAAATTTTAATACAATCTATCAACAAGATTGCCTTGTCCCCAGAAAGAAAAATGGACAGAAATTCCCTAGATACAGACCTTCATGGCCTGAAAAAGCAACACTGACCTTTTTCAGGCTTGCAAAATGGGTCCAGCAATGGTACAAACCATGTTTAGGCAACCTCTCTGGTTGGCTCAGGGGACCTCTTATTGGGTTTACCGAAAGTTTAAGCCCTGGAGGAACCAAGAGCACAGCCAAGTCCAAAGTGCACTGTTCCTTCTATCCCATTATATCTAAGTCTCCGAGCCCTAGAGCCTTCCCATCTGTACCCAGGACCACCTTCTATACCAACCCCTTAAGTTATGCCCCCTTCAAGAGGTTAGTGGACTCACTAGAGTCCCGACCCATTCATTATGCAAAATCTTACCCAAACTAAAATGGAACTAGGGAAGTTTATGAAAGGCATTGACAAATACATCAAATGGTTCCTGTAAACTGGCCTTAACATTTGAACTCATCTGATGGGATATCTTAGTCATACCAGAGAAGACTCTGTGTAAAGGAGAACGTGACTCCATTATGGAGTTGACTCAATAATTTCCAAATGCAATGCATTTGACTAACTTTGGTGGCTACCCTGTAGGGGGCCATCACAGTTCCCCCAGTAAACCCAGTTGAGATCACAATACTGAAGGGGTGTATGGACAAGGAACCACATGTTCCTCTGTTTGGTAGAAGAAATGAATGCTAGAAGAGCAAAGCCTGTGAATTAAAATAAATTGGTCTTAATAGATCAAGCCCCTCTTGAAAACCCCAACACTTTCATAGAGAGGCTACAAGAGGCCCTAGTGGTGTGAAGCATGCGAGACTAAATCCAGAGACACCAGAATGGAAACTGGTCCCAAAGAACCATTTCCTAACTCAGGCATCCCAGATATTCGGAGGAAACTCCAAAACCTAGCACTGGGCCCCAACACCCTTACGCCTGAAATCCCCAAATTAGCTGTCTCAGTGTTTTACAAGCAGAGCCAGGAGAAAAAGCAAAGGAGTCAGGGAAAGGAGAGGTGAAAAGAAAAGCAGCAGTTCTAAATATTGGCTGTCCTACAAGTCTACCAGCCGCTCCAGGTTGCCCTCAGAATTCCCTCCCAGGTAACTGCCATCCTCTTTCTCCCCAGTGAACTGCCCCTTTTCATATACACCAAAGAAGCAATAGATTAGGCACCCAACATGGGTATAAAGAAAAAAAAAAATCAATGGTTGGTGCAAGTGAGGAGAACGCCATTTACCTTAGAGTCTCCCAATAAAAAGTCATCAAGAGTTACATGACTCCTACCATCTTGGAAAGAACAGTCTAGGGCAAACTTGTAAATGGGCATTCAGTGGGAAGTGGCTGAACAAAACCATTCAACAAATTTGTGAAGCCTACATCTTATGAACCATAAATAATCCCCAGAGAGGGAACCTCTCTCCACTAGTAAGTCCAATTCAAAGGAGAGGTACATAAGCTGAGGAGAACCGGCAGATGAACTTCACCCCAGCTTCCCGAATGCTGCAGGTTTAAGTACCTCTTGGTCTGTGTATATACTGTCACAGAATGGGTAGCAGCCCACCCACAAGGGCTGAAAAGACACAGGAGGTAACTAAATTCCTCCTAAAGAAACTCATTCCCCGGTTTGGGTTCCCAAGGTCATTACAGAATTGACAATGGTCCATCCTTCATTTCCCACGTAACTCAATAGGTTAATAGTGCCCTAGGCATAAAGTAATACCTTCCCTCTTCCTAGAGACACCATTTTCAGGAAAAGTGGAAGGAACTCACCAAACCTCAAATGCACCCTCAATAACCTCTGTTAGGAAACAGCATAGCCATGGGTGGATCTTTTACCTTTAGGCCTCCCTCAGATCCATATTACCCCTAAGGCTCCCTTGCAATTAAGCCCCTTCAAGGCCCTATATAACAAGGCATTTCTAAATTTGGACTTACTACTTCTATTAGTCCATTCTTGCACTTCTATAAAGAACTACCTAAGACTGTGTAATTTATAAAGAAAAGAGGTTTATTTGATTTATAGTTATACAGGCTTAACAGGAAGCATCACTGAGAGGTCTCAGGAAACTTACAGTCATGACAGAAGGTGAAGGGGAAGGAACATTTTCTTTACATGGCAGTAGGAGAGAAAGAGAGAGAGACAGAGTGAGAGAGAAACAGAGAGAGAGAGAATGCCGCACACTTGTAAACCATAAATCTCTTGAGAACTCACTTATTATCATGAGAACAGCAAGGGGGATATCTGCCCTCATGATCCAATTGCCTTCCATCAGGCTCACCCCCTCCCAATTCAACATGAGATTTGGGTGGGGACACAAATCTAAGCCATATTATTCTGCCTCTGGCCCCTCTCAAATCTTACGTCCTTCTCACGTTGCAAAATACAATTGTCCCTTTCTAACAGTCTCCCAGTCCTTAAATAAAAAGCCCACAGTCCAAAGTCTCATCCGAAAAAAGGTAAGTCCCTTTCACCTATGAGCCTGTAAAATCAAAAACAAGATAGTTTCTCCAAGATACAATGGTTTACAGACATTAGGTAAATGCTCCCATTCCAAAAGGGAGAAATTGGTCAAAACAAAGGGGCAACAGGCTCCATGCAAGTCTGAAACCCAGCAGGGCACTAATTAGATCTTAAAACTCCCAAATAATCTCCTTTGACTTCATGTCTTACATCCAGGGCATGCTGATGTAAGATCTGGGGTTCCAAGGCCTTGGGCAGCTCCCCCCTTGTGGCTCTGCAGAGTACAGGGCCGTCGGGTGTTTCACGGGCTGACATTGAGTGCTTGAGGCTTTTCCAGGAGCACTGTGCAAGCTGTTGGTGAATCTGCCATTTTGAGGTCTGGAGGAGAGTGGCCCTCTTTTCACAGCTCCACTAGGTAGTTCCCTAGTGAGGACTCTGTGTTGGGGCTCCAGCACCACGTTTCCCCTCTGCACTGCCCTAGTAGAGGTTTTTGATGAGGGCTCTGCCCCTGCAGCAGACTTCTGCCTAGAAATTCAAGTATTTCCATACATCATCTGAAATATAGGCAGAGGCTTCCAAGCCTCAACTCTTGCCATCTGCACTCCTGCAGGTTTAACACCACATGGCAGCCATCAAGTCACGGGGCTTGCACCCTCTGAAGCAACATCCCAAATTGTTCCTTGGCCCCTTTTAGCCATGGCTAGAGCTGGAGTGGCTACGATACAGTTTACCATATCCTGAGGCTGCACAGAGCCGTGGGGTCCTGGACCCAGACCAGGAATCCTAGGCCTCCAGGCCTGTAATGGGAGAGTCTGCCACAAAAGTCTCCAACATACTCTGGAGACATTTTCTCGATTGTCTTGGCTATTAACATGAAGCTGCTTTTTCCTTATGCAAACTTCTGCAGCTAGCTTGAATTTTTCCCTAGAAAATGGGTTTTTCTTTTCTACACAGTTCACGTTTGTACATAACCATCTTTTTTTTTTTTTTTTTTGAGATGGAGTCTCTCTCTGTTGTCCAGGCTGGAGTGCAGTGGAATGATCTTGGCTCACTGCAAGCTCCGCCTCCTGGGTTCATGCCATTCTCCTGCCTCAGCCTCCTGAGTAGCTGAGACTACAGGTGCCCATCACCACGCCCGACTAATTTTTTGTATTTTTAGTAGAGATGGGGTTTCACCGGGTTAGCCAGGATGGTCTCAATCTCCTGACCCCATGATCCACCCACCTCGGCCTCCCAAAGTACTGGAATTACAGGTGTGAGCCACCACGTTTGGCCTTTTTTTTTTTTTTTTTTTTTTTAAGATGGAGTCTTGCTTTGTCATCCAGGCTGGAGTGCAGTGGCACGACCTCTGCTCACTGCAAACTCTACCTCCTGTGTTCATGCAATTCTCCTGCCTCAGCCTCCCGAGTAGCTGAGATTACAATTACAGGCATGTATCACAATGCCCGGCTTATTTTTGTATTTTTAGTAGAGACAAGGTTTCACTATGTCAGCCAGGCTGGACTCAAACCCCTGACCTCAAGTGGTCCGCCCGCCTCAGCCTCCCAAAGTGCTGGGATTACAGGCTAGGCTGCAAATGTTCCAAACTTTTATGCTCTGCTACCCTTTTAAACATAACTTCCAGTTTCAGGTTATCTTTTTGTTCATGCATGTGAGTGTACACTTTTTGAAACAGCCAGGTTACATTTTGAATGTTTTACTGCTTAGAAATTTCTTCCACAAGGTATCATAAATAATACCTCTCAAGTTCAATGTTCCACAGATCTCTAGGGCAAGGGCAAAATGCTTCCAGTCTCTTTGCTGAAGCATAGCAAGAGTGACCTTTATTCCAGTTCCCAATAAGTTTCTCGTCTCCATCTGAGACCATCTTAGCTTGGACTTCATTAAGCCTGTCACTATCAGCATTTTGGTTAAAACCATTCAACAGGTCTCTAGGAAGTTCCAAATTTCCTCATATTTTCCTATCTTCTTCCAATCCCTCCAAACTGTTTCAACCTCTGCCCATTACTCAGTTCCAAAATTGCTTCCACATTTTTAGGTATCTTTACAGCAGTAGCCCACTCGTGCTACCAATTTTCTGTATTAGTCCATTCTTGCACTGCTATAAAGAACTACTCGAGACTTGGTAATTTATGATAAAAAAAAAAAAAAGATGTTTAGTTGATTCAAAGTTCTACAGGCTTAACAAAAAACATGACTGGGAGGCCTCAGGAAACTTGCATTCATGGCAGAAAATGAAGGGGAAAATCAAGCACTTCACATAGTGCTTGAGAAAGGGTGAAGGGAAAAGTGTCACACACTTCTAGAGCATCAGATCTTGTGAGAACTCACTCAGTATCATATGAACAGCAAGGTGAAAATCCACTACTATGATCTAATCACCTTCCACAAGGTCCCTCCTCCAATTCAACATGAGGTTTGTGTGGGGACACAAATCCAAACCATATTATTACTAGACGAAGAAACCGCCAGTATTACCCAGTATGTCCCTTATTTAGTAAACTTCCAATAGGCTCCCAAGTAATCCCAATGGGTAACGAACAAACCCAAAATCCAAAGGAAAAAAATGCCCACATGTATATCCTCCAGACTCATTAGTTTTTATAAAGCTTGGAAGGATGGAACCCGAAATTCCCAACTAACTCCTGTCTGGAAAGACCTCTTCACCGTTCCATCATCCACCTTCATAGATATTAAGTACTAGAGATTGCCAGCTAGATACATCACACTGGGATAAGGCTATGGAAAGGCCCTGAAACACCAGCATCAGAATCAGCACCTTCAGCTCCATAACACACTTGTGTGGCACTGAACAATCTGAAATTCCTTTATAAATGAGAAGGTAAGTAATGCCTCCTTAATATCTTTTTACTTCAATGTAAAGTGGTCCCAGTATCAGAAATTTTACTCACAATTGCTCTGATTGCTATCACGATTTTAACCCTAACTTGTACACCATCAGGAGTCCCAGAGGCAGCTTGATTTGTGACCAATTTCTCTTTTCATAATCATCTTAGGTTGCCATGGACCCGCTCCTGCTGGTTCTCATTCTCACCCCTTTGTTGGTAGCACACTACCATCCTGATTTTCTGTTATTGGAAAAAGCTCAGCAATTGCTCCAAAGCACAGGATCCCCTTACTCCGACAGTTGCTGGTTATATATTAGCTCTTCTGTTAAAACACCAGGGATAGTTTATACAGCCTTGCCCCCAGATAGGACAAGCATAGAGGTAGAATTACGTATTTTTTTTTTAAATCAATGGGACCATAATCTGAAAAGAATATTAAGGCCTTCTTGCAAAAGTAAAGCGATATTTCCCTGATATCTGCAAGGAAACTCTCATTTTCAAACCTATTTTTGTAATATCACTTTAATGGGAATAGCCCCTATTTGTGTTATACAGTCAAAAGAAAAACATGGAATGAATGTAGGTGCTCTTCCCAGTAGTTTGTAATGTGACTCTCACTGTAGATCCTAACCAACAGTCTTACCAAACATTCACCCACAACTAATTCCATAATTAACCACAGCTAATTCCATAATCCGTAACTAATTCCATAATTCCCAAACCTCTGCATATTACTTTTCCTTGGGGAACTCTGCTAGATAAGTCCACCCAGTTTTGCCAAGGACACCCAAGCTCATGTTGTACTCAAAGTTTCTGGTTCCAGACTGCTGATTATAACCAATGTTGACAAATTGTCAACCTCAGCTATATAGCATTTTTACTAAAGACAAATGATGGTAGGACTGGTTTGCTTTATTATAATTGGCCTAATTGTTGTATACAGTGTAGCAAGAATAATTATTTTTTGCATAGACTTTTAAATTGGCTTTAATGGAACTTTGTTCCATGGGAGGAATCTCAGGTAAGACTTCTTTAAAACTGAGCCCAGCCATGGGTCTGTGACATCAAATACCTCCGAGTTGGGTGAATTTCCTCTCCTCTTGAGGTTCTAAGATAAACCTGGGGCTTTTGTACCTGTCAGAAAGTGACATTCTTTATTTAGCACAGGTCAGCCCTTGGAAAAACTAGCCTCCTATTTTGTGTACACAGACCCTGTGCAGGGTTTCTGACTTAATTTTCTAAACAAGAAGCTCTAATAAAAACAGGATAAAGCCAATTACACTTGTTTTTTCAGAATGTTGTAACCAATCTATAAATTTTCATCTTAATTATAAAATATAACTTCTGTAAGCCTTTTATAACCTTTTTTAAGGAATTGGTTAATGCTTCAAGAAATCCTTATTCTGACATAGGGGTCCATATACTGGTTTTGCATCAGTGTGTCTTTGATATTAATGATTAATTTATAGAGAAACTGAACTTATTTCACTTTTCAAAATCGGCCCTTACAATCTTATGCCCCCACCTCTTCCGCGATAGACCCTGGACCTTGAGGAGTTGAATAGTTTCAGTTTCTTGCCTTGTGTCTCAGGAATACAGTTTATTTTGACTGGAATCTTCTATGGGGCCTGAAGGTGAGTCTTTAATTGCTGTCGGTGTTTAAGATTTAGCAGGATTTGATGTCCTTCTTAGACCCAGGAGTTAAAAGCCCTGTACCTCAATGTTACAAGGGCTTTCATAGCTAGAAAGACCCATGGATGTAATAACCTTAATATAAAAAAAAAAAATCTCAGTTTTATTTTCCTAAGCAAACTGAAACTTAATAATAATATGGCAACTTGATTATATAAAAAATTTTGTTGATATATATATATACACACATATATATATATACACATCTTCTTATTGAGACTTACACGGACTGTTCACAACATAGTTGAACTTTCTGATTTGTTCTTAACATCGCTTTTTTTAAAACAACCAGTTATTTTATCTTAGAACTAAACTTACCATACAAGATTTTTAAAAATATAAATTTCCCTTTAAGCTTTTATACCTCAAAAAAAGAAAAAAACTTCTTTATTTTTATAACTTTCTTTACATCTTCTTTTTTTCTGGTTCCTTTTACTTTATTTTATACATAAGCTTTAAACAAGTTTTGAATTAGGCAAAACTTGTTCACCTTTTATTTTTTAGCAAGAATGTTTCCCTACAATATATATTTATTGAAAAATACCAAAATAATGAAATATTTGTTGTTTGATTTAACATAACTTCATATTATAAATTATGACCAGTTTTTCTAAAAGTATTTATCCCATTACATTTGCATAATTATTTTATTTTAATTTTGTACCTGTATTATTCATGAAAACTGTGATAGTCATGATTTAAAGTTATGAATCTGGCATTGCAAAATCATAACTGAGACAGTTAAAAAAAGATTTGACCTAAGTTCAAGATGCAACTATTTTCATCAAATCCATATTCATGTTTTATTTATTAAAAATTACACAAAAAAAGATCATTCTGTCTTGGGCAGGGTTTATAATTTTGTAACCCCTATGCCAAATTTTGACACCTTATAGTATTTGGCAGGGATAGGTATGAAATTGTTTGATTAATAAGCGCAAGCAAAAATGCATGCTGGCAATTATTAAGACTTTCTAATATTGTCTTACCAATAATTTTAAAGCTAGCTTATTTATTAAAGATTTTACTTAAGTTACATAAACTTGGAAAAGCATTTGACTAGCCTTTTTTTTAAGTATCTGATTTAAGCACTTTTGTTTTTCTTTAAGTCAATGAATTAAATCTCTTTTACATGTTTTAGTAGTGAAATATTTTGTACACAACATATAAATGCATATGAAGTCATATTAGACATGCCGATGGAAGTACATTTTATAGATTTATAAAGAACCCCCCACCCCCGCTTTATTTTTTCCTATCTTAGACTTTCAGAGTCTTGATAACCTGTTTTACAAACCTAAGCAGTGGACAGCTAAATAGCCTTAGATTTGCACATCAAAGAAAATAACTCAGATGAAAATCAGAGAGAAAAAGTGGCGGTGCTAGAGGGAGATGCTTTTATTTTTCTTTGAGCCAAATTAAACATAAAATTAAACTACTCTTCCTTAAAAAACCCAAGAGCAGCCTCTGCTGAAATAACTATTTTGGTCAAAAAATCAGGCAAAAGCAGAATTCAGTCAACTAAGAAGAAAAAACAAAACCTTTGCTCAAAAAAATAAAACAAAACAAAAAAACTCACAAGGTTTTAGGAGAGAAAAACAAACAAAAACATAAAGGCCTTTTAAATACAAAATGCACACATGCACACATACACACTTGCATCTTAGATGTTAACCTTTTAATTAAACTGACTTTTAACCATTGAACTCCTTTAAAAAATTGTTTTTCTTATTACCATATTTCAGCTAGGACAAAATGTTGCTATTTCAGACATACAGCCATTGCTGTTTCAGTTTGTTCTGGCTGGCAAAGAGTTGGCCTTGTTATGTAAATAAAGCCCCTTTCGTAGTTAACATTAAAAATAATTGATTTTCTTTGATTTTCCTCTTCCTGGCCTTTCTCTCTCACTTCAGAGGCCTTGTTCCCTGTAATTTAGGTTTCCCCTTTGGATTTAATCAAGACAGAAAGAAGAAAAACAACTAAACAGTTAAGCAAAACTAATAGTGACCAAACAAATTATCCTATTTCTGAGTGCTCTAAGTGTAAGCACAAATTAACATCAGCTGATTTTAATGCTAATTTTAGTCATTTAAGAGAATTTGCAAGACACCATTCCAAATCAGTTTTTTATCCAGTGATGGGGACCAAGAAGGAGACCACTCTCTGTCAAAGCAGAAGCAGATGAATATATCCGCCTTCGTGGAAGCAAGTGGAAGAACTTTCACGAAAGGAAGTGGTTTTGTTTTTGTTTTTGTTTTTTTAAAAAAACAGCAGATAAACCTCAGACCCCCAACTGAAAAAAGTTGGAAGATCAGGGATTCCTGGAGGAAAGAGTTCCTAGACTTCGGCAAATTTTCCTGTCCGTTCGGGCTATAAGGTTCTCAACAAAAGACCAAAACAAAGCCTTTATGTTTTTGTGTGTTTTTCTCTCCTAAAATCTTGTGGGTTTTTGTTTGTTTGTTTGTTTGAGTACCAAGCATCAAGAGGTGAACTGCTGCAGGCCGGGTCACTTTTACTCAAGGTCCCTCCATGGTTACCAGATGTCAGTTGAGGAAAATGATGAGACAAGTCTCAATCATTTTAGGAGATTTATTTGCCAAAGTTAAGGATGAGTCCGAAAGTCAGGTATATTCCTTTCTCTGAAGATAATTTTGAGGGCTCCAAATTTAAAGGGGAAAGGGTGGGATATTGAAAAGCATACAGTTTTAACACAAACAAAAGGAGTAGAGGAAAAATGTGGGGAATCTTCATTTTACGTAAGATAACACAGACAAAATGGGGTAGGAGAACAATCAGTTATACATGTGTGTCTGGTTGGCTGGCTGGGGTGATTGCACCTGTAAAGATAAGACATCAATTTGCATTGGCCATGGTGAAGTTTTAACAACTGACCAGGAATTTCAGTCGGTAAATTGTGGGTAAAATATGGGGGAGGCAGGTAGCTTTGTAACTTGTAGCCATGCTATTTAGGAATCAAAAGGAGGAGGCAGGTTTGTGTGATCCAGTTCCCAACTGGACTTTTCTCTTTGGCTAAATGAGTTTGGGATCCCAAAATTTCATTTCATTTCACATGGGAAATGTTCTTAAAGCTAAGGCAGTCTAGAGAGCCCCCATGTCTGTCGTCCCTCATTGCTATCAGTAAGCTATGGCATCTGGTGTGTTGATTTGTGGGGAGTTTCTTTCTTCACCTACAAGGAATGGTTAGGACACTCTTGTTTCCAATGGCTTTATTGCTTACAATTTGTATACTGCGGTGGCCCCAAGGGCAAACAGTCCTTTAGCCAAATGGTGGGGTGTGGGGGGGTCTTATCCAAAGTTTTTTTTTTTTTTTTTTCCTCCAGAACATACCTCTTGTGTTCTTATTGTATATGAGATCAGTGGCATTCAGAGCACTCTGTTGTCTAATGTCACATTGTTTTGACTTTTCCTAGGCTTGATCACTGTTATTAAACACTTTAAAGGCAATCTCAGTCATAGTCATTGAGACATCAGCATTCTACTCTTTGTATCTTTATCTACTTATATCTGGGGCACTCTGATGTATGAAAGTCGTATTAACCAGTCTCATGTTATCTGGGTGTTCGGAGTTCGTATCAGCATATTGCCTGTGAGCTTCAAAGATTCTCTCAAGAGTTCAGACTTTTTAGCTTTGGGATCCCTTTTGCAATCCACGTTACTGAAAACTCCTTGTAATAATTTAACTTTACCTGGTCTCTGGGGTCATTGGGGTCCCAGTCTGGCTCAGTCCTGGGTATGGCTTGCACAGCTAGAAGCCTAGCTCGATTATTTTTTTGTGATTCTTATAGCTTTTTGGCTCCCTGTTGAGTTTTCTAGCACCATTCTACATTCCTCTGGAGTGAGGAAGGTATTTCTGAGAGTCTGAATGTCAAACTACATGGTGTATGAATAGCAAGGATGGATGTAAATAAAATTTCCATCATTTTGTAATCATCCAGGTAGGCAGGCATGTTATTTTTCCATTATGTATGTTCAAAGTAGAAAAGAGGGAATGAACATCTGAGAATTCAGTGGGCCACCATTGGTAGTCAAGATCTGTAGGAACTTGTCTTAGTAGAGATTACCCTGTATGTTAAGGAGCATTCCCCAGGCCGAATTGGGTACCCTGTGCATATGTGGAGGTATGTGGAAGGCATACAATTTCTGCCTAACTGGTAGGTAAGCAGTTGGGGTAGGGAGGTACAAAACTGAGCCACTGCCTTCAGGAGAATAATTGTGCCCTTCCGGGTCACTTTTTGTAGAACCGCTGGCATACCATGGAGGCACAGTGGGAGACAGCAAAAGAGGAAAGATGATATCATCATCTGATTCATATTCTAAAAAGGTAACTTTTCTCTGTGGATTCCCCCTTTGAACCATAAGAATTTACATCTCTTTTGTAAATTCTTATTTTTGTATAAGGTATTTTGGTATAATAATTCTTATTTTTTTATAAAAGATATTGTACATAGGGATCTTGGCCCATTTCTTTTATCTTTTACAGAGCAATTCTAATTGGAGAATAGTAGAATAGTTTAGGGTCCCAATCTTAGGCCGTTTTTCTCTGATTCCAGCAAATATCAAGGTCAAGCAGTATTATGAAAATAAATCATCCCAGACTAGGCAACATGGTAAGATCCGAAGAGCTGGGACTATTAAAGTTAAGAGATGATTAGGCCATGAGATATATGCTCTTATGAATGGATTAATCCATTATCATGGAATTGGGTTTGCTATAAAAGGAGGAGTTGTCTGCCTTTTTTTCTCTCCCCGTCTTTTCCTCTGTTTACCCTCTGCCCTTTGATGCCTTTTGCCACATTATGAGGCAGTAAGAAGGCCTGGTCACAGGTTCTTTGGCCCTCAATCTTGAAAATTCCAGACTCCAGAAATGAAAGGAAACAAAGTCTATTATTTATAATTACCCAGTCTCCAGTATTCTGTTATAGCAGCACAAAATGGACTAAGAAAAATAGTGAAAGATTGTAAGGGATACTGTTGAAGCCCACCATATATCTTTGTAGCCTGAAAATTTGTGTTATTCCTCTATAGACCGTTCATATACGCTCAAGCCCTACTCTCTCCACCTCTCTGCCTGAGAAATTTCTCAAGGCCATTAGAAAAACATTCAAAAATGTCAGCAATTAAATGAAACTGGATGAATACATACTTAAGCTTTCTCACTCTTCAGTGGGACAATACTGAGATACATTGTACCCAGTTCCTCAGAGGATTCCCGGTTGCCCACAGTGGTAACTCGAGTCCAAACCCTTATTGTTGCCCCACTCCCAAATGGCTTCTGGGATTACTTACAAGTAAATTGTCTCCATCCAAATGTTTTCCTCAAATCTGTTTGGAGTAGGAGTGAATAAATCCAAGCTAAGGCACAGAAAAACAGTATATAAAGAACTTCAACATTTTTTTTTTATTGTGGTTCTTCTGCCTGGAAAATATTTCCTTTGGATGTTTACATGGTTTATACCCTCTCCTCTTCAAGCCTTTGCTCAAATATCTTCTTCAGTGTGTGTTTCTCTGACCGTCCTATTTCAAATGTTGGCATCCACCCACAACAAGCACTCTTTCTCATTCTTTAATAATTTAAGTTTTCTGGAGAAGACATTAGCATATTATTTAAGATAAAAGTTGATTTTAGGACATCTTTCTTGGGAGAGAGGTTCAGGCAGGGATTGAGACGTGGAAAGCAGCAGCTGTAGGACTGTGTAGGCAAGATGAGCAAAGTACTAATGATTTCTAAGATATAAGCATTTTATATCCGAAAAGATTTTATGTAATAAAAACAATGAAAAGTATAATTTACCTATAAATATCTATTCAGGAAAGAAAAAATAAGCACTTACATAAGCATTTTAATGTTAGCCAATATAAATTGATATTACAACCAAAACTTCAAACTGATTTCTAATTCACGCTTCTATTAAAAATATATCTTGCTTCTCTGTAGTCTTAGTTACTCAAAAAAACTTCGTTTAATTTCTGTCACTATGTAATAAATTTAGAGCAACACACAGCTAAAATAAATTTTCAACAACTGTTGCCATTAAAGACAGGATACCTTCAATGCTTATTCATTTTTAAGACCTCTTCCCTATTGCTTTTGAAGATAAGCCTGCTGTGAATAGCTTCCCCTTAATGCCTCCTTCTAGAATATCAAAATATAATTCTCTATAGATGATTTTACTTCAGATATGCACATTAAATAAAAACTGGCTTTTGATTGTACTTCAGAAGATTAAATTCATCATATAAATGTAAGCATTAAGTCTTGGGAAATAAACTCATAGCTAAATTTCCAGAGTTTCTGGTGAATTAAAGCTAGATTTGAAAGAAAAATTTTAGTATGAAATGTGAATAATGATAAAAATGTTAAACATTAGTCCAAAAGTATCCAAAACGTCAAAATACACTAAATCAAAGGGTAGTTGATTTTTCTATAATAGGCATTGCAAAACAGAAAATAAATGAGTATATTATAATTTTTTATATGTATAAATTTTCATATACCCAGCTTTTTCTCTCTATATATGTGTATGTATACACATACACATATGTTAGGTTCCCAAAACAAAAGAACATATACATAAGTAGTGTACATAAATGTTATCCAGAAAGGATAAAATTTTATTATTTTATAACTGTCACAAATAGTAACTTACAAACTTAAAATTACTACGTATATCTAAATGACTCAAATGATTTTGCCTTGTAATATCACAATATATTTATATTTTGCAATCTTCTTTCAATATTTTGATATTTCTTATATTTAAAGTTTTTTACAAATTTCAGCATGCCATATCTTATTTTGAATTTGGACTCTACATTTATAAGTCAGAGTTTCCAAGAGAAACAGAACATATACATATATATACACACACAATGTATATATATGTGTGTATATATGTGTACATATATATATAATACATATATGTAGTATCACTATTTAGATAACTTCCAAAGTATCTTCTCTAATATGTCACTAGTAGGATTAAGTTAGAAATCAATAACAGAAGAAAAACTGGAAAACTCACAAATATTTGGGAAGTAAACAACAAGTTTTAAACAACAGATCAAAGAAGAAATCACAGGGAAATTAGGAATTAGAGACAAATACAAAGTAAAACCCAACATACCAAACTTATGAACACAGTGAAAGAAGAGCCACATGGCGACTTTGTATTTACTAATGCTTGCATTAAAACAGAATTAAAATCTCAAATCAACAATCCATTTTTACAACATGAGAATCCACCTTCCCAGAAAAAAAAATAGGAAAAACAAAAACTAAAAGCAGAAGGAAACAAACAGTAATGACTATAGCAGAGATATATGAAATAGAGAACAGATAAATAACAGAGAAAATTTTTTTAAAAAGTCACTTCTTTGGAAAGATCAAAATAACAGACCTATATATAGCTAACATAACTGAAAAAAAAAAGAGAATCCTCAAATCGTGATGACCAGAACAGACTAGAAGATATTATTACTTACTCTACGGAAATATAAAATATTATAAGAGACTACTATGAATAATTATCTTCTAGTAAGTTAGACAACCTAAATGAAATACATAGAGTTCTAAAAACTTAAAACTTATTAAGACTCAACCCTAAAAAATTTCAAAATATGAGTAGACTTGCTAGTAGGTTGAATTAGTAATCAAAAATCTTCCAACGAAGAAAAAAATCTGGATCTGATGGCTTTACTAGTGAAATTTATCAAACATTTAAAAATAACTAACATTAATTTTTCTCAAATTTTTCCAAAAGTTTGTAAAGGGAACATCTTCTAATGTACTCTATAAGGCCAGCATTATTCTTATGCCAAAGACAAAGACATTATAGAAAAACAAAACTACAGAATAATATCTCTTATAAACGTTGATGCAAGTTCCTCAAAAGAAACCCCAGCAAACTGAATTTAGCAGCATATTAAAAAGTTAAACAACATGACCAAGAGGGATTTGTTCCTGGAATGCAAGGATGGCTCAATATATAAAAAATAGTAACTGTTATACACCACATTAACAGAATGTAGAAAAAGCACACTATTTCAATTGTTACAGAAAATACATTTAACACAATTCAACACCCTTTCGTAATGCAACACTCAACACAGTAGGAATAAAAACATTTCAGCAAAATAGTAGCTATATATGAAAAATCCACAGAAAATAGCATATTTTATGTTAAAATATGGAAAGTCTTTTTGTCTGTTCTCACACTGCTAATAAAGACGTACATGAGACTGGGTAATTTATAAAGGAAAGATGTGTAATTGACTCACAGTTCCACATGGCTGGGATGGCCTCATAATCATGGCAGAAGGTGAAAGGGACACAAGACACATTTTACATGGCAGCAGGCAAGACAGAGTGGGTAGGAGAAGTCCCCATTATAAAATCATCACATCTCATGAGATTTATTCACTATCAGTGGAACAGCACTGGAAGACCCGCACTCATGATTGAATTACCTCCCACTGGGTCCATCCCACAACATGTGGGGATTATGGGAGCTACAATTCAAGATGAGATTTACCTGGGGACACAGCAAAATGATATCAGTTTTTTCCTTCTAATATCAAGAACAAAAATATTGGAAGGCCTAACCAGAGCAGTTAGGCAAGAACAAGAAAACAAAGACATTCAGCCTGGAAAGGAAGAAATGAAATTCTCTCTAATTTCAGAAAAGATGTAAAAAATTCTAAAATTGTATTTAAAAACTTTTAGAATAAGTGAATTTAGTAAAATTCCAGGATATCAAATTAACATAAAATACATTTCATTTTATACATTGACAATAAACAATCTAAAAAGAAATCAAGAAAAATAGTATCAAAGAGATAAAATACTTACTTATACCTAACCAAGAAGGCAAAATAACTTTTACAGTGAAAACTATAAAACTGTGCTGAAAGAAATTGAAGATGTAAATATATCAATATCCATCTTATAATCATGAATTGAAAGAGTTGATATTATTTAGACTCAATACTAATCAAAAAGATTTATGGATTTAATGTAATCTTAACCAAAATTCTGATGACTGTTTTGCAAAAATAGAAAGGGACTTTAAATGGTCAAAATATTCTTGAAAAAAAAAAAAAAAAGCTTAAGAAATTACACTTACTGATTTAAAACTTAACTACAAATCTAAAATGATCAAAACAGAGTGGGGATGGCATAAAGACACATCTATAAACAAATAAAATAGAATGGAGAACCCAGAAATAAACTCATGCACGTATGGTCAAATGCTTTGCAGCAAGGATATCAAGACCATTCAATGGTAAAGGAAAGTCTTTTCACCAAGTGGTGCTGGGAAACCTAATTATGCACATGGAAAAGAAAGAAGCTTGACCTTTATGTACCGCCATGAGAAAATTTAACTCAAAATGGATCAAAAACCAAAATGTAAAACATAAATCTATAAAACTCTTAAAATAAAATATGGCAAACCCTTCTTGACATTGGAGTTGACCATGAATTCTTGAACATAATACCGAAGGCACAGGCAACAAAAGAAAATAGTAGATAAATTAAATTTTATTAAATTAAATTTTATTAAAACTTTAGAGATTAGGATTGCAACCCTTGCTTTTTTTTTTTTTTTTTCTTATTTGCTTGGTAAATATTCCTCCATCTCTTTATTTTGAGCCTATGAGTGTCTTTGCACATGAGAAAGGTCTCCTTAATATAGCACACTGATGGGTCTTGAATTTTTATCCAATTTGCCAGTCTGTGTCTTTTAATTGGGGCACCCTTTTACATTTAATGTTAATATTGGTATGTGTGAATTTGATCCCATCATTATGATGCTAGCTGGTTATTTTGCCCATTAGTTGACACAGTTTCTTCATAGTTTCAGTAGTCTTTACAATTTGGTATGTTTTTGCAGTGGTTGGTACCAGTTTTTTCCTTTCCATATTTAGTACTCCTTCAGGGGATCTTGTAAGGCAGGCCTGGTGGTGAAAAAAACTCTTAGCATTTGCTTCTCTGTAAAAATTTTTATTTCTCCTTCACTTATGAAGCTTAGTTTGGCTGGATATGAAATTCTGGGTTGAAAAATTCTTTTCTCTAAGAATGTTGAATATTGGCCCCCACTTTCTTCTGGCTTGTAGGGTTTCTGCAGAGAGATATTCTGTTAGTCTGATGGGTTTCCCTTTGTGGGACCTTTCTCTCTGGCTGCCCTTAACATTTTTTCCTTCGATTATCTGTCTTGGGGTTGTTCTTCTTGAGGAGTATCTTGGTGGTGTTCTCTGTATTTCTTGAATTTGCATGTTGGCCTGTCTTGCTAGGTTGGGGATATTCTCCTGGATAATATCCCGAAGACTATTTTCCAACTTGGTTCCAGTCTCCTCATCACTTTCAGGTACACCAATCAAACGTAGGTTTTGTTTTTTTACATAGTCCCGTGTTTCTCGGAGGCTTTGTTCTTTCCTTTTCATTTTTTTTCTCTAATCTTGTCTTCACACTTGATTCTATTAAGTTGATCTTCAATCTCTGATATCTTTTCTTCCACTTGAATGATTTGGCTATTGATACTTGTGTATGCTTCACAGAGTTCTCATGCTGTGTTTTTCAGCTCCATCAGATCATTTATGCTCTTCTCTAACCAGTTATTCTAATTAGCAATTCCTCTAACTTTTTTTCAAAGTCTTCAGCTTCCTTGCATTGGGTTAGAACATGCTCCTTTAGCTCAGAGGAGTTTGTTATTATCCACCTTCTGAAGCCTACTTCTGTCAATTTGTCAAACTCATTCTCCGACCAGTTTTGTTCCCTTGCTGATGAGGAGTTGTGATCCTTTGGAGGAGAAGAGACACTCTAGTTTTTGGAATTTTCAACTTTGGTGCCATTTTTTCCTCATCTTCATGGATTTATCTAACTTTGGTCTTGATATTGGTGACCTCCAGATTGGGTTATTGTGTAGACATCCATTTTGTTGATGTTAATGCTAGTAACGTGTCTTCATTCTAAAAAATCTCAATAAACTAGGTATTGATGGAACATATCTCAAAATGATGAGAGCTATTTATGAAAAAGCAACAGCCAATATCATACTGAATGTGCAAAGCTGGAAGTATTCCCTTTGAAAATGTGCATGAGACAATGATTACCTCTTTCATCACTCCTATTCCACATTGTACTGAATTTCTGGCTAGGGCAATTAACAATTGCTACAAAGAGAATAAAATACCTAGGACTACAACTTACAATGGATGTGAAGGATATCTTCAAGGAGAACTACAAAACACTGATCAAGGAAATATGAGAGGACACAAACAAATGGGAAAACATTTCGTGCTCATGAAGAGGAAGAATCAATATTGTGAAAATGGCCATACTGCACAAAGTAATTTATAGATGCAATGCTATTCCCATCAAGCTACCACTGACTTTCTTCACAGAATTAGGAAAACAAAACAAAACAAACAAACAAAAAAAACCACTACTTTAAATTTCATATGGAACTAAGAAAAAAGCTAATATAGTCAAGACAATCCTAAGTAAAAAGAACAAAGCCGGTGGCGTCATGCTACCTGACTTCAAACTATACTACAAAGCTACAGTAACAAAAACAGCATGGTACTGTTACTAAAACAGATATATAGACCAATGGAATAGAAGAGAGGCCTCAGAAATAATGCCATACATCTACAACCATTTAACCTTTGACAAACCTGACAAAAACAAGAAAGGGGAAAGGATTCCCTATTTAATAAACGATGAAGGGAAAACTGGCTAGCCATATGCAGAAAACTGAAATTGAACCCGTTACTTACACCTTATACAAAAATTAACGCAAGTTGGATTAAAGACTTAAATGTAATATCTAAAACCATAAAAACCCTAGAAGAAAACTTAGGCAATGTCATTCAGGACATAGGCATGGGCAAAGACTTCATGACAAAACACCAAAAGGAAAGACAACAAAAACCAAAATTGACAAATTGGATCTAATTAAACTAAAGAGCTTCTGCACAGCAAAACAAACTATCATCAGAGTGACCAGGCAACGTACAGAATCAGAGAACAATTTTGCAATCTATTCATCTGACAAAGGTCTAACATCCAAAGTCTACAAAGAACTTAAACAAATTTTTTTTTTCTTTTTTTAATTTATTTATTATTATTAAACTTCAAGTTGTAGGGTACATGTGCACAACGTGCAGGTTTGCTACATATGTATACTTGTGCCATGTTGGTGTGCTGCACCCATCAACTCGTCATTTACATCAGGTATAACTCCCAATGCAATCCCTCCCCCCTCCCCCCTCCCCATGATAGGCCCCGGTGTGTGATGTTCCCCTTCCCGAGTCCAAGTGATCTCATTGTTCAGTTCCCACCTACGAGTGAGAACATGCGGTGTTTGGTTTTCTGTTCTTGTGATAGTTTGCTAAGAATGATGGTTTCCAGCTGCATCCATGTCCCTACAAAGGACACAAACTCATCCTTTTTTATGGCTGCATAGTATTCCATGGTGTATATGTGCCACATTTTCTTAATCCAATCTGTCACTGATGGACATTTGGGTTGATTCCAAGTCTTTGCTATTGTGAATAGTGCTGCAATAAACATACGTGTGCATGTGTCCTTATAGCAGCATAATTTATAATCCTTTGGGTATATACCCAGTAATGGGATGGCTGGGTCATATGGTACATCTAGTTCTAGTTCCTTGAGGAATCGCCATACTGTTTTTCATAATGGTTGAACTAGTTTACAATCCCACCAACAGTGTAAAAGTGTTCCTATTTCTCCACATCCTCTCCAGCACCTGTTGTTTCCTGACTTTTGAATGATCGCCATTCTAACTGGTGTGAGATGGTATCTCATTGTGGTTTTGATTTGCATTTCTCTGATGGCCAGTGATGATGAGCATTTTTTCATGTGTCTGTTGGCTGTATGAATGTCTTCTTTTGAGAAATGTCTGTTCATATCCTTTGCCCACTTTTGGATGGGGTTGTTTGTTTTTTTCTTGTAAATTTGTTTGAGTTCTTTGTAGGTTCTGGATATTAGCCCTTTGTCAGATGAGTAGATTGCAAAAATTTTCTCCCATTCTGTAGGTTGCCTGCTCACTCTGATGGTAGTTTCTTTTGCTGTGCAGAAGCTTTTTAGTTTAATTAGATCCCATTTGTCAATTTTGGCTTTTGCTGCCGTTGCTTTTGGTGTTTTAGACATGAAGTCTTTGCCCATGCCTATGTCCTGAATGGTACTACCTAGGTTTTCCTCTAGGATTTTTATGGTATTAGGTCTAACATTTAAGTCTCTAATCCATCTTGAATTAATTTTCGTATAAGGAGTAAGGAAAGGATCCAGTTTCAGCTTTCTACTTATGGCTAGCCAGTTTTCCCAGCACCATTTATTAAATAGGGAATCCTTTCCCCATTTCTTGTTTCTCTCAGGTTTGTCAAAGATCAGATGGCTGTAGATGTGTGGTATTATTTCTGAGGACTCTGTTCTGTTCCATTGGTCTATATCTCTGTTTTGGTACCAGTACCATGCTGTTTTGGTTACTGTAGCCTTGTAGTATAGTTTGAAGTCAGGTAGCGTGATGCCTCCAGCTTTGTTCTTTTGACTTAGGATTGTCTTGGAGATGCGGGCTCTTTTTTGGTTCCATATGAACTTTAAAGCAGTTTTTTCCAATTCTGTGAAGAAGCTCATTGGTAGCTTGATGGGGATGGCATTGAATCTATAAATTACCTTGGGCAGTATGGCCATTTTCACGATATCAACAGAATATACATTCTTCTCAGCACCACATCGTACTTACTCCAAAATTGACCACGTAATCGGAAGTAAAGCACTCCTCAGCAAATGTGCAAGAACAGAAATTATAACAAACTGTCTCTCAGACCACAGTGCAATCAAATTAGAACTCAGGACTAAGAAACTCAATCAAAACCGCTCAACTACATGGAAACTGAACAACCTGCTCCTGAATGACTACTGGGTACATAACGAAATGAAGGCAGAAATAAAGATGTTCTTTGAAACCAATGAGAACAAAGATACAACATACCAGAATCTCTGGGACACATTTAAAGCAGTGTGTAGAGGGAAATTTATAGCACTAAATGCCCACAAGAGAAAGCAGGAAAGATCTAAAATTGACACTCTAACATCGCAATTAAAAGAACTAGAGAAGCAAGAGCAAACACATTCGAAAGCTAGCAGAAGGCAAGAAATAACTAAGATCAGAGCAGAACTGAAGGAGATAGAGACACAAAAAACCCTCCAAAAAATCAATGAATCCAGGAGTTGGTTTTTTTGAAAAGATCAACAAAATTGACAGACCACTAGCAAGACTAATAAAGAAGAAAAGAGAGAAGAATCAAATCGACGCAATTAAAAATGATAAAGGGGATATCACCACCGACCCCACAGAAATACAAACTACCATCAGAGAATACTATAAACACCTCTACGCAAATAAACTGGAAAATCTAGAAGAAATGGATAATTTCCTGGACACTTACACTCTTCCAAGACTAAACCAGGAAGAAGTTGAATCCCTGAATAGACCAATAGTAGGCTCTGAAATTGAGGCAATAATTAATAGCCTACCAACCAAAAAAAGTCCAGGACCAGATGGATTCACAGCTGAATTCTACCAGAGGTACAAGGAGGAGCTGGTACCATTCCTTCTGAAACTATTCCAATCAATAGAAAAAGAGGGAATCCTCCCTAACTCATTTTATGAGGACAACATCATCCTGATACCAAAGCCTGGCAGAGACACAACAAAAAAAGAGAATTTTAGACCAATATCCCTGATGAACATCGATGCAAAAATCCTCAATAAAATACTGGCAAACCGGATCCAGCAGCACATCAAAAAGCTTATCCACCATGATCAAGTGGGCTTCATCCCTGGGATGCAAGGCTGGTTCAACATTCGCAAATCAATAAACATAATCCAGCATATAAACAGAACCAAAGACAAGAACCACATCATTATCTCAATAGATGCAGAAAAGGCTTTTGACAAAATTCAACAGCCCTTCATGCTAAAAACGCTCAATAAATTCGGTATTGATGGAACGTACCTCAAAATCATAAGAGCTATTTATGACAAACCCACAGCCAATATCATACTGAATGGGCAAAAACTGGAAAAATTCCCTTTGAAAACTGGCACAAGACAGGGATGCCCTCTCTCACCACTCCTATTCAACATAGTGTTGGAAGTTCTGGCTAGGGCAATCAGGCAAGAGAAAGAAATCAAGGGGATTCAGTTAGGAAAAGAAGAAGTCAAATTGTCCCTGTTTGCAGACGACATGATTGTATATTTAGAAAACCCCATTGTCTCAGCCCAAAATCTCCTTAAGCTGATCAGCAACTTCAGCAAAGTCTCAGGATACAAAATTAATGTGCAAAAATCACAAGCATTCTTATACACCAGTGACAGTCAAACAGAGAGCCAAATCAGGAATGAACTTCCATTCACAATTGCTTCAAAGAGAATAAAATACCTAGGAATCCAACTTACAAGGGATGTAAAGGACCTCTTCAAGGAGAACTACAAACCACTGCTCAGTGAAATCAAAGAGGACACAAACAAATGGAAGAACATACCATGCTCATGGATAGGAACTTAAACAAATTTACAAGAAAAAAACAACCCCATCAAAAAGTGGGTGAAGAATACGAACAGATGCTTCTCAAAAGAAGACATTCATGTGGCTAACAAACATACGGAAAAAAGCTCATGATCACTGGTCATTAGAGAAATGCAAATCAAAATCACAATGAGATTGCCTCTTCACACTAGTTAGAATGGTAATCATTAAAAGGTCATGAAAGAACAGATGCTAGAGAGGATGTGGAACAATAGGAACACTTTTACATTGTTGGTGGGAGTGTAAATTAGTTCAACCATTGTAAAAGACAGTGTGGCAATTCCTCATGGATCTAGAACCAGAAATACCATCTGACCCAGCCATCCCATTACTGGGTATATACCCAAAGGATTATAAATCATTCTACTATAAAGACACATGGCACCGGTATGCTTATTGCAGCACTCTTCACGGTAGCAAAGACTTGGAACCAACCCAAATGCACATCAATGATAGACTGGATAAAGAAAATGTGACACATATACATCATGGAATACTATGCAGCCATAAAGAAAGAGGAGTTCATGTCCTTTGCAGGGACATGGATGAAGCTGGAAACCATCGTTCTCAGCAAACTCACACAGGAACAGAAAACCAAACACTGCCTGTCTCATTCATAAGTGTGAGTTGAACAATGAGAATACATGGACTCAGGGAGGGGAACATAACACACCAGGGCCTGTCGGGGGAGGTGGAGGACTAGGGGAGGGTTAGCATTAGGATAAATACCTAATGTAAATGATGGGTTGATGGGTGCAGCAAACCACCATGGCACATGTATACCTATGTAACAAACCTACATGTTATGTACATGTATCCCAGAGCTTAAATTATATATTTAAAAAACTTTAAACAAATTTTATCAAAAGGCAATATCAACATAATAAAGAGACATCCCATAGAATGGGAAATATATTTCCAAATCATTTGTATCTCATAAGGGATAAATATCTGGAATATATAGAAAACTTCTAAAACTCAACAACAACGATAAAACAGACAACCCCACTCACAGATGGGCAAAAAGATTTTATTAGGCGTTTATCCAAAAAAGGTATATGAATATCCAATAAGCACATTAAAAGATGCTCATCATCACTTATCATCATAAACATAAGTCAAAAATACAATGAGATACCACCTTACACACATTAAGATGGGCACTATCATAAACAGAAAATAAGGGTTGGTAAGTATGTGGAAGAACTGGAATCCTCATGCACTCTTAATGGAAATGTAATACAGTTTCTTTGGAAAATAGTATGTCAATTCCTCAAATAATTAAAAAGTAGAATTGCCATATGGTTCTCCATTTCCATGTTTGAGTATAGACTCCAAATAATTAAAAGCAGCTTCTGAAAGATGTATTTGTACATCCATGTTCATACCGGCATTATTTGCAATAATTAAGTCATGTAAGCACCCAAGTGTCTATGGTTGGATGAATTCAAAAGCAAAATTCGGTGTGTATATACAACGGAATATTATTGTTTTAAAAAGGAAGGAAATTCTGATGAGATGAATGAATCTTGAGGATATTATGCTAAGTGGATTAAGCCAATCACAAAATGACAAATACCATATTATTACACTTGTATAAGGTACTTGGAGTAGTGAAAATTATAAATAGAGACAAAATAGAATGGTGGTTGTCAGAATCCTGGAAGGGGCCGGGGAAAATGGGTAGTTCTTCTTCAATGAGTGTCGAGTTTCATTATTGCAAGATGAAAAGAATTTTGGAGATGGATGGTGGTGATGACTGCAAAACAATATGAAAGCATTAATGCTAGTGAACTCTATACTTAAAATGGTTAACATGGTAAATATTATGTTATATATAATTCATTCTAAAACATTTAAAAAAGTAGGCTTACTGATAGGTCAGTTGAAATCCTCTGCTCAGGTATATAATATGAAAAATATAGAAACAAAGTCATCTTGGTGTTTCCAATGGAACTTTGTGTGTGTGTTTGTGATTTCCAGCACATTCATGGATTTCTATTTGTGGGATGACTTTAAGACAGTTTGCACAGGTGAGTTTTAGTTTATACTAGGTTATACCTGCATCGAGTATAAATACTAATGGAATCCTCTTTCAAAATATTTTAGCAACATGTTCCAGAAAGTAATGAACTTTAAGAATTATCTAGAAGGTAAGAAATAGGCAATGGCTGCTTAATAACATATTGTATAATTAACAGAGCAAGCACAGATGTAGTTACTTCTGGAGAAAGTTTGTCTTCTTTTTTATGGATTCACAGACATGGCCTTCTATGTGAGCATGAACTTAAATTCTGATTTACTAGGTCTTAAGCATAATATTTTTAATATATATCTCTTGTAATTCTGTTAGTGATCATCTTTAAGAAAGGTGATCTAGATTGTACTAATTTTTAGTTCATTTGTATTCATCAGATGTACATGTTCATGTACCTATGTGTTTCTAAAAAGCATTATGAATTGATTTCTATATCTCTCATTTATTTTTGCACACAGTTTGAGAGGAAAATTTTGAGGAAAAAAAATCCTTCATTTATTTTGATCACAGTTTGAGAAAACATCCAAAAGTACTAACTTGTAGAGTACTCTATTAAATACACCATGTCAAACCTGAAATATTATATGAAGGATTTCCCTCCACAATATTTTCCTCAGTTATCCGACATTGATCTATAGTAAATAATAAGGGAAGGTGGAGGATTCCTGTCCCTGACACAGTATTTCGGGTAATGTTAGTCCTGTTTCAATTGGTTAAGTATTGGGACAAAATCACTCCATAGGAGAAAGGTGAACTAAAGACAGAAGTTAAGGAACTATGTTCAGCCGAGTAACACCCTCTCAATACTTTAAAATGTTTAATACTTACATGTGTACTTTTCTTTGTCTTGACGGAGATAAATAGTAACATTGATTTTAGATGAAACAGTATACTTTAACATGAGATCAATATTAGAAATAAACATATAAGGGAGTTTTGGACATACTACAATTGACCACTTTTGTCCCTCTTGCTCAACTCACAGAGCCACTTCAGAAATGTCCCAACCCAACTGTCGCAGATCTTTTTGCCATTATGATATTAGACAATGTTTACTCTTTTTCTTTACTCCCATCTACCAATACATATAAATGTGTGTATGTATATACTTCATTTTTCTTCATTTAGAAGTAGTAAACCTTAATTAAATCATAATTTGTTGACTTTTTAAAAGTTAAATTTCAAATTCTGTAGCAGATTTTTAATCAATTTCATGGTTTCTCATCACTATGCCTTTAGAGTCAAACTGGAAGTTATATGGTTTTTTAATTACTTCTGGTTTCCCTGGACATGTAAATTTCAAAACTGTGAAACAAATTTTGATACAGTAATTTTAAAATAAATTCATAAATCTAAAATATTTTCCTAATAATAAATACTCAAAGATCACTGGAAAAAAGTGAAAAGTATTAGTAATTATAAGTAATTATATGTGTTATAAAAAGTATCTATACATTAAAATTTTAATGGACTCTTAATTGTTCCCCTTGATTCTCTTCTAATGCTCTTTTTCATCAATCCTGTCATATCATATTAAGGCTGGTCCTGCTGAAACTCTGTATTCTTCAGTATTCTCCAATTGCCTCCAGTTTATAAAACTCTTCATTCACATACAAGACTTTTCTTCATGTCAATTTTACATGTTTCTTATGCATCATTTGCTGACATTTTTACAAGTACTAAACAGTAAATTCTTGATACTCATGAAGGATAAACACTGAGATATTCAGGAATTATAAATGACATTATAGCATAAAAAATAAAATCAAGTAAAAGCCAACGCATGCTTATTTCATTTTCGAATAACAATAGAGTAGCATGACATAGTCAAAATATAAAATATTCTGAAGAAGAAAATATTTTTAAAATGTCTGTTGGAATTTATAAGACTATGAAGGAAAAAGGAATTTGAAGGACAATAATTTTTAAAATAAGGGAATTCAGAGAGATCCACATTACATGAGATACCTTTTCTTGCTATGAGGAATTTGTCAAATAATAAAAAAGTCTATTTGATTGTGAAAGGGAGAAAAAGTGAATCGAGAGGTCGAATATTGATTTCTAAAACTCAAAATTTAAAAGATCTACAGTTGGACTCTAAAAGGTACAATGTTAGGAAATGATAAAAGAAATTGATAAGCTGCAATGGAAATTGAAATCCTGCTTAAAAATTGTTGTAGTACCATATGCTCTAGAAAGTATCATCTGTTAACTGAAGTACATTTATTAAAATTCGTTGTTTATATATGCATAGGTCTATTTCTGATTTCTCTTTTCTGTTCCAGTTATCCATTTACCTATTTACCTATCTTTGCATAAAATTGCAATGTCTTAATTCCCGTAGTTTTATAATAATTCTTGAAATTAGGTAGAGTTAATATAAAAACTTTTCTTTTTTTCCAAGTTGTTTTGACTCTTCTAGTTCTTTTCCATTTCCAGATTAATTTTAGAATCAGCTTCTTGAGTTTTACAAACATCCAAATGTTATCTTCATCAGGGTTACATTGTATCTAAATTCAGAGAAAACTGATATCTTATTATTGAGTCTTCCAAGTCATGAATATAATGTCTCTTTCTATTTATTTAGGTATTCCTTAATTTCTCTCGGCAACACATTGATTTTTGGTCCGATTTATTTTTAAGTATTTAATATTTTTGCTTTTTACAATTATATTATGTTGTTAGTTTTAATTTCTAAATTTTTATTGATAAAAATGCAATTAGGGGTATCCTACAGTTTCCTATTCTTACTTATGAATTTTAGTATCACTTTTACAGATTTTTTTTTTTTTTTTTTTTTTTTTTTTTTTTTTTTTTTTAGACGGAGTCTCGCTCTGTCACCCAGGCTGGAGTGCAGTGGCGCGATCTCGGCTCACAGCAAGCTCCACCTCCCGGATTCGCACCATTCTCCTGCCTCAGCCTCCCGAGTAGCTGGGACTACAGGTGCCCGCCGCCACACCCGGCTAATTTTTTGTATTTTTAGTAGTGTCGGGGTTTCACCGTGTTAGCCAGGATGGTCTCGATCTCCTGACCTCATGATCCGCCCACCTCGGCCTCCTAAGATTCCATTTTAGTTTTTACATAAACTATTATGTTGTCTGAAAATAAAGGCAGCTTTTTCTTTCTTTTCTTTTCAATATAGATTTATTTTTATTTCTCGCCTCATCGCATTCCCTAAGACCATCATTTCACTGTTTTATTGTTTGTGCTTTTGGAGTCATATTTAATAAATCATTTCCTAGTCCAGGGACATAAATATTTACTCTTGTGTTTTCTTCTAGGTTGCTTATAATTTTTAAAAAATCATAATTATACCTCATTAGTTCATTCAGTCCTATGTAACTTTTTTTTTTTTTTCTATTTCATTTTGGTTTTACAGTCCTATAAACTATCAGCTTCTTGACTAGAGTCCTGGAAATCTTTACTCTTCCACTAGAATAATCCCAAAGTTGTTTAAATGATGCCATCTGAAGCCTCTATGTGGAAGATTGCTTTTCTTCAGGGATTTGAGACATTTCTTGTATATGGAACAGTACACCCTGAAGCTGACTGCAAGTTCTTTCAGGGAAGCGTTAGAGTAAAACAAGAAACTTATTTGTAGGTAACAAAAGATGTAAAATGACTACAGTTAACTTATAATTGATAATTTCAGCAGAGAATGATCTAATGAGAGGTCCTAAAAAGAATAATGCAACTGACAAATGTGGTTGTTTCTGTGGCATGTAAAAGCAAGATAAAGAGGTGAATTCAAAGGTTTTAGACAAAATATCTTCTATAATGATAACTGTTAACTCAATTTTCAAGAATGGCTATTATATCTAATTTTTAAAAACTTGATAAAATCTTTATAGTGAAAAATACTTCAGCTACAATGTATAATTCAATCATACCATGGATATACTAAACATATAGTTAGAATATATCAAAAATATATAAAGCTAATTGACTCATTAAGTCGGGAATAGATCCTAAGCATCTATATCTTAGTAAAGCTTCATAGGTAAGTGATATGAATCCCATATAGAAACTGCTGGCCTGGAAGATTCTAAATTTAAGCTAACAAAATACGGTTGCAATCATGTTAACATTTTAAAAAATAACTGAAATTATGATTTATAACACTATTCTGCTGCTGTCTCATATCAAACAAAGTAGTACCAAGACTGATGAATAGAATTGTAGACAGTGATGACATTGACAACTATCTGGGAAACTCCCATAAAATGTACAATTTCTGAAATATTAGATTAATAACATGTTGCTCAAATGCATTCAGCCTAGGGAAGGCTAAAGGATCTCATTTGGTTTGGCAATATCTTCTCTCATGAAACTCATTGGTAGTAACTATATTATGGATGACGAAAATAAACAGTAAACCAAAGAAAGAAGTTCATCAAATTAAGCAAAGTTTACTGAGATTTCAACACACTTCGTAGCATTTCACACTCAGATTTAATAAACTGAGGCAAATAGAATTCATTTCCAAATGTTGCCATTCATTATTCTCTTTAATGTTCTGGAAGAAGCATACTTTAGGACTAATTTCAGGGGATATATGAGGTCAGAATGAAGTTAATAATATTACTAAGATGTTCTTAATAAGCAATATATTTATCATTGTCATTAAAATTAACCAATAAATGAGCATTTTAAGTTTCTTAGTTTTATTTTCCAATAAAGTAAATATCAATATTTGTCATGCTCTTTGAGGTCGTCAAAAACTTTAAGAGTGCAAAGAATTATGGAGTCCAAAAAGAAAAGCAAAAACCCCAAATAGAAAAAAGAAAACACACTAATTTAGAAGAAAACTACATTTCTTTGAATAATAGTAATACACAGTTATGTTTCTCTAAAATAATTGCTTTTGATTATAATCTAAACCACATATTATAACTTTTAATTAAAGCAACTAACAAATGTGTTACAGATAAAATTGAGAATTAGTGGTATTAATACTTTTGCACTGGCTATCACGTAGTTGCCTTGTGCAGCAAGCTCGAAGAGCTGATGAATACACAAAACGCAACTTTCTACAGCCATGCACATCATTTATACAGTTCTCAAAGTAGCAGAAACGAACATTCATTACAAACCCAAAGACATAGTCTCTCTGTAGCATAAAAGAAAAAGGAAAACCATATACATACAGATTAGGCTTAGTAACTAACGTAGCAGTGTTCTCTTAAAAATAATCTAGGTGTCGGCCGGGTGCGGTGGCTCACGCCTGTGATCCCAGAACTTCGGGAGGCCGAGGCTGGCAGATCACGAAGTCGAGGATTGAGACCATGCTGGCCCACATGTTGAAACCCCACCTCCACTAAAAATACAAAAATTAGCAGGACGTGGTGTCGAGTGCCTGTAGTCCTAGCTACTTGGGAGGTTGAGGCAGGAGAATCTCTTGAACCTCGGAGGCAGAGGTTTCACTGAGCCGAGGTTGTGCCACTACATTCCAGCCTGGGCAATAGAGTGAGACTCTGTCTCAAAAATAATAATAATGGTTAATAATAATAATAATAATCTAGGTGTCTCTTGAATGTTAATTTACTCAATGTACTATCAGTCCAAGTTAGTAAGTTATCTAAAATTCCTTAAATTATTTTTAAGTGAAAATACTGCAAAATAAAATTATTATTGAATTAGTATGGCAGAATAATGATTCAATTTGGTTAAAACGTGTTTATATTTTTATAATCTTACACATTAAGCAGGAGTAATGCTAACTTATCCAATCAATAAACCTGTATAAATGTAAGGAGAACATACTCAAATAGAATAAAAATCTATATGTACACTATGCTTAACACTAAGACTTATGGAGACTTGAATTCTCAAAACATTTTCAAGTTGGTGTTTGTAGGGAGATTTTTAAAATCTAGAACGTTGAAGTCTTAAAAGTTTAATTTCATTATTCTCTAATAAAGTTTGCGTATTTGTTCACTCTGAATCCCATGTTGAAATGTGATCTCCAATGTTGGAGGTGGAGCCTTCTGTGAGACATCTGAATCATGAGAGCAGATCCTTCATGAATATCTTGGCACCATCCAAGTAATGAGTAAATCCTTGCTCTGTTAGTTTTTGCCAGAGATGATTGTGGGAAACAACCTGGAACCTCCCTCCTCTTTTCCTTCCTTCGTCTCTTGACATGTAATATATGCTCTCTTCTTCCCTTCTGCCATGAGAGGAAGTTCCCCGAAGCCCTCACCAAAGGCAGATGCTAGCTAGCATCATGTTTCTTGTGCAGCCTGCAGAACTGTGAGGCAAGTAAACTTCTGGGTTTTTTTTAGAAATTACCAAGCCTCAGATAGTCCTTTACAGCAACACAAAGCAAGCCAAGACATTTTATTTTTTAAAGTTAAGAATAATATTTTTATATACAGCCATTTATCTCTAAACCAATCATATTGTAGCTCCTTTATGATATTTCATAATCTAATTTGGTAATACCATTTAGAGGTAGGCAATTATTACACACTCAATGAGTGTGATAAAGACTTCTCTGAATTAGATACATAAACATACATACAGACACATATCAAGGCCTTACAACTTCAATTGTAAATCACATCCCTTGGTCAAGAGTAAACACAAATAAGAAAAGCTCACACATAACATAGATCTGTTCTCTTCCCAGTATGGACCCATTCTTAATTTATTTGAGCTCCAAACAGGTGATAGAGAAGACTAATGACTCAGATTACCTGTTGTCTCTCACTCAATAAATTGAAGATCTCTATAAACTATTTGTCTGTTTATTGAGATAACCAAATTGTTAGATCATTAAATCAAATTCCCAATATAGGATAACTTATTAGCTATTAAAAATCAAAAATAAAACCCAAAGTGCAAGAAACAAGTACTAAAAATAAAGTCAGTAGTCAAAAATAATCACAGTCAAGTTCTTGTTCTCCTGTAGATGAGTAAGACTCCTGTTTGGATCCAGGGGCACCTGTCCAGAGACAATCAAACAGGCCTGGGATGAGTGAAGGTTTGAAAATGAGGTTCTGATTGTGAGCCATGTTATAAATATGTGAAAGAAAAAAAGCGTTAAACAATTCAGAAGAAATTTTTTTAGCCTACTGCAATAGTAAGAAAGTTGATTTCTGAAGAAAATTTTCAGAATAAAGGAAGGCAGTCTGAGGTTTTACAGAGGGAGTCAAACAAGGGAGTTATGAGGGTTATGAGGAAGATTCTTAATCTGAGTCATGAGGAAGGGTGATCCCTTGCAGTTAGCTATTTTCAAAGATAAGTAGCAAAGAATTCCTTAATCATCATTGTTTTTTTTAGAACACAGGAATCAGACAAACCTCAACACTGTCAAGGGTAACCATGGATTCTCCATCCTTGCTCCTTGATAAGGAAACTCTCAAGTCAGTTACCAAGGTGTCCTTCAATTAACAAAACTTTAGATAAGTTTCTTCCCAACTATAGCACTTACATCCCTTTTAGTAGGTAGAATACTTACTTTGGAAAATTTGTAAATCTACAAATTATTTTCTGTTTCTTTGAAATGCATATACATTTCTTTAAAAGTCTCTTGACAGTTTTAGGATTCAAGAAATTTTCCTCAAGAACCTGTAAACCAACTCTGTGTAATATATATATGAGATGTGATAACACCCTAATCTCCCAGTGTCTGTTAGAGGGTAGGATCCTAACTCCCATGGGCACCAAATAACACACAGATGGCCCAATCATAGAGAAAAACATTTGCAAACTCAAGAATAACTCTTATTTCCTCCAAATAACTCCAGTTAACTCACAAATAATATTCTATTGATCAACCTCCCTGCTTGTGTTCTCCTGCAATACCTTTTCACTAGCTCTAGTAGAAAAAGTTTTCAAGTGCTGAAAAATTCTCCTGCCATTATTTTCCCCCAGCAGAATTGAATTCAATCTCTAATTCCTATAGCAATAACCTTAAATAAAGTCTTCTTCGCCTGGTTAAATTTGTTGAAAATTTTGCTTTGATAGAATAAAGCTAGGCAGTCATGAGGCTCACACACATCACTTGCTTCGCATCTCTCATCAATGAATGCTGTCCTTCATTGCCTGAAGTCCAATAACTTGGAAACCATTGTTTCATATATTGTGTCCTTTCTCTGATTGTTTTAAGCAGGAAGATAAATCTTGTCCTTGTTACTTGCTTATGGCTTGAAGCAGAAATAAGTCACACAGATTAATTTATTAAGTGGAAACTTAATAAATTACTTTCAGTCAACTGAAAGTAATAATGCTGAGTAAGGCTGAAGATCCATTGGTTAGATTCATTCAATAGCATAAAAAAAATAAATAAATTCCAAATAGCCTAAAATGTTTTGGTCTTTGTTCAGATAATTACAGAAACATTAAATCCATGAACATACCCCTTCTCCCCGTCCCCCCACCAAAAAAAAAAAAAAAAAAAGAAATGAAAGAAAAAGAAATAATGAAAAAAAGATTTCTCGTCACGCAGTTTTCTGGTGTCAAGCTCTCCTGGCTTATATGTGTGGTTTCATGACAATTTCTCCATCTGGAATCTTCTCAATTCTTCAGCTGAGTGTTTGTTTCTAACTTGACTTTTAAGGCATCATTGCCAAAGGACCTTGAGATCATGTGTAGCTTTGTCTCCAGGAATCCAGTTGAATTATTCAGGAAAAGGAACTAGCACTTTGGAACATCAAAGGACATAAAGCTGAGATGACAGATAAGGTACAGAAGTAGTGATAAAAGTCAGGTGAGACCAAGTCAACCCTTTCAGAGTTACATGCAACATCCTCAAAAAGGAAATGAGCTGAAGTCTGTGAAAGAGACACTGAAGCATTGAAGTTAAAATGATTTGCCTCATTCTAATAGATAGGTCCTTCCATAAAATTGTCAGCAGTAAAGAAAATTGTGTATCTATACAATTGAGTGGGGAGAGTCGAGTAAGAACTTCTTTGGTAAGCTAAGAATATTTGTTTAAATATGCATTTGAACTATAGAATAGATCATTTGAATCTAGAAAAATTTCAATGCAAAAGAAATTAAAATGTTATAACTATTTTTGAGCTGAAAGTTTGAAAAAACAATAAAATTTTAATATAAATTAATGCATAAAAATTAATGGGCCTTATGACACACAAAATTTGTTTGATATTTTATACTACATAAAATTACATTGTTTTATAAATTTATTTAATCTTTTTTTCCTATTTGAATTCTAAATTATTTAACATGGCATTTTTGTATGTTGTGGGTCTGAGAAGAAACTCTGCATTTTCCATGTGTATATTTTAATGGTCTCCCGTGCTAAAATATTAATATGAATTTGTTGAGAAAAAGACCAATATTAACCATCTATTTATTTCAAATTGCTAACCTGGTACATTATCTGTAGTAGGACTATAATAAATATATATGATTTCAGTTGATTAAAATTAGAGTCCAAAAATATGTGCATATGTGTTCCACACAATGTTATTGATGAAATTAAAAAATAGCAAAATTAAAGTTCCAAAGAAAAATTAGTTGATTAAATTGTGGATCATTTATTAAACATATATGATATAAGTATTAAAAGTAAGTTTATGAAAATTATACAGGAATATGACTAAGTATGTCTTATGATATTTGGCAAAGAAATAGCTAAACTATTGCTGATAAATTATGATTTTTCAACTATTTAAAAACACATGAAGCTGAAATCAAGTGGAGGAAATCGCACAACTTCACAATGGTAGTGCTTTGGAGAGCATCCAATATATTTTTCTCTATTATTTTATTTTACTTTGTTTATATTAAATATTTTAATGGTTTTTGATAATTCCCATTGAGCCATGATTGATAACAAATTCCTTACTATTAAGAAAACAAAACCTTTATATCAAAAGAATGAAGGATAAAGGAAAATACACATGATGATAGTATCCTAAGAGTAGCAGCCAAACTAAGCACATAACCATCAGATTACAGAATTGAAAACAAAGTTGTACAGCACAAAAATAAAGCAGGGACATAAGCTTAAGTTATTTTGCCTATACCTTTTTACTGTCTTTCGTAAAGAAGAAAAAATTAAACAAAACAAAAACTGGGCAAACATTCTGAGAAATGTACTCTATTCCCCAAACGTGCACATGCACAAAAGGCCTTGGTTGTCATTTTGGTTTTAGAGTAAATAGAATGTGTGGGCTATTTAAAGAATGAAACAGTTCAGTGAACAACAACAAATTAGAATTTGTAAAGGATACCTAAGGGCATAGACAGCCTTTCACTGCAATTTTTATCTGTCTTTTTTTCAATGTCCTCCAACAGCTATAGATTAACACTGGGCTTAGACATCAAGTACTTTAATTCTGTGCCACAATTTCTGTCTTTTATTCTGGTTGAATCTATTAACAATCTTGTCATAAAATTTTCTTATAATAATTTATGGTATAATCTTCTTTGTTTATCCTCTTTATCCCAATCTATAGCCATGTTTTCTATTAAGAAGGACAAATTATCATATTTTATTTGATAAATTTATCAAATAAAATGATTTTTATTTTTAACCAGAAAACACGATTTTTCTTTTCTTTTGGGAACCAGATTTTCTCTATGGTAATAACAAGGATATTCAATATGAAAATATACATTTGTAATATCTGTTTGAGAAAACACCCAATAAATCTTCTCAGTTTTATGCTTTTAATTCTTTATTTTGAAAGCATACAGACTTACTCCTGATTTACATACTTTTCTAGAGAGACAGACAAGATATACTTAGCCTTAGCAAAGATTACAAAGAGCAGCAAATGTTTACCTTCTTTTTTGTTGTCAGATTGTGTGTGTGTGAGTGTATATGTTTTGAAGTGACCAAGGTGTTTTACCCCGAAACTGTGCTGAAAATTACTGGCACGAGGCAGACTGATTAACAGGAGAAAAGGCAAACACATTTATTTAATTCTTATACATAAGAGCCTTTAGAAAGAAAGCCCGACACCCGATAGGTGATATGGAAGCTAACATACTATCTTGAGGATACAGAAAGAATATAGGCTCAAAGTATGGCTAAAAACAGGTTATAGTGGTATATCAGGTTTTAATGGCAAGGCAGGTGATGAGAGAGGGGAAAGAGGAGGCTTAGCCAGAAAAGGTGGTCTGGTTACATAGATGAAACCTCACAGGTAGCAACCCTCAGAAAAAAATACAGGGTAATTATTATTATTATTATTACTATTACTATTTATGCCACTGAAGTTGTCAGATTCTCAGTTAACCTTCCTTAGATCTGGACAAGGGGAGACCAGGCTGCATTAATGGAGATTCTCTATAGATGTAAAATTTTCCCATAAAAAATATCTGCATGGGCCACTTTAGCCTGTTGCCCCTGTGACAACCATTTTAAATATGGCAAACATTATATTTTGATTTTTAATTTTCTTCAGTTTCCTTTGAGTTTGCTGAAAATCTTTTGTGAAATGATGGAGTAGTAGTCATCTGTATCTCCAGAAATTGAAATCTAAAAGAAGCCCCTATGTTCACATCAACCACAAAACAACAAACTGGCAACTTAAGTGAATCAAATAAGAAGAAATTATGCAAGATAATCCATTTGAAACTTAGCATTATACCTTATTTGATATTTTCAAATGAAATAAAGTTGTCCAGTATGTTAAACATGTTTAACATGGACCTTGTAATATGTAATTCTTATATGTAATTAAGTCATTGAAAGACATATTTTCAATCAACCTTATAAATGGACAGTTTTTTTTTTTTTAAGTAGAAGACCCCCAATGTTTAATTTCTCCAAAAGGATAGAAGTTTAGTAAAACTTCTCATCATGTGTATGTTCACACATAAAGACATCTTCAAGTAGATACAATTGAAAACTGCATGTTTTATATACATTTTAATTCATAATTGTTTCTTGAACTGGAAATAAATTAATTTGCATTGGTGAAAATAAAAAAAGAACAAACTCCCCGGTCTTTGAGGCCAGGTGGGACAACAGACTTATGGAGCCTTTATCTGTGCCTTCTCCCATGATTCTCCTTTTATGACAAACAACACTTTTAAACAGCAAAAAACAAGAGCTAACAACAAAAAAGCAAACTAGTATGAGAAAGAATGGCTTGATTTCATCAAGGAGGGCAAACAAGTGGGAACCAGCAACAAAACCCACGTACCAAACCAAATAGTAAATAGTGGAGAATCCTAAGGTAAAGAGAACAGGATTCCAAATTACCACACTGTCACTTACTCTGCAAGCTGATAATCGCAAGGAACAAGGGGCCTCATGTGGGAAACACATCTGGTCCAAAGCTAGAGTTTCCAGAGACCGCTAGTACAGACTGAGTTTCAGTGGGACCTCCAAGATAACTGTGGAAATAATATACACCATGGTATACTATGCAGCCCTAAAAAAGAACAAGAGCATGTCTTTTGCAGGGACATGGATGGAGCTGGAGGCCATTATCCTTAGCAAACTAACATGGGAACAGAAAACCAATTACTGCACATTCTCACTTATAAGTGGAGGAGAACACATGGACACATAAACGGGAACAACACACACTGGAGTCTTTCAGAGGGTGCAGAGTGGAAGGACAAAGAGAATCAGGGAATATAACTAATGGGTACTAGGCTTAATATGTGGGTGATGAAATAATTGGTAAAACAAACTCCCATGACACATGTTTACCTGTGTAACAAATCGGCACTTTTACCCCTAAACTTAAAGTTAAAAAAAAAAAAAAAAAGTGAAGACCGACCAAATATAAACAAGAAAAGGCTGTTTATTCAAAGATTGCCATACCAAGAAAGTCAGCCATTATAATTTGCTTTTGGCAGAAACTCAAAGGCAAGCAAGAGTGGACAACATTTATTGAAGAAAGAAAAAAAGGAAAAGCTTGATGTATGCCCTGACTGGAGGCTGTCAATGTGAAGTTGTAGGCAGGCTAACTAGAACTGAGGCATCGTGTGTGATTGGTTAGGGTTAACTATTTGGCTTTCTCTGGTTAAGTCTAAGCTGGAAGCAGGAATAAAAATTAAGGAAGTTGTCAATTATTGATCAAGCCTTGGCCATTTTGGACCGATTGTTAAAAAGTTATTTAGATTATTCCAGTGCTACTAGAAATAGAATTCTAATTTTCTACAAGTTAGACATAGCAGGCTCACTTCCTGGCAGGTTATTGGAGATAAGTGTTTGGTTTCCTCGGCAGTTACTGCAGACTGTAGGTCAGAGTTCTGTCTTTATATATGGTCTGGTTATTTTTCAGTTGTGTATTCAGTCTCTCACATTGCTATAAATAGGAATAATTTGCATCACTGTTAACCCTTTACAATGAACATTAGCTCTAGCTAGATACAAAAAAGCTAAAGATACTGAAAGGTGAGGACCCTTGTAGCATAAATTAATTTTTGAATTATACTCTAGACAACATCTAGGAATTTATTAAAAGCTGTTTGTAATACTTTTGTAAATTTGGAAGTTCAAACTAATTTTTCTTGAGCAGTTTAAGATGAATTATACACCTAACCTACATATACAACCTATACCTGTTATATTGCAGTTAGAACATATATAATACATTCCTACTCTGTATCTGTTTATATATATATATGGACATATATGCCTATAGATGGATATATACATTTTTGGCCATTATAATTTCTACTTTTTATTTGAAACCATAGTTCTGAAAGAGAAAATCAGCATGTACATTTTATATTTTTACTGGTTTATTTTTTCTTACACTACTTTCTACCGATATCTTCAAGTTGATCATTCTGAATCTGGAAGAGAGGATGAAAAGACATTTGAACTCTACCAGCTGGGTGCTTGTTGTTAATTTTTTCATTTATTTATTTATCAATTGAGAGTGAGTGTGTGTGTGTATTGTCATTTTTATATATATATGTATCTCTCCTGTCTATATATATAGCTCCTGTCTATATATATATATATACTCAATTGAGTTATATAAACATATAAATATCCACTCTTAATTGAGTGCCTATATATAGAGAGAGTCAAATACAATTTCTTATGATTTTCTATTTTGTATTTTTTTTTTTTTTTAATGGCATGCCAGAAGTAAAATGTATGCCACTGAAATTCAGGAAAAAAAGTACAACGGTAATTATGTAACGATAATGATAGCTCTCAGTTTAAAAAAGGCATATCCGGTGACTGTAATTACTAGAAGTCAATTTTGTGTTTTTATTAGCTGATTTTGTCCACACGAAATATAAAAACTATTAATACCATCTTTGCTTTACAAATGATATACTTAAGAGTTGTAGAGATTTAGATTAACTCGCTTTGGGTCACCCATGAATTTTGGAGCCAGGATTTGAATCCAAGCATCTAGCTTTATAGTTTGTGTGCTTAACCATTCTGACACACTACTCTAACAAATAAAGTAATAAATACAGTACTATTTTCATGGACCATGTTTTACTTTGTCTTGTATTTAAAACTTTTTTGTGTTTATTAGTATAAAAAACAGAACCCATAATTAAAACAATTTCAAAATAATTCATAATCATGCATAGATTCAAAATAAGAACTACCACAATGATTCACATATAAATTTATTCCAAAATCCTCAAAATACTATCACTTAGGAGGAGGCAGGATACAGTGAGAATATAGCATTTAGAGTAATAATGTAAATAATTAACCTTAATAAGACATTTACTATATACCAGTCTTTTTACCCAAATTTTTCTTCACCAGGCCACACAGTAACCCTATTAGGTAGAGATAGTAGTATTGGTTTTTAGCTTCAAGATAAAGACTAAGGCGAAGAGAAGTTAAGTGGAAACTAAATGAAGTCACAGAGCTGGTAATTAACAGAGACATAACTCAATCCAGGATTGATGCCAAAGCTTATACTTTCTAGTGAGATCTTGGGTTAATTTCAGCTCAGTCATATATATTCAATAACTGAAAAAGGAAATTTTTTTCAGACTCAATTACATCCTATACTGTGAGATAATAATATCCATTTCAAAAGATATGTTTAAAGTTTATACATTTTGATATTCTTTTTAAATAACAGAAATCCAAAAATAAATAGGAGACATAAATATTTATTAATATTCTTTGACACAGTAATTATTACAGAAGCATATTTGTTTCATTTGATTTAAATTTTCTTTGATGTTTCTTTATAGATTTATGTCAAAATAATAGAAATAATAACTAATGACCTAGATGACCTTAACATTCCCCTCAGCTTGAACAAACTTTGTACTGATATCTTCCTCTTTAGATGGGGACTATGTGTCCTTTACTTGTCTTTTCTTACAGCATTTTTTTTCAAAATCTTGAAATTGTAAATTCCTTCTCTGCTTCTTTAAAATATACATAAATCTTTCCCTAGTCTCTTGCCAGTTTTACAACCAAGAAAATGTCATTCTTAAGGACTTGGAAACCGTCTCTTTGAAATGTAAATCTCTAAGGAGATGTGTCCCTGTCTCCCAGTGTCTGTGGGAGGGGAGGATCCTAATTTTTAATAGATGCTAATTAGCAATCACAGAAGGCTAATTACAGAGAAAAATATTTGCAAACTCAGAAATATCTCTAAGTGCCAGACATATATACTGATCAACCACCTCCTGAATATGCCCAGGACTTTTGTACTAACTACCCAACTACTTAAAAACTCTGTCTGCCTTTTCCTTTTCAGGGGTATTGAGTTAATTCTTTCTCACCTAAAGCAAGTGTCAGAATAAAATATACTTCTCTTTGCTTGTCTGGTGTGATTTTCTTTTCCTTTAACACCTAGAAGGTATCTTAATATGATACTTACATATCAACTAGCTTTAATACAAGAATCCCTGTCTAATTTTAGTCAATACTATGAAATAAATCTTGAGAACAGATATATCTGCTGTGAGGATCATTGTTAAGGGGCTGGAGCCTCAATGTAGACATATAAGCATGAGATTTTTCTTTGTAGCACGTTGTATTGTTGCATTTTGGGGCCCTTCCAGCAGTAACAATCTCTATGTTTTCTAGGGTGATTAAATAGTTAACAAAAGTTAGAAAAAAAAAAAAAGGCATAAGATCTCAGCAGCTCTTTTGACCTTTGAAATACACTACTTACCTAAAAGCTATTAGCCTAATACTCTCCTCTAGTAAAAACTTCAATTCATCCTCTAAAAGTAAAGGTATTATATTGGATCTGTAAAAGTTCTCTTCAACTTCATTCAAGATCTTAGATCTGATTTGATATAAAACGGTCTCTTTGCATGCACAGGGTGATAATATGAGGGACATGGTATTACAACAATACCATTTTTCCTATCTTCGCCATCAACCAACAATCAACAAATCTTCAATGCTAAAAGGACAGCAGTAAATCGCTCAATTACCTCCTGATTCTGTGCACTGATGTGAAGAAATCTGAGATGAGCATACCACTGACCTTATGAGGTTACTCTTTCATGAATTGTTAATGATTATCTTCACTGAGTGATAGTATCCCTGGGTCATCCATTTCATTTTTCTTAAATGGAAGTTAAAGTTCACGGACTACCCAAACTCTGCTACCACAGAGGGCTCTCCAGGATGAAGAGTCACATTGTCAAAGCCACACTTGAGAGCAGTAGTTAATTTTTCTTCCAAGATTCTCTATTTTCACAGATCCTTTTGTTTTTTTTCAATATTGCACAAGAACAAAGGAAAACAATGACTAAACACTAATCCTGCTTTGGAATAATATTTTCTGTCACACTACAAAAGCAAATTATGGAATGACCACCAGGAAATCATTTCAAGACATAATTTTGGAGGAATATTTATTCTTTTCCAAAACAATTGATAAATTTTATAATGTTATAAGTTGTAAAATTTGCTGACATTTGTTGTAAAATATGTGCTAATAAAGAATTACTTTAAAAGGGTGTCTTTTAGGTTTACATTTCCTTTTGAGAATTCCATAAAATTATTAAATGTATAATAATATCAATGTTAAGCCTCTGCTATATGCCAATAGTAGATGTTTGTTATTATGCCATTGATAAATATCACTGTGTTAAGCATCTACCATATGCCAGTAGTTAGGCATAAATACTTTATCTTCAACAGCCATATAAAGGAAGTTAATATTATTATTACTTTTTTACATGTGAGAAAATTGAATTGTAGTAGATTTATATAATTTACCAAAGGCTTTCCAGCTAGTGAGTTACAGAGCTGGGTTTTGGAACTGACATGCCTCTATCTAACGGCAGCAGTGCTGCTTACAATGCCCTCTTGGAAAAACGTGTTTTCATAGCATGTCTATTTAATTTAAAATAAAAGCATGCTATCATTTCTTCCATTTTTTTTTTTTTTTTTTTGTGGCTTTCCAATCAATGATTTCAATTTGTGTCCTTGGCTTTTCTATTAGCTTCAATGACTTGAAATATTTAATAATGGAAATATATATGCATAGATCATCTCTAATATAGTCTATCATATTGATTCATATGTATTTCATAAAATATACAATATCGACTCTTTTATGAAAACCTCTAAGTGTTTACCCAGTGTTTGCAGCAATGAATAGGAGATGGTGAATCCTTCAGTGGTGACTATATATTTCTTAAACAAATTGTTTCTGAGGATGGAGACAAGCGCGGCACACTTTTCCTGTGCTGGTGATACTCAGACATAAACGTAATCAAAAAAGACAAGGTGGCAACCATCAAAGCAGTCAGTGAGTAAGGAAGCTGTTATGGTATATGGGGTCCATAGAACAGCTTCTGCTGTGATCTGATAACATTCCTGATTGTGACTTACCGGGTTTGCTTAGGAGCTCCAAACTGGAAGTTACTATGGCACGGTATTCAGAGGGTATCTATTAATATACAATTTATTGTTCAAATTGAGATATTAGTGAGATATAAAAGAATATAATATGAATAATTAGATAGGAGTAACTTAAACTGATACTCTCAGGGATATACAAGGCCAAATTATCTTCTGAACATTTTGAATTTGAAGTCACAAGACAACAAGTAAAATCTCAGTTCTACCATTATTATGTGAGCTTAGACAAGTTAGTGAAATAGTCTGTGTTAGATTCCTATACACACATGTAATGAAAATAGCTTCACAGTATTGTTTTTGTGCAGGTAAAATGTGTTAATGTTTACTTAGCGCCTAGCTCTAGGAACTGGGCAGCAGTTGAGGCCTCATTGTGTGTAGACTCATATTTCAAGGTTAATGAAGCCAACTTTGAGGAACCGACTTTACCATCTGTTCTGGTTAAAACTAGCTGTATAACTATGTTGCCTCAGATTCATTATCTGTAATATTGGAAAACTGTCGTAAATTAAGTGCAACCCTTTCCCTATCTTCCCACACAAACAGTTTAGTAGATTACCTTACCCATGGTAAATATTTTATGGTTACTGCTACTTGAAATTCCTTAAAATATTTTCAGTGATTGCATTGGTCCACTGGCCTTCTTTCAGTGTTTTGGTCACGAGAAAGAAATAAGGACTTTTTTTTTTTTTTTTTAAAAGAAGGAACAATATAAAAATATCACAAATATATATATTAATTAACTATTTTTAAATTATACTCTGTATCCTACATTGTGCAAAACTATACAATTTTCTCTCTTCTGGTGTTCTAGAAAAGAAATATTTATTAAAACACAAATATCTGAGCTTATCTCTGCACAGTTTTTAATTGATTATTTATACAATGTTATTTCAAACCGTGAAAGGATATGGGAAGTCAGAATGACATTTTTGAAACCAAAATTATGGTGTTTAAAGACAATATAATTCTTTACAGCTTGATTTTTATTGCTCTTGACAAATTGATGTAATATACAAATAATTCCTTACTTTTAAAACAAATTTAGCCAAGGAAATTTACCTATGAACACTGAGCCCGTTTTGCATCATCTCAGATTTTAAAAATTTTGAACTCTTTACAAAAAAGATAAAATGTTGGTAAAAGAAACACGACTAACTCTCACTTTAAACAGCACTGTATGTTTGAAATGAGCACTGGCCATATTTCTCTTAGGTATGTAGGTGCCTAGCTTAATAATGCATCAGTAATTAAAACCAAAGGTAAAGATCTATTTATGAGTGTTCATGTAAGCACATGAAACTGTACAAAACTTTATTATACTTCATGTCAATAGAAATAAGATGACAATCTGGAATCAAAATTCCACATGTGCAGGAATTTTAGCACTGTTTTGTTCTCTAGAGAATTCCCAGCCACTAAAACTAGGCCTGGCCCATTGTTAAATGAATACTTTTTACCTAAAAAACATGCAAAATCTTAATTTTTTATAATATCAAATGTTAGCAAAACATATACAGCTGTTAGTAGCTTAAATTGATGTAGTCATATTGGTAGAAAACCATGCAGCCATTAAAATTAAAAATGTTGTTTATTAAAAAAATCATGATTCACTACCCTAAAGACCAATGTGCTCACCTATATAAGGATTATGTGTTTGATTCATGGTTTATTAAATGAAAAATACAATAATAATTATTATTTCAAAACAGTAAATGCTTTTGCAGTTTTGAGATTGCATTGAACAATCTAATTTCAAGAAATGTAAGAGTCTATAATAAATTCTAAACAACTTAATTTGTTATAGAATAAATCATGATTAGTACAATTATGATGCTTGTTTATAAAGTAGTAATTTTTTCAGGAATCTTCTTTTTAGTGGAAAAAAATACAATTGCTGAAGGTGTTGTCAATTCTGACAATTTTTTTCCCCTCTTCAAATTAAACCTAAGTAATAGTATATAGTATACTTTAATCATTCTGCAATTAAACTATGCATTGCCAAATCAAAGAGCAGTTACAAGAAACCAAAAATTCCTCAGAGCAGTGTTAGTAAATTTGAGATAGACAGCTGTATTCCTCTCTATGTCTAAGGCTAATTGTTCATTGGGTAGGTTGCATTTGTGTGGTGGGAGTGGGAATCTTTCCAATAATTTTTTCCTTTGCCTTTGAAATCCATTGCACTATCGAAAGTGGTTTTGTGGATAATAGTTTGCACTTGTAGTGTAATAGTTCACAAAGTGAAATAGAGTGTTACTTTAGTTTTTACCCAATTTGTCTTTTCAAATAGAAATTTCCACTATGGGGAACACAAACTCGAAATTTTGACCCAAATTTGAGATAATGAATTCCACTAAAATTTACAAATAAGAAAACTAACTGGCTCATCCTTTGTTCATGTTGCGTTGTTCTAGGAAACCAAGGCAATACTATCTAAAAAGGATGAAGGCATTTTCATTCCTTGTAAGAAAGGGCCAAAGACTGAATAAAGTCGATCATCTGGCACACAAGATTATAAAGTAATCATTCAAGCCATTAGAAAAAAAAAAAAAACATTCAAAATATCTTTATATTCTACAGTTAACAATATTACATGATTTAGGCACACCCCAACCATCCTAAAATAAGTGTCTCTTTCAAGTATACAGATTTAAAAAAATGATTATTTTGGAAAGGTTTGCCTACTAACAATAATTTCTTTATCTACATGCCTGAAATAATGTATCTGCCCTTAGTAAATATTTATTTATTTAAAAGCATCAATATAAATAGCAAATAAATAGTAATAGAATATCAGTACAATGAAAAGAGGACTTACTCAGCACGTTAAAGGAAAAAAACAAATTTTTTTCTGAGTTATGTTTCCCCAGGCTGTGTTAATTTGGGGGACTTGTCAGCTTTACCAAATTTGGTTACATTATTTTTAATATATAGGATAAAGATAAGTAATTATGGATTATGTTCACAGTGAATATCAGAGTTAGATGCTAATGTGAGCTTCAGGTATCACACCAGAGACCTAAACCTAAAAAAGCACGGTCAATAAATTCTACTGTTCAGTGGCCATCTCTGGATTTAGAAGATAACAGTAAACATGAGTCCTGATAATAGGATGCATTCAAAAAGCATTTGGGGATAAGAAAAAACTAGATTATTGAATAGATACATGAATATTTCTTGTCCTTAATTATATAACCTGAAAAATAGAGGATTTAGAGTAGAAACTATTCGGTTTTCTGTAAATTCTATAATTCCGTGAATTAAAATTTTAAGAAATCAAATGGTAAGAATTCTAAAACAATTATGAAATATAAAAAGAAATGAAACATCATAATTTTATATATACTTGAATGCAAAATAATGTTTTTATTTAAATAACAGTTACTGAAAACAAAGTGAATTACAAAAATGTTTTATATAATATCATCACAAGATAGATGAAAAGTTATAAAAGAATAAACATATAAATTCTAAATAAACTTATTTGTAGACATTTACAAAAATGTTTTAAGAAAATATAAAAAGAATTTTTTTTATACTGCATTGTTAGAAAAATTCCATTTTCTGTGAGAATAAAGAACATGTGAGATCTTTGCTTTTATGTGAACAAGAAGTAACTCAACAAAATAAATGCCATATCTTTCTATGGGGCTAATTAAGGACATGAAATACAAGGAAGCTTTAAGGAATTAAATGACACAGAGAAACAATATGTTCACATAAGATCAGAGAGTCCTGGAAGTAAGTGGACCATGGTGGGGGGAATTACTATGGATGAAGTAACTATACAGAGATGACCAAGACGAAATAGACTTTGAATCCCATTGTGGGCTTGTGACACTGATTGGAATCTAAAAAATACTCAAATTCAAGAGTAGATTTTTTGGCCCCATAACCCCCATCCCTACTGATATGGCTTGGCTGTGTCCCCACCCAAAATCTCATCTTGAATTGTAACACTCGTAATCCCCATGTGTCAAGGTCGGAACCAAGGATGGAGGTAATTGAATCATGGGGGTTGTTTCCTCCATGCTGTTTTCATGATAGTGAGTGAGATCTGATGGTTTTATAAGCATCTGGCATTTGCCCTGCTTGCACTCACTCCATCCTGTCCTATTGCCCTAGGAAGAAGGTGCCTGCTTCTCTTTTGCCTTCCGCCATGATTGTAAGTTTCCTGAGGCCTCCTCAGCAATGCAGAACTCTGAGTCAATTAAACCTCTTTCGTTTATAAATTACCCAATCTCATGTATTTCTTCATAGCATGGACTAATACACCTACCAAGACATTTTTCAAGGAAACTTTATTATTAGAGGAGCTGGTAAGGAGGGGATAAGTCCCAGTAAATTTCTCTCAGCTTAATTGCTAACTGTTATAAAGGCTCTGATTGGGAGGTGATATAATTGCAAGGTAACTCTATATAATTAAATTTGAAACCCCAAATCAGTTGAATGTGAAAGTAACTGTAGAAGGAATGTAAATGACCAGTAACCCCATGCCCTCCCCACAACACATATCAATGAGTACCCAGAGAATAAAAGGCCTAAACTTTTTGGAAAATAAATAAAGCAAAATTTGTCTTCACTTGCCCATGAAATTCATATGTGGTGTAAATAATGCAATGAAAATTGTGAAGAGATAGGGAATTTCAGGAGATATGTGGAATATTATAAAATATACACAGATGGTCCCTGATTTACAATAATTAGACTTACAATTTCTTGCTTCTATGATAGGTTATTGAGACATAACCCTATCCTAAGTTGAGGGACATCAATACTCAAATATAAAATCTGAAATAAAAATATAATGAATAGGCATAATAACACATTCAATATTTAGAATAAGGAATTGATAAACTTGGAGATTAAAAAATTTCTGACTTGACCCATTGAAACACTGATGAAATGGTTCAATGTGATAAGCAATATTATTGAGATTCCTCTCCCACCACTACCCACCAGGTATAACAATTGTGTAAAATTTTTTCACAATTCCATCCTAGAAAACCATCACATGCCTCCATGGGCCACTTTCCATTATCAAATGGCCCTTTTGAGGTATGTCAACCAGATTTTATTCAGCAGTTCACCTCTCGAGGATACCAGTATGTATTGGTTTTGGTTTGCCTGTTTTTGCATTGGGTTGAAGCCTTCCCTTGTCAATAGACCACAGCCAAGTCAGTTTCCAAAAGGCAAGCCCCTACTACAAAAGAATTATACTGACGTTGGGAGTTCCTTGAGGGCTTCCGAGTGATTAAGGAGCTCATTTTACTAGACAAATTATTCAAGACGTTTGTAAAATTTGGCCTATTTATCAACATTTCCATTATGCTTATCACCCTTTGTCTGCTGGGCTGGTGAAAGAGAACAAAGAAATAATAAAACACGACAAAGATTTCCGCAGCATTTATCCTGCTATGACCCAAAGCTCTTCCTTTATCTCTCCTTAACTTTCATGCCAGTTCTATCGGAAAACAACAGTTGTCTCCTTTCAAACTCATTTCTAGCATCTAGATGAAAGACTTTACCAGCCAGTGCTCATCAAAGAAGATATACATTACTGCAAGGAGCTGATTAATATCCTACAGCATAACACTAACCTTGTCGAAGATTCCTTCAACAGTATTCTCTCTGGGAACAGAGAACGTCCTCATAAAACCTCAGGCCTGGCCGGGCGCAGTGGCTCACGCCTGTAATCCCAGCACTTTGGGAGGCCGAGGAGGGTGGATCACGAGGTCAGGAAATCGAGACCATCCTGGTTAACACGATGAAACCCCGTCTCTACTAAAAATACAAAAACAAAATTAGCGGGGCTTGGTGGTGGGCACCTGTAGTCCCAGCTACTCTGGAGGCTGAGGCAGGAGAATGGCGTGAACCCGGGAGGCAGAGCTTGTAGTGAGCCGAGATCTTGCCACTGAACTCCAGCCTGGGTAACAGAGGGAGACTCCATCTCAAAAACAAACAAACAAACAAACCAAAACAAAACAAAAACAAACAAACAACAACAGCAAAAACTCAGATCTGGGGACTTTGTGTAATGGAAAAGGAACCAGCTTAAAAATTCCCTTCATCACCTTGCTAGTGAAAACCCTGACAGGTACTTTTAACCAATCCATGTGCTGCTAAGTTACAAGGCATTGACTCGTGGATTTGTATCTCTTATTTAGAAAAGGCTCCTGATTCCTCCACCAAGTTGGTCTCTGAAACTGTCACCAACACCAAGCTCAAGTTAATCAAAGTATAGTCACTTCAACGGGAAAAAGATGACATATGAAGAGGACTACTTTCCCAAGATACCAGTATAGACCTGTATAACCTCTTCCCTGTTTTGGACAAAAATGCCTAGCCCTTAGGTTTACTTTATAATTGTTTTTATTATTATAGCTTTGGGAATCTTATGTACCCTGAAAATCTTACGTCACACAAGAGTAGTTCCACATACTTCAATATTTAGGCATGTATAAATTTTTATAAAATGATGGGACTCCTTGCCTAGATGAACTCCTTATAATTTCCTTTTCTTATATCATGCTGAATTTCTTCCTCTTCCTTCCTTTCTTTCCTCCTCTTGCCATGTCTTCCTGTTCTTGGGGGGAGATAATGCCTTGATACATCTATCTCAGTCTCTTGCATCTGTGGGCAACCTAACTGAAGGCTCCATATGTTGCCTTTCCCCAGCCAGATCCATTGGCAGAGCGAAAAATCCTGTAATGATCCCAATTACTGACTTCACTAATGTGCCTAATTGCTCAGAATCCCTATTTGAGTCAACGGTGGTTGCCTGTTGGTGTACAATCTTTTTAATGCACTGTTAAATTTGGTTTGCTATTTCACTGAGGATTTTTGCACCTAGGCTCATCAGGGAAATAGACTAATAGTTTCCTTTTCTTATAGTTTTCTTGTCTAGCTTTTGCACTGAAGTAATGCTGACCTCAAAAATTTAGTTTGGAGGGCAGGCTCAGTGGCTCAGACCTGTAATCCCAGCACTTTGGGAGGCTGAGGCGAGTGGATCACAAGGTCAGGAGTTTGAGACCAGACTGGTCAATATGGTGAAACTCCATTTCTACCAAAAATACAAAAAAAAAAAGTAGCCAGGCATGGTGGCACGCATCTGTAGTCCCAGCTACTCGGGAGGCTGGGGCAGAAGAAGTGTTTGAAACCGGGGAGGCGGAGGTTGCAGTCAGCCGAGATTGCGCCACTGCACTTCAGCCCCGGGCCACAATGCAAGACTCGGTCTCAAAAAAAAAAAAAAAAAAAAAAAAAAAAAAAAAGTTTGGAAATATTTCCTTTTTAAAAATTACTTGGAATATTTTGAAGGATTAGTATTAATTCTTCTTTAAATATTTGGTAGTATTCCCCTTTAAAGCCTTCTGGTTCTTGCCATTTCTTTGTTGGGAAGTTATTTTATTACTGATTAAATCTCTTTATTCATCACTGAACCGTTCAAATTTTCTATATCTTCATGACTCACTCTTGGTGGGTTGTAAGTTTCTAGAAATATATCTATTTCTACGTGCCCTTTATTGATTTCTAGTTATTAAGTGAAGTTTATCTACCTTGGCTCATCAGAACTGAAAAAATATCCCTTGTAGGTGACTCTGGTTATTGTTCCACTTACAGCTTTGCAGTACCAGCCTTCACTCCAATAGTTGTTTTTGCTTACCTTCATGGGATCTCATGCTGTGCATGAGGAGTTTAGTCCTCAGCCAAAAAAATCTCAGGCGTAGTCTTATACATATTTCTAGAACTACTTTGTTTCTTCTCTGTGGTTCTCTATTGTACACATCCTAGCTACCTCAGCCTCTCCCAACAACAATCTCCATCTCCTCCATTCGGGAAGGTTGTAATAGTCTACTTGCTTTTCCACTTCTTGTGCCTGCACCATGCTCAGGAAAGTGCCTCTATGCAGTAAGTGGCATGACTGCAAAACTCATCTTGTTTCCATTTTCATAGACTACTGTTTTGCTCTGTTGTTTAAAGTCAAAAATATTGTTTCTATTTTTTTATTTTTTATTTTATTTTATTTTATTTTTTTTTGAGACGGAGTCTTGCTCTGCCGCCCAGGCTGGAGTGCAGTGGCCGGATCTCAGCTCACTGCAAGCTCCGCCTCCCGGGTTCCCGCCATTCTCCTGTCTCAGCCTCCCGAGTAGCTCGGACTACAGGCGCCGCCACCTCGCCCGGCTGGTGTTTTGTATTTTTTAGTAGAGACGGGGTTTCACTGTGTTAGCCAGGATGGTCTCGATCTCCTGACCTCGTGATCCGCCCGTCTCGGCCTCCCAAAGTGCTGGGATTACAGGCTTGAGCCACCGCGCCCGGCCCCTATTTTTTTATTTTTATTTTGGGTTGCCTTGTTGTTTACTGGGTAAAGGAAGTCCTATAGCATTTATGCCATTATGAACAAAATTAGAATTACTTTCTTATTATTTTTATTGATAGCATGTTACTTAGCACTTTGTTTTATAGTATAACCCTTCCAGTATTTCCTAGTATAATATTCAGTGAAAATTCTCACAGTATCTCTATTGTATTTCAATGATATCTTCACTAAGATGTGGTGCCTCACAGAATGTTTACATGTATTATCTGAAAATTTGTTGCCAATGGATTCCAAATGTAAAGGTAGAATTGTCTGTATATTTTCTATTATGTGCTTATAAATTAACTATTGAGTCATTGATATTTGATAAACAAAATGTATAACTATCTGTTTTATCATTTCTGGCTCATGTAAAATTTTTGAGCTTTAAAACATACTTGCATTTATTACTAACTGTCACATTATGCCACAGCCTACGTTGTGATGACATTAATCAAAAGTAAAATGAAATAGACAATGTTTCAAAGTGAACATGATGGCTTTGCAAAACAGATAACTATACTGTATTCATTTATATATTAATGATTTTTAAAGTGCACTTTTAATAACGTACTTCCAGCCATTTCTGAATTTCAATTGACACTAATCTAATCTACTGATTATTTTGAAAGGAAGACTGATCTTACTTCTTAAGCAATAGAAGTAGTTAATCATCCTGCAGCAATGAAGCATAGATTTGTAAAGCATTTTCTGTTTTTTTTTTCTTCTAAGAGAGCTTGAAGTTGCTCACAGATAACAACAGTAAAATGCCCACTGAAATATTTATTTGAATAAATGTCACAAACACAGTAAAATTTATCAAGAGGTAAATGACTGTATTTCAAGTAATATCATTGATTTCATGATGAAATAGAAGTATTAAATATTTTTAAAGTAAAACTGTCCTAAGCATACTCCCATAATTCCTTAGTAGAAATTACCAACATCTTTGGAAGGTATTCCCTAATATGACAATATGAATGAAACTAATTTTATAATTCCCCCAAAACTTCTGGAACTGAAAATATGAATTAGAGCACAAGATTTAAGGCCTATAAATAAACAGGCCTAGAAAGTCTAGAAGGACTAGAATGAATAGAGTAGAATAGAATAGAAGAGAAAGCATAGAATAAATTCCTGGACAGAAAGACAATGAAAACTAATTATTTAAGAACATTTCACAGAACTGGAGAAAAGCACAGTTCTATGATCAAAAGGGACGTTGAGTGCTAATAGAAGATCAAGAAAAAAATGGACTAATTTTCAGCATGCTAAAGATTAAAAAACACTAAAGCACTCTAAAATAGCAAATAAAAAATGGGCTTCTTTCAAAAATAGAGTAGGAATAACAAATGAAAACTAAGAGTTTCCTGATGAACTTTCTAACATATTTCTTGATTATTGGAATATTTTGTTATACTTCTTTTTTCATTTTAATATTCTTTTTACATTTTTCCCCAACAAATACATTTTTGTAGCATTTTCAACACAATTATTAACTAAATACAAAGCTATCCTGGATCATTTCACAAAGACTGTTTATTTGATTTCTTTAGTTGCTTTACATAAAACCCAGAGCTTTCAGGAGTTTCACTGAAAGAGACAGACCCTCCAGTCTTCCTTAGCAAAACTAGGTAATGCTTTAGAAACAGATAATTAAATGCTGTATTCTTTGCTTTCACTGCCCAAATAGAGTTTTAGCAGAAGTGACATTATTGTTTAAGACATAACATCATATGGAATGGCATACTTCTTTGTCTTCAGTTAATTCAAATTTCCATTCTAATCAAATCTTACAGTTGGCACCTTTCCTGTTCTCTAAGATTAATCTCCGATACGGAACATTGGCAGAACTGAGTGTTTCAGCAACTGCATGACATGTCTGCCGGAAGGCTCCAAGTTGCCAATTCTATAAGCTGAAAGAAAATTTCCATGCTAAGTTTGTAAACTGCAAATAGATTTGCCAGTCTCTCTTCCATGATGCTTATCTTAGCAATTGCTAATTCTCAGTACTCTTCTATGATATTTAAAATAAACACACATTGCCAAATTACTGCCAGTCCACGGTTAGATTGCCTGAAGTATCCTATTATTCTTTACTTTTGAAGAAGCAATGTGACTGCAGATAAAACTAGATAAAGCTTAGTTCACTTACCATCTTTTGAGTTTGTATATACTTTCTATAGACTCCTTAAGGCACATGTCTGAATAACACATGTTAATGCTATTTTAGAAATAAAGGTTTCTTTCAGCATTGTAAGATTTTTTCACAGTATCTTTAGCTCTAGGTTTCATTGTTATTAATTTTAAATTGGGTTCTCAATAGAATTATTTATTTCAAATAAAAAGTGGCTTAGTATAGCCTATTAAAATAACCATGAGTTATTGGTAGTTGTTAGTCTCTATTGTAATAGCATATTGATTAGAATATAATCTGGTTCAGGTGTGGTGGCTCATGCCTGTAATCTCAGCAGTATAGGAGGTTGAGATGAAAGGATTGCTTGAACCTAGGAGTTCAAGACCAGTGTAACAGAGTGACACTTTGCATCTACTAAAAATTAAACAATTAGCTGGGCGCAGTGGTGTGCGCCTTTAGTTCAGGCTAGTCAGAAGGCTGATATGGAAGGATATCCTGAGCCTAGAAGGTCAAGGTTGCAGTGAGCATGATTACAACACTGCTCTCCAGCCTGGGTGACAGCGTGGGAACCTGTTAAAAATAATAATAATGAAATAATCTATGCAAATTATAATTTTAAAATGAATTCATCCTTGAATTTTTATATTATTAATTATTTTATAATGATTGGATGATCTGAAAGAAAATAAATGTATTTGGTATCCAGATTTACATTTTTATAAATTAAATTAAACTTGTTAAATTGTATTGCATAAGCCTTTATAATTTTCTCCAATTTTATTAAATGAGGAATTGAAAATCTGAAATTAACATATTAAGTTCATCACCCTTAATTTTACACAGCTAATTCAACAAAAATTATTAATTTTTTGTGTTCATTTGTTTTCTAATTCTTAATCTTTTTTGAAGAGATGTTTTTCAACTATGGAACCTCAATGTTCTTTCATCTCAATTATTTTCTTCCTTAAAATAGTTAAAAATATTTGAAAATAAAATGTCAGAATTTTCCATAGGTTTCTATTATATCTGATTTGTTTAATACCTGTTTTTTAGTTTCAATATTTATAGTTTGTGTTTTCTTGTCATAATGCTTTTTTACAGTTTTTCACTTGGGGAGTCATTTTTTTGTGTTTTGTCATTTTGGCCTCCCAAAGTGCTGGATTAGAGGTATGAACCACCATACCTGGCCCAGAATTAGCCTATACTACTTATTTCATTTTAATATTTTATTACATTCAATAAATGATTTCAAATTTTTATTTATACCTTTTTAAAATTTTGTATATTGATAAATTTAGGTCGTACAAGTACAGCTTTGCTCTACGGATATATTATGTATTAGTGAAACCTGGGCTTTTAGTGTACAAATCACCCAAATAGTGAACATTATACCTAATAGGTAATTTTTCAACCCTCACCTTCCTCCTAGCCTCTCCCATTTCAGAGTCCCAAGACTATATTATTTCACTCTATATGACTATGTACACTCATTATTTAGCCTCTATTTATATGTAAGAACATTTGGTATTTGATTTTCTGTTTCTCAGTTATTTTATTTAGAATAATGACTTTCAGCTCTATCAGTATTGCTACAAACGACATGATGTCATTTTTATATGACTGCATGATATTCCATAACATGTATATATGTGTGTCTGTGTGTATATGTGTGTGTATATACATATACATTTCATATTTTCTTTATCTAATTAGCCATTGATGGACACATAGGTTGATTCTGTGACTTTGCTATTATTGGTTGCAATAAACATTTGAGTGCCAATTTTTTTTGATATAATAATTTCTTATCCTTTGAGTAGATACCCAGTAGTGGGATTCCTGGATTGAATGGTATTTCTATTTTTATTCCATGAAAAATCTATACTGTTTTTCACAGAAGTGATAGTAATTTAAATTCCTAACAAGAGTGTGTAAGTGTTCCCTTTTCTCTGTAGCCTTGCCAATATCTGCTATTTATAACTAATTTTTTTTCTTTTTTTTTTTTTCTTTTTTTTTGAGACAGAATCTCATTCTGATGCCCAGTGTAGTGGCTCGATCTCAGCTCACTGCAACCTCTGCCTCCCAGGTTCAAGCAACTCTCATGCCTCAGCTTCCTGTGTAGCTGGGACTACAGGCAGGCACCAACACGCCTGGCTAATTTTTGTATTTTTAGTAGACATTGGTTTTGCCATGTTAACTAGGCTGGTCTTGAACTTCTGGACTGAAGGGATTCACTGGCCTCAGCCCCCCAAAGTGCTGGGTTGACAACCATGAGTCACCATTCCCAGCCTTAATTTTTAAGTAATAGCCATTCTGATTGGTGTGAGATATCACATTGTGTTTTAATTTGCATATCTGCGATTATTAATGACGTTTAGCATTTTTCCATATGTTTGTTGGCTGCTGTGTGATTCTTTAGAAAATGTCTGTTAATTTCCTTTGTCCACTTTTTAATAGGGTTGTTTTTTTCTTCTTAATGAGCTGTTTGAATTCGTTGTAGATTGTTGATATTGTCTTTTGTGAGATGCATAGTTGGAGGTATTTTCTCCCATTCTGTAGGTTATATGTTTACTCTGTTGGTTCTTCTGCTGTGCAGAAACTTTTTATTTAAAGTAAGTCTCCTTTGTCTATTTTTGTTTCTGTTGCATTTGTTTTAGAAGTCTTTGTCATAATTTTTGCTGCCTAGGCCAATACGCCGAAGAGATTTTTCCAGGTTTTCTTATAGAATTTTTATAATTTCAGGTCTTACATTTAGGTATGTAATCAATCTTAGTTAATTTCTATATATGGTGAGAGATATGAATCCACTTCACTTTTCTTCATGTAGCTATCCAGTTTTCCCACCACCATTTAGTGTAAAGGATGCTCTTTCCCCAGTGTATATTTTTGTCAACTTTTCCAGAGATTATTTGGTTGTACATATGTGACTTTATTTCTGGTTTTACTCCATTATGTTCCATTGACCTGTGTGTCTACTTTTATACCAGCAACAGTTTTCGTTACTATAGGTTGGTAGTATAATGTAAAGTCAGGTATTGTGATGTTTCCAATTTTATTCTTGCTCAAGATTGCTTTGATTACTTTGGACTGTTATTTTTTTATTTTTTATTTTTTTGGATTCTATAGGAATTTAATGTTGTTGTTTTTTTTAATTTTATGAAAAAATGTCTTTGGTAATTTGATAGAAATTGCATTGAATCTGTACATTGTTTTGAAAAATATGGTCACTTTAAATGATACTGATTCTTCTAATCTATGAGCATGGAATGTTTTCCTTTTGTTTGTGTCATCTGCAATTTTTTCATCAGTGTTTTATAATTTGCCTTGTAGAGATCCTTCATCTCCTTTGTTAAATGTATTTCTAGGTATTTAACTTTTTTGTAGCTATGACATTTAGATTTTGACATCTTTTTATGATTTCTAATATATGGCATGTTTTCTTTGCTAAAGCTATATCTAGTGTTTTAAAAATTATGTATTTGTTTTTTTTCTATTAGTGTTCACATTCAAGTTTTAAAGCATTTGTTAAAACATTTCTTAATTTTAGAATTAACATTGTAGTAGTAACTTTTGGATTGTACTGTATACAGCACTATAAGCACTACAATTAACAAAACTTTACTTCATCTTCTCATCTCTTAAATCAACTTCTGTATCTTTTTAATGGTGCTATATATTTTTTGTTCTTACATTATTATTTTATGCCTTCCATATTTTCTCTTTCCAAAATGGTTCTTGATATTTATGTACAGTATTATAATAAAATATGCAAATATAATTTAAAATTTTCTAAACTTTTCTGTATTATGAACTGGCTTTGGTGTTGACTTTCCATCTTCTTGTTTATTCTATGTCTTTCCAATGTTTTATTGTATTTCATTTCAGGTTTGAGCATATCTTGAAGCAATTTTATGAAAAAAGGTACATATAGTTGCTGTGTTCCCAGCTATTAAAATGTTTAGATGTTATTTCATATCTGAAATTTGTTTTGAATAAAGTAGACCCTATGTTGCCATAAACTTATGTTACGTAATTCAGACTTTACCTTGGCATAATCAACTTGAGTTGATAAACCTTTATATAGTTTAACCTAAAATCAGAGACTTGCTTGGTTTTAGTTACAAGTCAAAAAATGTTGACATAATTAATGTAGAAATTATAAGAAATTTAAGTTATGAATGATAAAACCGAAATGTCCTAATTCAATGATGTTAAAATTACTTTTATATAGTGACAATGTTAAGAAGAGGCCAAAGTATATTTTGAAAATTAAAGTATGGCCACTTCAATTTTTCCAAAGAGACATCTTACCATTAAGAATATATAAATTATTTTTAAAATATACATACATTTCTGTATTGATATACTTAAAAAGTCTAACTCTTCAGTGCATACTAAAAGTTTGAAGTATTTATTTTTTTCTTACCTAAGCACCGAAACTATTTTCCAAACTTACAAATGATTTTATCTGTTCCAGTTTTGCAAGAAAAAAGATCCAAAAGAAGCATAAAATATTTACTTAAAAAAATTAGTAAGAATTAAACTGTACTAAATATTCCTAGAATGTACACATATAAAAAAAAAAAGTAAGAGTGAGAAAGATGGGACTTGTATTCTGGTAAGAGCAGAATCTGGTCTAGACAGGATAAAGTGAAGAAACTGGCCCAAACCAGTAGATGGTGATCAAAGTGATTCTTAGGTGCCTTCATTGCTCATTAGTATAAGACACTCTGCTGGTACCATGACAGTTTACAAATGCCATGGTAATGACCCAGAAGTTACCACCTCTTTCTGAGAAAGTTCTAAATAACCCAACCCTCAATTTACATTAACCTGTCCCTTAATATGCATGTAATTAATAGTAGGTATAAGTGACTAGATTATGTTGTAAATATATATGTTGCTGTCAACTCATATGTTATAGTCAGCTCATATGTTGTAATATGTTACAATAATATGTTGCAGTCAGCCCGTGTGTTGTCATATGTTGTAATAACATGTTGTAGTCAGCCCATATGTTGTAGACTCTGGATGCCCTGCCTATGAGTTAGCTTTCCTTAGGAAGGAGCAGTACTGTTCAATAAATATTACCATCTAACACCACCAGCTCACCCTTGAATTTTTTCCTGGGTGAAGCTCTTACCGGAAAGTGCCAGAATCATCAATGTTGTCTAACTTGGAAGAAATAATTCGTCCAAGAGAGGCATAGCAAGGGTTAAGTAGCAGAGGTTATTGAAGAAAGATAAAGTACATTTTTAGAGAGGTATGACAAACAGCTCTGGGCCTGTCTGGCTAGAAAATAGCTGTGGGCTGGTCCAGCTGGAAAAATAGTAGTAGCAGTGTTTATTTCAATAGACAGGAGATTCTGAAAGATGAGGCAGGGTGAGCTGCTCAAAAGAATAAGCCAGCAGCAGCTAGCGCTGGGGACTCTATGAGAAGGGGGCATTACCTGAAAGCATGTTTTTGGGAGGTCTTTGCGGTGCTCAGGCTCTGTGGCTCTACATGCTAGTACACACATCACATGTCTTACTAGCATCTAAAATCTCTACCAGAGGGTGAGTTTTGGGAGCAGTGCACATGCTTATTAGTGGGGAAAATCCCTACCACAGTTATCTCTGGCTAGGGCCTGATAAGTCCCTTTCAGAAGCAGAGGAGCCTAACAAGGCCAGATGTAGCCAATGCAGTCATTGTTCTTTTTGGTGATTTTCAGTGATCAGTGCTGAATATCAGTGGACAGCATCTCCAGGACTTCTTTTCCCAGAGAACTCCCTTGCCTGCTTATTTCTGACTATCTGACTGCTCTAACAAAGCCTAGAACCTTCCTAGATAACCCCCAATTTGGGGGCTCACCTCTCCTGCATCATAATCTCCACAGTTTCTCTAGTGAAGGTAAATAGACATAGAGTGGAAGGCAAAGAAAATAACTGAAACAATAACAACTTCAGTCAGCGGTAAAATTATTATTAAAGCAGGGCTAATTATAGTTGCTCTATTGTAAAAGGAGATAGACTATATGTAGAAGAATAGATTTCAACACAAGCATACACACACAAACGAGAGGGAGAGAGAGGGAAACACTGCACTTCATTTCAACAATAACTTCAACCTTTAGTAATTTCATCATGTAGAAATTTAATTTTATGTTTAAAAGCCCTTATTTATTAATTCCAGGTGACCCTTCATTTAAATGCAGAAGATAGAGGAGAATATTCTCAAAAGAGTTTCTTCTTTTATTTTTCCCTAATTTGACTCAAATATTTTGCATGGCAAAAGTTCCCAAAGCCATTACTGCAATTTCAAATTATCCTTTGTTTGTGTTTGAAGGAAGCAAGTGTATGGACTGAAATGCTAAATGAACTGACAATATCCCATGAAAGCTTTATCAGTTTATAAGGGCAAGGCCTATGCAACTTCTTATCTCTAGAACCTGGTAAAAAACTATTGATCATCAACTGGGGGATCAAAAAATGTCATGGCTCCAAGTAGATGATAAATTTTTTAAAGCAGTTTTCAAGAAAACCAGGAAACTACTAGGGGAATACAAATGATTTAAGGAGATGTCTCAAGGAAAGGTTGATTCTAAAGTTATTGCTCTTACAAAATTACCCGTACCCAATCTTTGAGACCAATATAAGGAGGGACTTATTAGGGCTATATGCTCTCCCTATAGATACTCAATATCCCACAACACAAAATGACAAGGATGACAAAAAAAATATTGTTAGTAACAAGATAGATTTTGTTTAAGGATAAGAGTTTTCAAATCAGATCACTAAGTTCTTCTAAAAGGGTTGATCATTTCATGGAACAAAATAGGCATGCAAATGGAAGCTCCATGTGAAGAAATGGGAGTGTAAATCCTTTCCAGGATATATCCAGTGTTGTGGTCAGAAAAACTCATGAGCAGGAGGCTCAAGGAGGCTCAGAAGAGCACACAGTTCCATTTAACGGGTTTTCATCAATGAGGTTTATTGATTAGATCTCAGTAGGACATGCATGATATTGCAATACCAGGAAAATGTATTATTTTTATTAAATCGCTATTATTTTTGAAAATTCTACAGTTTGGCGTCAGACTTTAAAAACCTTAAAAATAATTATTTTTCCTAGAATTATGACAACGGCTGTAAAAGGGCCAATTTTTACTGAAACCTACAAAAATCTAAGCAAATGTGACAAATGAATGTCCTCCCCCAAATACAAAATAGAGTTGTAATTTTGTTTATTTTTCATCATATATTTTAAAAATAAAAACCATTGTTAAAGTTAATAATCATTACATTAACTATGAAAGTATTTCAAGACATAGAACTAGCATAATGCCTCTGGATTAGGGTTTTGCTTATGGATAGATGTGTCTACTGATCAAACATTCCCATGGACACTGAATGGTAGAAGGCACACTGGGAAACCCACAAGAGGAAATAGCATAAAGGCTATCAAGCTTTTAATTTGTTCACAATATGAGGTTAACCTTTTTCTCCTATTTAAGAATATTCAGAATTGAAATTCTTATGTATTAATAATATGCACCCACAGGAAAAAAAAATCAATTTCTTCCTGGCATCTAATTTATGTTTGAATCACTTTGCAAAACATCTAAAATTGCAGCATTTGATATTCCTATGGAATACTCTTAAATTGAAGCTCCTGAAAAGAACAATTTTTAATGTTTCAATATGCAGTTTAGAGCTATTCAAGGAAAATTTAGTCTATCATTTGCTAGATGTTTTTCTACGTTTCTGAATAGCTGAGCCATTTATATTATTTATATTATTCTTGTGGCCCTTAAATAGTTATATCAGAAATGCATGGATACCTAGTGTCAAGTTCTAAGGAAATGAAATACAGAAACCCCTAGATTAGTACAATAGTGAAAAGCATACAGAAAGGCTTCTGGCTCTTTTTGTACTTCTAAAAAACCAACTTCAAGTGACAATGGCTCCGAGTTAATTTATCGTAAGCATTTACTTTCTCTCTTCAGAAAGTAGCTATTGAACTCAGACAGCAGACTTATCTTCAAGTTTGGAATTATAATTGTCCACAACTATGATTGGAAGGGTGAATTTCTTCCCTGCCTACGTATGGTATTACATATAAATTGATAACTAAATGAAAATATTTTGCTTTGTGATACAAATGATTATGTATATAAACGAGATGAAATATATAATGCTAGGTAGGTAATTACTCTCTTTAAAGGTTTCTACAAAAGAATTGAAGTGTGTAATAAGTAGAAGATGAACCTAATTGTTCAGATAGGAGCAGAGTAGAAAAGATACATATTGTTTATAAAGCATAGCATTTCTAAATCTGCCCATGAAGATGCTAATCTGAATATTGATACAGAGCTGATTTTAAATGAGTACAATCTCTTTTGTGTGAATAGTAAGATTACTTACAGAAGATTTTAAAAATAGACCTTTTAATTTGAAACACGTGAGAAATATGTTAAGAATGAGGCCCATAAATATTGTTTAAAGTTAAGATGACATGCCTATTTCTTATTTAATAATTGTTGTGATTTAACTTGATTTCTGAATAGCTGGTAAGAAATGGTAAGTAACTGTTGGCATTTTAAATTTTAGGTTTTCCAAGGAAAAGATTTGCCTGGAGGGCCCATGAGACATAAAATACTGTATGACAAGAAACATAATGAGCATTATGAGTTATCAATGACCATAGAGTTATTATCACATAACAAACATTAAGGTATTATACAATTATAAATGTCATTGAAAAATTGGCTTATTTAATTTCCAAATAAAACTCAATGACATTACAGTACTGCAAAGAGTGATTTGATACATTTTTAAGCAGAATTACTTTCATTTTAATAAATAACACATTTGTTTATGATAGCCTTATTTTTCCAAGATTCTCCATTATTTTCATATAGATTGCTAGTCTTAAATTATTTATTTTTTATGACACAATAGAGCTGTTTATTTGTCAATATGTCATAAGTAAATTAGGCTAGAATTTCACCATAGATTTTCATCTGTAAATGTTGAAAATTACTATGAGTATTTTGGGGGTTAAAAATTCTACATATTAAGGTGCACAGGTTGTACGATGACTATTTCCAGATCCTCATCTATAGACAATTTTATATAAAATTTATTTATTAGAATATTTTTATGGAAATGGAGTAGAAAGTACCAAAGTTCCCACATAGCTCCTAAACAACACATGCTCCCCTACTAACAATTAACATTTCACGGCAGAGCGGTACATTTGTTATGATCCATGAACCAACATCATCCAAAGGTCCTAATTTACAATAAAGTTCACTCTTGCTGTTACATATTTTACAGATTTTGACAAATAAATAATTATATATATGCTCCCTTACAATATAATATAGAATAGTTTCTCTGCCGCCAAATCCCCTGTGTTCCACATATTCACTTCCTTCCGCAAACCCCAAGAAACTAGTGATCTTTTTATTGCCTCCATAATTTTCACTTTTCTAGAATATCATGCATTGGGAATCATACAGTGCACAGCCTTTCATATTTGCTTCTTTCACTTAGTGATATTCATTTAAGTTTCCTCTGTGTCTTTTCATGCCTTGGCAACTAATTTCTGTCTAGTACTAAATAATATTCCATTGTCTCAATTTGCCGCAGTTTATCCATTCACATATTGAAAGACATTTTGGTTGTTTTCAAGTTTCAGAAATTATGATTAAAAGTGCTGTAAACATATCTGTGCTGATTTTTGGTTGACATAGATTTTCAACTTATTTGGGTAAAAATCGAGGAGCTGATTGCTTGATCATATGATAAAAATGTATTTAGTAAGAATACATAGCATAAATATTTATAATCTTTTTGTGAGAAACTGCCCAACTGTCTTCCAGAGAGGCTGTACCATTTTGCATTTGCACTAACAATGAACGAGAGTTCTGGTGTTCCACATCCTTGTCAGCATTTGATGTTAGCACTGTTTTAAATTTGTATCATTCTAATAGGTATGTAGTGGTATTTCCTTAACTTTAATACCCTCAGGGCACATGATGTTAAGCATATTTTCACATACTTACATGTCATCTGTACATCTTCTTTGGTGAAATGAGTGTTCAGATCTTTTGCCCAGTTTGTAATTGAGTTGCTCATTTCTTATTTAATTTTAAGAGTGCTTTGTGTCTTTTGGTTACCAGTGCATTATCACGTGTCTTTGGCAAAGGTTTGCTCCCAATCTGTGACTTGTCATCATATTCTCTTGACAGTATCTCCTGCTGAGAAGTTATGTTTAAATGTTAATAAACCTTCACATATCAAAACTTTCATGGATCATGTCCTTGTTTTATCTGAAAAGGCATTGCCAAACAAAAAGTTGTTTAAATAGTCTTTCTACGTAGTTTTCCAGGAATTTTAAGGTTTTGCATTTTACATACAGCTCTTTAATCTAGTTTGATTTAATTTTTGGAGTCGGTGTAAAGTGTCTGTCTAGATTTTCGTCTTTTTTTTTTTTCTTTTTTTTGTATGAAGAAGTCCAATTTTCCAGTGCCATTTGTTGAAAAGACTATCTTTTCTCTATTGAAATACCTTGTATTTTGCTATTTTGACAAAGATCAGTTGACTACATTTGTGTGAGTGTATTTCTGAGTTCTCTATTCTGTTGCATTGACCTATTGTCGCAGCAATGTCTCACTGCGTTGATTGCTGTACCTTTATTGTCAGTGTTTATGTTGCATAATGTCAGCTTCTGACTTTATTCTTTTCCCTTCAATATTGTGTTGATTCTTCTGGGTCTTTCGCCTCTTAATATAAATTTTAGATAAGCTTGTCAATATCCACAAAATATTTTGCTGAGGTTTTGATTGGGATTGTGTGGAATCTATAGAACAAGTTAGCGAGAAATTACATCTTAGAAATATTCATGATTACTTTCTTTGAACTTGGAATATCTTTCTGTTTATTTCGTTCTTTGATTTCTTTTATCAGAGTGTGGTAGTTATCCTCGTAGAGCTCTTGCATGTAGTTTATTAGATTTATACCTGACTATTTAATTTTTTGGACACTATGTAAGTGATATTGTGTTTTTAATTTCAAATTTCAATTGTTCATTGTTAGTATACAGAAAAGCTATTGACTTATAATTATTAATCTTGTATCCTGAAAACTTTATATAATTGCTTATTAGTTTCAGGAGTTTTTGTAGGTGTTTTTAATTTTCTGCAAATATAATAAGGTAATTTGCAAAAAAAAAAAAAAAAAAAGTTTCTTTCTTTCTGCCCAATCTGTAAGCTTTTTGGTGCATAGATATCCCCTTTTGCCAATTCTTTTCTTATCTCATTGCATTAACTAGAACTCAGTACAGTGTTGAAAAGGAGTGCTCTAAGGGTATATTTATTACCTTTTTCCTATTCTTACCAGAAACGCTTCTTGCTACTTACCATTAGGTATGAGGTTAGTTGAAGTTTTATTGTAGAAGTTCTTTATCAAGTTGATATTCTCCTCTGTTTCTATATTACTGAGAGTTTTTATCATGAATGGGTGTTGGATATTGTCATATATTCTGCTGCATAAATTGATATAATAATGTAATTTTCTCCTTTAGAATATTGATATAATTGATTACATTAATTCTCAAATGTAGAAATAGACTTCCATTTCTCACATAAGCCCTTGCTTGGTCATGGTGCATGATTTCTTTTATTCGCTGTAAAATTTGATATGCTAGTATTCTATTGTGGGCGTTTGCATCTATGTTGATGACAGATATTGGTCTGTAATTTTCTTTTCTGATAACGTCTTTGTCTGGTTTTGGTATTAGGGCCAGGCTAGCTCATAGAATGAGTTAGGAAGTATTCTCTCTGCTTCTATTTTCTCTAAGCTACTATATACTTTCTTCTTTAATATTAGGTAGAATTAATCAGTAACCCACCCACACCATTGCCATGGTTGGAATGTTTGTGTCTACCCCAAAATTGACATGTTGGAATCCTAATTCCGTAGGTGACGGTAGTAGGAGATAGAGCCTTTGGAAGTATTATAATTATGTTAAGAGACTAGAATCGTCCTGAATAGGACTAATGTCTTTCTATAAGATACCCCAGGTGATTCCTCATTTCTTATTCTTTCTATTATGTGAGGCTAGAATTGTGAGATATAGATATTTGTCATTTATAAGTGACCCAGTTTATGATATTTTTGTGATAGCAGTAAAACAGACTAAGACAGTTAATAAGTATTGATTCTCTTTTTTTGATAAACATAGGGATATGTAGATTGTATTTCTTCTTATGTAAATTTTTACAAATTGTGTCTTTCAAGAAATTGATCCATTTCATCTAGGTTATCAAATTTGTGGGTGTAGAAATATTCATAAGATTTTCTTCTTATCCTTTTATTGCTTGTGAGGTCTGTCATGTTGACCCTTTTTCATTTCTGATATTAGTAATTTGTGTCTTTTCTATTTTCTTTTTAGTCTGGCTAAAGGCATAACAGTTTTGCTGATCTTTAAAAAAAAAAAAAAAGAAAAGAAAGAAAGACTACAGAGTCAAAACCAAAAAAGAATTAGAAAATATTCAAATATTCCAATGGAAGGAGAGAGCAGAGCTCTTTATCTCTGGTGAAAAGACATCCTTGTCCTCAACGAGGCAGGAAACACCTTAACAAAAATTAAATGTCCAAAGAATCTGCAAAAAAAAAAAAAAAAAGAGAAAAAAAGAAACAGCTTTGATTATATTGGTGATTGATTTACTGTTTTCAATTTCACAGATTTATTTTTATTCTATTTTGGATTTATTATTATTTTCTTTTTTTCTAGTTTCCTAATGTAGATGCTTATTCATTTTATATTTTTGTTCTTATCCAAAATATTAATTCAATGCTAGAAATTCCCCTCTAAAACTGTTTTTGTTATATCCTCAAATTTGGGTAAGTTTCATTTCATTGTCCTTTAGCTCAATATATTTTTAATTATCATATAGATTTATTATTTGACATATATTAAACTATTCACCTAATATTGCCTTTTGGATATTTATTAACAGAGAAGCAAACAAGCAACACTCATGTATTTCCTCTCCCAATACAGAAGAATGTTCTTTTACCAGTACAAGTTTTAATAAGGGTTTAGAAGAGTATTCATATTTATTAGACTTTGCTTTATACTTCAAAGTCATAACAATTTTGATAACATTTTTATCAATTCATGCTTAAAACTTATCTAATATTCTTTAAATAGCATGATAATATTTTAAATTAATATTTTCAAGCAATTGCTAATCTTTCATTTTATCAGATAGCTAATAACCATGTCTTCTTTGAAGTTAATGCAGATCTACTTTGATCTAGCTGATTATCCATTAGGACTGTTCAACCAAAGAAAACAAAATAAATCATTATAAATTATCTGGAAAAATGCAAATTTTCATTTAAAATTATATTGGAACAGCCATCAAAGGCAAACTTATCACACATACATATTCCATGTGTTTTAAATTAGTGTGGTGAAAAGACATTAGAAAGAAAATTATAAAGCTGACTGCTGCCTCCCAATGTCTGTGAATAAGGTTTCTTTACTGGTACCCATTTACTCAGTTGTAAAATGAGTAAATTTGAATATATTAGTGATATTTACTTTCAGTTGCAAACTTGAGTTTTTAAATTATTTCACCTTATGTTTGGAATGACTCTACCAGACTGAATTCATTAAGCAAAATATGTTGATTTATTTAATTATCTTTATTTATAATCTACATTAAACATATCTCAAATGAGTCACCCTTAAACAAAATTCAGAAATATAGATAGAAACAAATACATATGACTTCAGTCACAAAAGACAAATCAGTTATTTCTTTCTATATTTTTTCCTGAAAGTGAGTAATATGAGGCTAAATTTTGTGATTTTTTTTTCATACAAATATCCCACTCTTTGTCACCTTTTGTAATTTGCTGTTTCACTCTATATCATATCTTTATGACTCATCCACATGGTTTCGTGAAAGATTAATTTACTCATTTTTACCATGTTGTTCAGTATTCTACTACATGAATATATTTTAATTTATTCATCAATTTTCCAATCATTGTTTGATTTGTTTCCAGATTTCTGCTACTAAAACACAACAATGCTGCTGTGAGCATAATCGAACATCTTCCCCAGGAAAAATGTGAAACAGTTTCTCAATGTAAAGTGTATTCTTGGAAATAGAATTGATGTGTATAGATATGTGAATTTTCTACTTCCAAAAGGAGTTTCAGACATATAATTAAATAATTCCATCTTTTATGATGAGTTCTATTTAATTTTACAGAGATTATTTTCTATTCTAAATACTTAGATATTTCTTCATATATTCTCGTAAAATTTTTAAAGATGTTTCTTCAAGTGGTTCTCGATACATCACTATATAGAAATCAATTCTATTGGGTTTCTTCATATGAATAAAACATGTTTTCAAAATCATTTGTTCAATAGTCTATCATTTTCTGAGAAATATTCAAAACCTCCTGTCATGTGAGCTCTAAGTATTTGCTGTTGTGTTTTAGAAATCTTAATTCTATTTAATTGAACAATATAACGAATTTGCACCAATAATATATATCCTTAATTATGTACAACTTTTTAATAAAATATGTTGTATGTGGATAATCCCATTTTTATATTTTTGTGTTGAAGTGTCTTTACTATTTTTAGACACTTATTTTCCACATAGTAATTAAAATTTGTTTATAACACTTTTTTATCAAAACTATGTGGAATTTGTATTGTTATTGCATTAAAATTGACTCATTAAGGGAAAAGTTTTTTTTTCATAAATGTTTTATGTTTCCACAAGTATTTACATCTTCTCTAATAACTTATGAGAAAACACAATATGACATATATTTGTACTTATTTTATCACATTTTTTCTAGGTCCATGATATATTTTTGTTCTTCCCATAAAATGGCATAGTTTTGATGTTTAGTTATGTTTGGTGTTTGGTTCTTTTTTTTTTTTTTTTTTGAGAAAGAGATGCCCAGCTGTCGCCGAGGTTGGAGTGCAGTAGTGTCATCTTGGCTCACTGTAACCTCTGCCTCCTGAGTTCAAGCGATTCTCCAACCTCAGCCTCCCAAACAGCTGGTATTACAGGCACACACCATGCCCAGTTAATTTTTGTATTTTTAATGGAGACAGGTTTCACCATGTTGGTCAGGCTGGTCTCGAACTACTGACCTCAAGTAATCTGCTCACCTCGGCCTCCCAAAGTGCTAGGATTACAGGCATAAGCCACCATGCCTGGCCTATGTTTGGTTCTTATAATTTTTATATTTGCATAGTACATATATATATATGGGATTGCTTTTTAGTACACTTTAGAATTGAATGCATTCTGAAGTTTATTATTTCCTGATATTTTCTCTATGGATTCTTGAGGTTTTTTTTTTTTTTTTTCCTATATGGACAATTATATTGCCTGTTAATTATTAAATGTGGGGTTTTTCTCTCCAAGCAGTGAGAGTGAATAACATTATTTTTGATTTTTAAAGAAAATATTTTTATGAGGCCGGGCGCGGTGGCTCAAGCCTGTAATCCCAGCACTTTGGGAGGCCGAGACGGGCGGATCACGAGGTCAGGAGATCGAGACCATCCTGGCTAACACGGTGAAACCCCGTCTCTACTAAAAAATACAAAAAACTAGCCGGGCGAGGTGGCGGGCGCCTGTAGTCCCAGTTACTCGGGAGGCTGAGGCAGGAGAATGGCGTGAACCTGGGAGGCGGAGCTTGCAGTGAGCCGAGATCCAGCCACTGCACTCCAGCCTGGGCAACACAGCGAGACTCTGCCTGAAAAAAAAAAAAAGAAAAAGAAAAAAGAAAATATTTTTAAAGTCATTAGATGTTCATATCTTGTTAATAATTTTTCCCCAACTGATTAGTTTTTCTACTCCATTTGCTTTCTTTTCTTTTTATAAGAATCATGTGCTGCCCTTAAATTTTATGTCATCTTTTTCTGCATCTGTACTTAGTTACATTTTATGGAAAACTCAGCTTCATCACGATATGCCGTATTCCTCAATCCATCTTTGTCTAACTAACTACTTGTCACCATCAAGCTCTCATCTATATATCTCTAGGCATAGAAAAGTATGTATGTGGTGTGCTAATATTTGTTTTAATATTTTTGCACCAATTAAATTAAATGAGATGAGCTGGGGATTCTTTCTTGCTGTACTGTCCTTACTGGTATTGATATCAAGTTCTGCCGGCCTTAGAGAAAGTGTTGGGAAACACTGTTGTCCTTTAAAGTAATTCCCTGGAAGAGATTTGTACCACTTGATCTTCGAAAATTTGGTAAATATGACCTTAGTACATCTGGCACTACTATTTTGTGAAGATATTTTTAAAACTATGATTGGACACCTTAAATAATTTCTGTAACTTTCTATATCAATTTAACTAGGTTATATTTTTCTGGGAATGTGTTTTACTCAATTTTGGTTTTTATCCTAAGTTTGTTTTATAATATTTTTGAGTTATTTTTAGTTTCTTCAAGATCTCTCTCATTTGTCAATCTCATTTATTTATACCATTTATACTTTATGATTGATCTGTCTTGCCAGAAGATTGACTATTTTATTAGTTTTTATGTAGAAACATTTTTTTCTATTATGTCTGATTTTCTACTTTAGTAATTTTTTCTGTGATTCTTTTTACATCTTTTTGTTTTCTTTGGATTTACACTCTTGCACTATTTTATAAATTATAAAGATAAATACAGAGCAAATTAATGTTCAGATATGCTGCTACGTAAGAATACATAATTATGGGATTTATATATAGCAGCACAAATATTGATAAACAGCAATTCTAATATCATTGGTGCTAAGTAGTATTTTAAACTTTTTATTATGATGCTTTAATTGATTCGTTAATTATTTAGATGCATTTTTAATCCCAAAATATATGGGTACAATTATAACCACTTTCATTTTAACTTCTTATACCAATTGATTATTTCCTAAAATTATGTGTACAATAGAATTGTTGACATTGGCAGAGATTGCTTGATGACCTCTTAAGAAATGAATTTTTGAAATGTAACTTGTATATGAGAATAGTCATAATTTAAATTGTGAAATTCAGCACTGATTATTGTATCCTTACAGTTGTACAACCAGCAGCACTATCTTATTCCAGAACATATTCCACCTCAATGAGAAGCCCTATATCCATCAGTAGTAATTCCCCATTCCTCCCTACCCACCATCACAGGCAACTAGTAATCTGTTTTCTCTTTCTATGAATTGTGCATTGGGGCATTTCATACAAATTCATATGATAGATGACTTTTTGTGTCTGGCTTCTTTAACTTTCATGATAACTATATTTCCAACTTTTTGTATAACTTCCAGGCTCTTTTCCAACGTGGTGATGACATTTTATGTTCCCTCCAGCAGTGTACGAGGGTATCAATTTTGCCACATCGTCACCAAAACTTATGAATATGCCTGTTTTAATACAGCCATGATAGTATGTGTGATATGGCATCTCATTTTGATTTTGATTTTCATTTCTCCAATGTCTAATAACATTAGGATGGTTAGTGGGTACCAAAAAATAGTAACAGTGAATAGAATATTAATCATCTTTTAAAATGCTTATTGGTCATTTGTATGTTTTCTAAAGGTAAATATCTACCCAAATTATTTCTCTATTTCTTCATTGGGTCACTGTGTTTTTACTGTTGAGTTGCAGTATCTTTTCTATATTCTAGATGCTAGACTTTATATTGTTCATGGTCTGTGGGTTGTCTTTTTACTTTGTTGACACTGTTGAATCATATGTGTATTTAATTTAAATTAAGTCTCAGTTATTTTCTTTTGTTGCTTGTGTTTTTGGTGCCATATCTAAGAAATCATTGTCTTATCTAAGGATCTTGGAGACTTTGTTCATTTGTCTTCATTCTTTTTCTTTCTGTTCCACAGACTGGATAATCTCAATTGATCTATCTTCAAATTTGCTGATTCATTTTGGTGACAGTTCGAATATGTTTTGGAGCCTTGTGATGGTGGATTTTATGTATCAAGTTGATCGGACCATGGAATGCCTAGATATTCATTTAAACATTATTTTGGCGTGTGACTGTGAGGATGCTTCAAGAAGATACTAGCATTGGTTGACCAAATAAAGAATACAGCTCTTCCCAAAGTGTGTGAGCATCACAAAATCTCTGAGAGCCTGAGTAGAACAAAAAGGCAGAGGGAGCTTGCTTCCCCTTTCTGCAACTAGGAAAGTTGGGACATCAATCTTTTTCTGTCCTTACAGCCTCTAGTTTGCAGGCCTTCAGACATACATTGAAATCTATACCACTGGCTCTCTAGCTCTGAGGGCTTTGAACTACAACGCTGGCTTCTCTAGGCATTCAGTTTACAAATGCGAGATTGTAGGACTCCTCGGCTTTCATAATCACATGAGCCAGTATCTTCTCTCTCTCTCTTTCTCTCTCTCTCTCTTTCTGTGTGTGTGTGTGTGTGTGTGTATGTCTCCCTACACATACACTCGCACCCACACACACACTCGCCCCCACACATAGACACACACACACACACACACGTCTATTTACTATTGGCCTGTTTCTCTAAAGAATCCTAAAACAAGTCCTTCTAGTAGATGTTTTTTGTCAGATTGATAATCGTTATTGGGTGAGACACTATTTTCATATTTATTTGGACATGATTTTGTTTGGTTATTTGAATATATTTAATTTATCTGTCTTGAAGAGTTTGTCAATAACTGCAGTATCTGGATTTATTTAGGAACAATTTGTGTTGGCTACTTTTTTCCCAAGTGTCTTGGCCACAATTGCTTGGTACAAGGTTTTATACATGTTCAATAATTCTATCTCTTAATTTTGTTTTACATTTACTCTATTTTTACTATATATTTTCTTTGCATTAATTATGCATATGGAGGGATATTTGTTGGTATCTCCCATCAACAAATTACCAAGATGGTAAATTTTCCTATTTTTCCCATGTATCTTCTTAAGTTTTGTTTTATATATGTTTGGGCATAAAATTCTTTTCAATTATTTAAAATCTGTACCATGTAGAAACTTATTCTCTCCCTTATAATTTATGTCTCAAAGACTATTTTGGCTTGTATGAGCCTGTCTACTCTCTATTTATATTTGTTAATATTTTTCAGTATATGCTTTGCTGGTCATTTACTTAAAACTTTTGCTTTTGTTTTAGATGTATCATTCATAAACAAATTCTCAATTCATTTTTTAAATTTAACCTGACAATTATTGTATTTAAAAATAAGTTTAATGCTTTTCTTTATTATTTGCTTACACCATATTTTTACTTTTCAAGAATGCTATTTTGTGTTTCTACTCACTCCATATTTATGTACTACTATTTTATTTCTTTTACTTTTAAAATTAATTTATTTATTTAGTACACTATATTCTTTTATCTACTGGTATAAAATGTTTATACTTCTTTTCTTCAGAGATTATTCTTTTTACGTAGATCAATTAAATTGATGGCTAAATATAATATTTTTCTTCTCATGATGAATATTCTAAAAAGCTTAGGAGAAAAATAATTCAAAATATTACCCCTTCCATATGCAATGCTATTTGTATACAGAATAGTATGCTTTAATTTTTCTACTTCACCATTAAACAACATTATCGTTGTTATTCTTATTTTTGGACATTATCTCCTACATATTTCACAAATAAATTTATCTTTGTTTTTGCTTGTTTTTCTTGCATTTCACTTGCCTTATTACTCACCTTCTTATTTAAATACCTCTTTTGAAGTCAAGAATTTTGTGATTATGTTTTTAAAAATTATCCTACTTCTTGGATAAAATATGCTATATATACAATCAATTCAAGAAGCATTTTTAACTAATATTTACATTGTAATTATTGAAAAGGCATTCTATATTTACAACCTACCAGCCATTTTTACAAAGCTGGTAACATATAATTGATGTTCTATGCCTACATGATCACTAACCTGTTTTGTTTTGTTTTGTTTTGTTTTTTTGTAAGACAAGGAATGAGAATATGGAGAAAGAACTCAATCTCCAACTTAAGTCTGAGTTATTATTACTCTCATTTTACTGTTAAGAAAATGGATGCATGCAAAATTTAATGAACTTCTTCATAGTCAGATTTAGTAAGCAGCAGACATGGAATTTATCCCTGGCACATCAACTATAGAGTCTGCTTTGTTACAATCTCTTTTGTTGAGACATCAACATCAGTTTCATATATTCTTCTTTTGGGTAGAGATATTTTTAATATATTATCTTCTGATCTGGTATTCTTCCCTTTTAGTAAAACCTGTTTAGGTCTTACTTTATCCTACATGGTATGTATTGTACTTCCTATATCAATAAGTGTATGACTTTCTTCAGTTTTTAAAAATTCAGTTATTTCTTCATATATTACCTCTCCTTCATTTCCATTTTATTCTTTAGATATTTTGATTAAATAAATCATAAGAATTTCTCAACATATTTCCATATATTTTGACTTCACTTTTATAAAATCCAACTGCTTCTATTTTTGAGGCATTCTTGGTAGTTACTTTTGACCCAATTCCCAATACATTAATTATCTGTTCAAACTCTGTCTAGTTTATCGTTCAACCCATCCACTGCATTCTGTTGGTTTTTATATTTTAATAAATATATTTTATTTCAAAACTGTGTTTTTTTCAAAATAACTAATCATATATATAGTTTCTTGTGACATGCTCATTCCATGATTATTTTATTATTCAAGCATGTCATACATAAATATTTTATATTCTCTATCTGATAACTATTTTGGACCCAGGTCTTGTATGTGCTCATTAAAACATTCATTTAATATCTATTATTGCCATGGCATCAAATAGTTTCTTTTCTTTTTATAAGAACAAAAATATTAAGAAAGAACAAAAATATTTGGAGCTATCTTAACTTAAAATGTTTTATAACTATAAATTTTCCATGAGGATGCTTTTGTGGTTTTCATTAATTTTCTCAAGTTAAAATGAGTCCTATAGCCACCCTCATTGTAAAAGCATGTATGCATGTGCAGTTCACAGAGTGAAATGCCTCATCAATAAACTTCACAGTTCAGGAGTTTAAAAGTTGAAATAGGTTACACAGATTACAGAGATAATCTGTTTTTTTAAGTTGAATGTGTTATATGTATTATCTTAAGTTGTTAAGAACTATGTTTTTTTTAGAAACTTGGACAGGTTATTGGGTAGCTAAGAAAATGTGTAAACAATTCCTCTGGCTTTGAGGTTCTCTCTCAAACTTTAACTGCTTCACATAGACCCCTGTAATCAGACTGTGTAAGTCAGAGCAACTGATTTATACAACACTTAACAATAAATAATGTTTCAACCACATCTTATTACAGATTATTACACCTGCTTATGAATCTTCTTAAAACTAAATAAATTATCTGCTTATTGTGTACATATGAGCAGTTTGATTATTGGTATTTTGCAAGCGTTTCAAGTGAGTATGTAAAAATTTACAGAGCTCTCATACAAGCAGAGGGATTAACCTTTGCATCTTTTACAATACTATTTCCTGAATGTAGGAATAATCTATTCCAAAATAAATAATATAATTTTTAGCTTTTGTTATTTCATGGCAAAACGTCGTGTTTTAACTTAGAGTAATAAGCACACATACACATATTTATCAAGCACTTCCAGTAAGCAATGATAACTTCTTCCTCTTCATATGTTAATAGGAGATATTGAATGCCACTTTTTACTTAAGATGAGTACATTTCTTGACTAATTATTTTAGCCCTACTGTCTGTATTGTATGAGAAATCAATAGGAATTTCATTTATATACTCCTTATAGGATATTATCTATTAGTGTCCTTTTTACACTACAAGCTTATTTTCTTGATTTTGCAAGTTAACCTCCAAATGCTTTCATATTATTATTAACTGATATTTATTAAAAAAGAAAAAATAGTATGTATTGTTACTGACATGCATTAATATGTCATCACTTCTATTCTTTTCAAGGTCTCTTTTTTTAATATAAATGTTTGTTTCTG